>NC_048283.1:8273124-8873124 GCF_009762535.1 Notolabrus celidotus | reverse complement strand
TAATTTACCACCGCAAGAAATTCCTCTTTCATGTATTATTAAACGGAATAACCCCGTCATCTGGACTCAGACCTGCTTTTACTGAGCAGTGTAAAATGTCTGTGAGTGTTTGTGAATAGGGAAACTAAATAAAGAGAGTAGTGGTCAGGCTGTGTGATGTAGGAGGTCCTCATTCAGAAACAAAGTAGATAGAGCTCAGAGCTGTAGTCTGTGTAGCTTGTATTTGTTTCATGGCTGTAGATCTATGTAGCTCTGAGGACAAATTCTGCAGAACTTCTTAGTTGGATCATGACAAGCATTGCCTCCCATATCACACATGATCAGTATGAGAAATCTCATTATGTTTTAATGGGTTCCTTTAACATTCACTGTTGAACAATATATTCTGAACTAATATACATTTTGGATACCTCAAATAATAGTATATCTAATATGTGATTCAATCAGCTGTTACATGTTTAATAAATGTAAACAGTAGGCAGAGCCAGGAACATCCTGAAGGACAACACTCACCCCGGTTTGCACCTCTTTGACCTGTTGCCCTCTGGCAGACTCTACAGGTCTATACGGTCCAGAACCAACAGACTAAGGGACTGCTTCTTCCCCAAAGCTGTCACCATACTCAACTCAAACCTGCACTGACATAACCCTAACTGATGACACTTTCCCCCTTACAATAACTACCTCCACCCTCTGTGCAATGTTTGTTATTCATTCTTTAAATTTATTAATTCAACCACCCTGCACTGATATCTTATCTTGCCCTTTTAGTCTTGTCTTTGTTTTTCTTTGTGCAACAACATCTACCTCTTGTGTTGTTATATTAATTGTGTGTGCACTTTAAAGGAGCTGCTCTCCCAAATCTCATTTGTACGATGTACAATGACAATAAAGGCTTTCAATTCAATTTAAATTCAAATCACAACAAACTTTATCTCAAGAAGCTTTTACAAACACAGCAGGTCTGGACCAAAATGCTAAATTATTAACAAAGACCCAACATCAAGACAGGATACGATCCAGTCCCCTCTTACAGACAAGACTCAGTCTGACCTCATCTTAATCCACTATGAGCAATGCACCTCGCAGTATTTAGCAAGTTACAGTGGCAAGGACACACTTCCTTTTAACAGCAGAACCAGACTCATGTTAGACAGCCATCTGCTTCAACAGAGTTGGGTTTGGAAAGAGGGATAGAGAGAGAGCGATGATAGTGGCGAGACTGATAGTAGTAGTAACAAACAATGACATTAGCACGTGCAGCTCTTTGGTAAACATTTGTTTTGGGTTTGTTTGGGTACTGATAACCTACTCTGACGTATGTAAAGGTTAGATATATTATCAGTTCATCGTATGTTGACAGAAGAAAAGTTTCCTCAACAGGTTTGTGTGTCCTTGCACATTTCTCAACATTTACCAGCAGTGTTGTGCTGTGGCTTCAGTCTGTCCCCAGCACTATGTTTTTCATCCTGACAAACAAAATATGCTCTCTGAACGGAGCTGTAATTTCCAATCTGATGAGTGTGTCTCGCCTGTATACATATACTTGTATAAAATCCATGTGTAAGAGGAAAATGACTTTCTTTCTAAACACTGTCAACCTGTCATTTTCTTTTGCTTTGCTAAATTTGTCACCCTTCTCCGTTACCATCTTTAATCTAGTTTAATAGCTCTCAGTCTTTAGTCGTGTAACCGCTGCCGCTGTATCAGCTCAGGGTGACGAGTCAATCCCAGAGTTCACTGCCACTGCCTCGCAGTGAAACCACATGAGACACACAGTTACCATTGAGTCTATAAAAGGAGCAGCCTATTGCAAAGAAGAACCACAAAACTCTTTTTTTCACTCCATTTTCAGAGCAAGAATGACAAAAATACAAGCCCTCATAAAATATGCAGGGCGCTTTTTCTGGAAGACGGCACGTTTCCACCAAAGAGAGCAATGGGAGCTATTCAGGCATGCCTAAATCGGGTTTATAGACTCACAGTTACAATGTGATGACTTGTTTTATGACAGAGAGTGAGAATGTAAACTTGTAACTCAGCCGGTGAACATGCTGCATGTACATGAACAGAGGCAGGAAGAGCGAGCATGCACAGCACAGAACAGGAGAGGCCACATCCTTCCTCTCTCTCACTGTCCTCCTCTCACACTGTAGCCTACGTCTAAATTAAGCTTCCTCAAAATGTATTCTGAGGAAGAAGCTACAAAGTATTAATGTGAGTTATACACTCAGTGTATAATTTGAGGAGGCTGGAAGAGAGCTCAAAAGGATGCTGCACTGGAACAAAAGGAAGGTGGCTGGATAAACAGCTTTAGTACTTTAGGTGCAGTCAAGGTGATTTCACAGCAGATTAACTGGAGATTGTTATTCAAGACACACGCATTTCAGCTCACTTCAAACACTGATAATCACATGATCTGGAGCAGCAGCTTTGTCTTTTTTTGAACTCATGTAAATGATAAGGGGATGTTAAATTTACACCGGAGGATTGTGAAAGTCATCACATCCATGGATACAGAGACCAAAAACCAGCAGGGGAAGCAAACCAAAATATTTAGTGTTTTTTGACTACAGCTCAATAATGTAGAAAACCATACCTCAGAAAAATAAGAATAAAAAAGAAGAAAATCCATTTCACTTTCGAGTTCACTGTTCAAAAAGTATTAATACAGTGTATCTGTTGGTCTAGCTCAGTACACACAACCACAATCATATCTTGACAGTATAAGATGATAATCGACACCCTCATCAAGGAGGATAAGCCACAGCGGGACATGGCTGAAAAGGTTGGCCCGTAAATTGCAGAGTGCTGTGTCAAAACTTGTTAATGGAAAGTTGTCTGGAAGTGAAAAGTGTGATAGAAAAAGGTGCACAAGCAACAAGGAGGATCTCAGCCTCGAGAGCATTGTCAAGAAAGTTGATTCAAGGAGTTGGAGAGCTTCACAAGGAGTGGACTGAGGCTGGTGTCAGTGCATCAAGAGCCACACACATCAGAAGCGTCTTACCTGGGGCCAAAGAGGAAAAGAACTGGATAGTTGCTCAGTGTGAGGTCCAAAGTCCTCTTTTCAGATTAAACTACATTTTGTATTTCATCTGAAGAAGGAACTTGAAAGACTTAGCACCTTCCCACAGCGCCAAAACTACCGCTAAATGGTGTGCTGACCATGCATGATGCTGTAGGGCTTGTTTGAGAAGCCAACTCAAAGAATCCGTGGGATATCTGTTATGAGAAGGTTGAGAAACACCCAAACTAGAAATACTGATGAGCTAAAGGCCTCTATCAAACAACCTGGGCTTTAATAACACCTCAGTAGTGTTACAGGCTGATCGCCGTCATGCCACACCATGTTGATGCAATAATTTGTCTTAAACTCAACTCAACTTTATTTATATAGCACCTTTTATACATAAAAACATGCAGCCCAAAGTGCTTCACAGAATAACAGAGACAGAAAACAACAGCAATGGTAAAATTAAAGAAGACATGATTATAAATAAAATACTTAAAAAATAAAATAAAATCAACACAGTAAAATTAATAAAATAAGTAAGAGTGGAAAGAAAAGTTAAAAATAAGGTAGTGTTAACAAGATCAGATGAACACAATTAATAAATACCTAAATAAATAATTACATTTTATAATTATTAAAGGAGCCCAAACCAAGTATTGAGTGTATAAATCAACATACTTTTCAGGGGTTAAACATTTCTGTATCTTAAATCCTTTTTTTGATCGATCTTAGGAAACATTCAAATCATTCGAGATACTGAATCTCTGATTTTCATCATTCTATTCCATCATCAAATCTAACAAAAAAAGGCTTAAAATATTTCACCCTACGTGCAATGGTTGTTGCAATATCTTTAAGTTAACCTTTTTTAATTAACTTATTTTAAAATATTTTTGTTTCACAATATTCTAATATGTTGAGCTGCACCTGTAAATATTTATTTATCAACAACTCTACATTAGAGTGAGTCAAAAAGTATTTTTCCATCAAGTCTGATTTGATTGGACAGTTCAACTTGAGCATATGCATTCATGTGTGTGAGTGTGTAGGTGTGTGCATGTAGGTGCATTAAGTGTTTCTTCAGTGCCAGAACCTCCTCTCTCACCTCTTAAGTGTGATGCACATGTATGCAAATGTGTGTTCATGCCTATGTATATGTGTGTGTGTGTGTATGTCTACCCGCTGCCCTCCAGCGTTACAGAGAATGTCAAGGGGCTGTGGAGGCAGCGGGGGCGTGCAGAGCGTGACTCAGCGTGGACGGTGATGAGACAGGACAGCTTTAAAGCAGTGGGGCACGCTGCAGCCTCCGACAGGGGCTGGATTTGAATATTGCATTAGAGTACTGGAGCTGTCTCCCAGTATCCCCCAGGGCTCTGTGGAGCTCCAGCCCAGCTTTAAACCCTCATTCTGGGGAGAGGCTCCACCGAGACTCAGCCTTGGTTGGCCTGATAATTCTGCAGCTGATAGAGTTGGACCAGACTCCTCCTCAGAGTATTTCACAGAGTTTCCCATGGCTGAGTGTGAGCCACAGTGTGCAGACATGTGTGCGTCAGTGTGTGTAAATGTGATGACATGTTGACTAGGTGCTACTGTGAGGAGAGGAAAACTGAGCTACCGTTTTGTCAGCCTGTGTAAGTAGCGGCTGACCTCAGTTGAATTCTGGACTCAACCCAAAACCACAAAGCTAAGTGTGTGTAGAGCAGAGGAGGGTGGGAGCGTACAGGCAGGAGCCGCGCTGAACTCTGCAGGATTGCAGAGAAGGGATAAGGATCTGCATACATCAAGATCAAGAAGATGTTAAGAAGTCCTGAGGGGAAATATCATTGCAGGATATTCAGACCCAGAGACGAGCGTATTTGGAGTAAATAAAGACTCAAAACTAGCTTATGCAACAACATGTCCCAATCTTTCTTACACTACTGTGCAGAAAAAGAGACAGAGTTCACCACCTCTAAAGTGGAAAAGGAGAGCTACTAAAGGCACATGTGGCAGCCTAACTTGATGTAAGCAGACAAAAAAGGTCACAAGCATGAGTACAAAGCCCAGACTACATCAGACTTAACCATTAACCACAACAGTCTTTGTAAAGAGCAATGCTCGCACATGTGGAACTTTTTTAAAACAACACTGTGTCGAGTTGGTTTGAGTCACAGCCACTCACAATGCCCACTGGAAAGCCAGACATGTTGGCAACCAAGGGAACAATACAATGGACAAACAGTGCACTGTAATCGGTTCAGCCCACTGATGGATTCCAAATGAAGATGTCATCTACAACACAAGTGTGTGAGCAAAAACAAAAATGTTGACAGGAAGTCAGTCTGGAGCGAAATAGAGGAAACGTTAGTGAAAAGGTCAGAGAAACAGAGCTGTGAATGGAGCTCTGCAGCTGGTTCAGTCTGGACAGGAAAAACAGTCAGGTGCTTTTTTTGTGGTATCTGATCAAAGTTGGGTCAGACATGAGAGGTGCTCTGAAAAGTTTAGTGATTTGGACCCAAATGGCCTTTTAAAAGTTGTTCCGGAATAAAAAAGTTGCTCTGTAAAGTTTTGCACTTCATTGGAGTTTCCTTTTAAAGAGGTCATCCAGCTGTGCTCAATCTCCCCTGCAGCAACACAGGATCCCTTCTTTTGTCTTGACCACATCGTCTGCGTCTCGTACAAGACATTACACTCGCAGGGCCTGTTCTGAATGAGCTATTGTCTCGGGTCTGTGGTCCACAGCAGCAGCAGCAGCGACAAAGAAAGATGACAGAAACAAATAACAATTGTACTGTTTTTGGAAGAGGAGAAAAAAGTGAGCGATTGTTGAGTCTCTCCACGTCAGCGATCAGAAGCAAAGAGGAGGAAGAGAAACAAAGAAACATGTCATGATGCTTGTTTTGGATAGAGCTTGAACCGCAGGTCTTAATAATGGAGAGATGAAGGAGGAGAGTGTGTGATGTGGTCTTTGCATGTCTGTGTTTATGAGTGGGTGGAGTGGGAGTTCACTTCATTTTACATCCACATGCATTTACACATACAGGCTCTAACTGATAAACAGCAGTAACTGATTTTAACTGGCCTAGGATTGCGTCACATGAAATAGAGACTGACTAAACACATGCATGTCTGTACTTCATGTCCCTGACACACAGCGTATTTGTACATATACATATATATATAGAATGTTTTTACTGAGCTGCGGCTAAGACTACAGCTCTCAAACCTATTATTTATTTATGGGGTCTAACTTATGGTCAGGCCCTTTGGCTAACACAGCAGCACATTATGCATGCACGCACATTAAAATGCAAACTAAAAATGCTATCCACTGGACTTGATTATTACATACATAGGCCCATGAGAGAACTTAATGTATGCAGGTTAAAGCGTTGCACAGAAATATCTTCAAACTACAATCACCAAGTTATTTGCAGGATGAATAAAGGAATATCTTATCTTATCTTAATCAAGTCATTCTTTTTTATCCTCAAGATATGTTGGTCAGATCCTCAGTTACTGCTCCTGTATGAGCCTGATTCTCTTTAATTTTGACCCTTTATTTTGCAATTTGGCAATATTATTGTCTGTTTGTTAGTTTGATGTTAAGAAAACCAACCAAGCAACTGAACAGCTGAGGTAATAAAAGTTGTTATGATATATACTTGAGTGCTTTTTCATTGTTTCAACTCTAAAACATGTTCCACACACAGGGTGTAAAATTAACACATGCCAAGTGCCAATGGCGGGTAAAAAATGAGTTTGGCGTGTAAAACAAAAACACACACCCGCCAGTGGCCGATGGAAAATGTTGTATTGCATGTGAGGTTTTATTTTCATACTTTCGCCCATTTCTGCCAAATGTTGGGCTATTTTGACCCTTGCGGCGCATTGTAGTGAGTTCTATTCATTCCCTTTGCTTGAAGAAGCTCGGTGGGAAGAGCATTTCGAGAAAGATGTGGCGACACATTCCTGGCGTGACGCCACCACAAACAAAAAGGATAAACAAAGAGGCAGGAGACGATCCAGAAGAGGAACAGACAGCTAAACGAAGTAATGTGATGATTTTTTATTATTGGCCGGTGAATTTTTGGAGGTCACTAGCCAATGGCAGATGAGGTAAAAAGTTAATTTTACGCCCTGCCCACACATGACAATGACGAATAATGACAGATTTGCAGGTTTGTTCCTATAATCTGTGGAGGGCAACAACATGGCCAACAAAGTACACTACTCACTTAAATACAGTGGCCCTGGAGGGCAAAACACAACAACATTGCACAAAACAAGACGACCTTTCAGGAAAAACAACACTTCACACACTTCTTGTTTGTGATTGGACAGAACCCGACAGCTCGACGGCATTTCCTGTTTCTATTACTACTATTCAGCCGAGTCCGTGCCAAAAATTTTAACCTGACTTGAAAAGACAGAGACTATAGGAATATTAATGGAATATTTTGACAAAGGATACACATGTAATGTAGCCTAATGCTCCTGTGGTGTATCCTCAGGTCTCGGAGTCAGGTGTCAGACCTCAGATGAAAAAGCATCAGGTGTCTGGGTAACCTCCGTCATGTATCCGACTTCATTTGTGTCAATAGAATATTGATTAAACATTTTTCACTTTAATATGTAAATGTATTGTTTGGATTTTTCACTTACCCAACTCCCAAAACAAATTAAAACTAAATCCTTTTTTGAAAATGATTTTATCAACTTCTTCAAAAGCTGTGAGGCTCTCAGAGGGTCATTCTAAAGCCTTCATATTTTCAAGGCTACAGAGTCATAGTTAAAACATGTCGACACATTTCATCCTCTGAGGCCTTCAGGTACAGATTAGCTGCCCACCTTCTTTCCATGAAGGTTAACAAGCAGTCACATGATCAGTATGGTTCAAACACTGACTCACAAAATACACCTAGATGAAAAGATAGGTAACGTCCACACAAGCCACAACATGAAATATCAAAATTAAATGGTCATTATAAGCAGACTGGTTGCAGCTTTTGGGCTCAGGTAATACATGTTAGCTTAACATAGCAATCTGAAAGTCATGAGCGAACAGGCAGGAAGGCTAAGACTTACAAACATATCCATGCAAAGAGGAAACCATATATACATAAACATGATCCAGAAATGTTGGCAACCTCTCCGGGCCTGAATACGAAGTGGAAAACAGTCCCTTTGGAAATCATGAATACCTGGCATTAAACTTAAAACTGGCATATATCCTTCATAAAGCAACAGCATTCCTCAGTTTCAAAACTTTCAAAAAAAGTACTAACATCATCTATTACACCATGGGTCCGTTTTTTGCGCTGTGCTTTTCTCATTGCTTTTCCCCTTTTTTATGGTAAGTTTCATTGACACTCTCTGAATGTGTTTATTTGATGACTTTAAACTGTTTTTAATATCATCTTTTTAAGAAACTTTACATTTTGCTGTTTTTCCTTGTTGTAACAGCGTAAATGAATGTGGTACTTTTAATAATCAATACAAATTTGCCGTTCGGTTGTTTTTTTAAAGGCTGCTGTAAAAAACAAAAAAAAGTAGCATTGACCGATACAGTCCTGCAAACAATACTTTATAAGTCTGCCAGCCATCTGCAGCTCCAGTAAAACAGACCTTCTCTACTTTCGTCAGCATTTTTGCAGCGATCATCTTGTTTGAATAAAAGAAACTCTGAATGAATAAAAATGAAACAAAGGTTTTGTGTTTATTTCCAGAGTGACCCAAAGACCCAGACGCCAAACTGACATCAAAGAATTAGTAATGACAAAGGCCTACTGTTGTGTTACTTCTCCTGTGTCTGAGCCAAAAAGTTGCAATTGAATGCACCACAATTCAATAGTGATATTTATTTATGACATTTATTACAATTGCCTTTTAAATCAGTATAGTGTGTTATTTGATGTCTCATGTATTTTTTAGTACCTGTGTGGTACTGCTGGCTGTAAAAACAATTACCCCCTGGGATACTGAAGACATTCTTGACATTTTTGGCAAAGATTACAGCCAACAAGCCACCTAAAATGTCGGAGGACAGTTCTCCTACCAGCAGGTTGAGGTGAGGACAGCTCCTCAAAAGTGAAACTGAAACATTTGGAGCTTTCTCTTCTGCTGACTGGCTGCAGTTTAGGTCATAAGCCTGCCTTCTCCATGTTGACAGATGGGTCAACCTTTTAAATTAAAATACACATCAAATAAATCCTCCTCAAACATGATACAAGTCTTTATTGTAAGTTCTTACTGTACAGTACTGCACAGTCGAAAAAATAAAACAGTAGTCCGCCATCTTGGTGCTTTAATGGCTTCACATTAAATACCGCATCATTTTCAAGATTGTGTTCCTCACCTACAAGGCCATCAACAACTTAGCTCCTCAGTACCTCATTGACCTACTCCATACTAAAATTCCCACCCGTAGTCTCAGGTCCTCCTCTTCCATCCAACTCACCCTCCCACCTGCTCGCTTGACCACCATGGAGTCGAGAGCCTTCAGCCGCTCGGCCCCCCGCCTCTGGAACTCTCTCCCCCTGGACATATAAAATTCCACCTCTCCCACCACCTTCAAATCCCACCTAAAAACTCTCCTTTTCCAGCTGGCATACTCACTCTAATCTGTCTCTTTGGGAATGGAATGACTTCCCCTCCCCCCCTTTCATTTTTCTAGTATTGTATTCTTTATTCTAATGTATATATTTATTTACTGTTGAGTGTTGCTTTTATTATTGCTATGTTGTAAGGTGACCTTGGGTGTCCAGAAAGGAGCCTATAAATAAAATGAATTATTATTATTATTATTATACACATTACAGAAACAGTTGCCATTCACAAGTTGTGGTAATTAGGTCAGCATTTCCCCAAAATACAGAAAAAAATAATATTTCAAAAATAAAAAAATTCAACACACATGCGGACAGGGCCTATGTGCGATTGTGTGTTCTGTTTGTTGTCTGTGTTCACCTGGAAATGGACGTCAATCAAATCACCTTGCTGCCAGTCAAGCCTGCACACCTTCTGCTCATCTGCAATCAAGCCGTGTACTCTCTCTGTTGGATAGAAGTTCGGCTCAGTCTTACGTTCAACGCCTATTGTCTTTTTCGCTCAGCATGGTGTCTACTTCTCAGGCTCTTTTTGAAAATGGTCTATGAAATCTTGTGTGCCTTACTGACCCTGTTTCTCCCTGTAGCCAGATTTTTGTGCCACCCACCTTCCATAATCAAGCGCCCAGCCAGACTCTTACTCAAGAATGCTTTGAAAACTGGAAACTAAGACCCAGCAACTCTGTTCTCACAGAAAGTATACTTTTGCAAGTCTTGACACTTTATGGTAAACTCTGTCTGCATTGTTAGTCCCAATCTGGGTTAATTATAACAATTAAGAGGATGGCAAACCAGACAACCATGAACGTTTAGAGCTCTAATGTATGAAAATGATTCCAGGTATGACTCCATTATCAACTGCAGAGAAATGTACAGCAGTCTGCATCTTGCCTCACTCGTTTTTGCCTGGTTTTCCTGAGAACTTATTAGAAAGAGCAACAGAGAACTTTCTCTTCTCAGTCAGACTCAATCAGATGAGCTGTGAGTCATTATCGCAGTTTACTGATGCCTGACAGTCTTGCTCACATCAGTCCTTATAGGCTGTCACTTAGAGGCTCTTCATTCCGCATGATCAGCCACATTAGCACCAACCTGAAAACACTGACTCACTCATCCATGAGTATGGTGCAGGTACACAATGACTCTGTCAAACATAAACACTTCAACAGACCACAGACACGCACAACTTACTGACCCGTATTCACGCATATGCCCAGTAAAACTCCAGGGACTGCAGGAAGAGGCGGGTCAACATAAACACGTGCATTTCCTCCCCGTTCTTATCTCCTTTCATCCCTCTCCCTCCTTGTGTGTTGTTTCTCCTCCTGGATTTTTCCAACTACTGCTGACACAGCTGCAAGTCAGTCAGGTTAGACTCCCACTCTGATTATCCTCATCTGTATGTGGGTGTGTGTTTGCCCAAATGATACAAGTAGAAGTGATAGAGAAAGGCATGCAATCAGTAAAGACAGTCTCTCTTTGCAGCAAGGATTTTTCATATGAGGTGAATTACTGGCATCCGTGAGATAAATTTCCATGGTACTTTCCACTATTATTGACTTCAGACATCTCTGGAAATTCATGAATCGAAGCCATGTTTCTTTTCTGATTCACACGTATTGTTCAGTTTCTTGTATTCGTCCTTCTCAAAACATCAGATCCAGAAAATCCAAAGAATTCATACGCCTGTTAAGCAAACATCAAACAGGAAGTGAAGCAACAAGTGAACTGCTTCATTTTGCACATTCATGATGTCTACAAAACATCCCTTTTTCTCCTCATTCTTATCACAGAAAGAAGTCATGGCCTACAGTCAGTATGTATCACATCCTTGCCCGTCCGAGCACAATGGGATTGGGAATTACTGAACTTGTTTTGGGTGATGTTTTCAGAGTAGTAACTGTAAAACGTGAGGTAAATTTCCGCTCCCTGTGTCGACAAGTGGGAGGATTAAGCCATCAAGTGGGTAAATAAACCCTGATACCTGATAGACGCTGAGGACTTTGTGTTTGTGTGTCTGTGTGTTCTGGTTTGTGTCACTCGCTGAAACGGGGTCGGTCTCTTCCTGGGAGCAATGGGAAGAAACCAGAGAGGTTCTCTGTTTCCTGTTTATAGCGTCTTGGTTGTTACTGCTTCGTCCCTGGAGACAACACAGAAGCCTCCAGCTGATAAAAGCAGCAGTAGAGGGGTTAAGAATAACAAGAGGACAAACAGATTTGAAGTTAGAAAGGTGTTTTTGATACCACTAATCTCTGTTTGTGATTTCAGGACTGTAATCTTGTAGCTACTATCTTGCTGCTTCTTCACTACTGCACTTCTACAGCTACATTTTTTAGGAGTGTTTGCTGGATGATTTACCTGCAAGACATAAATTGAACATGACTGTGATTATGTGCATTCACAAAAAGTGGAATCTGACAAAAAGACAGTGATAAAGATACACATTTATGTCCAGCGTTGCTTAAGGGTGCTTTAGTAGGAACAGGTACACAAGAAGAAAAAGAGGATCTTCTGTGACCCATAACCCAACAAGGGTCAACTAGGGCAGAGAGCCTCACACACACTGACAGAAGATACTGACCAAAGCAGACTTGTGACCTTTGAAAACAACATGTGAGTGGGAGGTCTGGGGCGAAATGCAGAAAAGGAGGTCAAGCTCCATTTGAGACTGTTTTTGAGGGCATAGAGGTCTGAGGTCTCTGACCAAAGACTGGCTCACAGTGTTTGGTTCTGGAGAACGTTTTAATATATGAGGAGTGCAGGCTGTTGGGCGTCAGCAAAAAGATGGTTGACATACTTAAGGAATCACAACTTTTGGAATATATGAACTTTTTAGTGCACTGGTCCCAATGGGAATCAAACACACTTATTTGTAACATTGTATATATCTAAATTGTATTCTATCTTTATTATTTATCTTTATTTTTACATATTTTATTTTACTAATTGAGACTTTTTCTTGATTGTACTTATGTCTGAGTTGCTGCAACAACTGAATTTCCCCCACTGGGATCAATAAGTAATATCTTATCTTATCTTATTTATTAGAATTAGTGCCGAATCGACTCGCCAAGCAAAGTGAGGAGACATGTACTTGAGTAGGTTTCAGATGTATGTTATTAAAAGTATTTATTTTAAAAACATAATGCTGGGAAGCAGGAAGACACGGCAGTGGTTCAAGTACGGTGCAAAGAAAGGGACAAAATATCATGTGATTTAAAAAGGAAAGAATTCATTTCAGACTTTAAACACATCCCGATTAATGAGTAAAAGCTAACAGCCCTATAAAGATAAAAATGTTTACACACAGAGACATCATGGAACTGAGTGGGGAGAATCAGAGTTGCCTTCTTTCAGTCTGCAAAGTTTGAATTTGCGTTTTAACTAGTTTAAAAATCATAATTGGCTCAACTGGCCAGGTATGTGTACACTCAAACCCTGAAAATCCAACTAATGTTTAAGCCTACATGAGACAGCAGTGTAGTGATGAGCAGTAGTGGACTAAGTACACAGCTTCATTACTTAAGTCAAAGTATAGATACTCCAGGTCAAATATTACTCCAATACAAGTGAAAGTTGCTCTGTCAAAGTATTACTTGACTTAGTGTACTGGAGTACTTGCTTTTAAAAATACTTAAGGATTCAAAGTACTTCTTAAAAGATATGGCCATGGGTGCTCAGGTGGAGAATTAAAGCCACCATTACCACTTCTACATGAACTGCCTGATCTGAGTTAAATTTGCTCTGTGTTTGCTCCACGTTCAACTGTGGGATCAGATATCAGAAAAGAGAAGGAAATTCATGAGCTGAGTTCAAATCAAAAGTAGTGAGTAACTAGAGAACGGATAGAAATGTAGTGGAGTAAAAAGTACAATAATTGTCTTCTGAATGTAGTGGAGTAAAAGTAATAGGTATCCCCAAAAAAGAATACTCAAGTAAAGTACAGATATTCAAAAAATGTACTTAAGTACAGTACTCAATTAAATTGACTGTGTTAATGTCCACCACTGGTGATGAGGACGGTGAAAGCTGCTGGAACAAACATGTTAAAAAGTTACGTTATTATGTGACAGATGAGTTTTGCATGGAGTAGACACTTTTACAGTATTTACGGTAACAACAAAAATTGTGAATTGATTCATGCCAGGTGAAGGGCTGATATTTATATGATTAAAATGTGTCTACATACAATGGAAATGAATAATCTTATTCACAGGCATACAGGTTGTTTTGGCACAGGCTTATTGCACAGTGATTCTGGCTGATGCTCTGGGACTGTTAGCTGTTCATCAGACTTTGCTTTTGGCTTCTCCCCTAACTTGCTGAATAGTTTTAACCTGCTCTGCACATGGTGCTCACATGTTACAAGTGAAGTTGGAGTTCTACTTTTTGAAAATACTCATGAATGCCTTGGCATACCTCTGCAGAGAAGACCCTGGAAACTTTACAAGACACTCTACAAACAGCACAGCACACATCTAGGCCACTGGTCAAGCTGAATTTTTGTGCATTTACCACTGCCCTGAAGCTTTGTCCAACTACCCCTTTATTTCAACAACACTGCACAGGGCAATGGTGCCTGTAATGGTCTCATAAAGGGTGTCAGCAAGTCAGACCCTGGTGTCAAAAGCAGTTGTGTCCACTTTAACGGTGGCTCCTTGATTTAATGACCATGTGACATTAGGCATGGGAGCACCCTGAGGTTATCCATGGCTGGAGCCAGACTGTGTGTCTGCCAATCTGGCTTTGTCTCACCCCTTAATGCTCACACTGTGGGTCAGTCTGCTGCATGCACCCCTGAGGGGAGGTTGGACTGGTCCACACAAACTGCTGATTAGGGGGTACTACAGCTTCCTGCGAGAGCGCTTACAGATCAAAGCATGAAGGACGGAGGGCAGCTCAATCCAGGAACCCAGGCTAATCAAAGTTAAATTCAGAATAAGCCTACTAGCTTCACTGCGAGCCAATAGTTGAAGACAATGTGACTTTGATTAAGGTTGATGGCACTAGGAAAATCCACTCTCTTTGAAACTCCAAGGGGTTAAAAAGCCAAGACCACCTCAGTGACTGACAGCCGTGAAAAATGGGAGCTTACTGACTGCCAGCATCAGGGCGACATCTGCCAGGAGGCAGAATCAAAGATCTGTGAGCGTGGAAAGCTCTTGCAAGGTTGAACACAAAACTGGTGAATAGTGTTCTGGGACATATCATTAAAAGCTCTCATGTTTGTGCCCAAGTGAGAACATTTGCAGTCATTTAAAGCAACAGGCAAATGTGTTTCCACTGGGCCACAAAGTCATTGGAGGTCGACTGACATTCTCTTCATAGAAGTGGCATCATAAAAAGTTGTAAAGTCAGATAGTTCTTTTATAAATGGCAGTCATCACAAACCAAGCACAACAAGAAAATCCATAAAGAACATAATTGAATACCCTTGGGTTCATCCATAACTTGTGGTTTCTTGGTCATTTGGACACTTGTTGAAGTTGACTCACATCTCTCGGCACAGATCCTGGTGACTCGTTGGCAGCAAGCTGTTGCACTGGAACACTCTCTAACTGGTGCTCCGTTTGGTGAACACATGGCCCATCCAAAGAGTGCGATCCCCCATAAATTTAAACTTGAACTTGTTGTAGCTATACCACACGTTACCAATTATATCATCATGCCTTGTTTCTGTCTTTAATACCAAAAAACATTTGAGTGTGCAGAAGTCTGCTCTAAATTATCTGGTAAAGTTTAAATCAACTCCATGAAAGATCCGCCTGTGGGAACCTTTTTGAGGAACAAACAAGTGCAAACAACTTCGCCACGTCAACACACCTCACATCCCTACAAGACGTGTCCACTTAGTGGCATGTTTTGGGACAAGATAGGTGTTGACTAGCACCTTTTTATTCACCTTCGACCACCCTGTAAATATGAACTCATGCATGTCCCCACAGGTCGGGACTCCGACATGGTAAAGGTTTGTGTCTCCTGTTGAGGGACAAGCACAAACGAAGGCCAAACTTCCATCCCTGAGGGGACAATAGGGCCTGTCACAGAGCCACTTATCCTGCTCAACACCTCTACCATCAGACAGGTGTTGAGACCTCTGTCTTCCTCCAGGAGATGACGATGAACCAGAGTGGGACCACCAAGAGATGGACAACATCCTCTTTCAGTCGCCTTCATCTGTGGGTGAATTACAGCAGGAGAAGCTGATGGAGCATGAGGCTTTGTTTAGCATGTCCGCTACCTTAGCCTCAATCTGCAAACCATCTCTCCAAGACAACCCTAATGCTCGGTGTAGCTCATTAGCTAGCATCCAGGCGCAATACATCACCGGGCAACAGGAATACATGTGGAAACCATTTTAATTTCACCTGGTCTCCTTGCCATAGGGGTACAGTTGATGTGGACTTTGTCTCTAATGATGCTAATTGGTGGTGTAGATGTAGTAAAGGCCCGCTTTTATAGGTCTGAGCTGCTGCGTCTTGAGAGGAAGGTTGTATATATTGCAGGCTGAGGCGATTAGCCTGGATCAAGATCCACATCTGCTCCATGCCAGCTGTTTGACGGATGCTTTAGACTGCATGGGCAGGCTTTCCTTTTGCCATTAAGGCTTTTGAAGTCTTGTTTCCAGTAAGAGCTGACTGTCCAGATTCATCCTCCATTACACGGCTGGGTGTTTTAAAGGACAAAGAAGCAAAACGGGAAAAAACACTGTTACGCAATTTCAGAGTTTTGGACAGAGATCTGGAGCCTGAAAAATGTGAAACGTGAAGTGGGTTTTCTTACTTCCATTGGCACAGATCCAAAGAAAAGAAGATACAGAATAACTTAGATGCATAGTCACAGACTAATATGGGGTATACATGTTTCTACTTTGCCCCTCTATAAAAACTGCACTACACTAAAGGCAGTTGAGCTTTTTTGACATCTGAAATGTTCATATATAAACAGCCATGGAGATCTCTTAATCCTGTTGCATAACTTACATCTGTATTGTATCTTCCGTCTGTAAACTTTGGATTTGAGTCTCTTTGGGGTAAAAACATGAAACTCTTATGTCACACAATTACCAGTGCAGGGTTCACACTCTTTTCCAGAGATCATTTTCCAGGAAATTTCCAGGACATTTTCATTGATGATCAAGCTGGTATGACCGTCTAAATTTAGTTCCTAATTTAGTTCCTAAATAGTCTAATATGTTCCTCTCAGTGGAAGTCTACATTGAAAGACATGTAGTCTATGGCTATCAATGAAATCATCTCTTACATACTTAAAAATTATGGCAAACTGATAATAGAATAATGCAACCACAGATGTACAGCACTTCACTTTATTAGTGCAACCAAGTAACAATGATGGGCAACTCTCATCTCAGCTTTCTCTTTTCTCAAAAAATATAAAATGAGCTAAGAAAAAAACAAAAGAGCCAGCAAAGGAATCAGGAAGCTGCCTTATTGAAATAATTGAATAATAATAATGATAAGAGGATCAGTGCTTTAATGACCTAAATAGATCTGAATGACAAAAATGGTCACAAATGTTTCTCAACTCAACTCAGACTCAAAATATACCTGCTTAATCATGATATTCATCCTGCTTAATGGTCGATATAAAACAAAGCAAATGTCACGTTTTTTTATTTGAGTTACCTTAAACTCTGAAAAAACCTCACCGGTGTAAAGATGCACTCTGTATTTGAAGATCTCTCAGAGATTTAAAAAAATGTAAACTGTCTTCCTGCATGGCGATGTCTATTATGATCAGCGATGTCTACAACGTGGAGTTTCTGTGCAGCTGGGATGCTCTTTCCGTTTGTTTTCACTATCGGGAGTTTGCACTCCTGCTAGCTAGAGCAGGGGTTCTGAAACTTTTTGGAGCCAGGGACCCCTTACAGGAGAGAATGTTGTCCATGGCCCCCTCATAATTGTAACATAGATTAAGCACATTAGTGATGTGTCATGATCAAAAGCTGCGGCTCTGAGAGCCGATGCTTTATAGTGAATCAGAAGAGCCGGCTCGCATCAACAGAGAGCCGGCTCCCAGTTTTTTCCTTTCGCTGCTTAGCTCTCAGTGCTCAGCCCCAGCTCTGCTCACAACAGAACTTTGTTTTGATTGGTCAGCATGGCGGCCATGCGGCCAATCACATGTGAGGATATAGGATACAAGTGATGGAGGGGAGGCTGTGTATCGTGGCTTCATCTGTTCCTTCAGAGAGAGTCTTCTTGAAGACCACGGCAAATACTCACTGAGGAGAAATCGGATCAGCCCATCAAAGCTGATGCAGCAGATTTTTCTCAATGCTAACCTGAGGACATTAATAATGTTTGCTCGAGTTTGGTTCTGTTTCTGTTTGCTTGAGTTTGGTTCTGGTTCTGTTTCCTTGAGTTGGTTCTGTTTCCGTTTACCTGAGTTGGTTCTGGTTCTGTTTGCTTGAGTTTGCTTCTGGTTTTGGTTCAGTTTGCTTGAGTTCGGTTCTGGTTCGGTTCTGGTTCGGTTCTGGTATGGTTCTGTTCTGGTTCGGTTCTGGTTCAGTTCTGGTTACGGTTCTGGTTCGGTTCTGGTATGGTTCTGGTTCTGTTCGGTTCTGTTCGGTTCCGGTTCGGTTCCGGTTCGGTTCCGGTTCGGTTCTGGTTCAGTTCTGGTTCGGTTCTGGTTCGGTTCATGTACGGTTCATGTACGGTTCTGGTTCGGTTCTGGTTCGGTTCTGGTTCGGTTCTGGTTCGGTTCTGGTTCTGTTCGGTTCTGGTTCTGTTCGGTTCTGGTTCTGTTCGGTTCTGGTTCGGTTCTGGTTCGGTTCTGGTTCAGTTCTGGTTCGGTTCTGGTTTGGTTCTGGTTCGGTTCTGATTGAGTTTGATTCTGGTTCTGTTTGCATGAGTTTGGTTCTGGTTCAGTTCTGGTTTGGTTCTGGTTTGGTTCTGGTTTGGTTCTGGTTCTGGTTCGGTTCTGATTGAGTTTGATTCTGGTTCTGTTTGCATGAGTTTGGTTCTGGTTCTGTATGCTTAAGTTTATTTCTGGTTCTAAACCTAACCCTAATCCTAACCCTAACCCTAACCCTAATCACAACCCTAACCCTAATCCTAACCCTAACCCTAATCACAATCCTAACCCTAACCCTAATCATAAACCTAACCCTAATCCTAACCCTAACCCTAATCACAATCCTAACCCTAACCCTAACCCTAATCACAAACCTAACCCTAACCCTAAACACAACCCTAACCCTAACCCTAATCACAACCCTAACCCTAATCACAACCCTAACCCTAACCCTAAACACAATCCTAACCCTAACCCTAATCACAACCCTAACCCTAATCATAACCCTAACCCTAACCCTAATCACAACCCTAACCCTAATCCTAACCCTAACCCTAACCCTAATCACAATCCTAACCCTAACCCTTATCACAACCCTAACCCTAATCATAACCCTAACCCTAACCCTAATCACAATCCTAACCCTAACCCTAATCATAAACCTAACCCTAATCCTAACCCTAACCCTAACCCTAATCACAATCCTAACCCTAATCACAACCCTAACCCTAATCACAAACCTAACCCTAACCCTAAACACAACCCTAACCCTAACCCTAATCACAACCCTAACCCTAATCACAACCCTAACCCTAACCCTAAACACAACCCTAACCCTAACCCTAATCACAACCCTAACCCTAATCACAACCCTAACCCTAATGACAACCCTAACCGTAATCACAACCCTAACCCTAATCACAACCCTAACCCTATCCCTAATCACAACCCTAACCCTAACCCTAATCACAACCCTAACCCTAATCACAACCCTAACCCTAATCACAACCCTAACCCTAACCCTAATCACAACCCTAACCCTAATCACAACCCTAACCCTAATCACAACCCTAACCCTAATCACAACCCTAACCCTAATCACAACCCTAACCCTAATCACAACTCTAACCCTAATCACAACCCCAACCCTAATCACAACCCTAACCCTAACCCTAATCACAACCCTAACCCTAATCACAACCCTAACCCTAACCCTAATCACAACTCTAACCCTAATCACAACCCTAACCCTAATCACAACCCTAACCCTAATCACAACCCTAACCCTAATCATAACCCTAACCCTAATGACAACCCTAACCGTAATCACAACCCTAACCCTAATCATAACCCTATCCGTAATCACAACCCTAACCCTAACCCTAACCACAACCCTAACCCTAACCCTAATGACAACCCTAACCCTAACCACAACCCTAACCCTAATCATAACCCTAACCCTAACCACAACCCTAACCCTAACACTAATCATAACCCTATCCCTAATCACAACCCTATCCCTAATCACAACCCTAACCCTAATCACAACCCTAACCCTTATCACAACCCTAACCCTTATCACAACCCTACCCCTAATCACAACCCTATCCCTAATCACAACCCTAACCCTTATCACAACCCTAACCCTAACCCTAATCACAACCCTAACCCTAACCCTTATCACAACCCTAACCCTTAACCCTAATCACAACCCTAACCCTAATCAAAACCCTAGGATCAGGGTGGGAATGATTTTGTAACAGAATAAATGCACACAATTGGGCAATTGTAGGGCAACTTTTCTAGTCTAAATGAGGTGAATATATACTTAAACGTTTAATTTTGGTAGGGGTATCACTTTAATATCAGGACTTTAACAAGACAACATAGGAGAACTCTTACACTGAAATAACACTGTCCTCGTTTTTTTCTTGTTCCAACAAACAGACCCACTTTTACTGAGTCCAATATTATTGCAGGTGTCAAATCTGCCATGTAGACATGACAACCTCTGGAGCTGTGCAGCTGACAGACACTGACCCATATTCAAAAAGTAATCCCCTGCTTTCCAGTGTTTGTTTTCATGGAAAGCCTGAATGTGTTAGTTTGGGTTGTTTATGTGGGGATCTATTGGCAGGCTGACCTCTTGGTCTGACTGAAAGCGTGCTCCTCATAATGCCAGCTCCTTCCTTGGCGAGGCCCTTCAACGTCTGGTATTGTTTTCACCACAGGAAAGATGTTCTGCCAAAGGCTATGGATCCCTGAGCCAAGTTGAAAGACCCAGACAATGTTTCCCCATATGTGAGAGATAGCTGCTTTCCTCTGTACTCACACAAATATTGATTTTTAATATAGGGAAATATTACACACGGCATTCCTGCCATTCTTATGATACAATTTAGATTCTTACCATGTTATGACTGTTTTCTTCAGCACACAGAAAGAGCTGGCTGAAGACATGTCAGCAGATGGCCCCGATCCACAACACAGCGCTTCACACCTAGATAGGATTCGGCTGCAGCCCAGACATCCATCAGAGCACAAACAAACAACGCTTCATGTGCGTGCAGATAGTCATGCCACTGGGTCTGCAGTTCTGACGCTTTGAAGACGTTGCAAGCATCTTTCTCTGCTTTATGTCTTGTTTCCCGCCTTTTTTGAGCAACATTTTGAGCACTAAAACAAACAGAGGCATGCTGCTCCCCCCACAAGATGTAAGCTCTAAACAAAAGGCGTCGCAACTGGCAGGAGTGTGGTGGGAAAAGGGGTAAAGGTCAGCACAAAGGGTAAAGTAAACAGAGGGAGACACAACAGAGCAAGCATGTTCAGGTCAACTCAGCGTATTGTCACTCATGTAGACATGAAGAGAGGAGCAGACGATCGCTGCTGTGTGAGATGAAAGATTCTGGATCACATGCATGTGGAAATCTCAAAACTATGTCCTGGAAATCATTTTGTTTTAGCTGCATTGTTCCAGGGTAGTTATGTTGGACACTTTAATAGCAACCACTATGAAGTTGCATGTTTCTACAGTCGTCTCTGAAATAATGAAATGTTCAACATTCCATCAGTACAATGATTATTTTCATTGCATTTATTTTGTTTTCCAACTGGATCTCCTCTTCACAACTTTTGTCTCAACTTTAAACGACTCAAAGCATCTTTTAAGAAATCTCTTTGGGGAAAATTCTGAAAAGATCTTTGTGCAATCCAAAGATGAAAGCTGACTGGAATTGCAAAAGAGCAAATTTGGCTTTACCAATCAAGGTCCAAACCAAGCGGCAACCTCCGATCTAAAAATATGAGTTTAGTGCGGAAGTGTTAAAAGCTGCAGTTCATCCAGGATCCGCTTGAGGCTGGCTCCGGAAGTACCGGAAGTCACATACACATGAATGGGAAAAAGACGATCTTTACAGCAGAAATAAACATGTTTACAGCCTGGTACAAAAGATGAGTGTAGTCTGAATAACTCATTTCTAGATCGTCTCACACTGTGAGGGGGATGATTTTTTTTCTAACTTGGCAATTTCAAAGATATTGAGATTACAAGTCTTCCAATGAGAGGCACAGATGACTGCAGGAAGACTGTAGCTGTTGGCTAGGAGGCTCAAACTCCGCTTCTTTACGTCACAATCGCTCCACAGCAGCAATATGGCTGCTGCAGACGATTGGCCTCAAAACAGCTCTTCAGAAACAGAAGGGTGACGTTATGGATACTATGTCCATATTTTACACAGTCTATGGTCCAAATAAACAGGACAATTAAACACAGGTGTGTGATATTTAACCATAAGTCCCATGTTTATAGAAGCTTTTTTGCATATTTTTCATGCTGTCACGTTCTGACTGTTAGCATTCCCTGAAATTTACCTTAAAGCAAAATTTCATTAAACTTGAATCCTCATACTTTCTTCTGCTTGCAGTTTGTGAATACATTCAAATAACAAGCAAATACAAAATGATATTTAAAAATAATTAAATAATTCTAACTGGACAGTGTAGATTTGATACAAGAAGAAGACGCCTTAACATGTTTTATGACCATGAATTAAAAAAAAATCTATGCTAAGACTTTTCAAGGATACATGGGAACCCTATCAACCAATCAGTAGGGTGTGCACAATAGGATGAGGATTCATGGGAAGGGTGTCCTCCCTTAATGCTTATCCTTGCATTAGGACACAAGTGCATTGTAAAAAATGTATAAGCCATTACTACTTTATTCTTATAACCACTGTTTTGAGTATTCAACTACTCTTTGGGAGACTTTATCCTTAGACAATGGTACACAATTCAGACGGAGAGGTTTCAAGTTCAGAAGTCTAATTTGCAAACACACACTAAAGTTGGAACCAGTTAAAAGAAAAGACAGATTCAATGGCAGGTTGCGTTGCATATCTGGACAAAAATAAGACCCTGCCCTTTTCCCGCCATTCAAAATCAAGCCCATGAAATGTTCTTTTTATTCCCAGACCATCAAGCTCAATAAACTTTAAGCGTTACCGAAACGAGTGAAGTTGCCCTCAGGCTGCTTTCTGCTGAACTTAACCTTCTGAAGAAAAGAGTGCAACATCAATGGGCACCTCAGACGATTACCTCTGCTGCTCCAAATAGCCACCACATGGCTCACAAGGCCGTCATCAGCTGCAGAGATGTCAGCAAAGGGTCCAAGATGGGCAGGAGCAGGAAACTGGCCACGGTACGGCTTCCTCTCTTTGAAGTGTCATTAATTC
Source organism: Notolabrus celidotus (assembly GCF_009762535.1). Lineage (NCBI taxonomy): Eukaryota > Metazoa > Chordata > Actinopteri > Labriformes > Labridae > Notolabrus > Notolabrus celidotus. Next base: position 8,849,977 of record NC_048283.1, on the reverse strand, counting down.
TCATGCTTTGGGGTGTGTGTGGGTGTGTGTGTGTGTGTGTGTGTGTGTGGGTGTGCGTGTGTGTTCTCTTGTACTTCTATTTTTGTGAGGATCATTTTGACTTACAGATGTTGAAACTTTGACTCTCAGCACTTTTTCCCCTCAGACTGTTTGTGAATCAAAGGATCGGCATTGTGATCTGTTTTTTGATTGTCTACAAATGTTTCGAACAAACCAGAACAAACCATGTGTTGGTCCATCTTTTGATACTCCTCACTTCTCTACACACTGATCCAACCTCTCCAGCTCCTACTGACAGTAAATCTTAAAGTGCCGCTCCCAGTCACATACCCTAAAGTCCCTATAGGATAACATTAATATTAAAGTTTGGATTAGGAGTACAAAGCTGCTGCAATTTAAAGTTGTAAAGGATTTTAGGCGTCATTGGAGGACAGAAAGTACATGAGAACTCTGTCGACCTCTCTGCCTCTATTTCCCTGATTTTTTGAGGGTATCCAGTTTCTTTATGTGGAATAACACGTGTAAACAGGAGCTGCGTGAAGGGGCCTTCATCCCTGTCCCTGAGGAAACTGGTTTAAAGAAGGCTTACAAGAAAGTGCAGAGGCATTTAAATATAAGAAGATGTAAAAAAGTATTTAAAATTTGAATGGCTCTGCCCATCAATCTTTAAAATACATCAGAGTAGATACTCGGGGAGTGCTGTTAGCTTTTACCACTTAATACCAGATGTTATAAACTGAGTCATTCCTTAAAGATATTACTGTGATGACGGTGAGGCCAGATTGGGACACCGACTTATGAAGGGGTGGCATGAAGTAAATGAATAGCATTTAATCACCCCTTCCATCTTTAACATAACTTTGACTGGAATTAAAGTATCTCAAAGATGCCAAATTCTTATTCTTTAAATAAGTAGCACAGCAGACTGACAACATTTCAATCTTCTTAGTTTAATTCTTTAAGGACCGAGAAGAGGGTGCATTTCCATGTATGTATGTGCCACAGTAAAATGCAAGGAAAGCCACTAGCAGCTTCATCTAACATACCCCAAATAGATGATTTAATATAAGTCCATCTGGTGACAAGGCAACCATTTGTAGGATTTGGGGGTTACAATGTTACAATGTTACAATGTCATTTAGCAGACGCTTTTATCCAAAGCAGCTTACATACGAGAACAAGAACAACACAAGCAAAGATCTAGACTAGAGGAAACAAGATCAGTAAGAGTAACAAAGTGCTTCAAGTCCGTTTGAATGCAGATTCCTGCCAAGCAGTGTAAAGGCTATGCACAAAAGTAAGTAAGGTGTTCCAGGTAAACTGTTGCCACTTTGTAAGTGATGATTAGAGTTTTGTATTCGATGCGAGCTGCAACTGGAAGCCAGTGTAGCAAAATGAGCAGGGGAGTGACATGAGCTGTCTTAAGATCTGGGATGGCCAATGGGATTTTAAGGAGGCCCATGTAGGGGCGGTTTTGGCTTTAGTGGTACAATCGGTCGTCTCTCAATCTGTAGATCAGGAGTTCGATCCCAGGTTCTGCTATCCACATGCCAACATGTCCTTCCGCAAGACACTTGACCCCAAAATGCCCCAGGTGATGTGCCATCGTTGTGAATGGGACTCTGATTGGATGAGATAAGTCAAAATAGATGGGGGCTTTTCATAACAGCTTCTGCCATCGGTGTATGAATGTGGTGTGAATGTGTCATTCAGTGTAAAAGTGCTCTGAGTAAACAGAAGAGAATAAAGTGCTTTGTAAAGACAGTCCATTTACCATGCCACTCCTGGCCACCATTTTGGATCTGCCCCTGGATGTGCATTGAAAAAGAACTACTTTGAAAAAATGAACACTTGCACATAAATCAGTATGACAACAACAAACTATGATGACAAAAACCATTTAAAAAAAAAAAAAAGTTGATTAGTATTAAAATGTTATAAGTTTGCGCTATGTTCCACCATGGAGGTGGGGTTTATCCATCAATCCATCAATCCATCAATCAATCTTTATTTATACAGCACCTTTCATACAAATCAAATCCAAAGTGCTTTACAGTGATTGATAAACAAGAAAGAAGCAGAAATACAACAATGGCAAGACATATTAGGGGAAAATAATAATAATGATAATAATAGTACTAATACAAATACAAATAAAAATTCAATAAAATAAAATAGAGACTAAAATAGAGACTAATGCACACCAACAATATAATATGTGTAATTAAAATAAGTTAAAGCATCAAAATTAAGAATACAAATAGTTAAAATGAATATATTTTAAAAGGGTAAGGATAAGAGTTGAAAATAAAACTAGGGCTAAAAATATCAATTAAAAACTGAGTAGATAAATAAAAATATAAAAAAATAACAGTTAAAATTACTAAAATAATAAAGCAGCATTTAAATCAATATTAAAGTAAAAGGTCAGTAATAACATTTTGTTAAACCCTTCATAAAAGCCAGACTGAATAAATATGTTTTTAACTTACGTTTAAAAGTCTCAATATCTCTGTCAGCTCCTCTCAGATCCTCCGGCAGGCTGTTCCATAGTTTGGGAGCGTAGTGGCTGAAAGCAGCATCACTAAATGTTTTTTATAGGTTTATGACCTATACTGCAGCCAGGCAGTAGTGGAAGCTCAAAATATTTTGGCTTCACAGTCCTTGGACACTTGTGGTGTCCATGTTAGTATACAGTATGTGTGGAAACAAAATTCAAATGTTCGGATTGGTGTAATGATTAATTTAGGCGTATATGGAGGGCAAAAACCAATAGCTTGCAGCAGTAACAGCAATAACAAAGATGAAAAAGCTTGTCCTACATTATCTGTTTCAATGCTTTGGAAAAAACAATTAATTTTAAGTTGCAGTATGTTGAAATGATCTTGCCCTACCTCATATTTTCTCTAAAGTTTGCAGTCTGATCCCCCGTGGTTGAAACATCCCAGATCCCCAGGACCCTGGATGTGACCCTGTTATCTCCTCGCCCTCTCAGTACGTGATCTTTCACAGCTTTTACAGGATTATCGCCGCTTGGCTAACAGGGTCCTAAACAGCTGACTGGCACCAGGAATCGTGCTAGGAATTAGCCACCTGCTACATTCTGCCATTCGCTGCCACACATAGTGAACTATCAGCACAGGAAGCATCCTCCTGAGGGCAAATATGGCGTTAAACAAGGTAGAGGTCGCTTGCTACCCCGCACACACACACGTGCTCAGCAGGAAGTTTGACTTCCTTGAGTCGTGGCTGTGAGGTCAGAGGTCAGGGAGCGGGTTCTGCAGCTCGTGTTACTGCACCCCAGATGTGTCAGTGGACAGCCATGGCTCCAGTCTGGAGGTGCCCCAAATGCAGCGTGACTGCATGCTCAGTTCTGTTGAAACAGGAACTTCTATTTTGAGAAATGCCATTCCTCAAGACAAACAGGAGTGTATTGATCTCTTTTTTAAAACCAATGTTCTTTCAAGGCTTTTCTGCACACGCTTGCTATTTTTAAGCATCACATTTCAACACTTTCATAACCTGGAAAATCAGTCTAACATTTCCTTTCTAACACTTTGCTGTGAGCTACAGAGCATGCTTCACAGGAGCAGTTTAAGTTAAGTGTGAAATATTCCTCAGAGGCAGTACAGCAGGAGAGGAGTGTGTGTGTGTGTGTGTGTGTGTGTGTGTGATGTACACATGGGTCATGTGAGCCTTAGCATGACTGTGTTTGGAGCGTGTTTATATTCACTGTAAAATATTTCCAGTGGCTCTGTGTGCTTTCCTCCCTCTCTCGCCTGCCTGCCCGGTCAGGAGTGATGAGTTTGGGAATGAGAAACAGGTGTGTGTGAAATTTGTGGATCACTCCTTTATCTCTCTCTCTCTCCTGCGTCCCCCCCTTCTCCTGACCTTTTCTGAGCCAGTCATGCTGTGTTTTATGACAAAGGGGATGAAGGAAGGAGGGTGAGTGGAGGAAACACAGAAGGAGAGAGGGTGGTTACTGTGAAACGAGCAACATGTACTTGCAATCTCTGCCTTTTTCTGTGTGTTCTATTATTAAACAAACGTTGACATTATTCTAGTATGACATCAAAAAACGTCCACAGCTAATTCATAAACTAAAGGCAGAAACAGGTGGATTATAATGAACAACTTTGAAAGAAACACTTAACAACTACAAAATTAATGTTAATAGACCCCCCCTGATAAATAAGTAACATTTCCTGGTTTTATTTAATCTTAATTCATCCGATTACCACAACATCAAAGGGTATTAGGTCAAAGTCTGTTCAGATCATGTGTGAAACACATTGATTGTGCAGCAATGAAAGCTGAAAGTCCACTAAGATAGTGTGAAGTGCACTGTTTAGACTCATTCATCAACAGCAGAAGAACAATACTGATTAAAACACAACAACCACTCCATCAAATGCTGGACTAATATTAGTTAACACATCACTATGAAACTAATCAGGTGGTAAGCTCCTAGTTGTTTAATTAAGTAAAAATTAAAGCTAAGTCATGAGTTAGGTGAAGTAGTCTGCTTCTTTGATTTGATCTTTATGTTACAAACAGGCAAATCATGTATTCCAAAAAAATACTTTTTCTTTTACAAGATTTATAATAAAAATGATTGGCTTCATATGCTTCAAAGTAGAAGTAGGAGAAGAATGAACAGTTCAGCATTAAAAATGTACAATACAAAATATAAGTAAAGAAAAAGAGTAAAAATGAAAACATTAAAAACACCCTTTCTCTATGTTTGGCTGGGTTCTTCTTTGCACTTTGCTTTACGTCAAACAAAACAAATGATATTATGACCATTTGAAAACTTAATGGGGGAATTGAATAAGATTTTGATAAGTATTAATGCAGCAGCACGTACCATTAACAGCAGCGCTTTTTGATTGTCTAAAATTAGCATATGGTAGCATGCTAACATGCATGGGGTTAAATTACTGCTTTCAAAAAACTACTCAAAAAAGTGCTACTAGCCAACACAAAAAGGCGACTCACTTACATAAAGGTGAGTAAACATAATGTCTTATTTTAAACTACTTAAAATAACATGTTAAGCACAATAAACAAGTCTGCTACAAGTTAGCATGCTACTGCTTGGGCGCATGTTAAAGTCCTACTGTATGCACTTAGCTAAAATCAATGCAGTGCATATGTACAGGCTCCAGGGCTAAGTGGCTAACATAGCTGTAGACTTTCTGTTTGTTGTGTTCAGTGCAAATCTTTGGGATAGCTTCAAGAGTACTTGACCTGCAGCCTGTTGCACCAACTGGGTGTAAGTTCAAACGTAGCCTAGTTTGAACGCAACTTCTCATTTAGGATGGCGTTTACACTCCACTGACGTTTTGGGTGTTGCACCAGCTGAGATAGTTCCAACGTCAGCCTAAGTGACAACGTAATTCTTACACTTAGCTCTTAGTAGGTGTAAAGTCCTCCTTAGAGAACAGGTTGCCATGGTGCGTCGTTTTGAAAGGTGGGATGAATTGGATGATGAGGAGATACAGAGGGTTCTCTCAACTATATTATGTTGGCAACGCGATATCCCTGAGAGATTACATCCTTTAGAAAAATATGATGACCAAGATTTGCGCTCCTGAGTATTAACGTATGTTGTAGTTGATCATTTTACCACTCGATGTCACTGTTATTATAGACACACCGTAGATTAAGGCTTTAGGGTATAGTTATCACCTTAATTTTGTTTGTTTCAGCTGTTGGTCAGTTCTGAGAAGATTAGGCACGAAAGATAACAATACATCAAAATTGGTGCTTTCCTCTGATTGGCTGCTGTAAGTGTAAACATCATATCTGCAACAATGTTTTGGTTAGTTTGGACGTTACGGTCTACTAGTTAAGATGAACCTTACTTCTCTGTGGTGCAACCAAACAACGACACAACTTAAGTTACAAACTAACTAGTTTCAACGTGTGGTTTAGGGTGGACTTTACACCCTAACTTAGGACATAACTTACAAACAGCTGGTGCAACATGCTGCTGAAATGTAAAAGAGGAAAATGGCAGAAGATTAAAACGTGATTAACCCTAACCCTATAAATCAAGGTGTCTTTCCTGTTGAATGTCAGGATTTAGCATTCATGGTTTTCCTTCAAAAAATGAAAAAAGAAAAGTTGTGTTTATAAGAAAACAAGTATGACTCACTTTTATTAACTGAACTGCTGTTAATAGGCTGTTACCATTAGAGTCACATAAGAGAATAATACAGCATATTATGGCTTTTTAACCTATCTACCTACCTATTATTATTATTATTATTATTATTATTTTATTACTTTAATCATTATTATCTAAACCATTGTTTTAACATGTATTCATTTATCTTATTTATTTCTTGTGTTCATCTGATCTTGTTATCTCTACCTTATTTTTTACTTTTCTTTCAACTCTTACTTATTTTATTAATTTTACTGTGTTGATTTTCTTTTATTTTTTGGGTATTTCTTTTTTAATCATGCCTTTTATAATTTTACCATTGCTGTTGTTTTCTGACTGTCTGTTACTCTGGGAAGCACTTTTATGTATGAAAGGTGCTATATAAATACGGTTGAGTTGAGTATCTTCAAACACGATCACGTGATTACAATAAGTTTGTACAGATACTAAAACAATGTTTACCAAGCTTAAACACATAGCCTAACGTGATGTTATATTTAACACCTTGGTCTCCCCCTAAAACTCGCGTCCCCCCATATAGCTCGCTCTGCTCCCCGCAGGCTGCACAGGAGTCGGTTTACACAGCCTCACATACCTGCCCACTCCTCCTCCTCCTCCTCCTCCTGCGCTGCTGGGAGGTCGGGACTCCCTCTTTATCGCTGCTGCCATGCAGCGGTCCGTCAGTGTGCCAGCAGTCAGCGCAGAGCGCAGAGCGCAGCGCACCGCTGAACAGACCGTCTGAGACACAGAGCAGCTCCAAACCTTTATCGGGATTTGAAAGACAACAGGAGAGGATAAACTGAGCGAACACGGTGAGCGAAGAGATGACTGTCACTTTTAGGAGTTCTGTTTTAGATAGATGTGTGATTTGTGTTAGGTTTTCTGGTACCGATCAGGCTGAGTTTGGAGTGATTGATCCGATCAGTGATGTTTACTTATGTTCTGACTTTTCCTCTTGTTTTGAGTATGTGGCAGCTGCTTTTCTCAGTAGCTTTCCACTAGTGAAAGATTGGCATGGCTTGATCACACATTAACTGAACCTTATGTGAATTGAACAGCTGAACAAATACTAGTGACCAAAATGAAGCCAATACTGCTTTGGTGCTAGGTGTCTGTGGGACCATATGGTGACATTTTAATACATAGCCTAATAGTATGGGATCTTTTTTAAAAACTTTTAATATAAGTTAATTTGTACATTTTGAACAGTCTTCACCTCAATAGTGCACGTGCCTGCCCTCATAATGTTTAAAGCAGGGTTCAGTTTGTCTGTCCTGCAGGCTGAGATCTTTATGGTGTGTTTATGACCGGTGCCCTATAAGGAAAATCCTGTTGCAGCAGGTCTATGATGGATGTCAGACTAATCTATAAACAACAGGACCAGATTTAAAGAACCATAACAGTTTTTTTGTGCAGCACTTAATCATATGTCGTGTAAACCTGTATGTGGATCCTGGTTAAAGTCCAGTCAATAACAGCTTCATGATATGGAGAGGGTAAGAGAGAGCAATGATTGACCGCTGAGCTCTGATTAGTCGACCCAGGGGCAGCAGGTTTATCCCCTCTTACCTCTGCTCTATGCTAAATATTTACATCTGGATGAAATCAGGGAGACGGCACAAATGAGGCTCTGGCTTTCATACGTGTAATCAAGGAAGAAACCTTTTTAAATCTTAAACTTAATTGAGCATTTTTCTAACAATTAGTGTTGATTTTAATCAGCTATGCTAATAAAGACAGATATAATCATTATCCTTAGACAGCGTTACCTGAGAACCTACTATGGAACAAAAGTAAGTTTGAGACCTGGGGGGTCATTATGCAACACACCCACTCTGAAACTGAAAAGACCGTCTCCTCTGAGGAGACAATCACATGGCCTCAGGGTCAACTCCACCTTGACCCACCTCTACCGCTCCCACCCTGTCCTCTTTCTCTTTCTCTCTGCTGATATGTTTAATGCATCCTGAGTTGGTGTGATCAGCATGGGGTCAGGAGCATAAACAACTTAGCAGCCCAGACTAAACAGACCACACATGCCCTGTAAACACATGCACCCTGCGATTCAAAAGGTGAGCACGTGTTGGTTTGGCCTGTGCGCAGCAGCAGCAGGAGGTTTAATTCATGCTTTCTGATGCAGAGCATGAACAGGCTTAACTGTTACTTTCCAGAGGGAGAGGTGGTCTTTTTTGTCCTCTGCATGAGACACCACAGTGGTCAAAGAAAAAGGCAAACTAAAAATTGAGTTTAGTAATCAAAGTGAAGGATGTTTCTTAAGGAGTCTTCATTCTAGTCTGAGAATACGTTGAAGCTTTCCTTATAGTTTAAGATGTTTAAATGAATGCCCGTCATGCATTGTGTAACATGTTTATTTAGGGACGTAGGTTCAAACCAATCTCCTCCCCACCTTGCTTCATCGTTTGTTTGTCTTCTAAATTGAAGCCCACAAATTTTCTCCATCTTGTGTCCCAGCCTGAAAGTTAAAATGAGTCACAGCTCATAAACACCTACAGCTGACATCAATCTTTCATGTTGCGCACTTTTTTTAAACGCAGGATACAAACATCTCTCCGACTGAATACCAACCTGCAAAATTACAGTTTGTAGCAGTCGTAAACAGTCCCCCCCTTTTCCACCTCCCTCGGTTCATGTAGCACTGTGCTAATTCTGCAGCTGTATTTTGGCTGCATCTGTGTTTGATGCTGATCCCAGCAGAGCAGACAAGATAACCTCCTCCCGCTGTAGAGCGGAGCGCCCGGGGGCAGCAAGCACAGAGCTGCTCGTTCTAGTCTCCGTCTCGGGTGTTGACAGGAGGTCTGACATCATTAACATGACTAAATGAAATGTAATTTAGGTCTTTGCCTTTTCGTTTGGCTCCTAGCACCAGCAGTGATAGTGATGATGGTGGTGGTGTTGATGGTACAACACTTGGAAAAAGGCTGCAGAATCATACTGGCTTCATGATTTTTAAGGCACTTATAAATATCCATGCTTTCCCCAAACTGTAGCTGAAGCTGAGCATCTGTCATTCTGTGGATCTCTGTTGAATTTATCATGGGGTATAATAGCACACCAAGATTTCTCTTACTCTTTTATTTTCAATTTTCTCCTCTTTATGCTCTTACTCAACAGTGTTTTTTGAGGCTGAACAAGTGTATAATCTGATCGTTGTGAGCCACATCAGTGCTGACTGCAGAGAACCAACGGAAGCCACAGGATATTTCATGGGTTTACTTCACAATGGGCCGCTCATGTGTTTCTTATCACTTAAAGTTCAGGCGTACCGCAGCAACATTCAAGGCATGGTTTTGCTTTCCTGTCCCAGAGCCCCAGCCTTGAAAACATCACATTTTAAGAGGGATGTCAAACATTTGTTCTGTTTAATCCCAGTTTTGTTGCATGGTTGCATGAAAAGACCCCCGAGTTATGGCGGGAAGCTCGAGTGTCTAATTAGAGGGGAAAATGTGCCCTGCTAATGACATCATCTTCCCCCTGGCACTGTGTTAAACAAGCATGTGTGTGTGTGTGTGTGTGTGTTGCTGAACAGCAGCTGGTTTCAGACATTTGACGTTCACAACGGTGTGAGACTTCAAGCACTCACACACAAACCATCAGGCTTATAATTTAGCTTTATTGCTCCTTGTCGCCTCTTTTGGGCCATTGTGCCGACACTCTGTGGGAACTTCCTTGCAGACCGGTTTCAGGAAGAAGTATTTGAAAAAGAGGAAGAAGTTGCAGCTTCTTAGTTTACAAAATAACACATTCAGGCTGTAGCTGTATGATAAAGTAATACTCCCTTTTACAAAGAACTAATGGCTGAAAAAGGAAGTACAACCGGCTATCTGTGTACCAAGCAGATTTTTCCCAAAGAGTATTGGAAAGGCTTTGGATACGGCCTAAAATGCATTAAAGGCCAGTGTACAATTCAATGCAACAATTCAATATCACAACACATTAGTCCCCGCAATGTTTCAACCTGTTTCTCTTCTCCAAAACATTAGCATACACAGAATTAACATTAAGGCCAGCAACAACTGTGTTAGCATCAAGAGGAACTAACTTTAGGGAAATCATTTTTGCGTTGATAGCTTGCAACAAAAGTGAGGTTCTAGCTTGTGCAACAGTAGCCAAAGCTAGAGAAGTTAGCATTTTTTCATCACACACTAAGAGATATAGCATACACGTAACCTGACATCAGTGTTTCTATCATCCATTCTTAGAATCAGCTAACTTGCGTGGTAGAGTTGACTGTCAGCAGTGGTCCATAGCCTAGCTTCTGTTGGTTCTCTGGCCGGTTTCTCAGCAAAGGGCCTGAGCTGACCCATATCCCCTGTGGGTAAAGCACTTACCATTGACAAGCACCTCATACAACCCCACTTTAACCTACTGGAAAACAAAAAACAAACATACAAAAAAATGAACTGTCCCTTAATACACGTACATACGAATATTTGTACACAGTGCTGCACTCTGCAACTCGCCCCGAGCATGTCTCACATAAACTGGCAAAGCATTACAGCTGACATATATTGTAGCTAAAGGCGGGTACACACTACAGGATAATCGGGCTGATTTTTGTCCTGATCTCCCCCTTATGATCAAAGCAAGCAAAGGCCCGATTGTCTGATGTTTGCAAACGACATGGTGTGTTTTTCCTGAGGTGTGGGGTGTGTTAAGTGTGATTTTGTCCGGTCAGAGCCGCTCGGAAGGCCTCAGAAGGAGGGATCGTAAATAATGAGCATGTTTAATATTTGCGACTACAAAATCCTGTAGTGTGTGGGATGCTCCGAGAGGAGCCGAGCACGCACAGTGTGTAATGTCACCGGAGCAAAAGCCAATCAAGACGCAAGCTGACTCAGCTGACTGAGGGAAGAGGAAGTAAAAACAAACAAAAGCATGACGCCAATGAAAACAAAAGTCTCTTGGAACAACGAAATGGAAGACCAACTGGTTGATTTGTGGCAACAGCATGAATGTTTATATAACGTTTCATACAAAACCTACCACAACATGATGGACAAAGAGAAGGGTTGGATCTTCCTGTTCGTCCGCCATGTTTGTTTATACCGAAGTCACGTTTTACTACGCGAGATTTGGAATATTGAGCGTGAAGAAACTGATCTGCGATCTGTCTTTTGTTATCATCAAGTGTGTAGTCTCTAAATGTGTGAAGGATGAAGAATCATATAATGTGTGCCAGCCTTAAGAAGACACGCCATTAATACAATTTGATACATGAATGTCACATTAGCAAGTGGAATAACAGACGTTCTAAACTCTGTTACATGAGAAATAAAACAATGATCACATTTATGCCTGGACCATACAGGGTTTCAGTAAGAACAGGTATATTCTAAGGTTTTTGTTAATGCACTGGTGTTAGTTGGGTAGTCCGTGTCTGCTTATGCTCAAACCTTGTATAAGAATCAGTATAGTAGGAAGAAAATGGTATGGGTTCATCTCCAGTTCAAAGCTAATATTTCTTCTGTTTTGTCAACAAATGCGAGTCTGGAATCAAATCCACTGAAGTGGTAATTTTTTAAGGGAAGACAGATTTCCCAAAATAGATGAGCCCAGTGATGTAGCGTTTGGAGCCTTTATTGGCTGGCTCATCTGTTGACGGATTTATGTTGCTTCACTCTGGAGAAATGTCCTTACACTTCAGCTCGCTGGCAGAATCTAAATCTGCACCAAATGTTTGTACTGAAGTGATCAGTAGCATAATCAGCCGTGTCATTCTCTGAGGCCTGAAGTTAGTCTGGGCTCTTACATCACCGCCAATCTCAATGGGCTCATAACTCAATCTATAATTCATTGTGGGCAATGAAATCCCTGAAACATGAGCTGACAGATCTCCATCTCCTGTCATTCCCCAGTGTGTGTGTGACAGCTGTGAGAGCAAGCTCTTCTCTCCTCAGCTCTCATATCCCCGTAATTGTTCACAGTCCGGCCGAGCGCCTCTGTAGCTCTGCCACATCCCATCACTTCAAACCGATGCCGCGCTGTCTGCTCGACCGTGATGAAGATGACACAAGCCTGGACATTCCCTACGACACGGGGGGGGGGAGGGGGGGGGGGCAAAGACGCAGCTCCTCAGACTCTTAGGGCTCCTCCAGATGTTTTCTGATTCTGACAGGAGCGGGGGGAGGATGAGGGGGAGGGGGAAACGAAGGGGTGTCCTTCTGTGGCACTTGGGGGGCTGTTTGCGAGGAAGCAGGTCGGTCCATCAGTAATGAAAGAGGACAGCTGGCAGGTTCAGCGGAGGTTAACAGCTAAGTGTACATGGCAGCGAGGAAAAACAAGAGCTCAGTCGAGGGTCTTTGTGAGAGAGATTTTTTGGTGACTCTTTTTCTTGAGATTGAAGTATTTTTGGAGGAAGTAACTCTGTTTGAGGTTTTGTTTTAGGAGGATTATTCTTGGAAGTAAGGCCTACTTTCTCAATAAGCTTTTTACCATGAGGATAGGATTTAGCAGGAACACTTTGCCAATACATGGGAGGTTTTTATATTTCTGTGATTTCTTTTTTTTCTTGCTAGTGTACACGACTCCTTGGTGAAACATGTCTGGATGATTTAAATCAAAGTGTGGCAAGATTTGTGAAGTTTTGGCTCCGCTTTTGTCACTTTAGACACAGTTAATAAAGCCATGAGGAAACACAAGGAAGCAGATTTGCATGACTGTTATTATTCATTGTTACACAGGAGATTAATAAGGACTTAACTCTAAAACGTGCAGGAAAAAATCCCCACTTTCATTGCAGTTAAAGAGCACAAAATTGTTGAATTCATCCTTTAATTATGTATCTAATAGGCAGTGTATGAAAAAGGTGCCTTTTAAAGAGCCTTTCCTTCAATAGAAGTGGTACAAAGTCGACCTAATCAAACTGTGTTGAGATGTCCAGACAGCAAATCAATGCTGGCACATTTAAAGTCCTGTAGAGTGTGCAGTGACACAGTTGGGGGGGTTGCTGGATGGGATTTGGCACTACAGTCTCAGTGTTTGGGGATACAGCACAGCTGGAGCAGCTTTAAACCCTAACCAACCCCAAACAGGCCTGTCACAAGTCCTCACAAGTATGTGTCAACCTTTTTACTGCTAACATCAGCAACACGTGTTTACAATAACTACGCAAATGTTGTGTGAAAGTCCTTTTGGCAACCTGGTGTGTGTCTGTGAGAAGAAGGAGGGGGCACACAGATGTTACTTTAAAGTCCTTTTCACACAAGCACAAAACTACTGTTTTTTTAATGAAATCGCCAGGGTGAGCTGCATGTGTGAACGCAAAAGTTAAAAGTTTCACCTCGACTTTATTCAAGGTTGAAGTAAACTTTTTGTGTGAATCTGGGTTGATTTGATGTGAGGCGTAGCAGGAAAATCACCTCAAGGCACAGCGTGGTGTTATGACTCCACATCTTTTCGACTGGTTCAAGATTTATGCTCCTCTCTGCATAAACGTGCCATCACTCATGCTTTTTCACACTTTCCTTGTTATTGTGAATGTGTCCAACTATACATACTGATACAAAAGCAACAACCGTCATCATCATCTGAATCTTGCTTTGAAACACCATCTTGGACTTGTTTTAAACATCTTTCTACATCATGTCTTGCCTCCTGAATCTCCTGAAAATCTGGGAGCATGAGGGACATAGATCCAGGCCAATCTCCTCCCCACCTTTCCTTGCTTCATCTTTTTTTTTTGTCTTTTAAGTTGAAGCCCACAAAATTTTCCCATTTTCTATCAGCCAGCTCAAGAGTTGATGGACTGGCTGTCCAGAAATGTTCAGTGCATGTGTTCAAAAGACTCTGGCTGAGAGTTCTTGATTTGCTTCTATTCTGCTCAAGTGATCTCTGACTCTAAGTACTGAGTATCAACACCTCTTCTATAGCTTTTCGGTATGTTTCAGTCACTTCAAAAGCAGGTATTTAGGTGTCTGTTTTCACACCTCTAACCACGTTTTGACATTACAGTTGATTTTTGCAGGACTAACCGTCTTCATCCACTGAAGTGTCTTTTTTCACTCTGTTGAAAAAGCTGACATATGCCGGGCAGACTGTAAAAATGTGCCAACTTGTTGAAATGAAACATCTGGCAGCAGGCCAGACATGCTGTCTTTCAGAGCAGCCTCACCAGCTGAGAGTTTAATGAGGGTCCGCAGTGTGGGAACAGGCCTTCATAATTCAAGACACCAGGAGACTGAGAGATGGGCTCAGATTTGTGTCTGTGCTCTTGACTGGACAAACAGCCTCAGGTTGGGCTTTTTTGGGGGTGGGGTAGGAGATCTGTGTTACCCGTAGTTGCAAAATGCATTCCTGGTTCATGGTTGAGCTGCAAACTCACAGTAGGTCACTGTGGTTTATGCTGCTGGTCACATAAGTCAGGCTGGCATGTGCAGGGAGCAGCGGCAGTCATAAATTACAAAGCAATCCAGCACCTGGACGTCTGTTTGATGAAGCCCAGATCTGGACACAGAGAGTATAAATTCAACACTTTCCTCGACACACCCCCGGACACTGTCTTCAAGAAAAATATTCGGATGACAAGTGACTAATTTTGGCACCAACAACCCAAAGAAACCTTTATCAGTTCATTTTTCAATTCACATCAGAACCTGTGGTGTTTTGGTGTTTATCTTAAAATAATCTTTACTGATTATCATTCATTCTACGACTAAAGCACCTTTTCTGCATTAGGATGTTTGCCATCCTCAGCTAGGAGAGATTTTGTCCTCATTAAAGGTTAAATCATCCAACATTTACTGCTCAGCTCGAACACGAGGCTCCATGCTCACATCATTTTCTTAATGTATGAGCTCACTCGTCAGTAGTTCACTCATCGACAGTGAGGTTCACGCTCAGGCTTAACATTCCTGACTGGGAGGCAGGTTCAGGTGTCTCCTGTGTTACAGTGTGGATTATTAAGTTTCCTGGCACCTGTTGAAGAGCTCATGTGAGTGACTTTGACTGCAGTTAATTCCATCTTTAGGCTGTTATTCCTATTATACTGAATCATCATATTATTCCTTAAATAAAGTCAGGATACCTTTTCAAGTGTAAAGTACAGATGTTAATTGTTGATGTACCGTTCTTATGGCTGTAAACACTAAAAGTAAACAGTGACTCAGAAAACATCAGAGCTGTTTAATTATCTACAGTGAGAACACAACTCGTGCACCTTTAGCTGTGAAGTTTAACTTTTCTGTTGACAAAAGCAGGAACACATGTGAACATGTTATCTTAGCACAAATTATCTCTGTAAGCGCTGCATGGGCGTTACGCTGTTGATGCTGTCCTGTTTTCATTTCTGTGGTTTTAACATGTTGACGATCACGCACTACAGCAGTCACTCAAATCACATGGTGATGATTACTTTAAATTATTATCACGAATGAGGCAGTTACATTATTTTTTCACTATTACCACCACTTAATCTGAATAAATTCTAAATATATGTTTTACTCAAATTTTAAAAATCAGCTAAAATGTATTTCCTTGTTTGCTACTTGTTTGCAAAGCTAACAACTAATAAACTTGTTCTCTTTTTAGCTAATTTACGAGCTTAATAGCTATGCTTAAAAGTGTGTAGTTGTTATTAGCTAATTATTTAGCTTATGAGAGACTTGGCCTTACTGACTTAGCATCCAGTTAGCTAGAACAGTGTTTAGCTTATAAGCTAGGCTAATGTGCCTTTATGCTCATTTTCTCTTTAAAACAAACCCCCTAAAATTAGTCAAGTTACATTTTTAAAAGATTGTGGTTATTGTGCTTTCTTCTCTTTCTACAATTGTGTTTTGTGTTTTCTTTGTTTTAGCAGCAAGACATTTTGGCTAGTTTTAATAAGCAGCTAACGAGCTAATTGGCTGATAACTTTCCAGTTTAGCTAGTTTGCCTAATTTGCTCAATTAACTGGGTTTTTAACATTAACATGAAAAGGTTTTGGCCATTTTAAGTAACATACAGTGGATAGCAAAAGTCTACACACCCCTTTTAAAATGCTAGGTTTTATGATGTAAAAAAAATTAGACAAAGATAAATCATGTGAGAACTTTATATATAACATGAACAATTCAATTGCATTTTTAAAAAAAAATCTTTTAGGGGGAAGAATAAAAAATAAATAACTGTTCATTTTATAGGTCACATTAAAGGTGGGAAAAGGTCTGACATGATATATCTTGATCTTGTTTTTTTACATCACAAAACATGGCATTTTAACAGGGGTGTAGACTTTTGCTATCCACTGTACATGCTGCCTTACTCATGCTTTTCTGTTTTCACTCTCGACATCTTTGTTATCTTTAGCTTATTTTATGAGGTTGCCGAACATGGTCTACACCCGTCATATTCTTGAGTGTCACGTGTCTTCTCACTGCCATCTCAGACTCTACTGAGGCCTGTCTTCCTTGGTTTGTGGCTCCACAGCTCAGCTGTCTCTTCTGTCATTTGCTTTGAATGACAAAGGAGCTGCAGCAGTGAGTTGAGAGCCCATCTTGTCCATTTTACGGTTTGGGAGGGGGTCTATTCAGGTCGGGGGACTCTTAAGTCATCCCAGGTGGCCTGCTGCTGCTCTACATGAATGTGGAGAAAGCTTGTAGGTAGCCTCTAACCATAGATCAAGCAGCTAATGGAGCTCAAGACCTCACAATGGTTGATAGGATTTACAACTGGCTACCAGGCTTTGTCTTTGAGGGGACAGTATCTTATGTGTCCCGTGCCTCCTTCACTTAGATTTTATTGTCGCCATGCTGTTATTTGTCCCTTTCCCTCCCTGACTAATGAGGCGGAGCAACCAGGTCATGATGTATGCGTAGACCTGGAGCAGGGTCATTGTTGTGGTCCATTAATAATGCAAAGAAAGACCGGTGTGTCTCTTTGTTTGAATAATAGAAGACCCTGCCCCCTTACAGACTTCTTGAGGTGTTTGTCTGCGCTGTTGGTTAATGACTGAGCCGGGCAGAGTCATGAATCGTGTCTCTTTAGCGGCCATGCAGACGCTTTTATCCACACTGTAGAGCATCAATGTGCACAGATGCTTCGCCTTGACATAAAGACATGTTTGAATGAGGCTTGGTTCAGACATTTCTGTCCATTAGTGATGATCATTAGTCTGTGTCATTCTTAAGAGTGGTGCCAGATGTGAGCATAAAGAAAGTAAGAAATACAAGACAACAGAGACAGAGAGGAAAGACGTAAGAGGTGGACAGTTGGGTCCTTGAAGGCAGCAGATGCCCCTCATCTGTTTGAAGATTAATTTGACAGGTAAGCGTGCTGAATCCATTCTCACAGAGCTTCAAAGGTGGTCCTTGTGAATTTATTAACCTCTTATCTTGTGTTTACCTCACTGAATACATAATTCACACTGAGACTTCCTTTGACCCTCTGATCCGAGCCCAGCTGCTTTTTCTTCAGATACGCCCTACAAGCCCAGATGAAATATTTCTTCTTCTGTGAGCTCTCGTGAAGCAAACAAACACATCCTGGATTTTCAGGTCTTTAGCCTCAATCTGGGGCACGGCTTTCCCATCGGAGGAATGAGAAGAGCTGTGTTTTTTCACTGTCAAACACATATACAAGAGAGCAGAGTTGATAACAAAACCTAAACATGACCTTTGTGTTCTCAGTGTTGCAGAGAGGTTCCCATTGTTTGAATGAGAAGCAGTTCAGTACATGGTTCTGTTCCCGTGACAGGTCCATGTCAGGGCTGTCTGAGCGTCTTGATGTAGCATGACACAGAACATCTGGTTCCTCTTTAGCTGCATGGGGGCGCCTGCTTAAGCCTCCCCTGCAGGCTGGACCATCCGCTTCACAGGGAGGACACGGGGGAGGAGAGGAAGGGAGAGCAGACAGACAGACAGACAGAGAGGGAAGTTTAATTAAAGAATGGAGAGTTGGAATTTGTAGTAGATGTTGACACACTGAACTAGTCAGTCATTAATGTTGGGATTGATATCTTTTTTACAATAGATAGCCCATAGATGACTTCAGTGTTTGAAATTCTGTATTTATGCTGGTTTCTTTGGCTCTGTATCCACGAAGGTGTCCCTTCATAATGGTAACTATGCACTTGGTCTATTAACCGCTGTTTTTAAAAGACTGACCATTAGCATGTCCTGTAATAAGACTCACACAGTGGCTATAATGCTAATGTGTTTGACTTGACTCTTTGACTTATGAGAAACGAAAACTTCTCCATATTGTTCCAACCCAAGAATTTTGCGATGAATGTAACCGACAAGTTTTGCAACTTTCTGCATTCACACATCCTCAAAACCCCTGAAAACGTCCTTCAACTTTCTGGTGGGCTGCATGTGTGAATGAATACCTGCACAATTTACCTCCTGACTGCTTGCACTTCACCTGCTAGCCCCTGAGTACACATAACATGATTCATAAAAAACACCAGAAGTTGCAGAAGAAGAACCATATTTCAAGTCAAGTCAAGTCAAATTTATTTATAAAGCACATTTAAAACACAGCAGAAGCTGACCAAAGTGCTGTACAATACATAAAGAACACAATGTGAGACCAATCAAGCAATCATTTAAAAAGAGACAAAAAAACTACAATGAAAGCACAGCATTGGAAATGAGAACCTATTCATGGCTAGAGGACTCAAATGCTAAAATATAAAAGTGAGTTTTGGGGAGAGTTTTAAAAGAGTCGACAGAGGGGGCGGCCCTGATTGAGGAGGGGAGGCTGTTCCAAAGATGAGGGGCCTTTACACTAAAATCATGGTCGCCCTTCAGCTTATATTTTGACCGGGGAACTGCCCTCCCTTCAGGTGCGAACTACAAAGATGCCTATCCGTCTGTTTGCATGTAGTGTTGATATAAGTGCCGGTTTCTGTTGCTTCATCCAGTCATGTTGTAAACCCTAACCCTAACCCTTAACACTGATGGTGTGCAGAATTTCTTTGGAAACATCATTAAGAATCTGCTTCCAACATGTTCTGCTTTGTGAAACTTTATAGCCAAACAACTCCACCTGACCCCTTTCTTATGACCAGTAGTAAGTAAGATTTTACCTTCTCTTAGTTTTACAATCTAATTGTTTCAGGATCACTAAAAAAGTTAAATCTCTTGTCATACTCAAGAAAATAAAGCTAAGAATTCAAATGATTGTAAAGCAGAGTGTTCTCTTTTACTACTGTCATATCTTATTTCTCATACAGTGACCCCTCAGATTTATCCTGCAGCCCTCTGGTTGGGAACCACTGATCCATATTAAAATATAGGTTACACAGTCACTTAATGTCAACTCTCAGAAAGAAGAACATCTTGTATGGAAAAGTAAAACAATGTACACAGTCCCAAGCTCTACAAAAGCGTTTAAAAATAACACCCAGACACAGGGAGTGTGAAGAGGAGGAGACAGACAGGAAGAGAGAGAGGGAGTGGGGGTGGAAATGAGAGGGTGAGGACGCCCTGTGACATTTATATGAGATGAGGAGAGGTGAAGAGTGGGAAGGAGGGCAGGGGGATAAAAGAGACAACGTAGCATTAGGAAGCAGAGATGAGAAAGAGGGTACGATTCATAATGACAGCCTTCAGAGAGAGATACTGTGACGCGAGAAAGCCCTCTCACGTTTTTCTCAAACACTGAGATCACAGGAGAAGGTGCTCGGTGCTAATTTGGCTTATTATGGTCAATGGACCCTAATGGTGGCCGTTGTTCTCCAGTAAAACCTATTGAGCCTCTGCTTCACTCTGCAGATTGTTGATGCAGATTTCTTCTCCTTGAGATGCGCTCTGTTTATACATTCTGCTAACAAATGAACAGGAGACTTTTTAATCCACTCATATCATTCGTCTTCTCCATTTTGCACCATTTCTCACTGGGACATTTAGTCCCAAACAGCCATCAGTCAGCACTGTGACTCAGATTTGGTCACATGACATCCAAGATAGCACTTGGAGCAAGAGATAACCTCTTAAAGTAGCTGGTTTCCTTCAAGCTTTGGTGAACGCACACAACCATAAAGATCAGAGGGATGGGAAAAGTACAAAAGTAGGACAAATATGGACGCTGTCTGCATTGTTGTTGTGGATTTCCAGGTTATGACTGTTGGGTCTACAGGGATTAAAAGGTGCTGTATCCAGTGCTTGCCCCCTGTATTTTTGATATCATCTCACATATTGTATTCCCCTCCCCCTCTTTGGTAAGCCAACATCAGGAATAATGACTTTGTATAGGCTCCTGTGGCAATAATCCCTTTTTTTTTCTTCGATAGATTAACCATTTTAAACCCAGATGGAAAACAGATTGTTCCAGAAGAAAGGTGTCCACGCACACTAACCCCTGTTCCCACTTCCTCCTCGTTTTCCACCCATTTTTCTGGTTTCATGCCCCACTCAAACCCCCCCTTTTTTCCTCTTCCCACACCTGTTACAAGTCATCTCTCCTGGAACCTAAACTAATACTGGCTGACTTTCCCGAGCTCTGGCAGCATGACATCTGGAAAAAAGAGCTTTCTCTCTGTCAGGCCTTCTTCCTCTGTGAATTTATAGCGGCACACCATTTGACATGCTGGAGCTTCTCATTAAGGGAAGTGGAGACTGAGGGAGGTAGATGGTTACGTTAGTGTGTAATGTCACCTTCTAATAAGGGAAGGGGATCAAAACAAGGCTCTACTGAGGACCCAGTTCCCTAAAATTAATCACATTTGAGCTTATCAATTTTGTTGTCCAGTCTTGTGGGTCCTTTGACGTAACTTTATACTGTATGTTACATAATTTAAATCAAATCACTGGTGCACAAACAAACCTCAATTATCTGAGTTTTTGACTAAATTTGAACACAGAAGAAGTCTTGCGGTCAGTTGCTTGGGAGGATAGCTAAACACGGGATAGCTCTGGAGTTTGCCAACATTTTATCAAAGTAGAAGAGATAAAAAAGAAGACAATTAGATTTTTGTTGCAAAGTAATTTGCTGCATTGGGGATGCAACATCCATGGCCAGCATTGTGCATTAAAGCAGATAGAAAACCTCTATCAACTCTATCTGCTGCTGCTGTGAGACAGTCATCATCCCTCCTCACTGAAAGCAGCCGTGGTACTCACCTAAACTTTGCAGCAATTCATACAAGTGAAAATGAGTTATCCAATGCTGAAGTGTATGTTAAAATCTGCAGGATAAAAGCTAGGTAGCTGGCTAAATAAATGAGGTGACATTATGATATAAACAAGGTGGGGTTGGTGAAATGGTTGTAGAGTCCTGTTGTTGTGCCTCAGTGAAAATATGCCTGAGTTAGCACAAAAGCTACATTTCAGCCGTAGTCCTAAGGCAGGTACTCACATAAAACATAAAACAACAAGTTTTAAAATTACAGGATGTCACAAGACAGTTAACAGGACACTACATGAGCTGACTTACAACCATATTTTACATACAAAACGTTTGTGACATTATACAAAACAGGATGGAAGGTGAGGCCAAAGCCACCAGTAATGGGCATCAAGTGAGAAAACAGATTATTCATGTGTGCATGACTGGTTTTTTTTTAACCAATGTTTAAGTGTTTTTTTTAAAGGTACAGTAGTTCTCAAGCTCCCTAATGTACGCTGGTAGTTTGTTCCAGGACTGTGTGCCTCTGACAGACACTACCATTTGCTGAATTTGGTTTTTCATCTCGGTACATCACAGTCCCCTCTAGTTTGTGCTCTAGTATTGGGTTTTTTTAAGTAAAATTGAGCAATGATGGAGGGGCAAGCCTATTTAAAACTTTAAAAACCAGACAGATGTCAGTGTAGCTTATGTGCTTATTTATCCACCAGTTTCAACTCTTCAATATCCAACGTGTTTTCGGTTGTTGTTTTGTGTTCTGTCACACGATTATTCACTTTCGGACGCATCAAAGATACTTAATAAACGTTGGATGGGAAACCAGAGGTTCAGCGTTTGTTTGTGTTTGACTATCAGCGAGCTCTCATGGTTTGTCTTTAAGGACGACACATGGATTCCCTTTTCCTGTCAAAGAAGGCTGTTCATTGTTTTACTTCACGTGAAGGAAGCGTTAAAATAGCGTGCGATAACTTTTGAGTTAGACCTGTGGGAGCAATAAGTACAACAATAACACAACACACGGAGCGTTTATCTCTAAAGGATGGACTCTAAATATGTTTTAAAGGGACAAGAAAGGAAACAACTCCCACCTCTCTGTGGCTATTTATCAGACGATAAGATGTTCTTTTTGTCTTTCCAGCTTTTACTAAATCATTTTTCATGTCAATGCAGAGAGACTGACAGGCCTGGCAGTCTTAAGTCCCTTTATTACTTTATGACCCTCTCCTCTTTGCAGGGAAACCCCTTGATGCCTCCTGCTGACACTCAAAATACACTTAGAAGCTAAGGCGTAAAACTAGAGCAGATACACA
Source organism: Notolabrus celidotus (assembly GCF_009762535.1). Taxonomy (NCBI): domain Eukaryota; kingdom Metazoa; phylum Chordata; class Actinopteri; order Labriformes; family Labridae; genus Notolabrus; species Notolabrus celidotus. The sequence continues at coordinate 8,827,432 of NC_048283.1, read as the reverse complement.
AATATACCCATGACTGCATGCACACACACATGCACACATACAGAGACACATGATAACCATGCTGGGTTGTTTTCATGCTATAAATACTCGTCGGGTAGAGCCTTTCCCATTATAGACACGTGCAGCACCCCTCCCCCCTGTGAACCCCTCATATAGCACGAGAGCATCAAAGATATGAGACGTCTGTGTAATGTAACCCCACAGTTTGTAGTTATGGTGTGTTTAGGGAGGACGGAGTCACGCTTTGTGTTTGCTTTAAAGTGTCATTTAACTTTTTAAAGGGGCTTGTTAATTTCAAAAACAAGCTGTTTAACTATGACTGTGAAAAAAGTTATTACTTCAGAAGTGCACGAGGAGGGAATGAGTGTCTGAGCTGCAAGAAACTGAGATATGTTTAAACTTTAAAGTGGTCTGTTGCACTGGTCCGTCAGAAAATTGTAAAATTTTGACAGATTTCCTCAGATTGTGTTCGTCTTTAATCATCAATAGCTCTGGTTACATGTGCAAGTTTTCCTCAACCTCGTTATATTTAATCTGATTAGAGATTCCGGCTTCCCTGTTTACATGGACGCTGAATAAAGCAACCTGATTGAGACGTGCATGCACATGCATCAAGCGTTTGATCAGAATAAAATCATGTAGACATGTTCAGGGTTGTTCTGCAGATCTAATGTGCAAAAAACAGTAGCAGAAGAGGCTGTTACCGCGTCATAGTACATAATGTGGGTTTTTTTCTGAATTTATTTAAAACACGTCACTGTATGCTAACACCTCCACTTACCCCCTAGCCGTGCACCACAGAGATTTAATTCCCCTCCTTTCTTGTGTCTGTGTCTCTGGAGGTCTGTATTTTATGTATTCTTTCCTTCTTTTTTCACCATTGAGACATTCAACAGTCCCAAGTTGTTTAAAAGCCTCCAGCAAAATAGTGGTGTCGGCTATGGTTGCATTTTGTCAGCTACCTCAGTGTCTCTATATCCATTCTGGCAATGACAAAAGCGGAAACTTTCTTGCATTACGCGGGGCAGATGTGTGCAACAATAATATTTTTTTTACCAAACCAGAAAGAAGTAGATCAAATGTTGGTTTTGACCCTAAAAACCAATAGCATATACACCACTCCCATGGTCAGAATTGTATTAATTCTGAATCAGACCATTCTTGCAGATTGAGCTGTTTGCATGAAGCATTTCCATCCAGGCTGTTTTTCCAGTTATTAGTGGTCCACGTAAACACTGCAAGTGGATTTTCTACAACATACTTAATAAGAGTTAAGGCAGTGTGCTTGCACTATAAAATGCAAGTTGTCACATAATACCACCATTATTTTAAAAACAATGCTCTTTTCAGCCACAAATAGTCACCCTGCATGTCTTCTTTTGCAGTGTATTCTCAAGGATCAGTCATACAGGATGTTGTATAAGCTGACTGCTTTCTTAAAGCCAACCTGAAACAATACTTAAAGTAATGTCCTGTGCAGTCACGCCATCCTGCGCCTGGACAAGAAACACAGACGCATCAACTCGTCTTTCTCCTAAACTTACAGGATGTGCAGTCCTGTCAGGAAAACAGGCACTCTGCAGTGTAAAAATAGACATAACTGAAGAGAGAGAGAGACACACAGATCAGTCATAAAAGACCGAAAGGGAAGGTTAAGAAGGAAAAAAAACTCCATGTGCTGTTGATGTATCAATATGTGTACACATTTTAAAAACATTTATGTTCAGTTAAGGCGTGTTCCCCCTTAACCTGTTTGCTTACTCACTGTTGACTTACACAGGAGTGTCAGTAATGTTTCAAGGCTTATTGTGTTGAGAATAAGTCAGAGGGTTATTAAATGCTTGCATGCGTAAGCTTTGAATAGCTGTTGGCTCTGTGCTTGTAACTCCCTCCAGCCTTAAATAAGCACAATCTGAGCTCAGCTTCAGGGACCTCCATCCTTCCTGCCATCTGGTCTCTCCTGCTCTCTCCTGTAGAATAACCCCTCAAACTAAAACCAACCTTTTCTCTCTCTGTCTCTCACAGGGGGGTTCCATGCAGGTGAGGTGAGGACAAGGACACGATCTGCATTTGCCCCATCTGTCCGTCGACAAACTAAGTGCCACGGTGCCGGCCACCCTCAAGTCACCTCAGCCACGACGGGCAACAAACAAGCTCACCTCAGACAGCCGGCACAAAGCAAATATCTGAGACCAGTATATCTCATTTCTTCAAGCCGCTGTCTCTGAAAGATCAACAGCAGAAGAAGGGTGTTGTTGGGAGACAGAAAGAGAGAAGAAAAAGTGGGGGAGGAAAAAGTAACCCTTTCAAAGTGCTCCCTGCCTGCTATTTCTGCTGCGCTGTGGGCAGGCAGCGTCTCATTTGGGAGTGATCTTGGCTGACAAAAAAAGGACTTTCCTGTGCCCTGCCTACCGATCCAAATGCCTGCATAAATACTGGATAGAGATATCATTTTGTCTGGGCTCTGACACTGCCCAACAAAGAGACTCTAGGCTATCTATAGAAAACATTACACCAAACTTTGACTCTGCGGTGTCCTGGATCACTACCTATCTATTACCCTTCAAGGAGTGTTCAAGAGCTGTGAGAAAGTGAGTGAGAGTTGGCAGTTTGCAAACTATTTAAACTCTCCTTAGAAGTATTTGTAACAAAACCCACAACTGCTCCCTGGGGGACGCCAGAAATCAGTCATTCAGCGCCAACAGTTTTGATGTCTGCCTCAGTTCAGTGAATCAACATGAAGCCCCTAACACCAATTGGATCCCCCTCTCCTCTGAGGCTCCTCAACAAGGGTCCAGACTACCTGCGCAGGCAGATAGATGGTGGAGGCAACGGACGCTCAATCAGCGCGGTGGAGAGACTTGAGGCGGACAAAGCCAAATATGTGAAGAGCCAGCAGGTGATTAACACCAAACAGGAGCCTGTGCTAGTGCCCTGTGCCACCCCACCACCGCAGCCCCGAAGAGCCTTTTCCACCACTGGCAGCATGACACCTCATCTTCCCCCTCGCCGGTCCTCAAACACCGCCTTCTCTACACTCTCTGGATCCTTCACCTCAAGAGATGAAAATGAAAACGATGACTCGAGGAAGGAGAACAGACGGACTTCGGTTGACGTTGAAGCGCACAACAGGAGCAATGTGAACAAAATGCTGCCCCCCAACCCAAGGACTCCTGGGAAAAATATTTTAGTAGCACCTCACAGTGCTCCTGTTCTCAGAAGAAGCACCGGTAAACGCATGCTGAGGCCGGACTCCCTCCTCATTTACAGGCAAAAGAAAGAGTGCAAAAGTCCCAGTGGGGCAGCAGAGGGAGAGAGTAATAACTCAGAACTGAAGGGTTATAGTTTTGTCCGCCGCCTCTTCCAGGGCTCCATGAGGGAGAAGAGTAGCAGCGGTGAAGGAAAAATCCAAAAGATGGTGATCGGTGAAGAGAAAGCACCATCACGGGATGGAGAATCCCGCATGTCTTGGACCAACGAAAAGGACACTACTGATGCTGGACTAGTGAGCCGGAGGTCTAGTAAAACTGACCAAGAACGCAGCCCAGGGTCCATCCCAAGCCCTGGGACTGGCTGTACACTTGAACTAACAAAGACTGGAGTTACAAATGGTACCAATGATGGAGACAATGATGGTATCACCACCAATGGCAACCACTCAAGTAAACCTGATGATCAGAACGACCCCTGGAAGAGGGCGTCGCCGCAGCCAGCACCCAGAAGGCGGTTTGGGGAGTTGCAGCGGTCAAAGTCAGATCTGCGTCTTCGAGGCTCAGTAGCACTATCAGAGCAGGAGCATTTCTTTGACTTCTGCGGGTTGGACATGGACATGATAGACCGCCTAGGTCGAGATAACTTCCTCTCTGGTGCCAGCTCCATAGACACGCTGTCGTTGGCGCTCCGCAGTGTTGGAGGGGACGGCTGTGGGGGCTCGGAGCCCAGCGAGTTCTCCCGACACTCAGGGGACGGGTTGTTTCAGGAGGAGCTGGCTGATCAGATTCCCACTGGAGTGTCAATAATTGAGAGGAATGCTCGGGTCATAAAGTGGCTTTACGGGTGTAAGAATGCTGCTCGAGAGGGACCCAAAGAGTCTACTGTTTAATACGGGGAGGAGGAAGCATGTGCTGTGGATCCTGAAGGTTTCTTTTCTGATAAAACAGTTAACCAAGAGACTTGAACGTCCTTATCTAGAGAGAAAAAAAACAACCAGTGCAATCACCGGATGTTGCATTCAGATCTTGACCCCTTTGTGCTGAAATTTGCAGCTGAAACGCTCTTCAAACTAAAAGTCAAAGCACTGAATCATCACTGAATCCAGTATGGGCTGTGATTGGCTCGCAGCCTCGCCACAATGCATCACAGAGAGCAAAAAAGGACTCTGTTCTAGTTGGGTTTTTTTCCCACAAGCATCAATGCAAGTCAAAGCTGCTGAGCTTCACAGAGCGGCGCTGTGATGAAATGTGATTTTCTTTAAATCTCAATGAGAATCCATTCACTTAGGCTTTGTTTCAGGCTCTGATTCCTGCACAAAGGGTTCACATTTCACAGCACATGATAACCAATGCTCCCCATGACTCCTCCAAAGAGACTGCTTCTTTAAATGAAAGAACAACTGCTACTAGTTTTATCTTGTCAAATTGATATATTGTATTTATAGATCCTATGGAAGTATTATGTGGGTGATAAAGACAGATGACTGAAACAACTTCTTCCTGCCAGATGTTTTGGTATTTGTCTGTTTGTATGGCTGTGTTAAGAGTGGACTTTGGAGTCCTCTCCGTTTGTATTTTATTTTTATTTTCAGTTAGTGACTGAACTGGAACAAACACTGATCTGGAATCAGCCCCTGTGACCCCTCCCAAGGCACATACGTGTATGTCAGAGTCAACTCAACAACTCTCTATTAATGACTAAATTAAAATGGAAAACCACTAAGCTATGTTTTATTCTGAACTGGAAAAATGTTGTGTGAGTGTGAAGTGAACCATGAGTACCTCATTCAAATCTGTCCCAGTTTAGTTTGTGTGTTGCATTTTTTATTTTTTTTTATTTTACTCCTTAAACGCAGGCGTTGGAACAAACATGCGAGACGCCCCTGTGGGGTTGTTAATGCACTGAGCTGGATAGAGGGAGAGGAAATGAAAGATGGAGATAAAGCTTTAACTGTTTGCAGAGACTCATCTCATTTAATATTAAACACTGAGCTGGATTCACCTACATCACTGAAGATGAGGATCCATGCCTGGCCAGTCAATTTCATCATTTCATCTCATTTTCCAAACCCTAAAGAGGGTCAGCTCTCTCACAGTAAACACGGTCCAATAATCACTCGTGACACAGTTATTGATTAACAGAGCTAATGTTTCCTGCTTGTTCAGTGCTCACAGATGTTAAAGGGCAGCACACTGCAAAAACTCCAATTACAGCAGGAGTGTTTGTCTTATATCTAATCAAAAATATTTCATTAGACTTAATACAAGCCGCATTTACATTACAAGTCCAGATAAACATCTTATATCAAGTTATTATGAGCAACAAATAAGGCCGGATTTTTTTTGTGAAAAGCAAAAATATCTGCCAATGCAGTCAGCAAAATTCCTGTGTTTCTTCAAATAAGACATTATTCTGATCCAAGAAACATAAAGCTCCTGTGTGGCACTTTTGATTTCAGTACATTTCAGTGCCCCCTCCAAACCAAGTGATACCTTCAATCCCTTTTATCCCTATTCTAACTGTCAAATCATGAAGAGCATTAAGTTTTTTTTTTTGTTTTTTTTTTAAAGCCTGGTTTGGAGTAGATCACGTTGACATCTACCCCCTGGCAGCAGTTTCAGACATTAAAACCATTTAAATTATAGTCAGTCTTCACACTGGTGGTCCTGTTTGCTTTTGTAGGTAATAAGAAGACATCTGTAGTCATTTCAGTCTGTTTTATAACCTGTTAAAAAATCCACACAGGAGCTTTAAAAAGTACCATATAATCTGGAATATAAATTGCCTTGCATAAAAGACAGTTTTGAACTGTGTTCCTGTCTGAACTTGCAACCAGCAATGTGCAGTAGCTCTGCAGATGTGTAGCTCTTTCTAGCACAATCCATTTTCCCCACCATGCTAGCTCATTCGGTAGTTGAGCTCAGCCTACTGTAGCATGGTTTGTCGTGAGGTTTGGGTCTGCCCTTTACCCCCTCCTCTGGTCACATGTCTAAATTTAAGAGTCCTTTTGATCAAGTCTGGATCCAGCATGCTTTGCATTGAAGTGGCTGTTTGCTTTTTCAAACACCATCTTCTGGGGCAAATACGGTAAAACAATAGGTATTAAAAGTGCGTCTTATACACTGAATATTAAAGTACATTTTTCTTACTACTATTGCATATATTTCTACTCATTACAAATAATTCAGGCCTTATTTTCTTGAAGTAATTTGGTTATTCGGACCTGACTTGCTTATGTTAAGTGTATAGAGATACTTTTGAATTGAAATAAGACAAACACACTCGCTGAGATTTTAGTTCTTGCAGTAGAACTGACAACTAGGAAAGGATCCTGTGAGTGCACTTTTGAAGAAAATAACACATTAAGACTTTCTATCTCATTAAAAGCAGTTTCAAATAAGAACATCTCATGAACAATATATAACCACTGAAAGTTAAAAGGTGTTCGAGTTGTCAAACCCTTGCTGTGCAATGCTTCAGGATGTCACTTTCACCATCTGGCAGACGTTTAACCTTCATAGCTGGCTCAGTCAGCCCTCCTCCCTGCTCCCTCTGATAACCACAGATCCTACCTCACTCCATCCATCCTTCAGTGATTCTCACTTTATCTCCATGAAAGGTCATTTCCATCGCTTGGCCTGGAGGATGCCACTGAAATATGACCTGAGGGTCTGCTGAGGTATGCGGAGGTTAGACTGAGAGGCGTTCAGGGTACGTTATATTTGAACATGTGATAAATTTACACAATTACTTACTGCTTCAGAAAGTTTCTTTCTGTATTCATCATCAGAATGGCACACTCCTGACACAACCTGGACTTTTGTTTCCCAATAAACCATTTGGTTGCATGTTTACAAAGAAGCTCCATTAAACTCAGAATCACTTTTTTTTATTTGAGATAAGAGAGATTTATCTTTTATTCCAAAGACGTTTGTGTATGATGTACACAGCCAATAAACACAAAGAGAAAATATTCCTGTGTTGGTCTTTTATTTGTTGTCTCTCATGTTTTGGCATTGGTTTTGGTACTACTGCAAATAAATAAACATTTTCTTATTTGTATAGCACATTTCATGCACTGGGAAAACTCAACAAGCCTTACAGAGTAAATGAAACAATAAAAGGCACACATTCACAAGTATGCAGCAATTAGAGGGTAGAGTAGGGAGTGTAAAAAGGCGTTTATGACTTGGACATCAGGATGTTTGGGTGTATTGCATCCCCAATGAGATTATTTATATTATTTATAAAAAAAAAAGTGCAGAAATTAATCAAAATACTTGCATTAAATAAGGAGAATCAGAGCAGTCAGGATCAGAACGTACTGAGTAGGCAGTGACTGAACTGCTCTCTAATCTCCTTGGAGGTTAACGGTCGACTGATTGTGTTGTGAAGCCGTCTCGTCCTTGACTCCTTCTCGCCTCCCTCCACCACATCACGTCTCATTTTTCACATTATCTCAAGTGGCTATGCGCTAATCCTTTTAGCATTCCCTGCATAGTACGCTCTTGAGTGAGCTGCAACAGGTTGTGTCTACAGACAGAGAGGCCTCTGTGTGGCCTGATGCTATGTCTACAACCCTCCACCCTGTCTGCACACTCCTCCTGACACCCTTTGTCTCTTCCCCCATTTTTAGACCTGACTCAGCTTTTTTTTTTTTAACACCAGTCAGCTGTGTTCAGGTGTTAAGAAAAACATGCTTTTTAATTAATGCTGATAAGTCTCCCTTAGCTTTGACCTTGATTTTAAAGGTGAAAATATCAGGTGACATAATTTGTGGAAATGGTCCATGATAGTGACATGGGTCTGGTTGTTCTAAAGATCCAGATTGGAGAGTCCAGGTTTTTTTTTACATTGGAGGATCGTTGTTGGTAATTCAAAAGAAAACTTGGATTGGATCAACAATTCCCACATAGAGCCTTTTAAGATTACCAAATCCAGATAACCAGGGCTCTAGATGGGGCTAAGTGTTACATACTTTGTCCACAGGGGGCACAAAAATCCATATGGACTTTTTTTTTTGATAGGACAGCCGTAGATAGACAGGAAATGTGGGGAGTAGAGTGGGCGAAGACATGCAACGAATGGTCGCGTCCGGGAATCGAGCCGGCGACCTCTGCAATGAGGACTATAGCCTCTGTATGTGGGGCGCTTAGACCGTTAGGCACCACTGCCACATTTTAAGATTTCTGTCAGTGAAAACAAACACAATAACAACCTGAATAGTAATTGAACTGTAAAATTGCAAGTCAATTTGGAGCTAAAGCTACCAGCCCATTAGCGTAGCTTATTACCAGGCTGTTTTAAATACTTGATTCTAATTGGTCGAAAACACCATAACAACAGTTATTCATTCTTAACAGCAAAACTGACGCCTCATATCAAATCAATCCATGGAAAGGTGTCTGGCATAGTTCACTTCTGCCTGTTGACACTGTGGCAAAAATCTTAGTTTCCATCTCAGGCTGGTTTTGAGAGTCGGGAATTAATGACAGTAATGAGTACAGATGTGAAAGCAGCCTGAGGAGTGACCATCTCTGATAAGAAGAAAGGAGCAAGACCCTGTCCTACAATCCAGGAAATGACAGCAGAGCAGGTGAGAGCATTCCTGAGTTGCTGATCACTATGACGTTACTTAAACCACAGGCTGTAGTGATAACAGCAACGGTGTTAGAAGCTGAGACATTTTCTTTGTTTCCGTTAAAGGTGTGCCAACTTTAAAGCCCTGAGAAGAGGGAGAACTGATGAGGACAAAAACATCAATCTGCAGGAGTCCTGTTCACCTTGTCTAACGTCACCTTCAATGGAAAGGTTCAGCTAGCAGCAAGGAGGCTGATACAAACCTGTTGCATTACAGATCAAGGAATCTGAGGGACTACTTTTTAAGCTTTATAACTTCATCGATACGATCATCCTTAAAACCTCATCAGGAATCTAATTCTCATGAGCACCTGTTCACAAACATTATCCCTTACAAAGCTTATATTTGGTTCTGTCCATGCAAACTACCTTATTTTTACCACTTGAAGTTTTGCAATAATATAATTTTCTCTTTTTTATTTAATTCATACAAAATAGGTTGTAAAAAGTAAATCTCTGGTCCCAGAGAAGTAACAGTCGTTGTTAAATGTCATGTTTTCTCTACTTAGATGAGGGTGGGTGAACTTTGTCACCACTTATGCTCCTTTCAGTCTGTTAGCCAGGAATCACTAACTTGGCTCTGGCTAAATATTTTCAGACACAGACACAGAGGGACTCTTATCTCTTGAACTGTAAGAAATAAAGAGATAACCCTTTCTTCCAAACGTGTCAAACTATTCCTCCAAGACGTCCAAATGAGCTTCAGACCCACAGATGGCAATTAGACGATGTCTGAGCTGTCCGGCTACAAGTTGCTCCATCAGTCACTGTTTATGGAGCCGCTCCAGGGTTTGTCGGAAGATGACTTCATCTGCTGTTATACTTGAGTTGAGACTTAAGATTTAACAAAAGGAAAAAATCTGTGACTTCTATTTTTAGGAGGGACATTTCCTTAATAAAGGGCACTTGAGGATACGCTCACTCCCTGTGCGCTTTATGCAGACTGGACAAGAAATGTCTGGCTACATGTACGGAGTAACAACACACATCAACATGCACATAATGAATCTCTGTATCCCTTCCACGCTTCCTTTTCTCTCTCTCAGTCTTTCCCAAACCAGAGCAAAACAATAGGCATCCTGTGAGCCTGAGTCTCTGTGAGTTACTCTGACCGGAGGGCCTGCTGTGACATCCTGTTTTGGGTTCATAGGACAAGGTTTAGACATATGGTCATGTTTTGGGTTCTGCTTTCTTTCCCAGTCTTCCTGGGAGTAAACAGACAACAGCTGGCACAGGTCTTGATATCACAGTGATAGCAGAGGTTTACATCAGACTACTGTTGACTGTGTTTTCAGGATAAAGTCGAGATTGTGTACGTGTTTAAGACTTTTCTAAAAGTGCTTAGCAGTTTGAAAAGTGGATGGTGAACTGGCACTGATCCACCACTCCAGGCTTTGATGCTGCTGATGTGGTTTTTCACTCACATTAAGAAACACCACAGGGGGCTGAAAGACCTCCCGCTTCACAGTTTCCCCCTACAAGAAAATCCTGTCAAGCATTTTCTGACCCAATTATAACACCAGAAACTGATTTGCAGTTTTATCTGAATCTCATGAAATGTTACAAAACTGTTCTTAGTAATTTCATAATCCACAAACGCACACATTTCACTGTTTACAAAGGAGCTGTGGGTTTGCTTTGTTCATTTTTAGAGGCTGGCTTTAAAGCCCTCAGCATCAAAAGCATAACAGCCTCATTTCTAGGGCAACAAATGAAAATCTAATTCCCTTTTTTCGCCTGAAGTTCTAAACTCACTGTGGTCTCGAAAGCTCCTTGCAGCTGTCACGACAAGATTTTATCAGGCAGGCACGACATGAGCTTCTTTTTTGGAAACAAAACCTCCAGTCTGGCTGTGGTACAACAAGTCAGGTCAGATACCAACATTTTATGTTCGAGTGGCCTGGAACTGTGATGCATTTGTAGCTGGGATTTTTTCCTCTTTGCTTTGAGATGCAATAATGTGTGTCAGGGTTAGCATGGGTTGTGAAGTGTGTAAAATCTGGCCTAGTTCTTCTGCGCCAGCGGCTTCAGCAGACCGTCTACGCTTGAGAGAAGCTCACTTCATGACTCAGGGACAGAGAGGCTCAACATGCACAGAGCTGGCACTCAGGTCTGTGGGATCTGCTGGGAAGATAACACTTAGCAGAACTGGCAGCTGTTACCAAGGTACAGCCCCATCAGTTATGTGCCAGATATGTCAGAAAGCTACGGGCACTGGGGACTTTGTACAACACAAAAACTTTAACAGTAGCTGGTTAGAGTTTCCTTACTTTACTATTATAATAATGGAGTGAGTGGCTTGTTGCAGAAGATTGGAACCCAAACAGGCACTCATAGCATGCTTTTTATTCACATTGAGTCAAAATATCAGCCTGCTTTTCTGTTATAATTCACATAAAATTTAACATTTTCATTCACAGTAAAGTCAAAAAATGTTTGTTTTTCCAGTGACATATTCAACTGATGCATAAATTGACTGCAACACCTGATCAAGGTCATGTAACTTTTAAAGTCATTCAACATTTTTACTCAAACAAATGCTGCCAAAGCGCATACTGTTTTTAGTTTGGTGGACGTCCCTCCCTGCCCTCGCATGTTTCCCTCTTTTGATTACCCTGATTAATTTCACCTGTGTTCCACACCTGTGTTAGTTACTTGTGTTTTTAGTTGTTCTGTTTCCCCTGTCCTGAGTTGGATCATGGCACATCTTCCTTGTGTTCTGTTTCTTTTTCCCAAGTGTTTCCTTTTTAATTTAGTTTCTTAAATATTTTAGTAAGTCTTGTTTGTACCTTTTTGTCCTTTTATTATTCAAATCTCCCTGCACATGGGTCCTCCCTCCATTTTCCCCCATTGTGACACTGAAGACTGATAACTTCATGATTAATGAAGCACATGACGTAGTTATTTAAAAATAGTTGGCCTTTTTGTGAAAGTCAATTTAGCCTACAATGCCTGCCAAAAATGGGAGAAGATAATGAATATTCAATCTGTAAAGAAATGTTTATTGTTCAAGCTCACTGTGCAACTTTGTAAACAACTTTCAGTACCATGAAAAGCGCTATACAAAACCTATCAATTATTAGTATTATTATTATTATTATTATCATTTTTTTTTTTTTTTTAATTATATTTTTTTGGCCTTTTTGCCTTTATTTGATAGGACAGCTGAAGAGAGACAGGATATGGCAGGAGTAGAGAGTGGGGGAAGACATGCAAGAAATGGGTCACAAGCGCCCCATATTATTATTATTTTAACATGCATTAGCTCTTTGTGTGTTCTGGTACTCTTTCAGAAAAAGTTATTCTTTTCCTTTTTACATAAAATGGAGAAAGACGGGATGCTGGTGGCCTAGCGGTCTAAGCGGCCCACGTATAGAGGCCATAGTCCTCATCGCAGAGATCGCCCTGGCCAGTCGACGATCCACTGCATGTTTTCCTCAACTCTCTTCTCCCCACATTCCCTGTCTCTCTTCAGCTGTCCTATCAATAAAGGTGAAAAAGCCCCAAAATATAATAAATAAAAAATAATAATAATAAAAATGGAGAAAGACAGATAAGATGAATTAATCACTTTAATGTAATTAATGTAAATCCATAGGGGAAGAAGTATTTGGAGGCACTTTGGATTGAAAAAGATAAAAACGTTGGTAGAGCTAACTCTGTTTGTTGACTTTGTGTAATTCTTGTAGCATCATCACATTATTTGATGTAATGGAAATTGTATCACCATGTATGGTTTGCATTGTACCATAGCTGCTGTTTTGCAACTCTGTGAGCAGAAGTTCACCAGATGGTGAAAAGTTCATCAGACAGTGATGAGTTCACCAGACAATGTACTGTAGTTATTGCACAAATAAGGTTAAACGGGCACTATTGTTAACTATTTCCCCTGTTCTGATGTGACTGAACTCAACCCACTCATGATTTACTGTTGCATACACTTTTTTGAATTTGCTTAATATTGAGCCTTGTACTGACTTTCTTAAAAGAATAAACGAGACAAAAAGGCTCTGTGTTTTTCAGCTTTTTATTGACAATGTAAAATTCCAAAACATTGTTCCCTAGCTAATCATTCAGGGACCCTTAACTCATTAAAAAACAATGATTATTATTTTAACTCCTCCTTAGTCATTTTAGAAGCTACCACTCAGATACAGAGCGAGAGAGTGCACCAACATGTGACCCCACAGTTTGATTTGATAAAAAGTTAGATTTTCCTCTTATCTCAGTCCAAGGAATGTCTGGAATGATCCGAGACGGCCGAAGTTCAATCATTTACGTAATCCTTTTGCCAAAATCAAACAGCTGGATTACATCTGGGAATGCAAACACCAGAGCATCATGCTCTAACTGTGTTTTACCTGCTTGGTTTTCTAACACATGACCAAGCATTTTCAAAGTCCAGTTTCGGTTGCTGTTCCTTTCACAAGCTTCTCCCTGAAATCTTAAACCAGCGTTGGCAGAAGGTGCTCCTCTGTCATACCCCCCCACCTCAGAAACAAAACCTGTCCCTGAGCTGGAGGTATCCTATAGCTCTGTGGGGTCATAAATCAGAGGAGTGGTCCTTTTCATTCCCTCTCTCTCTCATGCGTGACCTCTGCTTCCCGGGGGGTCAGGGAGATGGGCTGAGCCTCAGGCCTGTTGGAAACCTGACCAGGAGCCGTGGACCCTCTTCAAATAACAGACTGACGTCAGGAGAGACTGCAGCAGAACAACGGACAGGCTCTGGATCAACCCAGACTGAAACTTACAGGAAAAGGAGACAAGAGTTTTATGTGTTTTCTTTTTAGTTCACAGTGAGGTCGGCTGACCTTCATTGTACAACAAGGGCGAGGACCGACCTCAGCTGGGCTGAACAGAAACTGAATATCAACACTCTTCATTCAGCTATTGACAGCTGAGGTGTTGACTTTAACCTGACCTATGAAAAGGCTTATGTTGGTTCTAATACACCTTTAGCAGTGACTGAGAATTTATTCCAACAATGTTAACACACCTCTTTGCATTGGCTTTTAACACCTGTTGAGCGAGACATCCGACTTTTTATTTCGCTTTTATTCATTGTGGCTTTTTCTTGTACTATCTATTGTGTTTTTTTAAATATCTAATCTTTTAAATTATTATTTTTTTTAACTATTTGTTTTTACTGATTATGTTTTTAAGCTTGTACAGCACTTTGGACAACTGTGGTTGTTTTAAAATGTGCTATATAAATAAAGTTTGACTCTACTTGACTTGCCTTAACACTAATTAACAGTTAGCACTGATTATTTTCAAATGCAAAGCAGCTTATCCTTGCTCTTTTTTAATCAGCACTGTAATCGCTCCTGGTTGCTTAAAGCCAATAAATCCCTCCACTTCTCTCAAAGCTGTGAGAAGTTCCAGTATTTGCAAATAAAGGATGAAAAATGTCAATTAGCTCTTTTTGGGGGCTTATTTGTATTTGAAAAAGAGTTAATATGATTAGTTCACCTGTTAAATGAAGATCTCTATGGGGAAAAGTCTTCTTAAAGGATGCCCTTTAACACAATTTTTTACCCTGGCAGCAGTCACAATGTCAATTTCAGAGTGTTTCAGACTGTTGCTGGCATACAAATGTTGTCCCACTGCTCTCCCTCTTCTTAATAATGATAGTTTAGCAGACTTAGCCTAAAGGTTAAGTTGCACGCCCATGTAGCAGGCGGCCCGGGTTCAATTCCATCCTGTGGCCCTTTCTTGCATGTCATTCCCCCACTTTCTCTCAGTTTCATATTCTATCCACTGTTTTCCCCACTATCAATAAAAGTATATAAGCCAAAAAAAAAAAAAAAAAAAATGACAGTTCAGTCAGTATTATAATGCTCTGTGTGCTTCATATTAGAGTTAATTCAATAGTATTTAAAAAAAAAAAAAAAATCTTTGAAAAAAATGGTCAAAATTGTTGTAGCATTAGCATCAGCTCTAGATCTGGAAATTTGACCTTAAATAAACCAGTGTGGTTATTTTCTTCTCCATACAGACCTCCACCATGACTGACAACAAAGTTATTATCATAAGCCCCGCCCCTTTCTGCTGAGTGAGTTATAGAGAAATTACATTCATTATTTGAACTCTCATTTTGAAGAGCTCTGTGAATGTGATGATGAAAACAGATGACGCAGAAAGACTGGGAATCAGTCCTGGATGGACACGACTGCTCTATTTGTATCACATTTAAACTGAATGCTTTCACACCACTCTTTGTTTAAATGCAATACAAGTGCAGTTACAATATTTTCAAAAACAACACAGCTGCTGCTAAACCATCTTTTACATCATTATTACAAAAACCTGGAAATTACCACATTTTATGTACCACATGTCACATGAATAATACAAGACTGTGACTAATTTCCTGTCTCACATGGTTCCATAGTCAGCGTACAGGACAAATGTAAATGTAACTGAATGTTGCTACATCAGTCTGCATCATGATTAAAACCCTACAGTACAGCCTGCTCATGTGGCGGCTTAAGACTTTTATTTGTTGGCACAGTGGAGAGAAATAAATGTTCTCTGTTGTGGAAAGTCCAGTGTTTTGGATAGCTGGAATCTGGGTTACGGGGTCATGGGTTCAGCAGAGTTTGGTCAAAGAGAGATGAAAATAATCTACAGTGTTTGCTTTTGTGTGCTAGGTGTGCAGATTGGGAAGGGTCACGGCAAGTGTTGGTGTGAGAAAGAGGAAAAGTCTCACTGTAAAATATACTGGATACAAATCTGGGACCTTCATCTCAAACATTATTGTTTAACAGTTATCTTCGCCACATATAGTGCACAGGGTGACAACTGAAGCGCTCATGTTCAGCAGATTTCCCACTTTCTTCCTCCTGTGCTGATGTAAGGTTAGAAAGGAAGTGGAACGCAATTGCAGACCAAGGAGTTCTTAAAGTTATCTCAAAGGAATAACCACAAAATTGCAAGCGATAAGAAGAGGAGAGGGAAAAGACCAAATAATATTGATCCGAAACAAACAGGCTACCAAAACAAACAAAGCTCAGAAAAAAGGAACAAAACCACAGCTGACAAGAAACCAAACTCAGGAATCACTCCTTATACAAACAGAAATGTGGCCAAAGATGCAGAACACAAAAAGGCTGGGGCTGAAGAAACCTGGTGTCAAAAAAACAACTTTTGTGGTGCAGACGTACGACCCTGAAAACACAAGAGCTGACTCTGACGTTGAGCTAACGAGTCAGCACAGGGAAGTGGAGCCCAAAAGTATACATGTAACAGCTTCCCACACCTGCTCCAAATCAGGGCCAATCAGAGACACACACCTGAACCTGCACTGTGATGATTATCTCACCAAACTTATGACGCGTTCACACCAAACGCGAATAAAATCATTTGCGCAAATGATTACATGTAAAGTCAATGTAGAGACGTGAATAGACTCGAGTTGTGGTCTGGCGGCATGAATCGCGCGACGCAAATGATGTAATGCGCGCGAATGAAGCTAATTCATTCGCGCAAATGATTCGCGAGTGTTGAAATATCTGAACTCCAGCGAATCCATCGTGGCGCGATAGCCAACCAGCTTGCAGATCACCCGGTGACGTGTGGTGCGATGTATGGACCGGCAGAGATTCACTCATCTGGAATATATGGGACACTTTGATTCTATCTCTGTGCATCTTCCCCAAACTTTGTGACACTACCTCATTTTTTCATGGGATCAGGAATAAACAGGAGCTCACTGTGAGGACAGAGAGGGAGGAGGATTATGTGGTGAGTTGTGAAAAACTTTGTCTCTCACTTGAAACAAGCTATCGGTTGTAATAGAAAGTTAGCTCTGCCCCCTTTAGCATAGCCAGCCTCCCAATTCAATGTCCGCAAGCTCAACCTTGTTTGATAACAACAGACTAGTGTGGTGTAGCACCCCCCCTTCCTCTCACGAGTATTCGCATCTTGAGCACTTGTTTACACATGATTTTGACATGCGAATTGAGGGAGTAATTTGCGCGAATAGAGCGAGTAAGCACAAAACATTCTCGCGTCTGTATTAGCTTGAATAGCGCAATCATTCACGGCTGGTGTGAACGCGACATTAGACTGAATCTCAATGTCCTCCCTAGACTCTAAGCCTTGAGCCCTTTTTGACTTCTTTGACGTCACCTGGAAAGTGATTGAGGGCAGGAAGCAGTAAGGGCTCAAAACACTTACAGAAAGGAGGCATAAAGGGGCGCAAAAAGTCTGTGAGAGGTCCCTGCACACTCCAAGATTTGACAGTGAGACAGCCCTAAATCCTCACAGACCTAACAGAGACATACCTCAAAGTCAGTGAGTGTGGACAAACTGACTGAGATGTTCCTTGTTGTTTTTTTGTCAAAGATGATTACAATAATTTGATTATTTTGGTTCTGAATTTTAAAGAGGCTAAGATAGTTAATGCATCAAAATTGGAATGGAATTTATTTTTTCTATTTTCGGCTGTTTACCATCAAATATGTCAATTTTTCAAGTATTGTATTGTAATCCGGAGCATGCTCCTTATATAAGCATGGGCTTATTGGCTGAAGTAGCTAGTTTTGTGAGACTTCTTTCTGTCAAGTCACCGCTACGAGTTGTGTGAGATCTGAGAGTGACTTTCGAACAGATGTTCCCTGAAACAAGGAGTAAACAAGTTAATAATAAAACTCTGGATGTAAATCAGAAATCCACACTTGGCCACATGACATCTCTGATTAGTGAGATGGTGAAGTTGGTGAACGCTGCGGCGAGAAGTGATGGAAGCTGACTCTCTTCTGGTCGCAAATGAGCATTTTATCTGCAGCAGTGCACTAAATTTAATTTGATCTGAAGTATTGAGCTGGAGCAGTCGAAGATGATGTTAATTGTAAGAAATTATTCAAACAGTTTAGTATTCTCCTCAGTGTTTGAATCAGGGCTGAGTCTCAGGACACGTCTGGACTTGTTTCCACATGAAACAATGAAAATGTAACTCATCCTGTGTCATTATATCTCCTGCACAGTGTCTATTTACTTAAATACATATGGTGCATATAGGTTTAAATAACAGTGTGAGCAGGTGAGCTGAAAGACTTGACGACCAAGCAGCTGCTGAACTATTCACAATTCAGACTTGCAGACTTTATGATTACAACCCTGGCATGCCACCCTGAGAGAGTCCAACATGAGTGTGCACTGATTTTCAAAACTTGTCCTTTTCTCCTCCTGTGATTACAACACGTTTTATTCACATATTTTATACTTCATCTTTAAAAAGGAAACACACATCAGCATGTTTAGGTCCCCCTAGTCAGATCTATTCTCAGTCATGTGGGAACAAGAAAACATCAGGTCGACAGCTGGCCCTCAGTATCCATGAAAACATTCATCCACGCTCCTCCAGCTCTGATATTTGACTCCCACGAGGGCGCAGGGTTCATCACCCAAACTCTGCAGTACAGTCCCCATTTATTGGTCACTTTATTGCACCCCTACGGTTTTCTTTCACTTTCAGTTCTTGATGTTTTCACCAAACAGGGTAGAGGCGTCTCCTGAGACCATGTGTTCACAATATGGCTCGGGTACAACCAGTGATGGGCGCTTTCCCTTTTGGGATTACAGCTTTGAAGTGCTCCGCAGCCAGTTATATTTGTTTGGGAAAATGTGCGATTGAACAGACAAATCATCCACATCTTCAAATAGTCTCCCTCAGCCCCTCCTCCTCCTCCTCCTCCTCCTCCTCACACAAGCTTACAGTGGCAGCACTCAGACATCTCCACATCAACTTTAGAGGTTTGCAGACCTCATGGATTTAAGAGGAAGCAGCAGTTCGCTCTGACAGATACAGTCACTGCGGCTACAATCACAATGGGTCAAGCTATGAAAACGCTCAATAATACTTCTCCTGCAATGCAAGTTGATAGCTTCCTCTGTCAGATACTGACCCTACATCCCCAGATTGTGCAGTGAAACAGAAATAAACTTGCACACAGAATATGTCTGTGCAGCCTCAGCAGGACCAGAGAGTGAATCACTGTCTGCTCATTGTGCGCCTGTTTATAACCACTCCAATCCACTGCTAGCTAAACTTTGCTGACTTTGCTCACCAGGTAGCCCTGTATGTAGTTCACCATTGATGAAAATGGTAAAGGCCTCTCATTTACCTGCCTGATGTCTGTTGAAACAACTCATTTACTGATGTTGTAACTCCAGCTTGCTCGCTTATTCATGCTAGCTTTGCAATTAGAATAAAACTCTGTCTTTGATAAATATCTTAATGTTTCAAGTTAGGGCTGTCACGATATACCAGTATTGACCATAACCAACTTTTCAAAAAAATGACACACTGATCTTTGAAAATACGGTAATACTGTATTGGTTCATAGTAGGGTGGCAAAAGTGGTTATTTAAGCTGGTTGCCACCTGCCAGAGGAAGGTAGAATGGAGGAAAGATGAAGAAGCAGCAGAAGAATAAGGATCACCCCAGAAGTCCACAGGGTGCGTGTGCGCTTTACGGCTGCGACACGGCTTTGCTCCGTCCGAGGGCTTGCGCCCTGGTCCACAGGACACGTGTTGAGAGCAGGATCAGCTGGGTCCAGCATAGAGAGAACCACATACAAACAACAGGTTACAGAGCCTTTCTGTGGGTGAATTTCTGCTTATTTGGACAGTATTCCATTACTTTTGTGCTTTAATCATCACTGAGTATGCTCCATAACTGTAAAGTTTATTTTTTGCCTGTTTAGATGAGTTTAATAATAATTATTCGGCTCTATTTTGTTGTCCTGTTACCTTCTGACACAGTTATAATTTTAAAGTCCTGTTGTAGTCGACATGGATCATTGATATGTGGATGTTTGTAGCTTACATCCATAATCGATTTGTATTTCTGATCTATACAATCTTTAAACGGTCAGGAGTCCGTGTATGATGTTTTATTTTGAGATAGGCGGATGTTGCATGCGATCCTTGTGCCTGACTTCCTGTCCAGGTCATTCTTTTGTGTGCAAATTGACGTGTGCTTGGCGCAGGCTCCGTCGAAAATAGACCTGAAGCGTATCTCTGGCGGAGCAGCGCAACACATCCTGTGGATCAGAAGTCAGCTATCTAGCTAGCTGCACCTGTACTGCAGTGTGTGGCCTCTACTGTAGTGCAAATCATGTCAGATGCGATAACTGATGAAAGCCACATACTCTACCCACAGCCATTAAAACTTCCTCACCAGTTTGGAAGTTTTTGGGGTTTCATGAAAAAGGATTTCTGAGGATACTTTACTTTTATTAGAATATTTAGAAGCTGATACCAGCAAGAAAAGGGGCCATATGTAAATAATTGTTGACTCTAAACAGATATGCAAGTGTCCTATCCAGATACATGCACATGAATAAGCTTGATCTCTGTATGCATGAGCAACAAGAGCAGCATTAGCGGTACTTGATCCCTCCTCAGGCGATTCCTTTAGGCTCCAGATGAAGAGTGTCTGTCTGCTGCTCCCTCCAACCTCCACCATCTTCAAAGCAGACCAGAGCGTTTGACCTCGCCCTCGTCTCCACCACAGCTCTGGGGTTAGCCTTTCCTAATTTAACCCCGGTCTGGTTGCCAGGGCGAGGAAAGGCCCATCAGCATGGCGCCATGCTGGGCAGGACCTCCACTGAGGATTCGTCCAATAACAGCCCGCAAAAACCTCAGAGGATCTCCACCTGACATATCGACCTCTGTGGGATCTAATGATAGCCTATTGTGCATGAAAGTGTCTGTAGATTTATTTTAGGAATTGTTCCTAGTTTCAGTTCTATCAGTTATTATCAATATTCCATGAGAAGTGACATTTTTTTTAACAAATGTATTATCTTTTATTATTTCTGCACTGCTCCAAACATAATACAACTCATTTTAAAGGAAGAATTTTTGGAGGAATACTATTTAAAGATGAAATCTCATTTTTATAAAGAACACATTTTGATTTATGAATCATTACGTTGTTTTTAACACCTTTGTATAAAATTGTGTTTTCATTATCTTTTTTTTAGCAGATTATGAAACATATTGAAATAAAATGAATTCCTCTTGATCACCTATCAATCAATCTTTATTGATAGAGATCCAAACGTTATCCCAAGATGCTTTAAACGAGCAGGTCTAGACCATACTCTGTTATATAAAATAAAGCAGGTTGAGATTTTGTTATAAAACACAACCTTCACACACAGAGGACAAAATCATCAACAAGATAAGAGCTACTTCTTTGTCGACAGGGGGCACTGAAATCAACACAAACTGAACGTTCCTCACAGGAGCTTTAAAATTAATTAAAGTGTAATCACATGTGTAAATGAAGCACTTGCAGTATGAGTATTGACTATCTAAGCCATACAATTGACAGCCTGTTATCGTCATTTAGTTACAAGGCCATCTGTATTAGTTTAAAAACAACCACATAGAGCCTCTATGATGATATCCAAGACTTTCATCTGAATGATGGCTCTGGCTCTTGATTAAGTTTTAGGTGAAACACTCACTCTCCAATAGATCTCTTGGAAGCAGCAAGTTTGAGGAGCACTGTAAGGGTTTTTCATTGACGGCTAGCCATTGTTCACTCTGTGACACCATATTTTTTTGCTGACTCACAGTTCATTAGTATCACTGCTGCAGTGGCAACCATTATGTTAGCATTGGCATTATAACTCTACCTCTGCCTACTTGTGAGTCACTTTGGCTGCTTTCGCAACCACCTACTATACTAGCAGTATGTACTGATTTGGCCAAAATTCAGTATGTCGTATGTAGTATGTGAAAAAGAGCAAAATCTGCAGTATGCCATGACTCCCCGGATGTCGGGAAAATGTCTCAATATGCATCAGACCAGTCTCTCTCGTGTACTGTTTCCCACAATGCACGGCGCTCGTTACCCTTTTTCTTTTTTTTTCTTTTTTGACGGGGGGAACTCAGTTTTGAGGTGCTGTGGAAATAATTAAATTACATATAAACCACTTCTAAATTTATTAAGTTTTAAGTGATGCTAAAGAAGCAGTTTCGCTATACGCTTGGTCGTTGTTTACTTCCATTTTCTGAAACCAGAAATCCAGTGACGTCTGTCCCAGCATCCTGCAGAACAGATCGAACAGAACAGTCATACTACATACTAAATTTAAATGCAGTATGTAGTATGTAGCAGACGATCACTGTGCCGCTCCGTCTTTCATCCCTGCTGGTGCTGTTGTTGTGAGTGATGACTGGCTTCAGTCATAACATAAGTGGCACTGTCCACTATTGTGAGTGAAAATTGGCATTGAACAGTGTAGATAAAAAACAAATGTTATATTTGGGTCTAAACAATGTTGTTACTCAACTTCATGTCTTTTATTGTTTTTTTTCAATTCACTTATTTCCTCACTTTTAACATCAGCTTGACTTTCATATCAATAACTGCTGTGTGTTAAACCCATTACAATGTGATGCTTGTTCCATTTACTTGATTTCCAAACACATCATTTTTACATTTTTATCTATCAGTATCTCTTAGTACTTAACATTATCACTTGTATGTAGTGAGGAAAAAAAAACAGAAGTATGAACATTTTGCAAAACTGCTCTAACAAGTTTCTGAGAGTAAGCAAGAACTATCAAAGCAAGCATAATCCCACTGGGGCAATTATTTCTAATGTAACTCCACAATGCTGATCCCCAGTGACATATATGAAACTTTAAAACAAATTACACGTTGAACTGCCTGATGACCCCGTGGAGTCTAATGGGATCTAATACAGTCTGTTTCCTCTAATTACATCCTTCAGTCCATCAGCGTGAGCTCTCATGACTTATTGCCAAGAGCCTGAATTACTGTGCACAGTCCAGAGAGGAATGCAGCTCTATATGACGTACGGACTGCAGACCATTTGAGTTATGTAACAGCAGTTTCTATTTTTTGTGATGTATTATTCAGTTTAGATGCAGAAAGCTCAGGGGGGGTGGGGTAATGGCAAACCTGTAGCCATATATAGTTGATGTGTTGAGGATAAACTGAGATGCAAGAGCATTACCTTTGTCCTGAAGCAAACTAAAGTGACAATGAGGTTATCTTATCGTTACAATAAAGACAAATATAAGTAACAGGGAAACAGTGGAGAGATCTGTAGGTAAACCCTTCAGGCAGAGAGCAACGATACATGCCGCTCTCCAACATCTTCAAACAACACACTGATTGAAGGCCACAGCTGAGTCCGAGTTGAATTGTCTAAAAACATGACATGTCGCTTGTACCTGACACCCAGCATTAGAGGTGGGTCATGGCCTATGACAGCGTTGACTCCTCAAGGGGGAACGTGAGTGATTCAGGTGTCTAATTGACCATTTAGTGTGTCACTCACACAAGTGTAAAGGTGCTTGAAAGGAACAATTAGTCATTCTGATAGAGGAGCACACCTGTTTCTGGAAGAGTTTAATTACGGGATTAGACCTGATGAGTCTTCAAAACATTTATTCATGTGCACAGACACAACAAACAGGCACAGACACAAGTCTGGCCCTGTGATGAGTCCCACAGACACGATTTTTTACACCTCTGAAATAATACTTGAATAGTAAATAGGATGTAAAGGTCATCAATTTTAGTATTGCAAGATCAAAAGTATCTGTATGAATTGATAGGGTAGTTTTGTTTCAGCCACAGTGGAACAGTGCAGAGGGGGTGGAAACTACAGAGATCATTATCCTATGTTCCCATCGTGCCTTGCACCCAGTGGAAATGGAAGGCGAGAAACAGATAGGCGATTTTGAAATTGTGGAGGCTCCAACAGATTTTTCATTTGATGTGTGGAAGTGTTTCAGGTCCCACGTCAAGGAATGAGAAAGGAGAAACAATATGCAGATACTGCCAGACTACGCTGGCTGTAATGTGGTCGAATGCAAGACGTGAAGCCACTTGTACGAGCATGTTGTCACCAGTCATACGCCTTATTGCCAGGGGGGAACAATAGTTTATTGTATACAGGACCTGTTTTAAATGGAGAAAGCAACCAAAGTGGAACTCCTGAAGAGTGCAAATGATGTCACATGAACTGGAGATCACTGGACATCAGTGAGTAATCAGTAATCTGGTAAGAATTGCTTTACATCCTTAATATGGACTGTGACAGTCAGTGCGCGCAGGGACACACTGACAGACATACCGACATACGCATACAAACACACACACACCAAACTTTCCCTACCCCCCCAGTTTCCCCTTTTTCACCGCAACTCCATGATTCCGCTGTCCCTCTCCTTTACATAGCGCCGCCAGGGGTGCACACCTGAAGGCCAGTTGTTTTATCATGCATACACTCAACACTCAAACACTGTATGCGTGTGTGTTTTGGACATCCACCTGCACATTTTTGTTGAGGTAGTTTTGTTTGATCAAGAAAGATGTGTCGAGGATGCATTCGCTGACCATTTGGAATAAGAGCTATGAAGGCGGTATGTGAAGCTTTTCCTCCTCGTAATGTTACAGTGAGGAATAAAGTATTTTCTTCTAGTTATTTTGAGTCCATTCAAAAGGTCCTCACAAATGCTAACAGTGCACAACAGCCATGCCCCACAATAGCTCTTCCTCCTGACAGCCTCCATCAACTCCTCATGGAGTGACACTGTCTCCGCGGCTGCAGCTCTTCATCCATCCACCTCTACCGTCCGACAGGCTGTGACAGCACAGATTCCCATGTCAGAAATAGAGGTGGTCAGAACGACTCCTAAGATCAGTCGCATGCAAGGGAACGAAGGAATTTCTGTCCGGGGGGGGGAGGGGGGATGCAGAAGAATGACCAGCCGGAGGAGAGACGGAGAGGCTTTAATGACACGGTGATGACAGACTGGACGACGGTATGCACAGCCTCTGCAGGAGAGGAGGAAGAGGAGGGTGTAAGACGAGCCATATGGGCTTGTATAGCTGTGAATAGATGTCAGCTCTGTTACGCTCCAGCCCTGCATGTTTCCATACCTGCGCCGGTCATACATGATAAGGAGCAGGAGCAGTGAGGTTTCCAGCTGTGCATCTGAGCAATTTCCGCCTTGGCTGGTTCCTCCAGGTGGGATTCACTGGACATGGATGTATGATCAGTCCGTGGTGGAGGAGTTGGTTTTTGTACATGTCTTGAAGAAGAACTTTAAATGGTTTGACTGGGGGTGGGTATTTTATTACAAGAAGTTCATTTACCTGAAACTAACTATGTCGTAAAACATGTCAGGACATGTCTGAAAGAAAAAAAGTGTGTGTGGTTCTTCAAAAAACAAAAGTGGAAGTACCAGAAACCACATACACACCCATTCAAAAAAGCCAATCTTTACAGCAGAAATAAACATGTTCACCGCCTGGTTAAAAAAAAATCTTGATAGGCACACACTTTAAGGGGGTGAATTTTTTCATTTAAAGGTACTTTATTATTAAAGTACTTTATTAATTCAAATTAAATTTTTTCACTCGTGCTATTTTTTGGATATGCTACACACACAGTATATACGTACAATGCACACACATGCAGTGAACATGCTTAGGGAGAGATGTCAGAGTGAGGATACTACCATCAACCAGCGCACCCCGTGCAGTTGGGGGTTCGGTGCCTTGCTCAAGTGAACCAGCACCTCTCCAGCCACCAGTCCACTTGCCAAACTTCGTCCATACTGGGACTTGAATCGGCGACCCTTCAGTTCCCAAGCCAAGTCCCTATGGACTGAGCTACTGCCACCCATAGTGTGTCAGTTTCAAAGATATTAAGATTACAAGTTTTCCATAATTAGAGGTACAGCTGACTTGATAGACAGGTGGGAACACTATAGCTGTTGGCGAGGAGGCTCAAAGCCCGCCTCTTTACCTCACATTAGCACGACAGAATGAAGAGAGACTGCTCAGAGTACCTGAGTGATCCTACTTGGAAGTGAGGGATTAAAAGATACAAGGATACAAATACGGGTTGTCAATCCATGAATTGACTTGAAAACAAGTCCCAGGTCATCTGTTTGTGATTACTATTATATATTTCTGATTACTGATACTTGGAAACTGTCATACTTGTTTAGATAGGAGCAAAGCAGTTAGTCAGCTGACAAAGTATACAGAGACATTAAGATATGTTGGCTGTTTGAATAGGTCCAAGACGCCATGAACACCCAGGAGACAGCAAATTGCAAATTTACGATTCGTAGGTGACACTTGGAAATAGTTCCAAACCAGGGACATTTCATGCACCGGGCGAGCTAGCTTGTTAGCCATGGTTAGCATCCCACGAGTCTAGCGTGTTGTTGTTGTTTTTATACGTCATCAAGTGCGCGCCTGTAAACGTCCCATGCTGCCTTCATGCAGGCTCGGAATTACTAAAGCCTACCGTACAAACATCGGTTATACAAACCCAATACTGATAATTCCCGATATTACATTTTTAAGTCAATATCGGCAAATGAAAATTCCATTAAATTCTTCATGTAAATAAATGTACAAAATGTAGATTTAAAAAAAATATATATATTTTTTGAATGCCTTCTCAGCGTCTTGCAGAGTCCCTCAGTTCTCACGGTGAGCTCTGTGTGTGTGTGTGTGTGTGTGTGTGTGTGTGTGTGTGTGTGTGTGTGAGTGTGAGTGTGTGTGTGTGTGTGTGTTTAGGCTTAGAGGTTGTAGCTGCAGGTCGGGAGCATAAGCAAAGAACAACAACCCTAAACAGCTGCAGCAACAAAAGTAACCCGAGCCTGACAGGGACTCTGTGTGAAGCTAAAGAATCGATTAGCATTCCAGAGACCACAAAACTCAAACATACAACCTAAAGATATCACACAACAACACAACGTTTATGATCAGTGCCACCACAACAACCAGCAGCCTGACAAGCCAGCTATGAAAAGCAGTATGATTGATGAAGAGCTGTAACCTTCTGGCATATCGCTCCCTTAAAAATAACTCCACAAACTATAATTTTGGAGTCAGAAACATTTCAGCTGCTCAGTTATATTCTCTGTGTCATGAGTGGAAACACCACAGCTCATATTCTACGTGCTCAGTGGTCCTCTTTGTTGGTGGCCTCCTTGAAATGCAGAAATAATCAATAAAGCAAACGAATGCAAACGGGAATCAAGAAAAATACACACATTGACAGAGAATTATTGACTTGTGGTTATGGGACAATCCTTTAATCCCCGGGCTCTTGTTAGAGAGTGTCAATAGCTGTCGTAAAATCAATCTATTTACAGCACTGGGACCTACATTTGGAGTGCAGTGATCAGATTTCAACAGAGAAGGAGATAGAGGATGGGTGGATGTGTGTTTGCGTGCCCGTGCCCGTGCCTGTGCCTGTGTGTATTTGTGTGTTTAGTGGGTTGCAGTGTGGCCAGGGGGGAGTTTAGCAGAGAGATTACCCCTCTGCTGGGAAACAGAGGGGGTATAGCAGGCAGGTTTGCTTTTCTAAGGGGGTCCTAAATCTGTTCCTAAAGAGCCAGGAGATTACAAAAGTGAGATTGAGCCTGTAGATTAGAGGGATGTAACACCGTGTCGGAACTTCTTCAAAGCCTTTTTTCAAGCCAAGTAAGATTTAGCTTGAAGGGAGATGGTATAGTTGAAAGTCCAACTTAAATGTTCTAGTAAATGTTATGGCAGATTTCCCACAACAGAGGATAATATTTGTGTATTTTTGAGCTGACACAATTTTAGACCCTGCTAAGGCGTTTGAAGGGTGGTGCCAATAGAGGCCATCTGCCATCTTGACCCATCAAGGCTCTGACGTGATACAATGTGATACATTATGAAACCAAACCACATCATACAATTACATACCATACAATGTGATACAAGCCTCTGGGGGCTTCACTTTAATTCATTGATGCAATGCGATACAACACGAAACGTTGACATGATGACATACAACCCAGCGGCAACCTCCGTTCTAAAAATATGAGTCCAATGCGGAAGTGTTAAAAACTGCAGTTCATTGAGGATCCGCTTCAGGCTGGCTCCGGAAGTACTGGTAACCACATACATACCAATTCAAAAAAGACGATCTTTACAGCAGAAATAAACATGTTTACAGCCTGGTACAAAAGACAAGTGTAGTCTGGATAGCTTATTTCTTTATTGGCTCACATTGTACGGGGGTGAATTTTTTTCAAACGCGGCAATTTCAAAGATATTGAGATTACGAGTCTTCCAATGAGAGGCACAGCTGACTTGATTGACAGGCGGGAACACTGTAGCTGTTGGCTAGGAGGCTCAAAGCCCGCCTCTTTACGTCACGCTGGCTCAACAGCAGCAATATGGCTGCTGTCGACAATTGGCCTCAAAACAGAGCTTCAGAAACAGATATGTGACGTCACGGATACTACGTCCATTATTTATGGAGTCTATGGCCAAAACAGAGTTCATAAGAAGCAATCAAGATAAATAACAGGTGGAAACAGCAACAAATCACAAGAGTATATATAAGTTATACAAAACTGCAATTCTGGTGGCAGAATTGTTTGATCCAATCCCAAAGTTGATCTCTTAAAGCTAAAGCCAGCATACTTCGGTAGGGTGCCAGGCCGCACTGATCCCCACACCTTTGAAACTTTATTCCACTGAAAGTGTTGAGACAATGACATATTTTCACGACACAACATAGCATGATACGACACAACACAACACGATACAAAACGATACAACACAACACGAGGCAATACAATACGATGCAAAACGACACAACACGAAATGATAAGAAGCGATACAATGTGATACGATATGTTACGGAATTATACAATTTGAAATGATACGATAATATAGGATACAATTCAATACGATACAATATGGTACGATACCATACAATATAATGCGATACGATGCGAGGCGTCACGATGCGATATGATACCGTATGAAAAGATACTATATAATACAAGCTTCTTCAGGCACCTTCACTGATACAGTTCAATACAATAAAATACATTACAATTTGATACAATACCACACGATTTGATGCTAAACAATACAATATGAAAAGATACAATATGATACAAGCCTCTTCAGGCATCCTCTGTCCCTGCATTAATTCAAGGTACAATACGACACAACACGACAGGATTAAATTAAATTCAACTTGATACAATAGGATATCACGATGCAAGACACTACAAGCCTCTTCAAGTCTCTTTTGTCCCAGCCTAAATTCACCAAGTCCGCCTGGTCCTCAGAGTGAGAGTCTTGGTCCAAGCCTTTCATAAAACCCTGTTAGTAATGTATCCCCTGATGAACAATGATAAGTTATAAACACTACCTTTCATCCATTCTCCTCTTAAACACTATTGAACTTCTCAGAGAGGCTCTACAGAGCCATAACATTTGTCTTTCAATGAATTATAGAAAGATTGATTGTATTGATATTTTGAGGTGAGTTCTCTGAGATGTTACAGAGAAGAGACTGCAAATGTTTCCTCATCAAAATGAACAAGCTTTGTAACATGAAAATGGAAACATTCCAGAGGATTAATCCTGTTTCCAAATATAAAGTGACAAGCTGTTTTCAAACAGAACCTTAATTTCACAGGGATCTTCGCATTATGCCTGACGGATTAACAAGGTTGCAAAACAGAGGTCATAATAACCCAGTACACAGTAAGACTTGAAAAGTTGTCTCCCTCTTATCTCTGTACACACTCCAGATTAACACCACCGACTGCTTTGGCTACTTGTTTGTTTGGGTGATCTCCTGCTTTCAGCTGATAAAGCAATCAGAGTGCTGTCTGGTGCAAAGTTACAGCTAATCTCTTCTACTCTTCTGCCTGAATATAACTTCTTTGCCGAGCTGTCATTTCAGCTCTTAAAGGTCTTCTCAGTTAAATGTGGAATCTTTACTTTGAAGAAATCAGTTTGATTTCTGTTGACAAGAGGGAAGATTAGAAGCAAGATCGGGAGCCGCTGGAGATAATATATTTTGTGTGCACCAGACACTTCATGTCAAGTTAGATCTACACAATTGAATGTTGCTTGAAAATATAGATGAAACACAAAAATGAAATAACAGATAAGATGGGTCTAGGCTTTATGTTAAAGAACCCTGTGGAGCTGTTTTGAAGCACTTCAAAATAATTCTCAAATTAACCAAACATTGAAAATTAATCAATAATAGAGTTTTTTTAAGGGAGAATCTAAGATACGCACTATTTTTAATCCATGTCTTCTGACTTAAGCCTTTTCCTACCCTTTCTTGGTTGGACCATGGTCTTGTTTTATAAGTCACAAAATTTGGTCACACTCACAAACCAAGAAATGCACCTTAACAATGCAAGTGATCAACTCTACAGGGTATCTCAAACTACAGACAGAAGTGTGTTTCAAGGCCCAGACGTAAACAACAGAACCCAAATCTCAGTTTTATCTGACTCAAATGAGATACTTTGAGGACATTATCAATGAAGACAGACGTACGCAGGTTGTGTGTAATATAACTTACGTCACTTAAGGGAAATTATTGTTGACTTTTGGTCTCATGTGGGACACAAAACAAGGTCTCCTGGCTGCAACTCCCATGTTTGTTTGATCTATTGCTGTTTAGTGCCAACAGACACTGTGTCACTGTCAAACTACGTCACTTGGCTTTGTTTGATTTCATGTTGAAGGCACTACATGTTCTTCCAACTGACCTAAACTAGTTTGATATTCATCCTGATTGAGAAGAATTGGAAACACTCATGCACATATACATTACACCAACGTATAAATTGCATTCTGTTACTTTTGATAAGGTGAAAAGGGTTCTTACGTTCTTGAATAAAAAATGGAGTTACTTTACTTTCAGGCCAATCCGGGATAACTGGGCAAAGATAAAGAGAAAATATATAAACTGAATCAAATAACTCAATTTACTTACTAGCTAACGTAACATGGGCTGACTTTATAAAACTAGGGTGTGTTTGAGTGCTAGTCATTGTGTAAAGGAGGCTAGCAGGTTATATGTTTTTACTTTAAAGTATGACTTGATTTGCCTCCAGCTTTTTTCAGAGACACTTTCATTGAGAAATGGTGAAATGATGACTATCTGATACACTACACTGTAACTGCTGACACCTTGAAATAGTTGTCCATCATTATAACAGCATTTGAACTTCCCATCCTGAGCCTGACATCTAAGGAAAATGTAGGTATGAGGTATGTAGGTTTTTTTTTTCTCCAGAGGATGGCCCTATAAGCTAGCTAAAGCTTCATCATGTCTTGCCACACCACACCACACCACACTTTGTCACACCATACCACTCCATGTTGCGCCATGTAATATAACGTCTGCTAGTGCAACCGCCACCATCACACACTACACGTGACCTTGCAGGTTGCAAATACTCCTCGATTCATTGTGTAGTGCAAGCGTCCATTTCACTGTGCAAAAATATCACTGAGCTTGGATATATGGCCTCGCAGACCAGGCTGGCAATTACACTTTTTAACAGTTTTATCCTCATTAGTTCATAATCATGCATTTCAAGATGAAAGTGGTGTACTATTCAGTAAATACACCTCGGGAAGTGCTGCTTTGTAGAAAAGACTCTCCTATTAACACAACAAGTGAGCAGCAGAGGTGAGTGGTGTGATAATTAGTCGCAGGTGTGGCTCCGTACCTCACAATTATCCATTTTTTTATTTTTTATTTTATATTATTTTGGCCTTTTTGCCTTTATTTGATAGGACAGCTGAAGAGAGATAGGAAATGTGGGGGTGGAGAGCGGGGGAAGACATGCAGGAGATGGTCAACCGGCCGGGAATCAAACCAGCGACCCCTGCGACGACGACTGTAGCCTCTGTATGTGGGATGTCAGACTGCTAGGCCACCAACGCCCCACAATTATCAAATTTAAGACTGACTGAGTTCAGCTGCCATACTGGTAGCTAGGGGAAAAGAGAGGGTATTGGACAGAGCTACACAGCTGCACAGAAACTGCACATTTTGCATTGTGGACTTAAACATTATGGAAATGGTCACATAGGCAGACAGTAAAACCTCATTCCTCTGTGAGACCTCCAAGTACAGACTGCATCTTACCAGTGATGGACTTTTTATTTCAAATGTAAAAAAAAAGAATACAAAACAACAGAGTACAACAATGTGTGTCATTGTCTTCTATTTTCAGCTGCACTGTTTGTCGGTCTGTGTGCCTCCTTCAGACTTGTTACCACATTCCTGCCCTGAGCAGGTGTGGCAGTTGTAGACGAGTATCTGAAAAACCTCAGACAGTGTGTTTTTGTGTACATCTTTGAACCCACAGGTTGTGTTTCCAGATGTGACTGCTGCTGGGGTGTATGAGTCACCGTCTCTGATGAAACCCCCCGCCGCACCATCGTCATACCTGAGTGCTACCAGACATGTCAGTCTGTATGAATGTCTGCGAGGGGTTTTCATGTGAAAAATGTGTGTTGGTGAGGTTGAAAGTCAAATATCACCTGCTATGTTTTGCTTTTATGGCCCCTGTCGCACAATATCACCTGAAAACCTTTCCCACACAAACTTCAGATCTCACACTTTACAGACAAAACAAGCTGCCGCCCAGACGGCGATGAGACGACACCTCAGGGCCTTTTTTTTTTAACACACGTTTCTTTTTTCGCCGTCTGATTTCATAACCCTAACGTCTTTGAGACCTTGAGCTATAATCTTGAAGACAAACTAACCCAAACCTGGCACAGTCTGGTTCTTTATACTGCATAATTTATGACTTCTGTGGGCCAAGAGGAGTCATGAGGGGACAAGTGCTTGGAAATGCAAGATGGACTTACAACATAATCATACGGTAGTTTGACCCACATTCATCTCACAGCACTGAGTGTCTAAAATGGTTCTACTTACCTCATGTGATACTTTTTTTTCAGCCTTTTTTAACATAAACTCAACAAAGAAATTAGTTTCATGGGTACCAAAACGTTTCCATGAGAGGATAAAGGAATCCATGTGAAATACAAAATCTAATTATACTTTTTATTTCTCACTTATTCAAGGTTTGCCATCAGCTTAGAAAATGGAATACAAAAGCCCTAATTGGAGCCACAACTCCTTTGTAACATGAAACTGTTGCCATAATTACTATGTTGTCTTGCACTACATCATTACAATTACTAAGGTAATCCCACCACCAAAGACATTTGGCTTGTTATCTTCTCTACCGGTCTCCTTACAGATGAGCTAATGGAGTAAGGGAAAAGCATTGTAAGCTATGTGTAACAATTAAAGAGCAAGCTCACACAACTTTAGTTTGAGGTAATTACAGTGTGTGTGGAAAAGAGCCCGAGGCGAGATGTGAGGCGTTTGAGTCATCGTCGTTCATCAGCAGAAAAAAAGAAAGTAGTGGATGATGTTTTCCGTGTGTGGAAAAGGCGGTGGGTGGTGGGGCTGTTTGTGTCACAGTAAAAGCAAAAAGTGAGCCAGTGCCAAAGGTCTCTGGATCAGAGGGACAGGGTGAGGTGCACACCTGTTTGAAAAGACTCCAAATGATACAGGTTTGAGGCTATGGTTGTTTTCGAAACCGCCTACTGTACTAGCAGTTCTATTCAGAACAAACTTTATCTTTGCAACGTCTTCAAAATAACTTACTGTTAGTGTAGTAGAAAGAATTGACCAATAATTACATATATTAAATGAAGCTAAATTGGAATTAAATATCATCTTACAGAGAGTATTTATCTTTAAGATCAATACTAAGGATGGGACATGATTTCAAATGCTCGAATATTCGTTCACTTCTTAAAATACTCGAATAGTATTAACTAACCCCAACAAATCCTGAATGGAAAAATGTATATATCCTGCAGACATCTAAATCTAATAAGCTTGCCTAATTTTGGTTTGGTGGTGTAGACTTACAGCCCCCTGTAGTTTGAGGTTTGTACTACAGGCTGTAAATAGTAGACAACACATTTGATGCTAAAGTCGGTGTACCTTTCTTTAAGTTATATTTTGTTATTATTTTTATTTATTTATTCTATGAATGTTTTATATATATATACATACTCACTTGTCTATGTGTAATTTTATTCTTTTGATGGATTTGTTTTTGTCGGATCTTTATTGTCATTGTTGATTGTCCTGAGGATAATGTGTTCTGTTAGTTATTGTGTTATGATGTTGTAAAAATGTGAAAAATAATTTAAAAAATGGTCATAAAAAAAAACAAAAATCTAATAGTAAATGCAAATATTATCTCATTATAAAAGTAAAATTGTTTTCATCATTATCACCAGTGCCTGTTTGTCATATGGTATTTCCGCCAGACGGTGGCTACAGAGCGCCTTGAAGCTGCTTGCTAACCGCATTTAGCAACAGGAAAGAAAAATGCTAACTGCATTAAACAGGAAAAGAAGAAGAAAACATTAGTGACAGTTGCTGGTTACACTTGTGTAGTGGTGTGAGATTCAGGAACAGAGACTGAGCATGGCTGTAAAATGAAAACATACACGCCACGCTGCTGCGTCACAGTAACACCAGCATAAAGGTTGAGACAGACGCTGCCAGTGCTCACTACTAGAAGCACCTCATCCCGGTGCTGGTTAATGAGAGTGCCTCACAAATGGACAGCTCTCCCGGGAGACTAACACAGGACTTCTACCAGATCTGTGTCTAGTCCGTCTCTGATCCGCTGCAGTCCGGCTCCGTGCTCTCTCGTTCGTCAATACCCACCGGTTGCGTTTTCAGAACGCAGCACGGAGCAGGACTGCCAGACAGCTGGAGTCATGTGACCGAGGTTTTCCCGCGGTAAATACTGAATCAAGGATTCTCCTCCTCCTCTCCTCATCCATGTTGTCTTTATAAGCCTCTGAAAACCTCTGACTTGATGACTCCAGGCCTGCCTCCACTCTAAATGACATTTTGTTGTCATAGTTAAGTTAAAACAATCTGGTGATAACACTGAGTGTTTTATTCTGAAAATTAACCAGATGTTTTCATTTTGTTTTGGTGCCTGACTTCCTGTCCCGCTCCATCTGCTCTGTGCTGAATTGATGCGTCGTGCTCCGGCATCCGGGAAAAATAATCTTGCATCTCTGATCCGTTACATTCCAACCTGCCGGATCAGAGACGCAGCCGGAACGCAACGGAGTGGATCCAGTGGGGTTAACAGATTTACTAGAATAGAAACCTATCAGATCCGGTGCAGTGACGGATCAGAGATGGACCGGAGATGGATCTGGTGGAATTTGGCCTTTATGCTATCTTCACCTGCAGCACAACAGGTGTGTGAGTCACGGTGGTTTCTACTTAACCTGTCAAACCCACTTTCAAATGCGCTGAATAATCACAAATAGATACCAGTGATTAATGAATAGTATTATGGCTTGTATTGCCCATCCTTGATCTATACCACACCCAGTCCCCAGGGGGAGCTCCAAATGTTATGGTTTCACTTTTGGGGAGCTGTTGTGTTGTTCATTTTTTTTTAAATCTATGTGTATGGTTTGCCTCTGTACTTAGTTTCATTATCTTTTCCTATGAAGCTGCCAAATGATACATTTTCCATGGTTCAGATCCCTCTGACACACATTGTAAATCTGACCCATAAAACATGACGGACCTCTCATTCTCCCACTTTTATCTCCACTCTCTCACCACTATTCCCCTCTGCCCAAACTGGCAAACATTACTGTCCACTATCTGATGCTTTCATGCTCTACATACCACATTTCCACTGAGTGTTTCTGTCATACAAACTGTGATGTGGACCTCAGCACTGCACACAAGCATCAAACAGTCTGCAGCATTCACCAGCTTTCACTCAAACGAAAATATCAGGTTCTGTGGTGTAAATTTATCTCGTCCTGGGTTAATAATGGTCTTGATACTTAAACAGGATGAGTTACATAAATATGTCTAAAGAAAGCTGAGCATGTTTGTTGACATTAACGGAGGAAAATCTGTTCTGAATCAAACTAAAGCTGACAACTGTGGACGTCTGGACAAAACCACTAAGACTCACTGAGACTCTGAGAGGATGACAGCCTGAAATCTGACTGACACTGAATACACATGGACATAATGGAGGCTGATCAGCTAAAAATAGCATGAACCTGAGGTATGGGTGCATTTGCTCACGTAATCTTCACCTTTTATTTGCTTGTATTGTCAAAATGAAATGGGAATGTCAACAAAGGCTTTTAAATTTGACAGGAAGCTGTATTGTATATGAGGAAACATGGCACAGCGAGAGGGGAAGTGGGTGTATCTCCGGGAAAAACAGGAAATAAAAGAAGAGAGGGGAAAGAGATTAGGGGGAAACATTTGAGTGTTATTGGCAGAGGATATGATTTTCTGCTTTGATAACAGTGATGGCATTAGTGTGAAAGTGACAGAGAGCGGGGCACAGTATGAAGAGAAGCACCAGCTGTTTAAAACTCAGAAGGTAAAGGGCGCCCCCTGCTGGTTGGACAAAGGAAACCAGGTTTTGATTCAACTTACAAGCAGGTATTTGCCCATTGGAACTAAATACAAGCAAAGTAAGCGCCCTGGGTTCAGTTACAGTTTCTCTTAAATCTACCAAAGCAATCCTAGAGTAAAACGACTTTAAAGGCTTTAACCCTCAACACAAATCAGAAAAATAAAGAAACTCCCAAAGATTCTTGGAGGAGATTGGTGTTTTGTTAGTCTTGATTTGTCTGCCTGGGTTTTGTTCTGTAATTATGTATCGTATGATTTGTAGCTGTGACGTTTTAAAGTCTTACTGTGTCTGTGTTGTGTAGGTACCTGCCTTGGGACTACGGATGAAATTTAGCATCTGTGCTAAGTCCGGTGCAT
This sequence comes from Notolabrus celidotus, assembly GCF_009762535.1. Lineage (NCBI taxonomy): Eukaryota > Metazoa > Chordata > Actinopteri > Labriformes > Labridae > Notolabrus > Notolabrus celidotus. Next base: position 8,790,863 of record NC_048283.1, on the reverse strand, counting down.
TTACATTGATGCTCAATGCATTAATGTTGATCAATGTGAATTGTCCAAACTCAGTAAACAAATAAATAAAATGAAATGAAAACTACAAAAAAAAGATCTGGTAGTAACATGCTGAAAACTATACTAGTTTATATCACCCATCTGCATTAAATACTTGATTCTGATTGGACAACACCATTTTTTTATTACATATATATAGGAGTAAAACACACTAAAGGGTTTTGCGAGGTTCTGACCACCAGCAATAGACTAAAAGTGAAAAAAAAAGTGTTGCACACTCTGGTTCAACGTGTAGTTTTCTTAAATCAATTTACAACAGTAATCAACTCAACATTACCAGATCAGACATGTCATATTAAATCCATCTGCAGAAATGAGTCCAGCATATTTGTAAAGTTTATGATTTCACTTCTACCTGTTGACAATGTGGCAAAGGCAGGAGTGTATATGAGTAAACATGGTGGAGGATATTTATTAATATTCTCAATGTCTTTGGAGGGTAAAAAAACACACCATTAGCTGAGTCAAAGAGACGTCAACCATACTGAAAAGAACAAACAACCCCAGAGTCCACAACAGGGTAAGAAGACTCTCGCAGTGTTAGAAGACTGGTTAGAGTTAAAGTTGTTAAGTTCATTTACTTAAGTTTCTTATAATTAGGATCATGTCTTATTTAAAGAAATGTGAGTACATTGCTTACTGCATTGGCAGATATTTTAACTCATCACAAGCTTTTCTGGTCCTTGTCATATGTCAAAAAAAGTTACTTGTAAAGATTATATAAAGGCTAGAAGTGATGTATTAATTTGCATAATGAGGACCATGCCTGAGATGACTCACAGCTTGGTGAGTTGGATGGATAACATTTGATAAGTCCTGTTTCAAAATAATGCTCATTCATGTTCAATAACTTTTAGAGCAGCAGCCTTTTATTATCATATGGGAACACAAAACAGCAGATTAAAACATACAAGACAAAACCAAAATATGAGATAAACTAATATTTAAAACCTTATTTCTTGCATGTCACAATAAGAACGGTTAAAAACTCACACTTTGCACGAGTCAGCCTCAGTCACAATCAGAAAATTCAAGTCAATACGTCTGACATTACCTCACCACACACATCCATATTTTATACATTTCATATAACTGCAGCACATCTCTCCTGATGTCTGAGCAGACTGAGTTTTTCTTATACCTGCTTACATTATGTAATAGTTATGTCACTCTGCAAAACCTGCAGGCTGAAATCCCCTGCCCTCGAAACAGGTTACATGAGATAATCTGTGACTAATCCGGCTATTGTTGCCTTTAATCTCTTAATCCAGGTTTTGATGAAATACAGATTAGATTAAGATTGCTGACAGGTGTGAAGGCCCCTTTTTGTGGTTTGAAAAGCACTCTGAGGAAGAAGATATCATCATCAAGCAGACTCAAAGAGTGGACAAAGTGAAGAATATTCAGCCTGTAGGCAGATATGCACAGTACACCTATCCACCACTCTCCAAGAAAATAATAAAGGTCCCATATAATGAAAAAACATGTTTCTCCTTGTGAATACGTCATGCTCCAGCCAGCAAACCTGAGACAGTGGTAGCATTAAAGCCTTTGCATCGTTTCTGTAGCCCACCTACAGAGAAAACATTACTTCGACATGGTGTTCTCAATCAGCTCCTGCAGTGACACAACAACAGGAGAGATTTGCTTAGGCATGCATGCAAAACCACTCACACCCTTTAAGCAATTCTGCTTTCTCCTATGCAACAAAAATGGTCCAGCTGTGGAGAGCCAAAGAAATCAGTGGTTGCTTTTTATTTTTTCAACATGCTGGCTACAGTTAGGGCTAATTTGTTTGTTTATGCCAACCACTTCAACTTGGACTGCTCCAATGAAAGGCAAAAGAGTCGGAATAACACTCTGAGACATGCTTTTTGAAACATGACTGCAACACTTTAATAGTTGCCTCCTCCTGTTTGGGATCAGATTCTGAATAGTGTACTGGTGTGGGTTCTTCTGGAGGGCCTGCCATGTTTGTTTTGGTGTTTTTCCATCTCTGCATCTGTCTGCACCTTCCCACAACAGACAACATTCAGACATCTAATCAGTGCGGTACCTCATTATCCCAGCATCCCTGCCACCTCTAGTTTTTTTACTATTTGATTCAAAACCTTGCTTGATTTACAATCTATACATTTTGTAAACAGCTAAAAAAAATACATTTATATGGGACCTTTAAAGTATTTCATCAAGAATTTGTTCTAGTTCAAGCTATTTTTGAAGTGTAGAGGGGACTGAAACTTTCTGTAACACTATTGCAGCAGAAGACGTGCTTTTTTTTAGGTACCAAAGCGCTGTGTTTCTAGATTTTAAGAGTAATTCTAAGAAAATATCAGCCATGATTTTATCCCTCCTCGCTCTATAGTGTGATACAAAAAATATATCAAGAATATGTTTGTTTCCTGAGAATATTTGGGTTTGAAATTGGAGACTAAAGAATATGTAATTATAAAAGGGGCTTCTGTAATAGCAGTATTATTAAGTTACATATCATCATGTGTGAAATATATTCTCCTAAACCTCCACCATGCTCTGACATCGATCCCTTCATCATGTTTATTGCTCCAGATTTCTTCGTCGTGAACTATTAGTTGCCCTTTGTCTTCAGTTCTGCCAGCTTACTGGTGACAAAGTTCCACTTAAAGGACGCCTCATTGCTTCCTCCTCCCAGTGAGACATATTTGGAGAAGCTATTGTTGCTGCTCCTTCCTCCTCCTCCTCCTTCTTCGCTCGTCTCCCCCTCAGTGGTCTGCCCATCCTGAGGGGTAGCAACCTCCCCTCCGGCCTCTGTCACCCCCTCCTCACCCTGCACTGCTGCCGCTTCATTTGTTGAAGCAGCAGCAGCCGCTGCAGCTTCTGCCTGCTTCTTGGCAGCCCAGTTGGCTGCAAAGCTATCCCAGAATGGGGAGCGCTTGGTGGGTCGAGGAGGTTCCTCTGGTTTTACAGCGAGGGGGCTAAGAATTAAGAGAAAGTGGTGGAGTTTGTGTTCAAACATTGGTTTGCTTTTGCTTGAAATTCATCCTTATTAACTGATGTTTGAGTATTTTTAGACTGTATATTCTCTTATTTCATATACATAGACGTTTTCAACTAATGAATACATTTCAAATAAATGTTTCAATCATTTCACAAATGTATTCACGAATAATATAACACACAAAAGTTCCACAAATGAACCCTTTTACCCTCAGAAGCCCCATTTATGGTGAAAGTGCGAGAAAGACATCCAAACCAGAAAGACAGAGGAGGAAGCTTCTACTCACTGGTCAGCGATGGGCGGGCTCTCTGTCTCCTCTAGAAGCTGGTGTTCATCTTCTTTGTTGAAGAGAGATGATAGTCTGTTCCAGCTTTTAGTCCCGGCTCCCTGCATCTGTGCACAACACAGTGCATACACACAGGGTCAAAGGTCAAAGAAGGCTTAAGTTAAAGTGGTGTTGACAGGCAGCATTACAAACTGAAACTTTCCTTTTCTGTTACCTTTAAGATCAGTACTGAGTTGTACCCAGACAAATGACAATAAACATCTATTATATTCTATTCAAATAGAGCCTGAGAGCTGTCAGTGTTCACATACTTTCTTGGCCAACTGGGACACTGCGTTTGGTCCCTCATCCTCCTGCACTGGACTCACATCATTCTCCACCTCTGTGACCTGCAACGGCATAAAAACAGACAAAATAGATACACCTTACCGGAATATATTTACTATCCTACCTCATGGAAATACAGATGCACAGGATTTGAGTACATAAGGTCGCCATCTAGTGCATGTTGTGGATATTACAACCAGCAGAAAGCACAGGATGAGACCTTAAAATGTGCATAAATAAATGATAATCAAGATGATAGATCACAAGTATTTCTGGATGTGTTGTTTATAAAGCATCATCTGTGCCATGGGATATGAATTTCCCCAGGTGTGGGCATAAGTTGGGATACATTTCATAAGTTCGTATGGAGCAATGCAGACATATGAAACATCCGCACATCCTTTTAAATGACACGTTTCTCTCCAGACACACAAAGTAATCCCTGAGAGTTCCTGTAGATGCCTTGGGTGGCATTGAGAGAGACAACAGGCCCTGGTCTCATGTCTGTCTCGTCCACCATGTCAGTGTCAGTGGAATGCCAACTAATCCGTTTGTTCAGGATCGAGTTTCTCAGCCCTGAAGAGATCTGGGTCACTGCAAAAACTGGGCCTTTTTCATCGGTACCAAACCTTTGAGGTGTTGCAATTCAGCCATGAAACCCAGTGATTGAAGAAATAGTCAAATATTGAAATTAAAGGAAAGCAATATACTTTGTTCACGTTACTGAAATATCAATGTGTATTCAGTAGCTGCTAGAGCCTCTTTTCAAAACGTGCAAGATAAATGCATAAGTTGGAATATACAGTCTTCTGCTACACACACTTAGTTTGCATTCATTTTTATTGGCCTTTTCTGAAATGTTGTATTTTGTGGTTTGCAAATGAAACCATTTCAGGAGATAACAGAAGGAAGTATTTGTTTGAGATCACCAGCCAAGAAGATTTGAAACTGTAAAACTTTTATCATTGTAAAAACAAAAACAACACTTAAAAAAAATAGAAGAAAGTGTTTGAGTTAACCCTCCTGTTATGTTGCGGGTCAAATTGACCCATTTTCAAGTTTAAAAAAAAAGAAATGTTAAAACTATTTTTTCGAAATGAAACTTCTTCTGTGTGGCTTCATAGGGTGAACAACATATAAAATGAAAATGGTTCCTTTCTTTCATAGTGTTCGCGGGTCAATTTGACCCTGCAGTCAAAGAGGAGGCTAAAAGAGGTGAGAAGTGTCAAATACTAAATGTTTTTTTAGGTTAGTAATGGAGTTAATAATGAGATTTTAAAAATGTAAATTGGGATTTTTTTGGGTTCTGACACTTGAATTATTAAATATGCCCCGGGTCAAGTTGACCCAGGAAGATAATAGCTGTCCCTAAGAAACGAACATAACAGGAGGCTTAAAGACAACGTTGTGCAATATTTTCTGCGAAATGTGGTGAAGCAGAATTTTTAAGTAGTATCAAATTCTCAAAACTTGAATGAAATTAAAATAACTTCATTATCTCAATCTGTCACTTGATCTCACCTCTCCACTAAGATTAACATCATCATGAACACACTGGTGAAGAAGGCTAGCTCAGTCCTGGACCCTGTGGAGGTGGTGGCTGACAGGAGGATTATGGCCAATCTGTCGTCTCTGATGGACATTTTCTTTTATATATATTCTTGTTGAAATTATTTTTCTGTACACCTTCTTGTTTGCTGCTGTAACTCCATGAATTTCCCCGTTGTGGGACAAATAAAGAAGTATCTTATCTTATCTTATCTTATGTCATATTTCAATTCTCAGGCTGAAATGTGTCAAAATCCACATGAGGAAATGTGTTTAAGGCCTTACTTCTGCCTCAAAGTTCCCCTTGCACGGAAAACACAATAGCTCAGCGAGCTCATCTGACCCTGTGATGAATAAAAAATGACGAGCAAACAAAACCTGGTGACTTTTTGACTTCTACATCCACTTTCTGACATCCAAATATGAATCAGCAAGAGGAACAACAACAGCAGGAGAAAGTTGTAAGTCCTTTACCTCTTCTACAGCTTCCTCCTCATACTCAGGGTTGAGGGTCTTCATCACTTTGCTCTTATACACCTTCAACATGGAATTCATACTTGCAGGAATAGTTTCTCAGCGGTCAAGACGAAGATACCTCTGTGGTCCACCCTCTGACTAGTCTTCACGTCCAGCTTCAGCGCAGCTCAGTTGGGCCGACTTAGACCTGTTTCCATGCATGAAGGTCTCAGTAGCTCAGCAGCACAGGGAACCTTTTAGACATAATGTTCCTCCAGGTCAGATTGATCTCTGTCGCGTCAAAGCCAACAGGGAGTTGACAGCTGCTTTCGTCCCTGCAGAGTGTCTGAACAGGTAAAGTTAGGAAGCTGTGCTGTAGGTGCATGCGCTATCACAGGTGTACTCGCACGCCACACACACACACACACACACACACACACATACGGGCATGCTAAATTCAACGTCACGGTTCAGAATCCCTGCCTTGGTTACCTGGAAACAGGTGTAGATTTCCTCATGCATATTTCAGAGGGTCTCTCTCCCAGTGCCAGAGGACCATTGTCAGCAGTGTTTGCGGCCTGGCTCTGGTAAAACCTGATGCTCAAAAAACCTACACACACAAATATACACTGACATATTTATGTTTGGGAGAATAATTTAATGCAGCAGCAGCTTAGAACCCTGAATAAGTTTGTTTTTTCTCACAACATCATCCTAAAAACACAGTTTCCATCAAACTTTCACTATCCTTGCAGAAAGAAAATGTGCTTGTTTTAGCCTTGCATTCAATTAAATGAGTTAACTTTGCAAACACATTTATGCCTGAAAATTAATCATGAGAAAAGAAGTTGAAACCATAATCAACCCTCCTTTCTTCCTCTGTTACCTGGCCTACCTCGGAAGTCCTCCCCCTGCTCTGATTGGCTGCTGCAGCACATCAGTCAATCCATACCAGACTCAGGTGCACTGCAAGGTTTTTTCTTTGAGACTGGTTCGCTTGGCAACCTGAGAGGGCTGGTGAGTGTCGAGTAGATAAAGAGAGGAGTATAAAGCTTTGATGACTGATTGGGTTTCAGCAGCCACACAAAACAATACACCCCAGTACACAACAAACACTCTTTTTTCCTGAACATGTGCACCAATATCTTATTCTAACTTAACATCTCGCTCATCCTTTGTATAGCTGCAATGATTAGATGCTAGGGCATGCATGCTTGTTACATGAAGGTAAAGGTACCTGGCAACATTTCTGATTATACATCAGGGAAATTTGACCTAACTTATCCTATAGCTTGATTACCATGCAGAGTTGGACAGTATTGAAGCTGTAAGGCCTGTAGATCCATACAATCAACATGAATTTTGAATGCACTTCTATGGAGGACTCTTATTTGCATGCACACTGAGGGATGTTGGTAAAGAGCAGCCAGTTTTGTCATGGCTGCAGAAGCTCATGCTTCAGACTAGAAAAAACACAGACTCTGTTTGTAGCAGAGACGTGGCTGTATTCAGGATGATTCACGGTAGTGCAGTGGGTAGCGCTGTTGCTTCACAGCGAGAAGGTTCATGGTTCGAGATCCCTGGTCGGGCAGGTGCCTTTCTGTGTGGAGTTTGCATGTTCTCCCCATGCATAGCGTGGGTTCTCTCCAGGTACTCCAGCTTCCTCCCTCACTCCAAATGCATGCTTACCAGGTGAATTGGTCATACTAATTTCAATGTTTGCCCTGTGATAGGTTAGCGACTTGTCCAGGGTGTGCAACACATTTTCCTGTGGACCATGCAAGATTTGGAAATGTTATGTCCCCCTATTTCCCAACTTTTTCCTCTCTCTTATAATCAGAAAAACTGAGGACTTACAAGTTGCCACTGGTCAAGAACCAGAAGGATCAGGAAATGATGGTGAAGAAGGAGGAGATGCAGCCAAAGAAGTGAAAAAAAACAGTGGAGGAAAAAGGGGTGGAAAAGGAGGGGGGAAAAAGGGGAAAAATGAAGAATATGAGATTGGGACCAGTATGTCTAAGCTGCTTCTCCAGGCCCCATAGGAAAAACACAGGTGATCCCAAGATCTTATGTTAAATCCATGTGTGATCCAAATAAATGCACATGATTAAATGCAAGTTTTTGTGATATGGTCTGTGTTATAAAAATCTCACTCCAGCCATACACTGAAAGTTGGCAACCCTGCTAAATTCAGAAAATCCAAAGCACTAAAAAGGGGAAAATTCTTGATGAAAGGCAACCTGTCTGGATTTAAACTACATGTTTGTGGAGAGTGGGGTTTTAACTTAACCTTATAACGCCAAGCGTATCATATTTGATACATCAGTTTTTGAGACCTCTTCATCATCAGTGTGATATATTTTTTCTGAAAAAACCTGATGTATACAATCAGATACATGCAGTGCACGTATCTGATCACCAGGTGTGAATAAATCCTGCACCAGAAGGCCCCCACTTGAGACATCCAAAATGGCATCTGTCGATCAGTGACCCACTCGAGGTTTTTCAGGGATATTTTTGCCAATTTTTAAGAAGTTTAGGTGAAAAAAACGTTAAAATTGTTACTGAAACTTCAAGAGGAATAGATAATGGATTGGTGCAATAGAAAACTAATTAATATTTCATAACTTAATTTATAGCCAAGTCGTGTTGAAAATGTGTGTATCAAATTTGAAACAGCAGGTATTTATTTGCAGACCTGTCAATCATCATTTTATAAAATGTCATACATTTACATGACATAGTAAGTTATATTTAGAGTAGAAATTGAGATATTTATAACTTATATTGTATTTTTATAAATGCATCCTGCTATATCATGTTGATTGATGACTATTTTAATGTTGCTTTAATGTTTTTTGCTGTGTAGTAGATGCAAAATATGTATGTCATTGTCTGGCAATAAGGAAAAATATGATTTCTAGGTTTGAAATTACTTTGGGAAAAATGTGAAGAAAACCCAAAGTTTGATATCCTAAAAATGTTGTTTCTATATGTTTTAGTTTGTTTAAAAAATAAGAAACTTTGAGCTCGGCTGGAAGTGAAGCTTCCACAAAAACTGCCCCCCCCCCCCCCCCCCCCCCCCCCCTAGTGGCTGGCTGCAGCATAGGTCAAAAACTCTGTCTCCTCCATTCATTTCAATGGGGCTACAGTCAAACTTTAAAAAATAAATTACACATCGTACGAATGTTTCTCACATCTGTATGCTGTGGTGATATGTAGTTAGTATTTGACTGTTTTGTGTTCAAGGCCTCTTTTTTCTGAAAAGTTTCTTTTCCATTAGTTATTAGAGTTTAAAAAACAGGGTTTTACATCCGGGTTTGCTTTGATTGACAGCTGCCATAGAGAGAAACTCCATAGGATCTTGTGACACTACACTGTAGGGCAGAGCTTGTTACTGGGACAACACAGAAATTACCGTGGCAACACAGAAATTCTATTTTCAGCTAAAAAAGACCTTTATGATGTCATGTTACTACTATGACATCATAAAGGTCGGTTGTACATCAGCTGCTGTATCATACAGGACTCCAGTCACAGAACCTTCTCATTTTACCTAAACCTGTTCAGATAGCAGATTGATTCAGTTGCTCTTCGTAGTCAAAGCATACTGTAAGCTAAGATGCCATTTTTGTTGTTATCCTGGGTGGTACTTCCAGCTGTCGGTCGCCTAGTCAAGTCTGGACTTGGACTCGGTAGCCCAAATACACCTGTGAATGACCCAGAAACACCAGAACCCCATGGTTCAGCAGAGGTAAAGGACAGGGACACAGACGGTCTCAGCAGGCAGAAGAAGAATGGAAAGCAGGAGAATACCTCTGAACGTAGCTGTCCTGTTAAGTCCAAAAGTGAGGTACCTAAAGTTTGTGCACTCACTGCCCGTCGGTACAAAGACAAGAACCATCTAGTCCTAAAGCCAGCTTCAACAGCAGCCCAAACAAATGCATATACGCTGGCTAAAGCAGGACTCCTGACCTGTGGCACCAGGCTCAGAAGAATGTTGTTTTATGCTCGAATAAGAGCAGTAATTTCTTTTTACAAGGCCAGACGAACCTTTGCAACATGCTTTCCTATGGCCCGTGAAAGATTTAGGCATTTTTGGTCCACCTATTACCCAACTCTCTTCCTTCCCCTTGGAGTCCATATAAAAAAGGTGCAAGCTGCCCCTGGTCAGGAACCAGAAGGACCAGTATCAAGAAATGTTGTGAAAGAAGAAGGAGGTGCAGCCAAAGAGGTGAAAGAAAACAGCGGAGCAAAAGGTGATGGAAAAGGAGGGAAAAGTAAAAGGAAGAAGAAACATAAAAAGGGCAAAAGACAAGGCTGGGACTCCTAAACTATTTCTGAGCTGCTCCTCCAGGCCCCACAGAAAATGTCAGGATATCCCAAGCCCTTCACCTGTTTTATCCTGAGGATAAAACCACATAAGTCCCCCTAACACATATGGTTTACTCCGGGAGACTCCGGTTTCTCCAAAACTTGTAATTAAATTACCTTAAAAAAATAAACTCTGAAAAAAAAATGCATGACTCAATTCAATATGTATATGTTGTCTTGTATGCTAGGTAAGTGCAGTTAATATAACTGATTCACTTCAAATTATATTTTTTACTTGTGTACAATGTGGCCCTTTGTCAGGCTTTCTCTATGATTCCTCCTCTTATGTATTTCATAAGCATCCAGCGTTAGACAGAAAAACGTTAAGAAACAAAAGAAAAGTTTATGTTTATGTTGCCTTCATAATGATTTTATCCGAACCACTTTTAAAGCACTTCATGGCCTGGCTCAAGAATATATTTGTGATTTGCTGTCACCCTACCAGCCCGGTGCAGCCTCAGGAACCTCCTTAAAGTTCCCGTCGCAAAGTTAAAAAATTAAGGAGGACCGAGCGTTTGCTTTTAGTCGGTTCTCTTTTACTCTTTTACTCAGCTATTCCTTTAAGTTGTTCCTCTTATATTGTCTTGCTAGTTCAATATGTCTCCCTGTGTTCCTTTGTTCATTATACTTGTTTTTTTTACAATGAAAAGCACTTTGTAACGTCTGGTTTGATAAGTGCTACATAAATAAACTTCATTATTATCATTATTATTATCATTATTATTATTATTATTATTATTATTATTATTATGATTGCAAGTATTAAGCGTTAGACAGAAAAACATTAAGAAAAAAAAGAGCACATTGCTTCCATTTATTGTGTCCTCAAATGAGAAGTATTCATATTTATGTTACCTTCATAGTAAATTTATCCAAGGGTAAGAGCTCTTAACATTTATCCTTTATATAAAACAATTATGTTGTGAACAGGTGTGAATAGGTCTTGTGTGTGTGTGAGAAAACAGTACTTCTATAATTTCATAAATTACTGTGGATTTTCTAATAAGGCACACTGATGATTAGTAGTAAGTAGTTGTAACCTGTGATTACCACAAGGTGGCTCCAGAGTCCTTTAAGGGGTTGAAGTTACTTTGTGCATTTGTTTCATGATGTTGTGAAGAACCTCAGTCCAGCTGTTTTACAGTAATATGATCGGAAGCTTTCAGATAGGGTTAAATCTTGGTTGCAAAAAGCAGCATAAAACAAGATAACAGATAAAATTAGGTAATACAATCTTGTTTTTATTTAGATAAAACCTCCAGATACAGTTGTTCTAAACTTTTGAGTGTTAAGATAACTTTAGTCCAGAACAATCAGGATTATCCTGACTCCAGCAGAGCAATTATTTTATCTAGTTTCTCAAAAACCTGGGATTAAAGTAAGCTGGATTATTTGGTTCTGAATAGAAAAAAAGTGTATCACCGAAACCAGATCACTCTATCAGAAATTAAACCCTTGTAACAATCAGGCCCAATGAATATTTAAAATGTACATTGATTGACAATCACCTCGTGCTGCCATGTTGTGGTCAGAAAATATGTCTTTAAGCTGATACCAAAGTCACAATAGGCATTTTTCCACCGCAGGAACTTTACCCCGGAACTAGGGACTTTACCCCTAAACTACGTGTGTTTCGACCAGAGGAACCAGGGTCTAAATTTAGTTCAATACCATGTTATTGTTCATTTGAATCACATGCCGGATTGCCCTGATAACAACTTGTGACCTCTTTTCATGTCTGTAAAGAAGCTCCAGCGCCGTGTGCAGACGTAGATAAGACAGGATTTACATAGAGATGTAAAGAAACATGAGGAATGCAATAAAGCTCTTTATCTTATCTTTGCATTATAGTTTAACGGTACATTTTACACATGACAGTGTAAGTTTGTATTAATAAATGGAGCATCCATAGACAAAGTTAATTGGTTTTTATTGTTGCTGTAACTTTGCAGACAACTCTTTTATTTTACAACATCTGGCAAAGATATGTCTGTTTGAAATCCTCCGGTCCAAAGGTTCCTGTCAATGTAGGTCAATACTTTTATCTCAAAGCAGTCTATGTCCCTGTATTATCTGCACACGAGCAAACTGTGTGAGTTTTTCTTTGCATTTTTGCCCCCTTTTCCCTTCAGTTTAACTCAGTCACGTTTGGAATTATTCACAACAGATTTAAAGTCACAGACTCAATCCAGATAATTCTGCAACTTGTGGTGACTTATTGCATGATGAGCAGACATTAGTTATTATTTTCCAGTATTCATTCATCTGCATTTATTCCATTGCATCGTGTAGATTTGAACAAGTGCATGTGCAATAAGCTATCATTTAAAATCAAACAACAAAAAACTAAGTCTCTGACTAGTCTCATTTTTGTGAAAAATAAAATAAGAACAAGCTTATTGGGGTGCCGTTGGACTAGCAACCTAAGCATGCGCCCCCTTTCCAGAAGCTATAGCCCTCGCAGAGGTTGTAGGTTCAATTCCAGCCTCAACCATGTCCTCCCCCACTCTCTACTCCCCACATGTCCTGTCTCTCTTCCACTGTCCTATCAATTAAAGGCGAAAATGCCCAAAAATATCACTTTAAAAAAGCAAAGAATAAGCATATGACAAGTGGAAATAACAGTGTAGGGTAATTAGAGATCAGTTAACTTAATTATTATCACTAGAGGACGTGTCTGACTACGTCTGCAAAGCTGAACAAATATGTCCCTTCCTTCAACCTTAAACATGACCCAGATAATAAAGTCCATGCTGATAACTGCTGAGTCTCTATGTATGCACGTTATGCATCATGTAGCCTACATGTGAGGCATCCTGTTTCAGTGCTGAGTTTGACCTTTCCCTTCCTTATTCATGACCACTAGGGGGAGACAGTGAAACAATCCTGTGCACCGGTGCTGAGCTTGAGATACATAAGGAACAGAATGTACAGAACACTGTGTACGGATGCTTCAACTCTCTGTGTTTATCATATACATGCACACGTGCCACAGTGCCAACGTGCTGTCCTGTTCAAAGTCACCTGAGAGATCAGCAGCTGCTGAAACATGAGTGTCATGTCTCAACCAACATCAGGTCATTTGAGTGGGAAAGAAGGGGCAGGATTTGTTCTGCAAAAATAAGTTCTATATTTTGGTCTATCAAGAGGTAAACTTGAGGACAACAGGAAAGTCCTGCGCAGGAAGCCTGAATGATCCAATTAAACCCCTTTTTACGAGCTCCCCCTGCACAGTGGGGACAACCATGGGAGGACAGTGTGGGTTTGGATGGAGCGGAGAGGATGGTGGCCTTGACTAACCTCATGCATGTCAGACAGATCCTCCCCGTCATTAAATCTAGATCTGCAGCCAGGAATATAACCAGAGGAATATTACTGGATAAGCTAAGACAGTGGAAAATAGACAAAGGTTGTCATCCACTGGACTGCACAGGGGTATCCCACCATGCTGTGGAGCACCCAAAGGGTCATGTAGGGCCATTTTCTTAGGTTTCTAAGATACGTCATTCTGGATGGGTGTAACTGTTTTCAAGGAACAGTTTCGAAACAATTGAAGTTGGTACTGATGCCTCTTTAAGACCTAAAAAAAACAAATGAGACCACCAGTGACAGGATTGCAAATTGAAAACCACAGTGAGAAGAAGGAATGACAGTATGCTGAAGAAAAATCCTTTTTTTTGTCGTCAAAAAACACCACTTACTCATTTACAGGACAAGAGCAGTAAAGTGATAAAAGGCAGCAGTTTGTCCACAGGGGGCACCAAAATCAACACAAGCAGAAAGTTCCTCACAGGAGCTTCAAAGCTCCTGTGAGGAACTTTTAACTGCTCTATAAACACTTTGAGGTCAGCGCAGGCGATCTTGAACACAACATTTGTATCTATGAAGTGGAGGAGCTTTGCAGCAGGCCAAAACTCATATCTGTGCATGTCTGTCTCCTGAGCACATCAGTCAGAGTATCTTATCACTCTCCTTCTCCTCCCACCTGCTCATGTGTCGCCTCTAGTGTCGACTCAATGCTCGTGAATTGAAGAGCCTGTTGGTTGGCGAATCGGCCTCCTGCTGGGTCTTGGATGGACGATTAAATTCCTTCTCCACATGTGGGCCTGGACTTTATCGAGCTGATGCATGTGTAAAAGCTAAACGTTATGAATGTTTTCGCCTATTAATAGACGTGAATGCAAAAAGAGATCCATGAGAAGATGAAAACTGGCTGGACCTTGGTGTGAGCCACGTGTTGAACGAGTGACAGCGGTTTAACGTGGCGCCTCTGAACTTCTTTCTAGTAACACTACTTAGTTAGAAGCCTTAATGCGATATGCTGTAGTGTGTAAAGTTAAGGTAAAATTTGATTCAACGCTTCACACTCAAAATACCTGACATTCCCGTTCAGCTGCAAACAGATTGATCAGTTTGTTGTAGGGTGAAATTTCAGAGTGCAGGTCAGCGTGGTCAGACTGCAGGTCAGCTTCTTGGCCTGCTGTACATGCACACTGTGTGGTTATGTAACACGTGATGTTAAATAAAGAGCCGGACATTAAAAAAAAAGTTACTTCATTTACTTCAGTAAAAATAGATGATCAAGCCAGGACACCACCGCAGCGGTTGGTTCAATTTGCAATGGTGGCAATTTTGGAACCAGGTTTGGGTAGTTGGGATTGGCTGGTGGAGCCCAGGTGATTGTGAAGTCCCAACTTTCCAGCTAAAACAGATTTTGCTTCCTAATTAAATGCCTATGATCCCTCAGGTCCGTACAGTCCACAGTGTAGCAGCTACTTGCACTAGATTAAACCAGACACTCACAGTTCAGTGACTCTTTTGTTGTTTCTGCTCACTTTTCCTCTTCTGCTCTGTCAATCTGGTGCACACAATGCCAGAAGATCCACCGACAAATGGGGGATCAAACGTGTCATGCATCACAGGGACTTCTTGTCCTTAAAGGCCACTGTTGTGTCACCAACTGGAGGTGTGAGCAAGGGTGGCGAAACAGCTAGATATCTCTAAATATAACCATTTCTACACACTGAACCTATGAGACAGAGCCGGGCCATCCATTTATTAGGTCAGCTTAACACCTGCTTTTAGACCGGGGTACTGACTTTAACTCAATATACTGAAACAAACAGGTTTCCTCACTCAGTCCAAAGGTTACTTGGTGCCTGGTCAACAGATATGTAACCCCATGTTAAACAGCAACTTCAACAAAACAGGATGTAGGATGATGATAATCTGTTAAACTTCACTAAAGGTTGGATCCTGAATTTAGCATTAACTGTGGTGTAACAAGTTGTTTTTGTGTATGTGATTAATCCACCCAGATTGTGTCCCCTGATCAACCGTTAGAAGTAAGAGCCAAAACTTTGATCATGAAACAAAAACATATCAAACTGAGGTGTGTATTACGCAAACACCCGTGTATGTCACTGTTATGAAACTTTGCATTGGTTTAATATAGACATTCAACTATTTAACATTATAAGGATGCATCATATCAGCATATCAGGTCTCCTTTCAGCTCTGAGAGAAGTATTCTCCTCAAAATTGTACTTTGGGGGCACTGGTGGCCTAGCGGTCTAAGCGTCCCACTTATAGAGGCTATAGTCCTCGTTGCAGGGGTTGCCGGTCGACCACTCACTGCATATCTTTCCCCACTCTCCACTCCCCACATTTCCTGTCTCTCTCCAGCTGTGTTGCCTTTTCGTCAAGGTCGTTATTGTAAATGAGAATTGGTTCTCAATTGACTTACCTGGTTAAATAAAGGTTAAATAAAATAAAATAAAGCTGTCCTATCCAATAAAGCCCAAAAAGCCCAGAAATATAACTTCAAAAAGAAATAAAAAATTGTACTTTGAATTTGTATTAGTCAGAATTGTTGTCACATGTGATCAGGTGAAAAACACATGCAGTTTGTTTATTCAAATAAAGCCAAAGGCTAAATGGAAATAACATCTGTCACAGTTCGCTGTGTCCAGCGGTGATCTGCATCAATTTAAACAACAGAGGATGATCCAGTTGAAAAAGCAAATAATGTAGGAGCAAATAATTACAGACACTTTTTTTTCTCCCCCAACCAACCAATGATCAGATTTGTGGATTTGTCAAAAAACATGTTTGACTCAAAGTGAAAAGATCATATTAACTAAGATAACATATAGTAGATGGAGTGACCTGTGAAGTAGCTCAAACGTTACTTCTGAAATGTGCACCCATGTGTGTGTACAAACTCTTGTTTCCACACACATATCTTCATGCATGTCTCTGTGTTTATCTCTGTGTACACAAAACGTGTGTTTAAAAGCAAACATTAAGATAGCATGAGGCCGTGCATGTTGCATAAACAAATACTCGCTCACATCCCGCACTCTTTTGCGTTCTCATGTTTAACGAGTCCCAGCAGGCGTTTGAGTTACAGCACTGGCACTCCCCGTCCTGCCAACATGTTGTGTAACGTGCTATAAAATACCCGTTCACGGCTCCCTTTACCTCCCAAAACAGGATTCTACTGTTGTAAAATGTTTCCATCAACATTCTGGCTTTAAAACCAGCTTTTACGTAAGAACCCTCAAGGTTATTTGTGCTTTTTGAGAAATGTGTTGAGTTAATAGAACAAAAGATCATTTCTCTGGACACCTCTTAAATAAACAAACAGTTCCAGTCTCCGAGCTCTTGGGACATGTTTTGTTTTTTGTTTTTTTTCATACTGTCACCTCATAAAAGCACTACTATGAAGGGCTGGGGCTTGTGGGATGGAAAAAGTCAGCATGGTGCAGATTTAACCAGAAACATGTCAGCTGAATGCCACATTGAAGATGCAAACTGTCTGTGTTAGCTTATCAACGAGGGAAAACAATTACCCAAACAACTCTTGGATTCAGTCATAACGAACTGATAATATAACTTATAATGCTTAATCAGTTGTCATATTGGCAGCGCTGCATGTGTGGAAACTTTGTGGAGGTTAGTGTCGTACAAAACAGATCCAATAACGATGCATTTAAACTAGACATTAAAGCTCCTGTAAGGAACATTCTGTTTGTGCTGGTTTGGCGCCCCTTGTGGACAAAGTTATATCTGTTACATCTCTAATGATCACCTGACACCTACACCCTTTTAATTACATCTGCATCCACCTTGCATTAAATGAAATATTGTTTTCTTTATCAAACTCATGGATATAAAACAGACTATATAACTCTACACTGATCATCATTCCAAGAAGTAAATAATTATCTTTCATCTTATCTATTGTACAGACATTTCTTAGAGATTAAACTCAAACATTAACAATGTGTATGTTTTTTATTCAGCAGGTTATAAAACAAGAAGCACCTTAAATGACTTTGGAAGGGTCCCAGGTCGTGGGAGGTGAACCTGCAGTTAACAACCCACAGAGGTGATAAAAACAGACAAAGATCTGTTGATGTTGTGCGGCTGTGAACTCACTGACATGTCATACCTGTACTGAGAGAGAAATTATAGTCCTGTTTAACAGTGTAATCATTATCAAAAGGCATGCACTGGACAAGTCAAGTCAAGGGCTGTCACCTTGTTTCTGGATCTGTAAGACCATGAATGATAAAAAAAGGAGTAACATAAATACCTTAAACCATACCACATGGTTATGTTTGATTTTATGACACTGATTCAAATCATCCTAAAAGCTTCTGTGAGGAGCTTTTTTTCTGTTTATAAAACAGACGGAAAGTAGTATTGATGACTCTCCATGGCCAACAGAAGTAAACAAGACCATCGACATAAAGATTAACCATTACTATACAAAGATTTCTAAACTCTGACACTGCTGGTGGGGGTAGGAGCCAGTTGAGGTGATACTAAACACAATTTACATTGAAATTCTTTCAATGTGTGAAATACAATTCAGTGTTAAAATAAAGCAGGGGTCACCAAAATCAACACAAAGTTCCTCTCAAGAGCTTTAAATTGCTGTGATATAACTGGATATTAGATATAGAGAATTAAGGTGAAACAAAACAATATTTTCCCTGTGATCCGGAATTATTTTCATGTCAATAGCAGGTTTTGGTAAAGGCGTGACTCTATTGGGTAGTGGTTGGTTCACCTCATTAGTCCAGACTGAAACACCTCAATAGCTTTTGGGTGGATGCCATGAAAGCCATGAAAATCTGACTATTTTTGTTGGTCCCATGACTTTTTATTGACATTTACCATTTTGTCTGTGATTGAAAAGTCTCAGCAGCTCCTGACTGACCTGCCTTGAAACTTGATACTGACATCCCTCAATGAATTATGGGAAGTACTCACAGTAATGATATTTTTTTGCCAAATTATTGACCAAATACCTGCTAAATTTCAAAACAGTCCAATCAACTTCAGCATTTGAAATACTGTAATTCATTACCTGACTGTTGAATACTTGATTCTGATTGGTCAAAACCTCATGACCTGGTCACTGATTCTCAACAGCAAATGGGATGCTACAACTTGATAACACAAGCCATATCAAAGCTATCTATCGAATGGAGCTCCTGCACATTTTGCCTCTGCCTGTTGACACTGTGGCTAAATGTAACTGTCTGTCTCAGGTTGTCTTGGATTCAGAAAACAATGACTTTACTGGGCACAGATGTGAAACCAGCCTGAGGAGCTACTGGGCCTTAACCATTTCTGATAGGAAAAAGTGGAGCAAGATGTCTGGATTCTAATTTGCATAACTAGCCATTCACTATACGTTATTCCTCATATACTGGCAAGATTGGTTCATCAGAAGAAGCAACTCAGGAAAGTGTTATGATAGGTGGCAAACCTTTCTACCTTACTTTAATACTCTGAATTATTTGCCCCCTGATTAATGACCCCCCGCCCCCCCATGTCTGTTTGTCTCCTTCTTACTTTTATTTTTTTTTACCAATTTGTATTTATTTTTGATTATTAATTAATTTTATTGTATTTAGTTTTATTGATATATTACTATTACAACTGTTTTTAACATTATTACTATATATAGATATTTTTGGGGAGATATGTCATGTTTTTGTTTTTTCTCTATGTTCTACTGAAAATTTGAAAAGGAAATGTATGGCTTGTTGTATTGTAATTTTTGTACTTCAACACTTGTGATGCACAGTATTCTGCTGTAATAGTCACTCACTATACATGTCTTTGCTTTTGTGACTCCCAATCTTGATCTGTCATTGTAGATTGGCCATATTTCTCAATAAAATATTTATATATAAGAAGAGATTGGTTCCACAGTGGTTTTAGAAATAAGTGATTGTGAATGCTTGGTTGTGATTATAGTGGCCATAGTAATATGCAATAACAGGAAGCAGTTTGGTGCTAAAAGCTGGAGTGGTAGAGCTGCTAAGCAGTAGTTTGGTTAGAGTGATTTGGAGACCAGACAAAGGTAGATTGTAGGTTCCTTTACAGGTGAAAATAAAAAGGATCTTTAAAAGTTGCTTCTTAGAGAGTACTTGTAAAAAGTAACAAGCTTTTTTGACACGTTAATTCATGTCCTTTGTGAGTTTGTGTTTTGGTTGTTTACATAACTACACACAGTCTCAAACAGCCTAAGGAAACTAAGGTGTTGTCTATTCAAATCCCAACCCTCCTGCTCATACTGTATGTTGTTTCGTGCTTGTCTGTCCTCTTGTGTGAAGCCTTTTTTTCAGCATGAAGCCTGTTCAAACCAGCTCTGAAAGTTTACAAGCAGCTTTCCGCGTCAAGGCTGGAGGCATTTTCCCTCAACAAGTTCAAGAGCAAGAAGAAAACATACGGAGTAAGAGAGAAAAGGTTATACTGGTGTGTACAGAAACAATACAGATGACATGAAGCAACTACATTGGTGATACAGAGAGGTTTGTATGAGTTTGTGTGCAACATGCAAGGCTCCATACGTACAGATGGTTAAGAGGTGCACAGAGAGAGCACAGAAAAGAACATGCACAGCCAACACTCTGAGGTCAATTTCATTATCACGACTAGAGAGTTACAAAAGTGGGTTTTTCAACTGCTTTGTAGGTCATAAAAAGACACGTGTAATAAACAAAGCAGAACTTGTGATGTTGACTTTGACTCTCACACAGTTTACTTCCTAAAAACCCCACAGCTATTATTTTTAGCACAAAAACATACTAAGCATGCTCATCATACACCAAACAAACAAAGACAACACATGAGAGAAGGCACACAATCCACATGCACGTATGCAAATACACATTTATAGCCAATGCTGCATCCATGAACTTGCATGTTTTGCTTAGTGTTAGTGAGCCAACATGAGAGGAGTGGATAACAGAGCTGTGGATCATGTTATGTAACATCCAATCATATCCTCTCATCTAATGCTGCCAACTCCTTCCTTTCACCCTCATCAATACATGACCTTTGAACTTAATAAGACAATTGACAGACAGTTTCCTTGCTTCTGTTGCATCTCTTAAAAAACTGAATCTGTCAGATGTCTGTCCACACCGTCCCAAATTAACCATCTCATACCTGATACCTATCAGTGAAGAAGAGACGGCCTGTTGCCGGGGTAAGATTAGATGGAGGGATTCAGGGGGACAGAGGAATGAGAGGAGAGGATTAAGGAGCAATAGCTATCACTCAGTCCTGCTGTCTCTTCATAGCTGTCGTGGGTGTGGAGATCTGGAAGAGCTTCTGATGTAAGTGGAACCCTATCAGGTGCAAGATGAGTTATAGATACAGCAGTGACAGAAAGGGAAACAGAGAGAGTGGTGAAGACGGAGATGATAGTAAACAGATAAGTTTGAGTTTCGCCAAGCAGAAAACTTGACATTAATTAATTGAAGCCAAGTTGGAACATTTTTTTGAGTTTGCTTCGTGACCCTGACCCTTACATGCAAGCTATTCCATTAAATCCTGCAAAGATGCAGACATGAGCATGCAAACAAGATGACACAAGCTGTTTTCACACATGCACAAAACTAAAAATGTAATAACATTTTTCGGGGTGAGCTGCATGTGTGAATGCAAAAATGTCACCCCAACTTTACCCACATTTTTCAGCCCAGCTTGTTGGTAAAGTTTGGGTGAGAAGCAAGCGGCAACCTCTGGTCTTAAAATATGAAGCCTGTGTGAAAGTGCTGAAAACCGCAGTTTACTTGAGGCTGGCTGCAAACCACATAAATACCAATTCAAAAAAGACAATCTTTACAACAAAGATAAACATGTTTACAGCCTGGTTCAAAAAACGGTTTAAGTCTGAGTAGCTAATTTATCTCTCGGTACACACTGTACGGGGGTGGTTTTTTTTTTTATAACTAAGTATTTAAAAGATATTAAACTTAGGAGTTTTGCCTAAATAAGGACATGACTGACTTGATTGACAGACAGGCAACCTGCCGCTGTGAGAAAAAAGGCTGAAGGCCTGCCTCTTTACGTCAGACTAGATTGGATGAAGTTTGGTTGTGTTCAGCATTTCCAATGTGGCACCTCCCGTGGATAGGCTTCAAAACAGGGATTCAGGAACAGATGTGTGACGTCACGGATACTATGTCCATTTTTTATACAATCTGTCGTCTTGACATGCAGAAAGCTAGCCAGTGCCAAGTTGGAACATGTTTTTGAGTTTGCTTCGTGACTCTGACTCTTACGCAAAGTTATTCCATTAAATCCTGTAATGATGCAGACATGAGCATTCAAACAAGATGTTAGAAGCTGTTTTCACACATGCACAAAACTCCTACAAACTTTACAAAATTTCCAGGGTGAGCTGCATGTGTGAACGCAACCAGCCAAAATTTTCACCCCAACTTAACCCACATTTTTCATGCCAGCTCCTTAGTAAAATGCTGTTGTGAAGTCTGGGTGAGTGGATATGAGAACAAACAGGAAATAGCCAGGAAAATGTGCGGAGGTTCGGTGGGGTGATAATGTTGATATCATGAAACACAGAAGAGTGACACTTAAATGAACTAAAAAAAACAAAGCATGTGTCTTGCATGTTCCTGATATATTCAGTGCAGAAGAATCAGGGAAACAAAATATCAGTAAAATAATCTATAAACTGTCAGGAAGAGAAGATTCCCTGTTTAGTTGAGGTTATCAATCCAAGAAAAGTACACCTCAATGTAGCTACATGTGAGGTCTTTATCATGGATGTTACAGTGTGTCTTTGAAGTTCAACAGGTGCATGGCAGAACAGCACGTTGCATGTATAGGCGTGAGCAAGACAGCACATGTGTCATGTCAAAACTTGCATATAGAGTCCTGCTGAAAGTAGGTCACATGGCCCACAGCATACCATTAGAGTTCAGTGTGTCAGGTCATGACAAGTACATGTGGCTGGGAAGGGTAATCTATACTCCAACCAAGGCCTCCTTGCCTTAACATGACAAAGGTTGGTATAGATACTTTCTTATATAGCCAGTTAAGAGGACTACGATGCTGTGGATGTGTAACGGCTTGAGTTTTGGAAAATAAGGTAAAATGGAAACAGTAAAGAGATAAAAGTGAAAGAAATAAAGAGGAACTTAAGGAGAGGAAGAGTAAACTTACATAAAAGCACCTACTTTTGAAAGTGTTGTACAATAAATTCCAAACTTAAAGCTCTCAAAAAGACTGAGGATATTTTCTCTGCGTCTGAAAATGCATTAAACGTGTAACATCTCACCAGTTTGTCCAGTGAAACCATTTATAAACCATTCAAAGTCTCAGAGGGGAACAATGATGAGAATATTACAAGTTAAAATATGAGGGACAGAGTCTATCATTCCCAAACCACTGTCTATTTCCAGCCCTGGCTCCCGCTGTCTCTGTGGTAGTCTCATGAGCATTCCTCTCTATTATAGACAGGAAATCTGCAGCTCACTGCCCCAGCTCCTCTCATACAACAGCTCAGCAAAAAAAAAAGTGCCAATCAAATCCTTGCTGGGTGCTGTAACAACATTCTCAGGCTGTGGATTTACAGTTACAAAAACATTGATCCAGACAGATTTTGTTGCAGAAATTAGACTAGATAGATTCTATTCCTCCACCACTGTTGCCTTTTATTTGAGGGAACTGTTTTTGGACTGTATTTAAGAAAAAGTGTCACTTCTACATGGTACAAAAAGTATTTAAAAGCTAGAACAAAGACCCACGGTGAGGCAGCTTTTAATCATCAGGGCCCACGCCTGTGGAACAACCCACCTGAAGATCTGAGGGCTGCACAGAGCATAAACACTTTTAAGAGCAAACTCAAAACCTACCTTTTTAGTCTCGCTTTTAACTGAGTTTCATTCTCATAACAGTTTTATTTATTTATTTATTTATTATCTAGTTCAAATTTGAGTCACTTTTTATTCTTTTTTATTTATTTTTTTAACAATAGCATCTTATTTTCTTTTAATGTTTTAATACTTAAGTGTTTTATTATCTTAGGAATGTATTTTATTTTGGTGATTTTAATTTCTTAAGTTGAGTTTTAACATCTTATTTTACCTCCAGTGTTTCCTCATTAAGATATCCTGAGAGCGTTTCATCAGTTCGTTCAGCAACTTCTTTTTTATTTGTATTTATTTATTTTATTTTTATTATTTTTAACATAGTTGCATATATTGTGTTCTTCACCTTAGGATTGTGGGTGGGTTTTGGGGTCAGGGCTGGGTTTGGATTAGGATGGGGGGGGGATCTTTTTATTTTTTTTTGTACAGCACTTTGTGTTACAATATCATTGTATGAAAAGCGCTTCATAAATAAAGTCTGATTGATGCTAAAAGGTAAAAAATAAAAAAAAGTCCTTAAGAAATGACAGATCTTGTACTATTGGAGTAGAAATGTATCACTTCTAATATCTGATCTCTCACAGCTGGTCGGATTACGTCAAACAATCTGCTCTGACATTAAATGTGACACAGCTTCTTACATCATATTTTTTTCATGACAGCGCATGCTCTAACTTGCTTACCGGTTCCAAATAGTTGTGGTTTACACAGTCACAGCTTCTTCCACCAGTGATTTGTATTGCAGTCAACAGGTTCTGCAAATGAGTCCCTCCATGTGTTTCCTGTTGGTGTGACGGGGTTAGATGGACAGATGGTGGTTTGATGTCGCGTGACAGAGCAGGAGTGGTTGCAAGACTCGTAATGAATCACCCGGTTATCTAAGTTTAAACATGCTGTGCTTTGCAGTAACTGCTTACAGTGTTCAAATATGTTCAGCATCTTAGTTTAGCATGATGCTAAGGATTGCTTAACTTTAGTAGAATGAGGTCCAGCATTTCAGCATTGAGCTGTAGAAGAAGATGGACAGCACAATCGCTCCCTGAAAGTGAAGCCAAAACACATAGTGCTCCCTCTGGTGGCTGGCTGTGGTATAGATCATAAAGCTCTTTTTTTTCTCACGTTAATGGATGTGTCAAAACCATAGACGTAGTATCCGTGGACGTAGTATCCGTGACGTCACCCATCTGTTCCTGAGCACTGTTTTGAAGCCAATCAACAGCGGCAGCCATATTGGAAATGCAGAACTCAACCAGGCAGAGTGTGACGTAAAGGGGCGGAGTTTGAGCCTCCGAGCCAACAGCTATGTGTTCCCGACCAGGAGTCAAGTCAGTCATGTCCTTATTTGGGCAAAAATTCGTAATCCTAAAATCTTCTGAACCGTCTCTTTACCTCAAACTAGCTCGACAGCAGTTAGGTTGACGATCGGCTTCAAAACAGTGCTTCAGAACCAGATGGGTGACATCACGGATACTACATCCATTATTTATACAGTCTACGAAGATGACTGAGGTGTTCTTTATCCAAAATGTCTCTTTTTTCATTTCATTAAACAGGGACACCACACTGATAAAACAAGTAACGTAAGGTGAATCATATGAGCTATTTTAGGACAAACTGTTAATATGTAAAATCCTCATCATAACATGCATCATATTGTTGTTTGACATACTGTCCCTGTTCTGTTTCTTTTGAATACATCAGCAGCCATAAAGCAAAATCATCACAAACTCTGGGGACAGACCTTTGAGCCCATAAATAGAGAAACAAACAGCTTTCCAGAGATAAGCTGCTTTTCAGTAAATCCTAATGAAAAGGGAGCCATAGGGAGAAAAAAAATCAGAGTGAGATTAGGAGACAGAACATGGCGTCACTATCCTGACAGGTTTGAGTGATAAGACAGAAAAGTTCAACCATAAACTGCAATTTATGGCTTTATCTGTTCGACATACTTATTTTTTTTAGGCATGGACTGTTTTCTTAGGGCCATAAAAAATATTCTAAAACATTGTTGTTAATCCCTGAATAAAACAGACTTTTCCTGATTAAAAGGGTCTAAAGATTTGAGTATTCGGTGCAGCGGCAGATGAAGCCGATGCTCCTGGCTGTGCAGCAGTAAGAGGGTTCGGGGGCTCTAAGAGACATTTTGTTCACTGCAGTCTGCACATCGGTCTCCAGCCCCAACAACAGCTCCCCGGGCAAAGGCCATCCAATAACAAACCCCAACTCAGCGCATGCTCCAGTTGCGCACATGTTCGACACCGCCTCCTCAGCATGACTCCCCTCAAGATGCTCAGACGTAACCTACTGTCTTCTGTGCACAGAGAAATAAAACGTGATCTACTTCTGCCTGTAATTTTAGGTGGCTGATACATCTCTTGAGGATTTCTGTGCACAGGAGATGAAGCACTTTTCATTGTTGTGTTAATATACTGTTTTTATGTAGCTTTGGAATTAAATCTCTCAAATAAGATTATGCCATATACATGTTAAGTGCTGTAAAGTGCTGTGCTGAGCTGCCAGTATGCAGTTAAGCACGGCCTATATCCTCAATTTGAAACTGGGGGCACTGTTTCTGTGCAGTGATAGCAGGGGTGTGTCCAGACTGTTTTTGGACTTAGGTGGCCAAAGTGGAGCTTCCTAAAATGAAATAGTAGCAAAATTTAAAACTTCTGAGCCACTTCTTTAAGGACTCAAAAATAAGTTCTTTGCCCAAAGTCACAACTTCAAATACGTCTGAAAAAAACTACAAACAACCCCCTTCACACTAAGGCTGTTTTTGAAACGGCCTGCTACCTATGAATGTATACTGCATTTGAGTTTAGTATGTAGTATGACTGTTCTGTTGGATCTGTGTTACAGTATGCTGGGCCAGACGTCACTGGATTTCCGGTGAGCGGAAGTAAACAACGGACAAGCTGATAGAGAAACTGCTTCTTTAGCATCACTTATGATTTAAAAAGTGAGGAAGTGGTTTATATGTAATTTAATAATTTTCACAGCACCTAAAAAATGAGTGCCCTCTTAAAAAAAAGAAGAAAAATGAAAAAGAGGAACGAGCGCTGTGCATTATGGGAAACAGTATGCAAGGGCGACTGGTGCGATGCATACTGTGAAATTTTACCAAATCAGTAGACATCCGGGGAGTTTTGGCATACTGCAGATTTTGATATTGTTCACATACTACACACTAAATACTGAATTTTGGCCAAATCAGTACGTACTGCTAGTATAGTAGGCGGTTTTGAAAACAGCATATCTGTCAGTAGCAGCCTGTTGCCTCACAGCCCAAATGGTTGAATTTAACCTAAGTCGTACCTTTGACAAGGCAAACCAATCCGAGTTTATGATCTTAGACCAGCACGGGGGAATGCCTTTAAGCCACTTCTGGAACCCCCTTTAGATACACCCCTGAGTGATCGCTGTTGAACTAGTGGTTCAAACATGAGAAACCTGTAATGTGGTCACTTTCATGCCTGTAAATAAATGATATACCATTATTATCATAGAGGTGAGACTGTCTGTTTATGTTAGCACTTTTAAGCATCTTATCCGTCTCCTCTTTGAACATTTTCCCACTTAACCTCAATTGTGGTGCAGGTGTTAACTGGTTCAGAAGACAGTTGTTATAATCCTGTAAGCATTTGTTGTAGCTCTGTTTTTAAGCTAACAGATTCACATCATTAGTATCAGCGCGGCCAAATCTGGAAAAACTGGTCTCTATGTAAAGTTTTTAAAGCTCAAAGCTACATGAAACGCTCAACATATTTCAAATAAATCACTGAACAAGCTGCTGGCAAGGAAAAAAACAGTCAAGAGCCTTGCGTTGAAGCTAGCATGATAAACGACAGCTTCACTGTAGTTGAGGGTCAGTTAGCCAATGTTAGCATCAAGTTGTGCTAGCTTAACTTGTAAAGTAACCCTTCTTGTGTTTTCTTCTGTTTCTTTGATTACCTTTTCTGACTTCTTGTGGTTTTGTAGTCTAAGAAAAATAAAGGTTAAAGTTATTACTTTCATATGTTCAGTAGTATACATCATCAGAAGCAGTTTTCCTTCATTGATATCTGTTTCTGAACTAACATTGGCCTGAAAAAATGACATTATAGCCAACACACTGAAATGTTGAGCATGAGGTTATCTTTTTGAGGTTTCAGGGGTAAACTTATGACGAGGAAATAAGAAAAACGCTTGGAAATATTACAATTTAACATCTTTATTGAACGTTCAGCAGCAGTGCAACATGAAATGTTTGTTTTTGAGGCTCACACAATTCAGCCCTCATGTAAAAGTGTTCATACAGTACTTCTTCATAAGCCCTACAGTTCAAAGAATGTGCAAGTACACTTTAAAAACACTATATGTTCATAAAACGTCAAAAATGTGGTCAAAAGAACATGAAGAGCAAGAAACTCTCCTGCTGCCGTACAGATTCATCGTGCTCAAACAAGCTGAGCACATTTCTTATAATTGCTCGTTTGAGCAGTTTGAACTCAATGATTGGAAAATTGAAGGTGACAGTCCTTTGAGATCCAGCACATGTCTTTTCTGTCTCTTGTTCACACCTGCAGCTCCAAATACCATCCATTCCTGACTAATCGTTTTTCACAAAAGCTTCATTAAGGCCGTCACAAACATCTTGTGTTGTCAGTTTCAACTTTTAAGGCCACCTCTCTCTCCTGAGTCTTATTTTCCTTTGAGACGTTATTGGTTTTTAAAACAAAGAAACTACAGCCAACAGATCGTCCATACACACATTTCCCACTCATGCTTCTATCTCCATCTTTGTGTCTCCGTGGCTCACAACGAGGCCGATTTTAGTGACGCATCACCGCTTAGCCAATGAGCGCCCTTCGTTATGGACCCAGCATCACCGAGACAATAAAGTGGGGTTTTTTTTTGCCCAGTGATGTGCGAGGGGGGATGGGACTTGGGTGGCGAGGAGGAGGAGCTTGTGGCGTGGGCAGAGGGGGGCACGTGGCGCCCAACGAGGTCTCAGCCTGTCACAGGACATCACATCAGACTGCGAGCAGGCATGCGCACTTTATAACCTCCCCGCCCTGCCAGAGGAAGGGGAAGGAGAACGTGCAGAAAAGCAGACACCAATGTGCCTCAAACCTGTTTTTGTGGGAAGAAGGGGATCAGGGGAGGAAACAGCAGGAAATCGGTCCTGTCTGGCTAACGTGTGAAGTTCTCAAACACACACTGATGGTATGAAACTCAGGGAACATAAATATAAAAAGCCTCATATTTTCTGTGAGTTGGGGACAATGGCCTCACTTCACCCATACCAACACGCTAGCCATACATAATGATCCCTGATTTCCTCCAGGGTCCTATCTGCCTGTTTTTAAGCATCATAAACTCATTAATTGCTTCATAATCTCTCATAGGACGCATTTCTCTTTAGTCATCCCTCTTAACACTCCTTCCATCTTCCTGTTTTCCTCAAACAACATAGTCTTCAGTCTACCTGATATTTAAGGACTAACTGGAACTCAAAGACGTGAGTATGTCCTCCTCTCGTGTCATCAGTAAAGGCATTTATGCTCAAAAGCCTTGCATTGCATCAGCTTCCTGCTCGATTCTCAAACAAAGCCACTGCTAAAGCATTTTTTGCAAATTCACTATCGGGCTTTCGTGTGGAGCGGGCACGCTAGCATCCTCCTTGCTTACATAAGAGAAACAGCGTGTGTATGAGCCCCACCACTTCCCTTTGCTTGCATGACACCATAGATTCTCTGATTCAGGAAACACTGAAGCTCTGCAGCTCCCTCAGCAAACATTAAAAAAAGATCTGCTCAAGTTAACTCTGAAATGTTTTTCTATATGTGAATAAAGTCTTAATCAAATAGCTGTTAAATATTTCCTACAATACCACTAAAAGCCCACTGTCACTCTTGTTCAAAATATTCACAGCTTTATTAAATCATTACAAAATAAAGTCATACATTCATTGCATCAATAAAAACAAAACAGACTTGAAATATTCTTTGATTAAAAGTCTGCACACTCATGCAATATTCTGTTACAGTAACATGTTTACATGAAGATACTGCAGGAAGAGTTCTTATTAAGGTAGTCACACATCTTATCAACAGGACTTCATAGATTTATGTTAAAACGGTGAAATCACAGAAAAGTAACACCATTAAAAAAAAAGGTAGTGAGTAGTTTTAAATCCCTTTGCAGATCTAGTCTTTAAAACATGGCTGCACTTGTGTGCAAATATTCACCGAGACTCAGAAAGATTTCACACGTATATAGCATATGGACAGTTTGTGACACAGCTCTCTACAGGGTTCTCTTGTGGCAGAAACAAAAATACAGAAAACCTGAAACGGATTGAGTTATCTTTTCTTTTTAAATCCCCTTTAACCCTGTGTGTGTGTCTGCCATCACTTTGTTACAAGGTACAGCTCAGCTGCAGTCAGCCCTCCTTTAAAAGGCATCACTGCTCTGATTATTGAACTCTTCTCGGACAGGTTTTAAGCTAAATTCACAGTTTTCTTAGAGTTTCCCCCCTTTTTTTAGAGCTCAGAGCAGTATTGGTGGCATCCTGCAGGCATGTACCTTTGTAACAACTAATGGTCAGACTCAGCAGGCTGTCAGCTGGTTTCAATCACCCACCCAAACCAGTCCTCAAAACCAGTCCTCTCCACGATCCAAAGTGAGTGGCCCCCTTCTTTAAACCCCCCTCAAGGTCCCGATGACAAAGTAGAGAAAACTATTTGCAGCAGCCCTGAAGTCTCTGCGCATGTTGACTTGAGGGATCCCAGAAATTCAGTGTCTGAGTGTGACTATGACTGTGAGGTGAGAAAAGTGCGTCTCCGTTCCGGCTCCACGTCCTTCACGTCTCATCAGCTCGTCCATTATCTCCGTCAGAACGGTCAAGTCTCTGTCAAGTTTCAGGGTGCGGGCTGGGCTGCCTGGACCTTCTCCGTCATCTGTTTGGCACTGTAGTAGGACAGGCTCAGGCCCATGATGGCCAGCATCATGGCGATCTGGTTGACCGCGCGGTCCTGTGGCTGCGTCTGCACCTCGCCGGCTACTTGCCTCTGCAGAGACACAAAAACAAGCAGGGCAAAGGTCAGAGGTCAGCAAACATTGGAAACAATGTTGATCGTCAACAAAGAGGCTCAAGTCTGATTGGTCACACGGGTAAGAAGCAAACATTCAGCAAATATTCTGCCAGGAGGAGGCTTCCTCTTCAAAACATCAAACTACCACCAGTCACCTCTGCTCCACCGCCCTGCACCATGAGACCACACCTTCACCAACAACAGCCATTAAACATTTACGAGAGGGGGAGACTTTCACAAAAGGGGGGACAGTGTTTTGTGCACTGAGTAGTCTAAAAGGCCCATGAATCAAATATCTTACACTCTTTAGAAAGACTTCCTACACAGTGTGTAGGCACGGTTTCTAAACGTGCAGCTCCTCTGTGCATTCTTTGACCCCTTTAGCGCCTGGAGCATCCAGAGAAGAATGTGAGCATTTTAAACAGCTGCTGAAATTCACACTACTTCATTTAGAGAGAGTATACACCTTAAATTTACTGGCAAGAAGAGCCGCTCGTGTTGAGACTTTTAAACG
The DNA here is from genome assembly GCF_009762535.1 of Notolabrus celidotus. Lineage (NCBI taxonomy): Eukaryota > Metazoa > Chordata > Actinopteri > Labriformes > Labridae > Notolabrus > Notolabrus celidotus. The sequence goes on along the minus strand of NC_048283.1, from coordinate 8,760,037 downwards.
TAAAATAAAAACTACCTACTTAGTCTGGCTTTTACGAAGGGTTTAACAATTCTATTACTTTTATGTTGTTGTATTATTTTTAACTCTGTTTTTTTTAAGTATTTATCTATTGATATTTTCAGCCTTTATTTTATCTTCAACTTTTATCTTTACCCTTTTGTATTTATTTATTTAAGGCATGTTTGCCTTTAATGGATAGTACAGCTGAAGAGAGACAGGAAATGTGGGGAGTAGAGAGAGGGGGAGGACATGCAGTAAATGGTCGAGGCTGGAATCGAATCCGAGGCCTCTGCTACGAGGGCTACAGCCTCTGTATATGGGGTGTGCGCTTAGACCGCTAGACGAACAGCACCCCAAACTATTAATATTCCTAATGTTGATTTGATGCTTTAACTTATTTCAATTCTACATCTTTTATTCATGTTGGTGTGCGTTAGCCTCCATTTTAAAATCCTTTTTCCTTTTATTTTTTAATATGTCTTGCTATTATTTATTTCTATTTCTTTCTTGTTTTTGATCGCTGTCAACCACTTTGGGTTGCATTTGATTTGTATGAAAGGTTAGATGAATAAAGCTTGATTGATTTTTCTTCCTGGTTAAATTAGCATTTGCAAACGAGGTAACTTTCTGCAAAAGGTTTGTTTCAAACGGCCGACAAAGTAAAAAAGAAAAACAAAATGGAGGTTATAGTGTTGGTCTACTCAAACCTAAAGTTTTATATCCTAAAGTGCAAAATGTAATCCCCCCTCAGTGGTCGAAATGCTTCTATAACTACTAATTCAAAAAGCTGATTTCACTTGTGCGCCTACAGTCGACTCTTATGTAACAGGCAGTCACTTCTCTCCGGTCTGTTGAGCTTTTGAGTCAGTTGAAAGCCATACGAGGGGACAGTCTGTGTTCACACATTTACACTAATTTGGAAACAAAGAGTCAGCACAATGCAGCGGTCCAGACATATGGAGGGTCACTGCTGGTGGCTGGGTTATAATGACAGCAGGGGATGAAAGGAGGAAATTATTTGCTAATGATTAGTGTCAGCACTAATTATGGAGGTGATGAAAGTGGAGTGTACCATCAAACAGCTTTGAGGCGCTTGTTGTAAAGAGGTTTAGATTTGATCCAGCTTTAATGCCGACATGAGCGGACGATGACTGACTAAAATGTTGAGTACAAAATATTAAATATTAGACCTGTTCAGCCATACAGTGAGGTTTAATCACGATATGACCCCAATGAATGGTTTTCTACAGATCCTTCTCTGTCGCTTATTTTCCATATCAGACACATTTACAGAGTAATTTACAGGTTTTATCCATTATGAGTATCTGTAAGGGAATCAGATGGCCGAAGGATGAAGCAGCACATACCTGCAGGAGGCGGAAGTATCCAGGGGTCAGTCTGCCCAGTCTGATGATCATGTCTGCTGGTGTGGTTTGAGGAGGGTTGTGACTGAGGGAAGAGCTGGGGCGGCTCTCAAGACCTGCAAGGACGAAATAGAGAATTTGCTTAGTATCTTTGCAGCAAGCGTACACAGAAACAACTACACGAAAGACTATTTCTTCAAAGTTACAAACATAGAAATACATCCTGGAAACTCAAATATCCATGAGCGATTATCAATGGTTGGATCTCGGGAACGTTTAAGTACATTTAGTATTTCTTGTCCCGTCTTGAGAGCCAAAAATCAAAGTCGAAGTCCAATATTTTTTGACTGAAGTAAGAGATACGATCTCTCTTGCGTCAGACTTTGATGAGTTTTCTGAAAGATATTGCTTCCAACAGGAGGAGGAGAACTTTGCCGTTGGCTTGCACATAAACTCAAACCATCTGAGCGTTGCATGAGGGAGGAACAACTCTCGCCTGCAGCCATGACATGAAGCACAAGTTGTGCAGGGGGGGGAAAAATGGACCTCATGCAGAGAGACCTTAACATTTTACTTATTACATTTCACATCTGGAATCTGGACTCTTTGAATGCCCGTAAAAACCTTTAACTCTTTATTAAATTATCGCGTTCCAGTCTGCACGAACAAGAGGCTCTATTCATGCTGCGTCATGAACTAACGCTGTGTGATTTCATTGATTCACACGTGGTCAATCGAATATGTCATGATGCAGAAAAAGGGAGGTTTACAGGATTTTTTGAGACTTTAAAGAAAGTCAAAGTTGAGCATTTGGAGGGATGGAAGTCAATGCAGCTGGGACTTGAAGAACAAGATGTTCTCAACAGGGAGTTAGGGAGATTTTGCATTTACAAAAGTTTGCAAACTGGGTTGATTTTACTGGGATAAGAATGGAAGAAAGATCATCCCAGAAAGACCAGATGAAGGAGAGAAGGCCAAAAACACAAAACTAAATGATGTTATCTTCTTTAAACAGCAAGGGAGGTCGCTGTCCGCTGGGATCAACCGCTTCTTAGGTGATCCAAAGAAGGTAAAGGAGGAGGATTTGGGTGCAGGTAAAAAGGTATGTGAAGCATTAAAATGCCAGCCTCTTTGAAGTTACCTCCCCTGCAAGAAAAACAGAACTATGATCCCAGCTTTTACAGCAGCTCCTGCTGTGAGAAGTCCCTCTTATACGCAAAAACCAACACCTTTTGACTCCTCACCTTCCAGAGGTCTTTGATGGCGGAAAAAAAAGGCCGAAATCGCCCGGTTGGACCCCAAACTCTCCAACCACGCTGAAAAATCCAACCAGATGCCAAACAGAGGGATGGACTTGAACTACTGAGAGCGCTCCAGTGTTGTGCTCCGCCTTTTTATACAACCCTACTGTCACCCAACCAGATCTACGGGCTCGCCTTCAACACACGCCCACTCTGAACACATTACACACATGCACACACTGCTGTCCAAGTGTATTACTCTCAGCAGGAAGCTTTCTAAAAACACACCCGGTCCCGCCCCCCTTTCAAAACCAGTTAAACCCACAGAGGGCTTTGGGGAAACCACTTACTCTGCTCCGTAGAGTGAAGGTAAACATGAGGATAATACGAACACAACAATACTCACAATCCAAAAGCTGTGTGTTATTAAAGTGGCATGGCACAGTGTGTTACATAACAAGCCTGATGTGCACATCTGAGCTCATAGTGGAGCAGATATTAAATGTTAGAGGCTGTCAGTCCAGAGTCTGGTGACGCTCCAGAAAATAAAGTTCCTCTTTTCTGAACATTTATTTCAGCTGTGTAGTCATTTCCCCGTTCGCTCTTATTGTTACATAATCTGTTTCCATCTCACTGCACTAACAGATGCAGCTTCTCTCAATGGAGCCTCAGACTGAAATGTATTGATGTTTACAGAATGAGTGTTTAGAGTTTTAAACAACTTCCATTTGACATGAAGTACTGAGAAAGTTCTTACCCTGTGTGTATCACAACCAATAAAACCCACACTGTACTGCAGCAGGCTTTGACTCCTCCCCCATCACTATTGTCTGCCAATGCATTATCCCCCTCCCCCTCTTTCGTACCCATCCCTACTATCATCACTCTCTCTCTCTCTCTCTCACTCTCTCTTATTCTCCTCTATCCCTCTTTCCAACCACTACTCGGTCGAGGCAGATAGCTGTCTAACATTAGTCTGGTTCTGCTTGTGGTTTCTGCCTGAAAAAGGAAGTTTTTCCTTGCTCCTGTAACAAGCTAAATACTATGAGGTGCAATGCTAATGGTGGATTCAGATGAGATAAGACTGTCTTACCCTGTCTTGGTGTTGGGTCTTTGTTAGTAATTTAACAGAGTACGATCTAGACCTAATCCGTTAGTAAAAGCGTCTTGAGATGACGTTTGTTGTGATGTGGCGCTATACAACTTAAGACTTCCCAATGTGCATATAATAATATTCTGCTATTGAAATGCTGAAATGAATGTATTCTGTCATGCACTGAAAGATGTAGCATGTATAATGACATTAATAGCTTGTTAATGTATGCTATCCTTCTCAAAATACATTAACGCTGCTGGCTTTTCCGATCCTTCATTTTTGAGGGTCCCAAATTTGTGAAGTTTGTATCTCATGAGCTACAAAGTACAAAAAGCTAACTTTGAGCCATGAAGTGATGGTTATTTAATTTAAAAATATATGCATCTATGTATTAGGGATGCACCGATCTGATCCTGGTATCGGATATCGGTTAGATCGGTCTCAAAAAGCTAGATCGGATATCGGTGACAAGGGGCCGATATATAGTGCCGATCCATATGGCAGATCTATTCATCTCAGTTCTATGCTTTTCTGTGTTTACAACAGCCATGTGCGTCTCCTACGTCATCAGCACAAGCCGGTCTGTGCATTTTTGCCTGGTGGAGCATGATGGAGGATAACTACAGAGACTCGGATTGGGTGCATTTCACCTTCTTTTGCCAACAACTCCGCCGGAAACTTACAACATGTGCAGCGCTAATGCTTCAATGGATTGCAGTCGCACTGAAAAATATAATGGAAGCCAAAAGAAAGAAGTTTACGTCAGCTGTACTGCACAGAAGCAAGAAACCTTTGTTTAATGGATTCAAAGTGTGAAAAAAACGGACAGGTTATTGGATTTAATTGTTCCGGATCCTTGAAATAAAAGGGATTCCACCCTTTGGTTTAGCACTTGGAACCCAGGTACAGTTTACCATCAAGTCAGAAAAGCCTGAAGTAGATTAAACATGATTCTATCCTCACATTAAGGAAAAGAGATTGTTAAATCAATACCAGGATCGGATCGGCTAGCGTCGTCATCGGCGGATGCCAAAGCCCAGGTATCGATATCGGTATCGGGACCTAAAAAGAAGGATCGGTGCATCCCTACTATGTATATGAAGGAAGCATAAATGAGCTTCAAGTGGGATGAAGTAGATACAAGCCAAACCCTGAACTCAACTACCATAAAAGTAACTCCGACGTCGAGCTTTGAAACTAGCGCCAATTACGAGGCTTCTGATTTCATCTTAAAACAGGATCACAATTAAGTCGCATTAATGACAAGGTAAGCTCATTTTTTGGTCTGGATTTGGGCTGTGATTAAAAGATTAGAGCTAGTGCTTAGAATTTGACTCCAAGCAAGTCTACGGCCAATCTGAGGAGCTCTTAGACGGTCTTACACTTAAGATGTCAAAAGATTTAACCTGGATCTGCGCATGATTACTTGACACTCTAAAAACTTTTTTTTCCATTGAAGAGTTAAATGTCTAATGATAGCCTGACAACAGGTTTGATGCTCGTAAAAAAAAAAAAAGGTGCCACCCTGGTGCAACCATGACAAAGCCTATCATGCCTTCATTGTTTTTGTTTTTAATGCGCTATTTCAAACTTACATGGAAAATCCCACAGACGCTCTGCAAAGCTGCTACCTGAAAGTTCTTCAAATTTCCCTGATGTGTCTTTAAAGCATAAAAAGATCTAGGAAGTAATTAGGTAGGTTCAGACATTGTAAGGAAGGAAGGAAGGAAAGAAGGGAGGCAGGAAGGAATGAAGCACGTGAGACTAAATCTCTCGTTTAAATGGCAGCTCCTCTGTCCTGTCAATAAGTGGACTGTGTAGAAATTACAGCCAGTTTGAATGTCCTGGCTGTGCTTGCAAACAGAAGAGCGCCTATACATTACACGTCAGCTCAGGTGTCAGCGGCTGGGAACATGCAATGGAAACATTTGACTTGTCTGTGCAAAGCTGGGTACTAACTGTCCTCAGAAGCTATAGATTAAGTCTGATCAGATCTGAAATTCAAAACTTCAGTGAGAGACTAGAATGGAGCTCTATTCACACACGCACTAAACTCAGGGTAAACGCAGGAAGATTCATTTCTAGCAAGCAGGAGGGGATGGTGATGCTACCATCATGTGATCGATGCACAACTGTTGCAAACTTTGTGCAAGTACTCTAAGTACTGTAATTTGTTTTGCTTGCCGGCATGTTCTATTCCCAATTTTTTGATTCAGCAAATACAGCTGTTTGCAATCATCATTGAAACAAAAGCAAGAAATACTTCATCACAGGGCAACAAAAGACATGATGTGAGACTTCCTGTTATCTTACTCGGCTGTTTCTCCTTGTGCTTTAAGCTCATGTGGTTAAGAATCAAACTAGTATTTCTATGGTATGCAAGTTTAACGTCACATATCTTGCAATGCACATTAACTTCATCGTTTTTTTTGAAGTACTTCCAGTCATCACTTTTTTTAACGGACATGTTACAGGTGTCGCAGACAGTTCTGTGTTTGTTGTGCTTTCACTTTCGGTGGAATAATATGTTCCTAGAGAGTTGCCGTAGCTGCCGTAAAACAGTTGTTTTTGCTGATAACGTTTATATCCCTTTAATTATTTTCCTACCTAGTATATTCAGTTAGGCGAAAACAAAAAGCACATTGTCACACCATAGACTATAAAATATGGACGTAGTATCCGGGACGTCACCCATCTCTTTGAGGCAAATCGTCGGGGGCAGTCATATTGCCGCTGTCGAGCCAGTGTGATGTAAAGAGGCAGGCTTTGGGCTTTGAGCCTCCTAGCCAACAGCTACAGTGTTCCCGCAGTCAGCTGTGCCTCTCATTGGAAGACACGTAATCTCAATATCTTTGAAATTTGATGTTTAGAAAAAAAATTCACTCCCCTCACAGGGAGAGCCGATCGAGAAGTGGGCTATCCAGACTACAGTCGTCTTTTGTAACAGGCTGTAAACATGTTTATTTCTGCTGTAAAGATCGTCTTTTTCCCATTCACGTGTATGTGACTTCCGGTACTTCCGGAGCCAGCCTCAAGCGGATCCTCGATGAACTGCAGCTTTTAACACCTCCGCATTGGAGTCATATTTTTAGACTGCTTCGGTCACACGTGCAACGCTGTATGAGTTCAAGTTATGTTGCCAGGTGCACGAGTAACAAAATGCTACTCAAATAATGAGGTAATGGCAAGTACTCGAGTATTCGTACCCATCCCTAGTTTTCAGCTGTGTATTTGTGAGATAGGCAAATGATACAGCTGTTTTGTAACCTTGACGCATAAGAGACCTAACCCCAGGATCTCAGCATTAGCTTCTTTAATTTTTCATCATGTTTATTGAAGGTCCAAACTTTGTAGAGGGGAAAAACTATGCAGCTGAAGTCTGAATGTTATGATTAGAAAAAACACAGAAAATGCTAACTCTGGACTGCCGAAGCATGCATGCCTAGCAATAAAAAAATGTCCAAGCTGCTATGCTGTATTTTTGCATTGAAAGTTCATTTCTTTTTGCAAATGTAAACAAGACAGGATCATATTTATCACTATTAAAAAAAACTGTGATTGAAAAACAGTATAAGTCAACGAAGTGTCTTTTGTTTGATTCTGTAATGTGCCGACATCTACATCCTCCTAGTGAGACATGTATTATCAATTACAATAAAGAAATCTTATTGTCAGTGGTCTCATTTTCTTTAGCAGTCAATAAAGAGATATGACGTGTAATTTTAATGTTTCATAACCAGTGAAAACTCCTCACAGAGGCTTTAAACAGAACTGAAACAGATGATCAGATTCAGATCCTGCATGGTTTCCACTCACTCAGCTGTCTGCAGCACAGCATTCCTCTCTAATCTCAGTGTTCATGTGAAGGACACAAGAATCATGAGTCAACAATCATGCAACATGCAACCAAACGCCTTCCTAACAGCTGATTCAGTAGCCGAGTCTGTGTTGGGAGTGGCTACTGGCAAGCTTTGGCAGAAACGCAGGTGAATCACCTGATAACTATTCAGGTTTATCTGAGGATCAACATGAAAGCAGAAGGGCGTGTTCGCATCTGTGCATCACCTGTGGCCATGTTTCAAAACAACCAGCTGCATACGGATGCAATGAGGATGAGCTGTAGGCCCAGAGACTGTGGAAGTGCAAACAAGTGATGTGAAGTTTAGAAGAAGTCTTGATTTCATCCAAATAAGACAGATGTTGAGGTTATTGTCAGAGGGATTGTGGATCAGAAACAGTAAATGCCTTTACATCAGGAGAATCTGAAACTGCAGCACATAAAAAGGATTCTTCATAGCTTTCTCAACGATTATTTATAAGAAGGAGGATGACAGTGAAGATTAAGGTCACATCTGCATCTTAAAAACATTAACTGGGTACATTGTGTTCTCAGCAGCAAACAGCCAATGACAAAACAGCAGCACTCCCTTAATCCCGCCTTCTCATGTCACATTTTAGTGCACACTGCAGCCCAGACGCCTGCAGCCGGGGATCTCCTGTGACGGAGCGAGGACAACGGGTGAGAGAGGGATAGATCAGGAGCTGCAGCAGAGCGATCAATATTTTCGACAAAACAAAAAAAAGACTCATCCTGCCAGGCAACAGACCCTCAGGATTACATCATCAACTACGACCTCTCCGCCTGCTAATATATGCAGCTGCTCCAGTTCAGAGCCGAGACAAGCCTCCACACTCATGACGCTTGCATGTACCCGGCTGTTGTCATGGTTCCACTCAGCTGTGTGCGCTCAGGCTTTAACAGCGTGATGCTGCTCATGGCAACAATTACGCAGAAGCTGATATATGCATGTGGCTTTGTTTAAAGTTAACTCCTAAACTGCACAACTAAGGTCTAATACTGCAAGAAAAATGAAGTGGTGGTGAATATTTTTCAAAAGCACACACTTCAGACAACAAAAACTCCAGCTAAACTTCAAGAGATTTTAAAATAAGACTTCAAGGATATATTTTATCTTCAGTGGGATGGTCATGGTTAGTTTTTTGTGTATGAAATGTCTGGAAATGGAGAAAAACACCCATAAATCATCAAAACTCTGACATATCTCTCCCACTTGCTGATCAAGTCACATTTCCTTATTGCTCGTTTCTCTGAAACAGCAATAATGTTCCTGGGTCAATTTGACCCAGGGCGTATTCAATTATCCAAAAGTGTCAGAACCACAAAAATCCCAATACACAGTTTTTTTAAATCAAATTTTTAACTCCATTACTAACCATTTAAATCAAGATTTGGTCCATTGGTGTTCTTTAATTCTCACAGATCATGGTACAATGAGGATAACTCACTCGTTTTTCATTAAAATTCATGTTAAAACTTTTTTTAAAGTACATTGGAAAGCCCTAAATATAAATACCATAGTTTTACATGACAGATTTGTTTATTTTATTTCAATTTTTTCTTTTTTGAAGAAGTGATGTTGATAAATTAACACAGCTCCTCTTCTGTCACATGCTGCCCAGCTTTTTATACTGCATTTAACTGGTTTGGAAGGCATACATTACCTAAAAACAGACTTTAAAAAGGGTCAGTTTGACCCACAACATAACAGGAGGGTTAGGCTTTAAATTTAATGCACACAACATCCTTTCATTGCTGTGCTGCCATGTTTAAAAGCACCTTTTTGGGGTTACACGTAAGTGTGTTTCTATAGGTCCAGGTTTTAGGTTACACATGGGGGAGGGGCTGCTCTTCTCCTAGCTTCTCAATGCATGAGTATAGGGGATGCCAAAGTTTATAGGGTTCACACAAATAATTTCCCCCTCCACCTCAGTCTTCTGTACTCAAGGTGTCCAAGTCCATGAAGCACAGGGCATGACCTCCATTTTGGGCCCCTGCTGTGCAGAAGCCAACATGGCTGACACACAATCAAATACAAAGTTGTACTTAAGCAAACAACAGATTGATGAAAGAAGCTTTGTCAGTAAAAAGGAGCAAGATCTCAGGACTGTGAATTAGCATTAAGCTGAACAGTTTGCCCCCCTGGTGTTAGAAACCTCCTGCTAATCTGACACATGGGTGTAAATCTAATCAAGGAGGGGAAAGTGACCCCAAAGACTTTAATCAAGCCTGTGAGGAGTAGCTGTGACAAAAAGGTAGAAAGGGTGTCTCTTTGTTATTTGAAATGTCTTCATGATACTTCAAGAACCAAAAAAACAAAGTCTGCACCCAAATCAGACTAAAAATAAAAATGTATCCCACTTTAAAAGTGTTTTTCACCAAATACTCAAACTGGCTTGCACCTTTGAGAAAACACCTTTAATGGAGAGGGAGAGGCAGTTTCCCAGTGTCTCTACTGGCCGGGTACAAAATGTACAGAAGACAAACCAGCTCACAAAGACCCCACAGAAAACTGAGATAAGGACTGACTGACTATATGTGCATACTGAAGGCATAAAGAGCCTTTAAAATGATCAAATACCTCTTTTTATCTACTTTGAGATGCAAAATGCAACCAAACAAAAGCTTATTTCAAAATAAAAGCTCACACATGCAGCCTTCAACACGAAAATCTTCATTAGAGAAAAGGAGGAAAAAATGCTGAATGCATGATAATTTGAAATAAAAGCTTTAGAGGACACTTTGCAAAAGCAACAATCACAAGTCTTTATGTAGCCTTCTCATTTTTCCTACCAGGACAACTTGTTCAAGAAGTTATTTCACATCAAAGAATTCATTTTATGTTGCTACAAGCCACTTTTATCAAACTACAAGATACATTCAGAGGACAAATGTTTTTTTTTTTTTTTTTTTTGCTAAATAACTCTTATTTTGTTAATTTCACGATTAGCTTTGCATTTATTTTGTCACTTTCCCCTTTAATTAATTGGGGTTTCTAAATACTCATTTTTACTGCCACATTTTGCATCAAAAAAAAGCTGAATGCATCAATTTTAACATGTTATGCTTCTGCAAAACCACAAATATTTCATTTTAAATCCAAAGCTAAATCTCCAAAACAGCAACACCAACCCACAGAAGACAATAGGACACATTTTCTTTTTTAAAAAAACGGCTTAACTGTTGTAAAACCAGCTCTTCACGCTTGTTCCTCTCCTGTAACTTACTTATTTAAGTCTTTTCACTATAAAAGTTGTAAAGTTAAACTCTTACCTGCAGCTGTTGGAGGTTTTGGACCGGTTTTTGGGGACGGCTGGGTTGGATAGTACACGGTGTCCACGATGTAAAGTATATATAGGAGGCCGGGGCATGTAGTATATGGAGGAGGGGGGTGGGGCAGCCTGAGTCCTGCATCACACACAACGCATGGCAGTGTTCATGTGAACGTCATGGACCCCCACGTCTGCAAGGAATGGGCTCGTCCGCTTTCTGTGCTCGCATGTGTAGCATGCAGGAACATTTTGTTTTCCTCTTTTCTGTGTTTATTTGTCACTTAGAGTCAAATGGCATCACATAGAAGACTATAATCCGCACATATGTTGAGTACACTCTGGAAATATGCTCCTATATGAAGTGACAAGCTGTTAACAAGATAGTAATCAAAGGACAAGAGGGATTTATTGGGTCTGTATTCACCATGAAGCACACATTTCTATGAGGGAAAATGTGACTGCATTATAAGGTGAGGTTAAAAGTTAGTACTTGATCACTAAAGCAGTGTCTCCAAAGTTAGCCTCCATGAATATAATACCAAAAATAAGTCATTTTGAAGATGTTGTGGCACTTTGATGTCACCAACTTTTGATAGTGTTGTAATTTTAACAATCATACAGTTTCAGACTCTCCTATTCTTAAAGGGGTTGAAGGACTTCTCCTCTATGTTGGCTTGAGACCATTCTTTCCTATCCCAACTCAATACAGGTGAAAGTAAATAAGTAAATAAGTAAGTAAGTAAGTAAACTTTATTTAGTATAGCACCTTTCACAGACATACCCATAGGAGAAGAAATTTAGAGCAGAGATCTCAAAAGTGTTTCATTTATGTCTCCTAGACAACAATGAGATCTGTTTGAAAGCAAAATGAGACTAAAGCGTATGTCTCCTGTTTCTCATTCTTGCCTCCAGAAAAAAAGTTGCAAAAAGTCTCAGCTTAGTCTCCCTTTCAGTTCAAAAGGAGATCTTGTCAAAATCTGAAATGATTCTCAGGTATTTCTCAAGTTTTGCGACTCCTTTTGAGCTCAGGTGCAAAAATCAGGGAGCTCTCTCAATTGTCTCAATCTAACCTCATCCATTTGTTTTTGTCAGACTCAGTTTTTGTGTCTCAAGTTGAGCTCAGATGGAGCAAAGAAAGAGCCTGAGCTCATCTTTTCATGAACATTTATAGTGCCCTGCAAAATTAAGATTTCAATGTAATTGTCCACAAACTTACAATTCTCATTAAAACATTTGAACCACCTTCAAGACCAGCTATTTATGATCTCTTCTTTGACTTCACAATATGGTCATTCCTTTACAAGTCTGTTTGAGAACAAACTTCACAAAGATTTAGTGGATTTGAGAGAAATTGCAAAAGATAGAGATGTCATAGCAGGTATGACAGACAATTTATTTAAAATATGGGCCGCAAAAGGGCTGACCAGATTTAGCCAGATTATTACAATTAAAGGGGTGGATTCTTTTGAGCGCTGGGCCTAGCGGTCTAAGCGCCCCACATACAGAGGCTACAGTCCTCGTCGCAGGGGTTGCTGGCTCGATTCCCGGCCGGTCGACCATTTCCTGCATGTCTTCCCCCGCTCACTACTCCCCACATTTCATGTCTCTCTTCAGCTGTCCTGTCAAATAAAGGCAAAAAATATATTTTGAAAAAGAGAAGAAAATTAGCCATTGATGAGATCTCTCATTTAAATCTTAAATAATACTCATGTTATGGTCTCAACTATTTCTACTAGTGAATTTTAGGAGAAACGAATGAGAACAACTTGACAGTTGAATGAGGCTGAAGTGAGAATCTCAATTTTGTCTCCTGAGACTTAGAAGAGAAAGCCTTGAGCAGTAAAATTTTCCTCTGGGTAGTCACAGAGAAGCAATGTCAACAAGACAATACAATGAGCAATAAATAAGATAATAAAGAAAGCAGACAAAATGACATCAAATTACAACAGAAGGTCGAAAGCCATAACAAACAAATGTGTCTTAAGCTGCTTTTTAAAAGTCTCTGTCGAATCAGCACAGCACACTTGGGGCAAAACACTGTTCCAGAGAGATGGAGCCACATGCTCAAAGGCACAATCACCTTTAGTTTTAAGCCTGACACGAGGCACAGCAAGCAGACCCTGGTCTGAGGGTCTGAAGGGTCTACTGGGGATGTAAGGGTGGAGCAGGTCGGAGATATAAGAGGGTGCCTGATGATGGATTGCCTTGTATGTTAATATGAGGATCTTAAACTGTATTCTGAATTTGATTGGTAACCAGTGTAAGGAGAATAGGATGGGAGTGATGTGGGATGCTTTACTGGACCTGGCTAACAGTCCTGTGGCAGCGTTTTGAATTCATTTTAGTTGGTGAAGAGAGGATTTATTGAGGCTGGTGAAGAGAGAATTGCAGTAGTCAAGCCGTGTGGAAATGAACACATGAACAAGCATTTCTGCTTAAAGCCAGAAAAGAAAATGAACCTTATAACTGGCATATGCAAGAATTGACTGTGCTCGATACATCATTTTGACCTCAAAGATAACACTCGCCCAACATGATCTAAACAGATCCTTTCAGTACCTTGCACCACAGAATCAAAGGTGGTGACCAGTTGCAATGGAAGTAATGTGCTCAAATGTGTATTTTTGCGAGTACTTTACTCACTCCCTCAAGACACAAGTCAATGAATCCAAAACGGTTACAAAATGTATGCATGTCTTCAACTCAACATTTAAAGGCTCAACTATACTGACATTTAGATCCTCCAACCCCTGTGTCCATCTGTTTGTCAAAGTTGACAGATGGTAACTGGACTGCACTTAAACATTACAATTTTAATCTTCTGGCAACTGAAGGTGCTGTCCTTTAAGTTAACATCATTGAGTGTATATAAACATGGACGACGCGCCTCCATCTCCACTAATTGTGAAAAATTGAAGCCAAAATACCCCCATGATGATATTTTACACTGACGATGTGTTTTAGAACCAAGACATGCGCTGAGGTGATCCGGCTGGTGGAAGTAGTGTCACAGCTCTGAACACATTAAACTCTCTATTAGATGAAACATTGAAGATGTCACGTCCCCTTTTTAACATCAGATAGCTAATTTAAAATACACCTCTCTTCAAAATGAAGTCTTTCCCATAAAACATCATGAAAAGAGACAACTCTCATGACAGACATCATGCTTGAGAGAAAGGTATTTGATGTTTATTTTTATTTTCTAGTTATACTCATGTCCCATCTCTTAACATGGAGGAAGTGGGCTTTGTGACCAATACTGCAGCCAGTCACCAGGGGAGCTCAAAGTGTCTGTGGTTATTATTGACACTTCTTCTCCTGATTGCTGAGGCTGCTGTACAAACTGCAAACTGCAAACACAATCATCAATATTAAATATACTCGCATTTACTCATTAGAGCAGCATCTTTCTCATAGAATTATGATTAGAGGACATCCCCAACTACCTCCTGACCCAAAACCACCAGACGCCGACTTTGCTCTTTGGAAGAGGTGAGCAAGAGACACAGTTTGACCATAAATCGGCTAAAGTCTAAGCACTAACTTCAGTAAACAAACCTATTGTCTGAGCGAATTTCTGAGCTATAAATCAGCTCAGTTACATGAAATATTAAAGTCACTGAGCGGATTCACAGCTTAGAAATTCGCTATAGGTGCGATTAAGCAAAAAAGATGTACTATAATGATGAATCAGACACTTCCATCCCACTTTACTGGAGGCAGATTGAACATATTAAAAAAGAAGACATATGGTTAAAGTGACTGTAAAAAAGACCTCCATCCCTCTTGAAGTTGTGGTCAGCAGATTTATAACAACCTTGTAGAAATAGATGGTGCCCTCCACACTGACACTACACATACTGTGGAGTAAACACTCAGCTGAAATAGGTGACCTGTTATGTCACTTCACATGTGGGACACAGGTCACAGCCGGAGGACCACCCAAAGAAATTTCAACTATTGAGTCAAATTCTATGATGTGATTTAAAAAAAGCTCCAGCTTGAACGCTAAGTGCATTTTGTGGTGAGATTGTTTCTGGTCCTTGCAGCTTTCAACATGTTCGTTGATGTATTTTTTTTTTCTATGTGGTGTCCTAACCCCCCTCCTGCATGTTTAGCCCCTGACATGGTATCACCTTTCTCCTGAGCTTCATCACATGAGGAGTGAAGGAAAAGTAAATACCTTTGAGTATCTTTTTGGCTCCTTGGTATGTGTCCTTCATTTATGCTCAAGGATATGGACCCACTGACCTCACTGAAGCATATGAACCCTCTGACCCCGGCCTGCAGGATTACCCTGTATTAGTGACAGAAAATTGATCCATGGCATTTGCTTGTTTTGCATGAATCTGTCTACCTCTAATAACCGATAAATGGTTTCTTCCACTTGACAAAGTTCAATCATATTATATTATCAATCACTTTGTCCTTTTTTTCCCACCTGAAATATATAAATCATGTCCCTAACTTGTTCAAAGTGTCTGATTCTGACTGTTATGTGTTGTCTGTAATGTGGTGACAATAGCACTCTTGATGGGTAACTTCATAGATGCATTGTGTACCAGAAATGAAAGAAAATACAAGTTGGTTGTTAGAGTCCATACTTTATGTTATATTCTTAACAAAGACCCAACATCAAGTTACAGCGGCAAGGACAAACCTCCTTTTAACAGGCAGAAACCTCGAGCAGAACCAGACTCATGCTTGACAACGAGTTGAAAAAATGTCAGCACTTGCAATAAGTTCAAAAGTGTTATAGCAGAAATAGACAGCAGCATTTCAGCCCGAGGCTTTTATCAGCGTCTCACCAACAAGGTGGGTGTGTCTCCTTTATAAGTGTAAATCGCCAGGTGCGAAATCACAGAAAAAAACGTGACAAAATGACACAAAATTATACAAAGGAACAACTTGAGTTAACAGGAAATAACAAAAAGTGATAAATCACAATCAACAGCATAACAACACAGGAGCCGAAAATAAACAAATACATAAATGGAACAGTCAGTTACAGTACAAGCCTCTGTGGTCATTGTAGATTGCACAAAGAAAAACAATACAAAAGTCAAAGTCTTCTTTATTGTCAAATAAACTGAAGTATGCACTGGACACACTGAGGATTTGATATTGCATTTCTCTCTCAGACCCTAGCAACGACAACAACATATAAACATAGGAAAGCTAGAAAAAGATAAGAAGTAAGCTAATAAAAATAATAAAATACAGTTTAAAACAGTGCAAAAACTTTGCTATAGTGCAATTTAAAAATCAAAGTGAGTGTGCGTTTCAGCCTGAGGATTACAGACCTCAACGTTGATTTGGGGGGGGGGGGGGGGGGGGGGGGTCAGTGACCGGGTTAAGTCTTTGAAGGGGGCACTATGGGAAGAGGGGGCAAAACAGGGAGAGAGTTCAGCATCCTGACTGCCTGGTGGATAAATCTGTCCCTCAGTCTGCTGGTTCTGGCCCGGAGACTGTGTAAAAAATGGTTAAATCAAAAAACAGTCGGTTATAAAACCAACCTGAACAGTATAACCGAAAAGATATAACCAAGAAATAACGAAATCGGGCCACTTAAACACCTTAGTGCTGTTCCAGACTCAAGAATGCACAAAAAACACAAAGATAACCAAAAAAATCACCCCCCGACAACCTCTACTGTCATCAAAATGTGGGTCATCAAAATACCAAAGAAAAATAAATAACTGTTACAAAAAACAGGGTAAAGGAACCTCCTCCTGTAATCCTCTAGGAGACTTTTGTCTCATGTTGGACAGCCATCTGCCTCGACAGTGTTGGTTAAGAAGAGGGATAGAGGAGGATGCAGAGAGAGAGAGAGAGAGAGAGAGAGATGGACAAACACAAGTAACAATAACAACATCAATATAATTTTCTGTGATACTTCCTGTTGCTTTCATGTCTCTTGAAGAGGCATTTTAATTCCAGCCTGTTTCCTGCACAGCTGAAAACTCCTCACAGGAGCTTTAATGTGCAGCTCTTGGCATTTTAGAAAATCAAAACAGACAAGAGGCAAACAAAAGGGTCTTTCATTTTACCATCTCATTGTGGATTATTGGTGTTATATATTTTATGGTTAAGGTAGATTTGGCCAAGATTTGTTTGTAACTGTCACTTCTGAATCTCACAGGCTGTTAAAAACAATAATAACATATATTCTTATAAACACATTTCAAAACAAAACGCGTCATATTTGACCGACTTTCTCATCCGGTCTCAGTTTGAGGAGAGGGAGACCTCAGCTGGTACCAAAACAACTGCCCCAGCAGTCTGCAGTGAGGTGACACTGCCCTCTAGTGATGGCACTGTGGAAAAAAAAAGTCCAGTGTTGCAGTTTGAACTCATTTACTCCCTGTTGTGGAGACCTTTACACGTCCAATTTGGTGCAACTTTAATGACTGTTTTGCAGTATGTCAGAACAGAGAGAGAGAGAGAGAGAGAGAGAGAGAGAGAGAGAGAGAGAGAGAGAGAGAGAGAGAGAGAGAGAGAGAGGAATGAGCCCTTGATGAGCTGGTGCCACTGACAGGTTGGACAGTGACTGGTGTCCTCTGCTTCATTTCACATATACTTTAACACACTCTCTACATCAGCAGTTCTCAAAGTGGGGTCCTGGGACCCCTGGGGGTCCGCGAACCATAGCGTGGGGGTCTGTGAAATAATTATAATACATTTCTAATTATAAAATTGTGCTGTGTCATTAAAACAGCATATACACCATTGTTAGGATACCATTTAGTGGCTCCAAGGGATATGCCAGTCTTGCTACTGTTAATTTTCTGAAAGCGTTTAAGATCAATTACTTGAAAAGTATAAATGCTGTCATGTTGAGTCCACAAGGAATGAAATGACCCTCTGTTTTAAAGTATACAAGTGGTATTTTCAAATTGAAGTGTTATCTGTTTATCACTATGGAACAGGTCTTAAGTATTTAGATTGATAAGTTTTACAATACAAATAGTTCTGAGGGCAACTAAGAGTGCAAATGGTAGTAAGCATGTGCTTAATCTATGTTATAATTATGAGGGGGTCCTTGGAAAACTTTCTCACCTGTAAGGGGTCCCTGGCTCCAAAACGTTTTAGAACCCCTGCTCTACATTACTGATGACATATTTTGTTGAATACACTTGTCTAACCCTAACCCTAAATTAATTACTTTTTCCTGAATGCTATCCTGTGTTGGCATCCTTGTCACAATCTTGGTTAGGACATCATTTTAATGCAACTGTATAACATTAAATATCCCATATAAATCAGTTATCATTACTTTTCTTTACATTCCTACACACTCTGATTTAAAAACAACATATTAAAATGATGTTTTAAAACATCTGGTCTCTCTGTCTCCCCAGGTTTAGGACAAATGGCTCCACAGTGGTAAGGGAGAATAAAAAAACACTCTGGGGGATAATAATCCCCCAGTTATTACAGTGAGGTTTCACAAACGTAGGAATAGACAGATGCCAAGCAGACATTTTACATTTTTTTATTTAAGAACATTTAGATCAACCATTGAATCAGAAAAGCTTCCTTTTCCCCTAACAGAAACATAACTTAAGATAACGTTTCATCAGATGACCGGTTTCACAACATACATGTTTTTTGGGATATGTCAAATGTTTGACCTAATAACAGTATTTTACTGTGGCATTTCCAATGACTAGATCTCATGTTAACATACAGTGTTTCAAAACATTTGGTAAGCAATCTTTTTTTTTTTTTTTAATTAGTTTAACATTAAAATTCAAGGAGAGAAAAGACAAATCCTATTCTCCCTCAATTTTAACAAAATGCTTTAGCTGCCTTATAATGTTTAAAATTAGAATCAAAACAGGCTTGTTGAAAAATATCTATTACTCAGCAGTTCAAAAAAAAAAAAAACAGAATTAGACAAACTAAAAATGCCACGTCTACAAGATATGGACGGTAATTCTTTTTTAAATGGATATGAATGTGACAAAGTTTTGTGACATCAAGTGCAAGCCCAAAACAAACCTATAAATGACATTTTTGTAATATAAAACTTGGTAAAAAATACTTATTTTAAACTGTACAATCACCAAGTACACAGAGTGAGCACATCAACACCCGTTCATTTGGCCTCAGTCACCTCAGCCTTTGTCTCCTGGGGACAGAAAATACAAGATACACATTACAATCAGCGCTCATATTGGTGGTATGAAACTAAAGTCCTCTCTAATCTGATCCTCTTCAGGCTTTTTAATGGTTACATTTGGTTTTGTGCAGGTTAAATTAAGTCAGACAGTTTATTTTCAGTGCCTTTTCATCCCAGGACTGGATTGGATGTAGAAAACTTTTACCCTTGAGTTTGTCTGATGATGTTAATATGTAGAAACCAGTGACTGTATACAAACGTGGTAGGCTAAACGTATCAGTAGAGGGAGTAGTGCGAGGGGTTGCTTCACTGAGCACTCATCCTTCTTATCAAAGCACAAGCACCTTGTGTTTGAGCCTCCATCTCCTCCCATTGTACAAAAAACAGTGAAGCCAGATTACAGCAGCTATAGACTGACATGTTGCACTGGTGACATATTTTGTAGCCAAGGCATGCGCCAAAGTGATACTGCTGGTGGGGCTTTGGGATTGATGTCACGCCTTCAAAACACACAATGACCTTCAGATAAAACCACCTGTCCCTCTGCTCGGTAAAGCAGAACGGATGCTTACATTGGTTTGCTCTTCTGTAGAGTGAACACTTGCTTATAATTCAGCATAAGAAACAACTACTGAGAAGAAAAGCATTGTTGATGAATATGTGACTGACATGTATTGTAATTATTCAGTTGGACTCCTGTTCCATCTGTTATAATGGAGGAAGCAGGCCTAATGACCTAAACTGCAGCCAGCCACCAGAGGGAGCTCTAAGTGTTTTGGCTTCACTTTAGGGGTGTGGTTCATCTTCTTTTACAGGTTGTGGTAGTTACATGCAGTCAAAGCAGGCCTGCATATCTCCTCACATTGTTCAGCAGACGTTCATAAAACATATTTTCTTATCTTTTGTTCTCCTTAATCAACAACTCTAATTTAATTTTATTACAACAATAAGGACTTAACTTACATGTTCCCCGGCAAAATCTACAAACATGAAAATATGTGTAGTACAGCCAGTTTTCTGTCATGAAAAGAAACAAACCTCAGCCTTTGCGTTCTCATTTTCAGCTGTCTTGCCCTTCTTTGGTTTGACTGCCTTCTGCAAATGACATTACATTTGACAAACATATTAGAGATCACTCGTAAGTATAAAATTATCACATGCCTCATGACAATGAACAAAATTATGTGTACCAAAACATCTGAATAGTTTCTCAAAGGCCTTATTTTTTTTCATCCCGAAACTGGGGCAAACTTAATTTCCTTTAAAGGAACTTGAGGCCATGAATCGGTTTCACATGTGACACAGTGCACAGAGACAGTGAGTGTTATCAGCGTGTCATACTTTTACAGCCATCTTTTTCTTCTCCGGTACTACAGCTGCTGGTTTCTGTTAAACAAGAGGACAGAAACTTTGAAATAGGATGCCAAATGTGTGATTATCAAACAAAAGGGCATGGGATATCGTGTAATTTAATACCAATTTATTAGTTTTGAGATTTCTCTGAAAATAATCTGTTTTTAATTTCCTTCTTAATCAAAACACACAAGAAAAATATTTATGACACTGTTATACATTTAAGCAAATATGCAGAAAATATTTTTACAGAACATTTTACTTGAAGGGAGCTCTTATTGGAAAACAACTAACTTCTGACTAAGTACCAAGAATAACCCAAAAACATAACAGTGTTGTTTGTCTGAAAAGCTTACCGAAGCCAGCCGAGGAGATTTTCTTTGGATCTATTAAAACAGAAAAATAAACATATTCAGAAATAAACGCAGATGTAAGTCATCAGCCAACTTTTTAACTGAAGATTTATATTAATCATAGCCTGGGAGTCAGATGCCCGGTCAAATTTACAAAGTAAAACATTAAAATCAAAATAACTACATCATAAAAACAAATCTCAACAAACAATCTCTCTACTAGAAAGGTTAAACACAATTCAGATGTGTATTTGTGTACAATATTCTATTTGCAATACAAATGATTCAGTAAAATGATAATATAATGAAAAAATAGGGTGTTATTTTCAACAAACCTCAGTGGATGAGCTTTTCTGAAAAACAGAAAGAGAAAAGAAAAAGTTTATTATTTGAAAACCAGTATTATACATCTTAACTTTTATAAAATAAACAATAATTTTAAAAAATCTGAAATCATCTTGTTTATTGTCTTAATTATCTTGCCCAAGCAGGGGGAGAGTCACAAAATCATAATCTATTCAAGTGACCTCCACTAATGCGCAGTTATTGACCCGCCACAAAGAACTTCCCGCTCATTTTTGAATTCAAACCGGAGCTGTCACCATGACAGCAGCAGCTTTGGCGCCTTGACAGCTTCCTTTGTTTTGTATCTGCGCGCGCCGACAGACAGCTGTTAGGAAACTGATAAGATTACTACTTTACTAATCTGTTACAACCGCCATATTCTATATGTAGACAATGAGAGCTGGGTCTGATTGAACACTCACTCAAATGTCATTTATTGAGACATCTAAAGACTACTTTTAATTTTTTTTTTTTCAGTTACATTTAAGTCATATGCAACATTTTAGAATTAATACTGGGATTGCAAACGAAACTATAAATATTATGGGTAATCCTGTTCAGAAACACTTGTCTACAGAGAAAAAAACAATAACATGAAAAATGATTGCATTAATTCTGTAACTGAAACACACCAGTATCAAAATAACTGCCATGTTGGATACTGCAAGGCTTTTGTTGATCAAATTATGCTGGAGGGAGAATGTCAAACCTGTTTTGAATCCACGCTCATTAACGAACCAGTTTCTCTTCGTTCAAAACAGCAAAAAAAAAAAAAAAGAAGAGAATTGCCAAATCCCCCACCCTCCCTCTGCTCCTTCCTCATATTTGCAGGCTGTCCTTCAGCTTATTTTGATGTGAAAACACCGAGTAGTCTTTTGAAATCCACATTAATGCATGAAGTTCCACCTGATAAAATGCACATTTGTGGCGTGTTTAAAGTTTGCAGCCTCGTTCAACCTGTCAAGATTTCCCCCCCCAGCCCGTGTGCCCAGCCCCCGCTGTCAGAGAAGGAAGAAGAAGACGCACACGGTGCAAGATATTCTGCACGGCGCAATGTCTGTACAAGTCAGGCCTTTTGCCGCAGGGTGTCACATTCTAAGTGTACATTATGAGTTTGTGTTTATCAGGTTTGAAGATATCTGTTTTATTGTCCAGAATTAAAGATAAATCCTCGAATGGGAGGATGCCTGTGCAGGTCTCTGCTGTCAGACCGCCATGGCAGGCTCGTTATATGGATGATGACGTTCCTTCGATGCACAAATATCAAACGACGCCAGGCGGCATCCACAAGTTAACGCAACACGGACATAATACTAGGAACTAAAAATAAAAATACACTGAAAATCTTACCTTTGACGATTTCACCATGTTGTCGACAGGAAGTGGACAAAAGCTCACAAAAATATAACCGTGAAAACGAGCTTTTTTATCGTAGAGATAACGGACGACAACGCAACGGTTGCAGAGTAAAATGGCGAATGTATAATGCAAACCAATGTTTTTGTAGTTTATACACTGAAATATAAGAACTAAACCGGTTTGAACCAGTTTTGTGTTTCGATGTCTGTCATTGGATGCAAATGTGTCACGTGTATCACACAGGCTCCTCCCACTCGTTAAAGAGGCAGGGTGGCAGTGAAGGAGAATAGACATTGAAGGCCGTAGGGAGGCGCTGCTGCGTAGACGGTTTATGTTGATGAAAATAAATAAAAAAATTATGAACCAGTAGTGATGGGAAGTTCGGCTCTTTTCAGAGAGCCGGCTCTTTTGACTCGGCTCGAAAGAAGAGTCGGCTCTTTCGACTCCTGAACGGCTCTTAAATTAGCAAACAGAACCAGAACCAACTCAAGCAAACAGAACCAGAACCAAACTCAAGCAAAGAGAACCAGAACCAAACTCAAGCAAACAGAACCAGAACCAGAACCAAACTCAAGCAAACAGAACCAGAACCAGAACCAGAACCAAACTCAAGCAAAGAGAACCAGAACCAAACTCAAAAAAACAGAACCAGAACCAACTCAAGCAAACAGAACCAGAACCAAACTCAAGCAAACAGAACCAGAACCAACTCAAGCAAACAGAACCAGAACCAAACTCAAGCAAACAGAAGTAGAACCAACTCAAGCAAACTGAACCAGAACCAAACTCAAGCAAACAGAACCAGAACCAAACTCAAGCAAACAGAACCAGAACCAAACTCAAGCAAACAGAACTAGAACCAACTCAAGCAAACAGAACCAGAACCAAACTCAAGCAAACAGAACCAGAACCAAACTCAAGCAAACAGAACCAGAACCAAACTCAAGCAAACATAACTAGAACCAAACTGAAGCGAACATCATTAATGTCCTCAACGCAGGTTGGCATTAAGAAAAATCAGATGCCTCAGCTTGGATGGGCTGATCCGATTTCTCCTCTCACTGAGTATTTGCCCTGTCTTTGAGAAGACTTTCTTGGAAGGAACAGATGTGGCCACGATACACAGCCTCCCCTCCATCACCTGTATCCTATATCCTCACATGTGATTGGCCGCATGGCCGCCATGCTGACCAATCAAAACAAAGTTCTGCTGTGAGCAGAGCTGGGGCTGAACACTGTGAGAGCTAAGCAGCTAAGAAAAAACTGGGAGCTGGCTCTCTCTCTTGGCTCTCTCTCTTCTGATTCACTATAAAACATCGGCTCTCAGAGCCCTAATCATAACCCTAATCATAAACCTAATCATAAACCTAACCCTAATCATAAACCTAACCCTAATCATAACCCTAACCCTAATCATAAACCTAATCATAACCCTAACCCTAATCATAACCTTAACCCTAACCTCAATCATAAACCTAATCATAACCCTAACCCTAACCTCAATCATAAACCTAATCATAACCTTAACCCTAACCTCAATCATAAACCTAATCATAACCCTAACCCTAACCTCAATCATAAACCTAATCATAACCCTAACCCTAACCTCAATCATAAACCTAATCATAACCCTAACCCTAACCCTAACCCTAATCATAACCCTAACCCCAACCCTAACCCTAATCATAACCTTAACCCTTACCCTAATCATAAACCTAATCATAACCCTAACCCTAACCTCAATCATAAACCTAATCATAACCCTAACCCTAAACCTAACCCTAATCATAACCCTAACCCTCATAATTGCACTTCAATTCCAGGAGGTCTAAGGCATATATAGATACAGAGTTATTTTACAAAATTAACATTTGCCCAGTTCGAGAGGTCATTAGTTTTTGATGTGATGTAGATTTATAGATGAAACTATGATGTTCTAAATATGAGCTCCACCTTTGACATTCATTAATGCTGCTTGATGCCCACCCCTTCTATAATCATTTGTTTATAAAAGGGGTTTTGATTGACATTGAGTCAGTTTTTTTCCAAAATGAACAAAGCTACTTCATCCTGTCTACATAGGCCCAATCTCAATATCCTCCCTAAGCCCTGAGCCCTTCTTGACTTAATTGACTTCACCTGGAAAGTGATTGAGGGCAGGAGGCTGTAAGGGCTCAAACCCGATGAACTGGAATGGGACAGCACTTTGAGACTTCTCATGTGACCTGCATGATGTCACCAGCTCACCTTAACGATACTAAGAATTTTTATTGCACAATTTTTACTTTCCTCAAATTCAAGGCGCTAAAGGGATGACTGACTGTCATGTGATCCAGGCTCTTACCATACAGACTGCTTAACCATACATTTAAAATATATAAATAGTCAATATAACTATAAATATATTAATAGGCCATATAACTATTTTATATAAATTATGCTGGATACACGTGTGAATTTGAGTAGATTAAGGCTGTTTTCTATATTTATACTTACAGGCAAACTTTTTTGCATGTAAATTTCATTGCAACTTTTTACTGTCGCACTTCTTTTTTTATTTCCATGCTAAAGCGTTCGTTTACCCTTCCTTGCTCGCGGGCTTCCCCTGGGAATCCCATGTTTCACATCACAATGCAATGAACTCCGGGTAATTCCCTTACGCTAAGTCTGCAAAAATGCCCACTTAAGGAAAGGGGGCATAAAGGGCTCAAAAAGTCAGTGAGAGATCCCTCACACACTTGATGATTTGACAGAGGGACAGCCCTAAACTCTCACGGACTTAACGGGAACGCGCCTCAAAGTCAGTGAGTGCTTGAGGGTGGCCATTGAGATTGGGCCGTAGAGTCATTGACTTAGAGTGTGATGTTTTTGTGTCACTAAAGGTCAAACATTTGATGCGGATATATTAAGAACCAAGTGGAGGCTAGATATTTTTTCATCCAGGACAGCCATAACCCTGGCATGTGGTGTGTTCAAAGGAATGAAAAACACATCATGTAATCCTATCTGACATAGAGTAATCACTTTATTCTGTTAAAGAAGGCTGGTCAAAATCTAGTTATGTCATTAACATCACACTCACCAAACAAACAACACTTCCATAAGAACTGAACAAAATGCAAAGTGCACTGATTCATAAAACACTGGATGGAATCATCTCTGAAACACTGAATCCCCGACTTTCACTCAGAATTTGAACTTCCAAACAAAAGCATGCATTTCACAAATAAGCTACACAACTATTTAACTAAATCTTGACCAGGCATTTCCACATATAAGACTCTTTTTTTTTTTTTTAGATCTACAATCATAAATATCTCTTTTTTTAACAGCCCCATAGGGGTAAAATTGCCCTCTCAAATGTACAAATCAGCAACACTAAGAAACCTTTCCATGAGACTGTCCACTCTTCCTTTTTTCCAAAGAAGCCCTTTCAGAAAGAGGACGGGAGAGGTTTCATCCCCACTTCAACATGGGGTTTTTTTTTTTTTTTGGAGCCCTCCTAAGCCACGATGGCTTCACTCGTTAAGTCATTAAAGAATGAGTCTCTCTTGTGCTTCAGTGCTTCTAAGAAGTCTTGAATTCGTTCCTCCCTGCAGGCAGTGTAGTGCAGCAGTGCTTCTTGTCTTCTTTGGGTGTCGGCAGGCTTTCCATTCCCATGATGCTGCAGGTGCTCCGCTACACAGGCACGGTCTGCCTCCAGCTGCTGGAAGGCCTGATGCTCCCGATGGAGATCTCTGGCTTTCTAAAACACAACACACATCAAAACAACGGTTAGCTTTGTCACGTTTGACTGTCTTTTATTTTTGCTTACTAAACATGCCTTTTTTTTTTCATTCAAGTGATGATGATGTTAACTGTTTCAGTCTTACTAGCACAACCTATCTACCCTGTCTGTGCTGAAAAAACAACTGTTTCTGACAACTACACTGAATCCATAAAGAAGAGGTAATAAGATTATCAAAGCACGAAAGCCTGGCAAAGTTATAACTCAAACGGACGGGCAGTGGTTGGACAAAATAACATTTTGCTAAAGATATATCGTTTCATGAAGATGGTGTGCGATGTTTTTGGAGATTGCACGTTGCCAGCTCAGTAAATTTTAAGGCAGTACTTTGATGTTGCAAACATCCTACTGAAAGAACATCGTATACACTTTTCAATATTAATACAAAAAAGAGCTTCAAATCATTGTGATGCTACACTGACTTATATTGTGGAGAATGATGCATCTGTCACTCAGTCCTCAAAAGGCTTCTCCCTGCACTATGTGACTAAGGTTAAGCAGGTGAGATCAATGGCATGGCTCAAAGCCGAAGGTGCTGAGGTCATTTTAGTCATGTGCTCTGAGGATCTCTCATAATATTGATGGTTGTATCTGTAATTGCATTCACCACAACACTTTTCCTGCTTTGGAATATTTTAAATGCTGCGTCAATACTTACCTACACAGTTAAGTGCCATTAGACTGGATTTCAAACTGAATGAGGGTTCAATGATGACAAAGATCTGACAGTGACCACCCTTAATATTTAACCTGAGTTTGAAAATCAACATAGAGACAGCATGCTGAGGTCTCAGGAGGAACTGGCTTTCTTAATATCTACTGCACTACAGGTATCATGGAACATTTTCCACAGCATGCACAGTGGTGCAGTGGCTAGTGCTGTTGCCTGCTAGGCGGTTGCCTTTTTGTTTGGACTTTGCATATTCTCCCTATGCATGTGTGGTTTCTCTGGCGTCCTCCCAAAGTCCAATAAAAACATGCTTGTCAGGTTGATTGGTGACTCTAAATGGCCAGTAGGTGTGAGAGTGTGAGTGAATGGATGTATGTCTCTACATGTTAGCCCTGTGATGGACAGGCGACCTGTCCAGGGTGTACCCAGCCTCTCACCCAATGACAGCTTGGATAGACTCCAGTCACCCCCTAAAACCCCAAATGGGATAGGCGGTTAAAGATAATGGATGGACGGATGGCCTGGACTTACCACGCTGTGCACGTTATATTTGATCATTTTATATCACCCTGGAACGACCTTGTTACCATCTGTCATAATCACACCACGTCACCCTATCAATTCTGCATAACATATCCTCACTGCCTGTATAATTACAACTATTTACACCATGTGTAACATTTGTGTATACCTTTAAATCATTATTTTTTACTTTATTCATGTTTTTTCTCTATTTGTAATATATTTTCTTTCCACCCCACTCATGTACTACTGTTGCTACTGTGTCTGTGTTGCTGCAACAACAAAATTTCCTCCCAGAGATCCATAAAGTAATATCTCATCTTATA
Organism: Notolabrus celidotus; assembly: GCF_009762535.1. Taxonomy (NCBI): domain Eukaryota; kingdom Metazoa; phylum Chordata; class Actinopteri; order Labriformes; family Labridae; genus Notolabrus; species Notolabrus celidotus. The sequence continues at coordinate 8,732,362 of NC_048283.1, read as the reverse complement.
TTAACCCTTAAAAGTTAGCTGATCGGTTCATTTGTTGTCGTATGGTCCAGAAACATTCACCTGTACCGACTGACTATCAGTCAAAAAACTGTATTTGCTTTATTAACCTAGGCTCTTTAAAATAACAGAAGGAAGGATATGACTAGATATCTGTGACAATGCCTGTATTTACAACAGAACCGCTCTCAGATCTGATCGAATAGTTTCATATCGATTTCTGCAAACAAACCGTGTCTCAGTCTGACTCTTACCTGGATGGATTTGTGATTTAACTGAAACTGGAGGATAGCCTCGCACAGGTTCCAGAAAGAGTACTCGGGCCACAGAACAGACTGGAACACCAGACAGGAGTGGGAGGTCTGCAGAACGAAAGATTATTAGTCTCAGGGGAGAAGCTGTCAGGTTTTTGAAATACATGGTCGACTCAACTTAACTCCACTTTATTTATACAGCATCTTTTATACATACAAGCAGCCCAAAGTGCTTCACACAAGAACAGATAGAAAAAAACAACAGAAATAGGTAAAATAATAAAATAAATAATCATCAAAAACTTACAAATAAAATAAAATGAATCAGTAAAATGAATAAAATAAGTAAGGGTAGAAGGCAAAATTAAAATCAGTTGAAGTTAAAAAGATGGGATAAATACAAGACATAAATAAATGCGGTAAATAAATGTTGTTTAAACAATGATTATAATAATACAGTCCAGAGCTAAAATAAAGACTCCAAATTAAGAGCCAGATAAAAAAGGTAAGTCTTAAATTTACCCAGAGAGCTGGCCATTTGTATGTCCACAGTGGACATTCATAATGATCCATTTCGTTTCTACCATAAAATGTAAATGTTATAAAGAGCACCCCTTATTTGGTGGACAATACATGTGATCCTATTTACTGGCGTATAAGCAAGTACTTGTAAGAATTGAATGTGAAAAAGTCTTGGGGTCTTTAAAAATGTTGCACAGCCTATAAGAATAACTGTTCACTTTAGAGATGTGCTGTATGTTGGTGTGTGTATGTTAATAGCTGCTACATTACATGACCTACAGAGCGTGACTCTACCTCTTCAATATTGGAGATTGCAATAAACCTCAATCTATATCTGTATAAGATAAAGCAACAAACATAAAAGATTATCTGAACCTGAATTACCAGAGTAACTGGTAGGGTGTCTGTTTTTGTCATAAACTCCTCACTTGTAATGATCACCAAACTTTAAATTGTACATCAAAAATCTATCTTTTGTGGTTTTAAAAAGTTTAGGAGAGAAATGTCTGTTCTTCATGTTCTCATCCTCACCTGCCAAAGAAGGAAGTCGCTGAGGCGCACCTCTCCTGACGTGCGGATGAGCAGGTCAGGATTTGGAGAATTATTGCTGTACAAACACTCGCTTAGCAGTGCCTCTGAAACATCACTGAGCATGACAGACACACACACACAAACACCGTAAGTAAAGCTGGCTAAGAAGAGCTTTGTGCATTATGCTGTTATTATATGTGTTGATGTTTTGACAGTTTTTTACCTTGCTTTGATCAGCCCCTGCTCCACTCCCCAAGCCATTTCTCTGACTGCATTCGTAATTTCATATCTTGACGTGTAGGCGAAACACACATTTAAGAAACATCTGCAAAACACACATCAGATCACACGTGGGTTATTTTTACAAAGCACAGAGTGTGATCTCTGTTTGTGGAGTAGTAAAATTGTCTCCATTGTCTCGTAGATTCCTCTGAGCTGCCGCAGACGTGCTCCTGCTGTGGACGATCTTGACTCCAGCTGATACGGACGTGCTGGACTCCAGCGGCAACAGCTTCTACGACTCGTCTCATCACTATCACTTCTCTCTCTTACTCCCCTCTATCTGTCTGTCAGATCCAACTCGGTCGAGGCATGATGGCTGTCTAACATGAGTCTGGTTCTGCCTGAGGTTTCTGCCTGTTAAAAGGAAGTTTTTCCTCACCACTGTAACTAGCTAAATACTGCGATGTGCAATGCTCATGATGGATTAAGGTGGGGTCAGACTGAGTCTTACCCTGTCTTGAAGTTGGGTCTCTGTTCATAATTTGACATAGAGTGGTCTAGACCTCCTATGTTTGTAAAAGCGTCTTGAGATAACATTTGTTGTGATTTGGCGCTATACAAATAAAGATTGATTGATTGATTGATAAAAGTCGAGTCATTGATGTTTAAAGCCACAGCAGTGAGTCATGATGCATTAATGCACGTACTTGTTATGGGATTTGGTTGTGGTCACAGCTTTGGCAATGATCTGCTGAAGGTCAAGTGGCAGCATGTTCAAGTCGCCCAGCACCCGGATACACACGCCATGCTTCTCCAGGTTATCCCTACAGGTGAGGAGAGACAAAAGGATTGTATGGATGAATGAGGAGTCACGAGAGAAACATGAAGAAGAACAGGAAGAACGAGAAGAAGAAGACTTTGTTTATGCAAGCAGCTGAAACACGTGTCTGCATTTCCAACACAAAGGTGCTTCGTCACAGGAATTTACTGATCAATTAGGATAAAAGTTCACCTGCAGAAGTGTGCATCCAAGTTTCTTATGTACTAACACCAAAGATCACACAGCATCCTCTTACAGACCAACTCTCTGTTTGCACTAACAAGGGCTGCAAAAGTTAGATTGCTGTAGGTATCAGGATGAATCTGGGTCATTTGCAGTACATCAGATGATTATGATTTTACATTTTCAGCAGTGTTGTTGCTGTAGGTAATGATCTTTGCAGGGTAAACCACAGGTATGGGGTGAGGCTGACGGGAAAGTGCAAAAACAAGCCTACATTTCAGCCTTAACCAAGTATGTGCCACCAAGACAAGAATTTAGCTACTGGCACCAAACAGTGTTTTGGAAAGTCTTGAGAGAGTCTGTATCTTTAATCAAAAAACACTTTAGATGATAGGCTGATGATAGGCTAATTCACAAATATGAACTAGCAGTGGTAGTATCTAATTGTTTGAATAATAAAGTATGTAGCATTTAAGACCATAGATACAGCCTCATTATAGGCGTACTACATTTAGTCCGTCTGTGCTGTCAGTTAAGAAAGGTGAGGCCTGGATTCATGACATACCTGTCACAATGCCCCACTCACCCCACATTTACACCCCATCTTAAACGATGACTCAAGACCAAGCAGCAACCTCCGGTCTCAAACTATGAAGCCCATGCGGAAGTGTTATAAACCGCAGTTCATTGAGAATCCACTTGAGGCTGGCTGCAGAAACACCGGAAACCATATAGACACCAATTCTCTCTTTTAGTATGAACTCAGTTTTGATCTGCCGGGGACTACAGATGCAATGTTCATTAATTTGCATGGTACCAATGTTATACACACTAGTTATTTTAAGTCACATTTTTTCTGTTGGGCATTTTAGCATTTAAAATTAATTCATGTCAGATCTACCTATAGTGATGCCAGCTGGGGCATAAAATTATGTTATTTCTCATTGAGGATGCCTTGAAAAGGAACTGTGAGTTATATTGTTATAAAGCAATCATTAAAGCTGCTTTGAGGAACTTTCGGTTTGTGTCAATTTGGCGCCCCCTGTTGGTGAAGATGCACATTTTAGCACTGTTCTGTTCTTGTCCTCTACATACCAAAGTACCATTTCCTGACAAAAGAAATCTCATCCTGCTTCCTTGTGTGAACATTTGTTGTTGAAATAGTAAATGGAGGCTGTGTCCTCAGAGCTGTCGATCCTCTGGTCTGACACATACTCCATATCAGGTGTTTCAGGGATTAAACATTTACAAACTAGAGAAGTTCAGTGTTATTAGTGGTGGTCTCAGCTGCCTTAGGGAATGAAAAGGCATCAGTGTTAATTTTAATTTGTTTAAAAAGTAAAAAAAAACTCCTCACAAGAGCTGTTACATTTTGCAAAGACTGAAAAGTGAAACACATGGACAAGCTACAGTTTTGCCAAAAACTTGAATCCCTTCAACTGTATTTGGTTTCCCTCCCTTGTCCCATGTGAAGAGCTAATTCATATATTAACAATCTTTCACCCCTCTCCTAAAACTCACCGCTCCTCCAACAGCTTCTCAAATTTCTGCTTGGCCAGCTCCATCAGTCCGTCCACCTCGTCTTTCGTACGTTTGAAGTTCTCAATGCTGAAGGCGTACACCGTCACCTCTTGGATGTTCAGATTCTTACACCAACGTAATGTCTAAAGTTAAAGTGAACCGAAGGGGAACAGAGGTTAATACAGACACACCTATAGGGTTGCAAAATTCCGGGAATTTTCAAAGTTGGAAACTTTCCATGGAAATTAATGGGAATTAACCAGGAATTTACTAAACTGAAGGTTAACTCTTAAGAGGGAACTTAAATTAAGTCCGGGAAAATATATTTTAGCATAATCCTGACTAAAACAACCAGTTTTCATGCAAATACAGTTGAATATCTCTGCTATTCCTCAAACACATGCACATAGCACACTCCTTACTGCAGGGCTCTTGAGATCGCGCTCCCTACATGCACTGTGCATTCCTCCATCACATGCACACATGATTCCTAGAACCCTGCAGAGGCTTAAAAAGCTTGAGGGAAGATGCTTTTTTTATTTGCATGTTGAATGGGAATTTTTTGGAGGGAAAGGGGCTCTTTTCATTTAACATTTTGAATGGGACTTTGTTGGGATTGGATTTTTGTTCATTTTTGAATGGTTTGGGTCGGGGGGGTTGCGTAATATTGAACTCAACATTCATGTTTTTGTTCTTCAATGAAAGAATTGATTGTTCAATAAAATATTTAATACTTGATAAAGTTCTACTTACAAATAAATCTGTTTTAATTGTATTTCTTTGGATGGATGTCTGCTTATAACAAAACAAATATTTATGCTTGGATACGATACATTTCCATTAAATTACCCTCAATTCCCAGTTGATTCCCATAATTTCCCATAATTTCCAAATTTTCCCAGCTTAACTTCCCATGGAAATTTACCAGAAACTTTCCAACCCTTTGCAACCCTACACACCTACATGACAAACCCCACTTTGATCAGAACGCAGCCTCACCTCTGCCAGCTTGTTGAAGCCCTCCATGTGTCCTGCCTGACGCTCCATGTTTTTCTTACGTGCAAAGCGGCGGTTTCCATCCATGATGAAGGCCACATGTTTGGGCATGGGTCCAGCCTGGGGGACACAATGCAGATCAGGGGAAAAGAGAGAGAGGAGAAATTAACCATCCAGGTGTAGAGAGCTGTACTCTTTCATTTTTAAGCAACTATGTCAAATAATCTCTGGTTATAGCTCCCGATAAGAAAAATGTATCTATCCTTCTATCCATATGTCTTCTATCTTTTGTGATAAAACACTAAATATATGAGGAAGTTTTAGAATTTACCTTGAAAAGCATTTCAAAAAATGTTTAGTCAAGTTACAGATAAGCACTTTAGTCATGGGGTTTAGCTGAATCTTACAGTCTTTATCAGAGTATGACAAATTAGCAACCTCCACCTACTGATGAGTAGTATGACATGAATGGAGAAGCTTAAAAAGAGAAGAAGTTATTTAAAAGTACCAGACTGAGTGTTGGAAATTGTTAGTAGAATTTTGTTCAACTTCCTGAAGTTTTATACATCAAATATTTGAGCTATTTATTGACAGTTATCCAGTAATTTATTATCTAAGTGAGTACAATATTTTGAATTAATGCTTCTGCAAGAATGTATCAGTTTGTGTAGATTTTCACGTCACTCCTGTGGACAAAGCGACACCTTTTGTGTCTTTTCTGATCTTATCCCAAACATGTGTGTCACAAATTATCATCCAAAGTCAGTAATATCACTCTCAGTAAACAAAGCCTGTTTCTGCTGCATGCTGTACATCGCCTCTGATCGCAACAATTACAGGGATCAAAATGAACGACATAACAATTATAAAACCGAGTTGCTGATGATCTCTAGTTGCATTTGTAAGTCACATAGAGGCAGCACCACAAAAATCCCTTCACATGAGCAAGTGGCACATCCTGACACAGAAGTTGGAACCTTTCAATTGTGTAGGGATTTGCATCTGATGTTTCATCACCAGGATGGCCACAGGATTCCTGCCTGATTCTGACAATGTCTCAAGAACTAAAAGGAAGTCTCTGAGTTTTCAAACATCAGGGGTACTTTAAGTGGAATGGAATCATCTACCAGTTAGGGTCCGGGGGGCAAACACCCTCTCTACTTTTAAGATTAGGCTTAAAACTTTCCTTTTTGATAAAGCTTATAGTTAGAGCTGGATCAGGCTTGGACCAGCTCTTAGTTATGCTGCTATAGGCTTAGACTGCCGGGGGTACTGGCGCACTGACACACTGGGATCCTACCTCACCCCTTCCCCCCAACCCCCCCCCCCCCCCCCCCCATCACTTACTTTAACTCTACCTGTCCCATTAAAGTTACTAACCATAGACCTTTCTGGAGTCCCTGATCTCCCTTGTCTTGTAGGTTCCTCTAAGCTAACATAGAAGTTCTAGACTCCAGCTGATATGGACATGCTGGACTCCAGCAGCAACAGCTTCTACTACTTGTCTCATCACTATCACTGCTCCCTCTGTCTCTTATTCTCCTCTATCCCTCTTTCCAGACCCAACTCAGTCGAGGCATGATGGCTGTCTAACATGAGTCTGGTTCTGCCTGAGGTTTCTTCCTGTTAAAAGGAAGTTCTGCCTCGTCACTGTAAATAGCGAAATGCTGCAAAGTGCAATGCTCATGGTGGATTAAGGTGGGGTAAGACCATAGACTGTATAAAATAAGACTGAGTCTTACCCTGTCTTGGTGTTGGTTCTCTGTTCATAATTTGACAGATGGGTCTAGACCTCCTATGTATGTTAAAGTGTCTAGAGATAACATTTGTTGTGATTTGGCGCTATACGAATAAAGATTGATTGATTGATTGATTGATTGATTGATTGATTTAGGGGCAGCTGTGGCTCAGTGGGTAGAGTCGGTCGTCTAGCAATCTGAGGGTTGGCAGTTCGATCCCAGCAAGACACTGAACCCCAAATTGCTCCCTCTGTTGTTCAGAGGTGTGTGAATGTGAACGAATGAGATTAACTAACACTGATGGTCCCTCACTACATTGCAGCCTCTACCATCATGCTTTTATTTTATCTCGTCTTGATTATTGTAATGCACTTTTAACAGGTATCAGTCGGAGCTCCCTCCACAGACTCCAACTAGTTCAAAATGCAAAATGCAACCGCTCGGATTTGAAACAGCAAAATATCAACACATCACTCCTGTCCTCGCCAGCTTACATTGGCTGCGATTTGAAGATCTTATTGATTACTTTAAATTTTTTAAATGGACAGGCCCCAAACTATTTAAGCCACCTTTTAACCCCCTATGTGCCTGGGCGGCCCCTCAGGTCCGTGGATGCATCTCTGCTGGTTATGCCAAGATCCTTTGAGTGGCCAGAAAGACTAGAAAAGTGCTATATAAGTACAAGTCCATTTACCATTCACAATTGATTGATGTCTTTCTCTCACAAAATAATAAAGCTGATCTCTTGGATCATATGTAAAAGAACTAAATGAGATGCACAAATTGAGGCTAGGCTGTGATACATACATAAAGGAATAGATTGATGCTTACCTTCAAGATGTTGGCTGAAATCTTCTCCAGTAGGTTTAACTCTCCTTCCCTTATCCACGACATTTTCTGTCTTTCCACGTCCTGTAAATGAGTGATTCAAACTGTGTTAAAGGGGTGTCACTGCTAACCGTGTAGTCTAACCTGTACTAGAGTTAAAAAACACATGCAAAGATAGCCTTTTCTACCAAAATAAACTATCTAGAGAACACTTCATTCAACAAAATGCTCAATCTTCATGCAGCAAGTAATTGATTCCACCGTTTAACTGCCAGCCTCCCTCACGAGACATGCAGAAAATCCAACCGTTACTAACGGCTGTGAGGCTCTTAAAGCACTGACCTATTTACAGTCGCTCCAGAAAACACGTACTGTTCATGTTAAAGCCTTCATTCATTCAAACTATTCAACCTCATGCTGTTCTACTCTCCAAATTACAACCATTTTACCACATCTCACAGACCTTCCAACTCACAGCTCTAACGATGACGATCACTTCCGCATTGGAGTAAAGTGACGTAGCCGCTCGGTGACGTTTTCCTGTCACGTGATGATAGAGTTCCAAGGCATGTGGATGGAGGGCACTCATGGATGGACAGTGTGTGATGTACATCCAGGTCTTTTTGTAGATATATTTGAGCAAATGATGTGAGGACAAGTTGTATAGGTGTGGAAACGCTCGTCTGAGATTTATAGTATTTATTTTATTTTACGTTTACAGTGGTCAGACTTAACAACAAAGATAAGATATAAGATAAGATATACTTTATTTGATCGTCCATTGGAGGAAATTATCTTGTTACAGCAGCTTACAACACAGGACAGGAGAATACAACAATGTACTAATATAGTTAAAAATATAATAACAATTATAATAGTAGTAGTCATCAGGTACTGGTCTGCTTTCAGTCCCTAGAGTCAGAACGAAACACGGTGAAGCAGCGTTTAGTCATTCTGCACCACATATCTGGAACACACTCCCTGAAAGCTGCAGGTCCGCTCCAACTCTCACCTCTTTTAAATCAAAGACTAAGACTTTGTTATTTGCCACTGCCTTCCTATCTTAGCTTATTTTAACTCATTTTAACCTAATTTTATTTTTAACATATTTCTAATTTTCCTTTTCTTTTCTGTTTTATTATATTTGTCATTTTAATTGTGTTCTTTTATGTTGTCTGAATGTTTCCAATGCTTTTAATGTTTTAATGTAAAGCACATTGAGTTGCCCTCGTGTATGAAATGCGCTATACAAATAAAGTTGCCTTGCCTTGCCTTGCCTTGCCTAATGACAAAGGTATAATAGAACAGAATTAACTAAAATAGAATAAAATACATTATGGCAAATATTACAGATAAATACACACTATGTACAATTATATCTTATGAATAGATAGTGAGGTAAGTTATTGCACAGATAAAATTGCACCAAGTTACTAAAAAAACATACACACAGTGGCGGTTCTGGGGAGGGGCCAACAGAGGCCAGTGCCCCTGTAAAACTGAACCTGGACCCCCCCTGGGGCCCCCCTTCCACACCAAACAAATATTCTACAATAAAATGAGCTTTGGTATTGCGCCGATGTTACAGGCGGAACACATGCGTGTGGCACTTGGTTCCAGTCCCTTAGATCACTGAGGGACTCATGTTGAGTGTAAACAGCCAAACAGTTGCTGTCAGTCTGCATTTTGATCTAGTACACAGTAGTATATATGTCTAGTATATAGGGATGCACTGTTTTTTTTTGCCAGTTTGTTCTCAGCCAGACCTCGCCCTTCTCAGTCTCAGTTTGTCAGGGTTGAATTTGTCCCTCTGACAACACCCTTGGCCCCAGCCTTATTAAAGTTGGGGTAATTTCAAAGACTGATTTGCTTCACAACAAATAGGCCTTTTACTTAACCTTTTATTTTTGATGTTAAAATCACAAATCTGTCTCCTTCTACAGCAGAGGATGGAAGAAAAACATGTAAACACTACTTTCATAAAAAAAAGTGCATGGCTCCTCTCCATCACTGTCATGAGCATATGCTGTGACTATACTGTGCCTAGGTCTTTGTTATGACGTTAATGGGTGCGCAACTCAGAGACATAAATAATGTATTGGAATTAATTCAAAGTGTCGATTGAAAAAAAAGTATGGTGACCAAAATTATTAAATTCAAAATGTAAAAGTAAATTGTTTGAGTTGTTTTTTTATTCTGAGGTCTTTGTGGGAGGATAATCCCATGTAAGAATTCTCTATTATCCCCTATAGAATATAGAACAGTGTCATTAGCATAACAACAAAAAGGGGGATTACATTTTTAGGACCCTGGTGGAGCGTATACATGGGTCAAAGTAAAACTTTACGGAATAGCAGATGTAGTCTGAGGTTGAAGTTGAGTTTAGGAGACGATGAAGGACCGATGAGATTAAAATGTAAAACTATGAAAGAAAAAGTGAGTTACTCAAACATAATGGTTCAAACCAACGATGAAATGATTGAAGACAGTAGTCACAAATTGTGCTGTATATAGGAATGTCAAGTGAGTAGTAACCAAGCTTAAATTCAAATTGGAAAGGGGGGAGAATACAATAATATTACAATAATTTACTATCCTGCAAGTAATACATCCTAAAATCAGATCATATTAGGTCAGATAAGATAAGATAAGCTTAGATGAGATAAGATAAGCTAAGAGATAAAATAAGATAAGATAAGATAAGATTGGGGGGAAATTAGGGGGTTGCAGAAACACCACTAAAAATAAGCATGTTGGTACATTAAAATGAAAACTAAAATGAGGGGTATGCTACTGCTATTCAAAGAACTACACAGAACAAAATTGTATGATTAATGAATATAGTTATTAAATTACTCATCCCTCTCTTCTTACATGTGCAATACGTTTTTTTCTACTCATCTTCTCAGTTCTGTATATTGTTTTATACCTATGCTATAAATCTGTGCACATTTTTCACCACGTCACTGGTTTTGTAAATATTTGTAAATTTGAATTATTTAGTTGTGCATATACGTCGTAAGCATAGTCTGTATAAAATAGTATCCGTGACTTCTCCCATCTGTTTCTGAAGAGCTGTTTTGAGGCCAGTTGTTGGCGGCAGCCATATTGCTGCTGTCGAGCGATTGTGTTGTAAAGAGGCGGGCTTTGAGCCTCCTAGCCAACAGCTACAGTGTCGATCAAGTCAGCTGTGCCACTCATTGAAAGACTCATAATCTAAATATCTTCCCCCTACAGTGTGTGCCGATTGAGAAATGAGCTATCCAGACTACATTCGTCTTTTGTACCAGTCTATAAACATGTTTATTTCTGCTGTAAAGATCGTCTTTTTCGAATTGGTTTGTATGTGGTTTCCGGTACTTCTGGAGCCAGCCTCCAGTGGATCCTCAATGAACTGCAGTTTTCAGCACGTCATAAGATATGCTTATTTTTACTTCTTTAATTTGAATTGCTTATCACTTTTTAATGATAGCTATGTATGCTCTTGTTTACTTTATACTGTTTTGCACTATCTACTTTGCTGCTGCAACACTTTAAATGTCCCTGTTGTGGGACAAATAAAGGAATATCTTATCTTATCTTAGTATAATTGCATTAATTACCCACTCAATGGGCAAATTATTTTAACAGCAGTGTAGCAGTACAACATTTTACAAGCTCTTGAATCCACTGGGATTCAGCAATGAGCTCAGCCCGTTGACTGTGGCCCAACATGACTCTTGTCAATATTTGCATATCTGCAGTGTAGTACCACCGTCTGCCTGTGGGGTGTGACAGCAAGTTCATCAACAGTTCTCCAGCACTTTTTCTCATGGAAAAGAAGAAGTTTCAGATTTTGGGGGGGTGAGGGGCTGGCCTTTTTTTGTTCCACTGGAGAATCCTGCTTGAACGGAGAGCAGGAGCACAACAGACCGAGCAGGAATCACAGCGCCGCGGACAATTGGCGAAATAAGGGCGCCGAGAAGGATCATACAGAGAGCCGTCAGAAAGCGAACGGCGTCTCCCTCCAGGTCTTACAAAGCTCCAGGGTCAACGGGCAGACCAGGAGCAGCGGACAGCTACTTAAGCCTTAACTCCTCCGCGGGTCTGGGGGGTTCTGGCAGGGGCAGGGGGCGGGGGTACACCGAGAGAGGAGAAGACTAAACGCCGAGAGGAGGGGGCTGGAGGTCTGAGACGCTTCCAGCCTGAAGGGGCCGGCGGTTTGGCCACAGCACCCCGGACTTGCTAGCTTGTACCCGCGCGGCTAAGTGAATGGGATGGAGCCGGGACCGTCTGGCGCTGGTAGGTTCATTTTTGTATTATAGTGGTTCTAACGCAGTCCGGATAACAGAGTCATGGCTGCAGAGAAAGACTGCAGCGGAAAAACCAAGCACCATAGCTGGCCTTAGCGTCAGGAGCAGCAGGAGGAGGCTTGGTGACAACACTGTCTGTTGCATGAAATGGAGGGGGGCTCTCCTGCAGGCTTCAGAAGCAAACTTCTGCAGAAAAACGAATTATTTATACACATTAAGAGCCCACAGACAAACGCTGGCAATATCCACAGCCTTGCGCGGGGGGCAGGGAGGTCGTGGGAATCTCGGTGAGGAGGGATGAGGTGAAGCCCGCCTTCAAGCAGCAGCAGCTGGCTGCAACCCTCAGCACAGCAGCCTCCCCTCTCACTCACAGTCACAGGTTATGGATGACTTAAAAAGGGTTTAACACCTTCACCTTAAATGCACTGATAGGGGGTAGGCCTAAAAACATCATAGAGACAAATAAATAATGTATCCATGAGAAACCAAAAATAGTTCACTGCTATTTTTTGTGCACATGTTCTATTAAAGATGGAAGAATCAAAAGTTGGAAAGACTGAGAAGTATGTCCTATGCATTGTATTTATATGCACTCTGCATGCTACACTTTCAGATTTACAGCCACTACTTATCAGTGCCAGTGATGATCTCTGTTTGGCACTCATGTTGGATGACACTGAGCCAATTAATACACAAACCAGCAAGTGTTTGACTTCATGCCCAAGTCTGAAGTCCACCTTTTGTGCAAACTTTTGAACCCTGGAACTTATAATCCAGTCTTAAATCTCTCCTGTAGGGATTATAAAGTAATAGTTGTCTTGGAGGTGGTGTTCTTTTCTCTGAATCCTCTTTGGAAACCTTCAGGTTCTCTTCTTTTGCACAAGTATTCCTGAGGATGAACTGACTTTTTCAGTCTCAGCACCGAGCCTTGAATTCAGTTGTATAGGCTTGTTTTTATTATTTTAGGATGGCTGCCGACCCCTCCAGGGGGCCCTTATCTCAGAGTCTGCTTTTGTGTTTGAAGTGTGATTATTCAATGTGCTGTTTTTCATGAGTGAGCTGATTGCCATGTTTAGCTCATGGTCAACAGCCAATTATACCGAGAGCCAACTAGTTTGGCCAAAACAATTGGTGCATAATTGGCTGTTCCTTCTCATTAACGTACTTGGTCTGTTGTGATCTCCTGATGAGGGGAAAGGGTCTCTATTAGTCTGCCACTACTGCGAGTAATTTTGAGAATGTAAGGGCTCATTTCCTTGTATGTTTCCTAACTCCGAGTGTCCTTGCTTTGAAGCCGAAGCCAAAGCAATTAATAACCTAAAAGTGGGCAAAAAAAATGTACATGTCCCCCTGGATGTAACTTAAAAGTATCCGTTCCCATGTGACTCAGGCTTATTGCTTGTTATGTCATTAAAAAAGGCAGTGAGTGTCTTCATGTTGCGATGCAGCACCAAAGCTGTGCTTTAAGTCTCACCGCCCGGGAAAGACTGCTATTGTCTTGGGATATGTGAGAACGCTGGCTCTTCTTCTCACCATCTGCCTTTACTGGCACAAGGGCAACGTGTGTGTGTCATTATGTGAGTGTGCGGCGATCATTCGAGCGCACTCTGGACGCTTATTTCACACGCGTACATGCTTTTCTAGCAGCATAGTCTACGTGTGGCCGACACATGTCTGGTGTCTGTGTTTGTCAGATGTAGTGGAGGAGTGTGATTCTAAACACGCACACAATAAGAGGAGCATTTCTGTGATTGTGTTTCCACGTTCTTCCCACTGTGAGGCTTGGTGAACATATGACAGAGTGGTATGTTTGACCCAAGGATTTCCTCAGCAGCTATTTAAAGCAGGGATTCCCCAGTTTGGGACACACAGGCGCTTTGGCCCCGATGTGGGAACGTGCTCAGTGCAGGACCAAAAAGGCCAAGGTCTCTTCAACCTCACCACAGCAGCACCCCTGCCTCCTCCCATCTCCTCCAGCAGCCCCTGCACACACTCACACACACACACACACACACACACACACACACACACACACACACACAGTGGTCCCCTGATATCCATGACAATGCTGTGTTGCCGTGGTGTTTCCATGGTGAGGCTGGGAATGTAGAGGGGGCCCCCTGTGTTTGTGTGTATGAGTGAGCCGTAGCAAGGGCGCTCCCTCCGACGTACACCCCGTGTTTTTTGTGTGTGTGTGTGTGTGTGTGTGTGTGTGTGTGTGTGTGTGTGTGTGAGAGTGAGTGAGTGTGAGATGGAGGAGCAGGGCAGCTGGGGTCTTTGTTGTGGTGGAGGAGGGCTGGTCTCTGGGGACCAAGAGGTTATGGCACTGGGCCCCTCTTAGGCAGGAGTCACAGCTAGCCTCACACTGAGCACCCAGTCTAGGACCCTCCTCCTTATTCCACCGCCTGACCCAGCGCAGACTTGTTTTTGAAGACGTGATGCTAATTTGGACACGGAGAGCCATTTATCAGGGAGATTGAAGCGGTTTTCTGAGGGCTGCTGACTTTGTAACAGACATATGAAGTAGACATGTTTCAGAATAAGACACAAACTTTCAAATCTAAACTCCAGAAAGAAGCTAGAAATCTTTATACTTCTGATTGGAACAAGCACATTGATTACTAATTTAAACTATTAATAGATCTTTACTTGGTCAGGGGTAACTCACAATTAGGGATGCACCAAAATGAAAATTCTTGGCCGAAACCGAAAATGAGGAAACCAAGGCCGAAACACCGAAACACTGAAAGAAATGATTATGCCAATTTTTAGTCAAGTTTCTGCTAATAAATGGCCTAGAAAATCCCTGTGCAACACAAACAGAAAATGCATGGCCTACTCCCTAATAATAATTGGCATAATATTTTTTTTTTGGTGTTTTGGTTTTCAATTTCGGCCAAGAATTTTCATTTCGGTGCATCCCTAATCACGATATCTGCTTAACTGAAGAATACAAAATGACCTTAAAAGGCAAAGTGCAGGATTGATATCACTAGTGCGTCCTAAAGGAGCATAAAGTAGTGATGTGGTGAGTCAGTTTGGAAGAGACGGGATATGTTGCTGTATCTATGTTTTGTCCAAGCCGCATGAAGCCGATGCAGAAGTGCTAAAACCTGAAGTTCTGACAGTGACCGCTTGAGGGTGGAAGTACCAGAACCCACGTACACCTCCATTTAAAAAAACCATTATCTACAGCAACAACAAACAAGGTTACAGATTTCAAGATTACAAGTTTTGCGTCATTAGAGGCACAGCTGACTTGATTGACAGGTGGGAACACTGTAGCTGTTAGCGATGAGGTTAAAAGCCCGCCTTATCTCCGCCTCTTTGCCTCTTGTTAGGTCGACTGAAAGTTAGGTTGAGTCAGCGTTTCCAATATGGCAACCGCCGAGATTAGGCTTCAAAACTCTGCTACAGAAACAAACGGGCAACCTTACAGAGACCACGTCCGTGTATGTCTTATACTGAATCTTTAAGATTGTTGCTTGCTTTTATGAATGTACATTTTTGATTAAATAGACATCTCTCTAATGTTGATGTGTTTTTTTTCTTCCTCCAACATCACCCCCTCTCTTCTACCACTTCCATCATCATCACATGACCTAATCTGTGGCGTTGTCCTCTTCCTCTTTATGCCTCATCGATATCCTCCTCCATCACCCTTTATCTCACCTCTTACACAACATACCCTTTCCCCTTTCCCTGGCCCCACATATTCATTCTGTTGCTCAACTTTTCCATCTTTATTGTTGCTTCGTTTCCTTACCTTCCCTTTTTCTCGTCCTCCTCTTCCTGTTGGCGTCCACCTAT
The DNA here is from genome assembly GCF_009762535.1 of Notolabrus celidotus. NCBI lineage: Eukaryota > Metazoa > Chordata > Actinopteri > Labriformes > Labridae > Notolabrus > Notolabrus celidotus. Next base: position 8,716,647 of record NC_048283.1, on the reverse strand, counting down.
CGCGTCCCTCTGGCCTCTGCCTACGCTTCCTTCCTTTCCATTTAACACCACGTCTCACGCTCCTGCTCACAACCACTTCCTTTCCAACCACTCTTCCATTCTTTGTCTCTTTTGTGCTTACCTTGCTCATCCACTTCCTCTACTTTCTGTTCTTCCACTTCCTTCCACTTCCTTTGTACCCCTCTGTCATTTACCTTCTTCCATTGCTTCTCCATCCTGTGTCCATCCAGTGCCCATGGGGGCCTTCCCCCCACCCCTGCAGCAGGTGTTCCATGCCCCACGCCGGCCGGGCATGGGCACCGTGGGCAAGCCCATCAAGCTGCTGGCAAACTACTTCGAGGTGGAGATCCCAAAGATGGACGTCTATCACTATGAGGTGGACATCAAGCCCGACAAGTGCCCACGGAGAGTCAACAGGTAACAGGACAGAAGCGCATTAAACAGAAGACGTGAAAAATGAGTGCTTCTGTTCTGTCGTGTTATTTTTAACTTGGAGACGTCAAAGAGAAGTCGAGTGTGTGTTGTGTGACAGAGAAACAGCAGAAATTGGATAATGAAAGCCCAGCAGTCACCCATCATCACTGTGGTGGCAGCAGAAACAGCTTCTGTCAACATGTGGATACTGCTTAGATTTAAACACAATTTTTATAACAACTATTTACTTCATTTTTTAGAAGTTGACTGACATGTTTTGTGTCAGTAAAATAATAAAGGATCTGCTGCAGTGAAAGAGAGCTACCCGAATCTCAAATATGACCCAGTTAGATTGGTTTCCTTAGCCATAACATGCTTTATTTTTGCACTATGAAGCTCTGTTATGTAGTAAAATAAATATTTGATTGGGATGCAGTATAAGGAGCTACTGAGTGATGAAATCCGCCTTCTGCTTTCAGCTGATTAAATTCAGTTTTCTATTGAATGCTCTGCTTCATATTAAAGGTAACTTCCCAGGGAAATTCACACCTGGAGTGAATCTGTCAGAATTTAAAAAAGCAGCAAGGGAATAGTTGGTGCATGTGTGCAGAATTAGATCACATGAACCAGTAGAACAGCTCCCTGTTTCTCTGGGCAGATGGTGGAGTCAGAAGTGAATCTAACTTAACTTCACCCTGTCACCTTGGCAGGTGTTGGAGCTGTGGAGAGTGAATCAGCATGGTTGTGTCATGATGTAGATGAAGTCACTGGATTGAGGGATGATGCCAAGGAGAATATTGGATTGGAGTGACAGTGTTTTTTTCTTCATACAGAGGCAGAAACAGGCCATGAGTGTTTGAATTTAAAGGTTTATTGCAAAAAACAATCATCTTTATTTTATTTCTGCAGCACAAAAGGATTCACTTATAAAAAGCAGAGGGTAGCATTGATCCGTATGATATTTCTTGGTACTTAAGTCAGTGTTTAAATATAACTTTTAGTCCCCAGGTTGATTTTTATGGCAGCATCTGAACATTTTTTTCAGCTGTGACACATTATCATCTAAACCAAAGCACCCAGCAGCACGCCAACACAAATGGGGTTGCAAAGCCGTGGAAAATTTCCAGTAAATTTCCATAGGAAGTTAAGATGGGGAATTTTGGAAATATTCCAAATTGGAAACTTTCCATGGAAATTATGGGAATTAACTGGGAATTGAGGGTAATTTAATGGAAAGGCATCATATCCAAGCATAAATATTTGTTTTGTTATAAGCAGACATCCATCCAAAATAATACAATTAAAACAGATTTATTTGTAAGTAGAACTTTTTTTGAAAAATCAATTCTTTCATTGAAGAACAAAAACATGAATGTTGAGTTAAATATTACTCACCCCCCCCCGACCCAACCCATTCAAAAATTTACCAAAAATGCAATCCCAACAAAGTCCCATTCAAAATGTTAAATGAAAAGAGCCCCTTTCCCTCCAAAAAAAGTCCCATTCAACATGCAAATAAAAAAGTATCTTCCCTCAAGCTTCTCTAGCCTCTGCAGGATTCTAGAAATCATGTGTGCATGTGATGGAGGAATGCACAGTGCATGTAGGGGGCGTGGTCTCAATAGCCCTGTAGTAAGCAGTGTGCTATGTGCATGTGATTTAGGAATAGCAGAGATATTCAACTGTGCATGAAATCTGGTTGTTTTAGTCAGGATTATGCTAAAATATATTTTCCCCAACTATATTTAAGTTCCCTTTTAAGAGCCAACCTTCAATTTTGTAAATTCATGTTAATTCCCATGGAAAGTTTCCAACTTTGGAAATTCCTGGAGTTTTGCAACCCTAAACACAAATATCAAAACATCAAGGGTAAATATGCCGTCCGTCTGCTTTGCTGACTTTTGTCATGGCTCCTCAGAGAACTACTTCTCAGTCTTCTCTGCCCTCGAGGTGACACAGCCACACACCACACAATACATATGTTTGGTCATGGTTGGACCAGGAGAAATGATCCTGCTGTAAAATTTCATTTGTGCCTCTGCTCAGCTGTCTCTGCTTCAATTCCACACTGGATTTGCGAGTGAGTTGAGGTGGCGGACAACAAGAAATAAATGTATATCGTGTTTTATGGACGGGAGTCGTCTATCGGGTGCAAGGGACAAGCGACAAACAGGGATATGAAATAACTTTGATGTGTTTTCTCGTCCAAACCACAAAACTTTTCCTGTTTTTCTATTTCAGGGTAACAAACAGTCAGATGTTAGTCTAGTATCACATGAAGCCGTTATTATTATTTGACAGATTAAATAAAACTTTAATGAACTCAGTGTGTTATTAGAATTTGTGTGTTTTCTTTCAAGATCTCCATTTTCTCTAAATGACTCCACGTAATTCATTTCTGCCCCGACTCAGTGCCAGTGTCCTCATTTGGCATTCTGTTTCAGATTAAATAAACAATTTATTGTTTTAATCCTTTAAGATCTCAGCTGGAGGACAAGGTTGTTCTCTGAAGCTTCTTTCACACATGTTCTTCTGGCATTTTGCCTGATTTATTAGGACACTCAGAGCTGGAAGTTTTTAGTAAATTGCTGTTCACACAAGCACCTCGCAGCAGGAGATTTTCTCTGTAAGACCTGATCTCACAACTTAATATGTTCAGTTCGATTAAAGGAAGGGGGGATGGCTGGGTAGTGCATGCAGAAGGAGGAGTCTTCGATAGGGCTGCATTGATCCTACTTTTTAGGTCCTGATACCGATATCTATACCTGGGGGGCTTTTACCCTGGGCGATACTAGCTGATCCGATCCTGGTTTTCATATAACAATCTCTATTCCTTAATGTGAGGATAAAACCATGTTATGGGAACTTCAGGCTTTTCTGACTTGATGGTGAACTGTACCTGGGTTCCAAGTGCTAAACCAGAGGCTGGAGTCCCTTCATTTCAAGGATCCGGAACAATTAAATCCAATAACCTGTCCGTTTTTTCACACTTTGAATCCATTAAACAAAGGTTTCTTGCTTCTTTGCAGTATGCTACAGCTAATGTTAACTTCTTCCTTTGGGCTCCCATTATATTTTTCAGTGCGACTGCCATCTGTCGAAACATTACCACTGCACATGTTGCAAGTTTCCTGTGGAGTTGTTAGCAAAAGAAGCATGCACCTAAACTGCAGAGCCTCTGTAGTTATCCTCCATCATGCTCCACCGGGCAAAAATGCACCGACCGGCTGGCACTGATGACGAGGCAATGGCTGTTGTAAACACAGAAAAGCATAGAACTGAGATGAATAGATCTGCCATATGGATCGGCACTATATATCGGCCCTTTGTCACCGATATCCGATCTAACGTTTTGAGACCGATCCAGCCAATATCTGATATCAGGATCGGATCGGTGCATCCCTAGTCTTCGATAGTGGGGAGTGTTTATCTCACTAGAGTGTTTCCCCAACAGTAGAAAATACACAGATAACTGAACAAGCAGTAAAGAGCAGATAAACCCAGATCAACAGGACCATCATCGCTCTCCCCGATTTGTGAATCCTTACTTTAACTGCTTTGTTCACACTTCTGCTCACGTCTTGGGGACGTTTCACAAGGGGGTGGCAAGAAAAAAGTCCGGACAATGTCAGGAAGAAAAATTACACATGCAGCCAACCAGGTTAGGAAATATACAGGAGTTATGAGCATGTGTGAAAGAAGCTTCAGAGTGTCCTTGAGTTTGTGTTGTGCTAAAGGCTATGAATTGGAATAAATGAATCCAACAAGTTTGCTCAGAAAAATCCTAAAATTGAGGTTGACCGTCTAAAAACCTCATGTGCTGGTGATCTCCTCTAACACTCACGGAGGCTCTCTGAGGTTCAGCCTCTTTTTGGATTCTTTGTCACAAAGGGTCCAAGAAGGCATCCAAAGGTCAAGCCCTTTAACCTCTCCCTTTCAGAGCGGCTCCTCATCCCCCACACCTCTGTGAAGGCCAAGTCACTGAGATTGAACGGTGGCCCCCCGTTCACACCCTCACTCTTTTTGTCCTTGCCTCTCCCCCCGTGACCATGAAATATTGCACCCAGCAGCTGTATCCTGCTTGATCAATATTCCATCATCCTGAGAGCTGCTCCCCCACCCGATCACAATAGAGCATCCTGATCAGTGGACAGCTTTAATTGGCTCTTTTTTTCTGTGCCTGGTGCCTGCCGGGGTCAATTCAGCCTCCTCTTTGTTTGTGTGTCGCTTCTTACAGGGAAGTGGTCGAATACATGGTGCAACACTTCAAGCCCCAGCTCTTTGGCGACAGGAAGCCGGTGTACGACGGAAAGAAGAACATCTACACGGTGCTAGCGCTTCCTATCGGGAGTGAGAAGGTAGATGTTTGTGTTTCACAGCTCACACCGTGACATCATCAACAACTGATTGTTGCTCAGGGATCAATGAAGTCCGTCTGAAGCCTTGTTTGAATGGAAACTATGCCAGTCCCCCAGAGAGACAAACACTGATTAGAAAGCATTAATTTGTGTTTTTTAACGTCTTCTTGAAATCACATATTTCTTTCCCTGAACCACCAATACACCTCATTATTAAAAATGCCATAATGATGAAGTCTGCTAGGAATACTTCTACTTCCTGAAAATTGCAAACTTACCAAAGTTTGAGAAGTAGATAAATAACACAGGATATTCTTAAATCTGTCCATTAAATTCAATAACATAGCAAGTTAGCTTAGCTTAGCATAAATATTTGAAATGAGTAAAAAGTAAGCCCATGTGACTCTGTTCAAATGACTCCTCATTGATTGTCTGGTGGTCTTGTATTGATGGGAAGACTTTATGGTGTCACATGGAGCTGCAATGATCAGTTGATTCACCTCTTAAGTTGTATTCTATAAATCTTTTATTACAATTGTCTTTTTATTAACATTATCTAAGAAAAAAACAACCAAATTATCTGATTTTAGCATCCGAAAATGTTGACTTTTAAATAGAAGTATAAGATTTTTTTTTTTTGTGTTCACAGTCAAGTCAAGTCAAGTCAAATTTTATTTATAAAGCACATTTCAAAACAACCGCCATTGACCAAAGTGCTGTGCAAGCTTAAAAAACACAATCAATAAAAACAAATGGTTAAAAATTTAAAATTAAAAAAGAAATGAAAAATGACAGAATAAATAAAAGCAAGATAAAATGTACACAGCAGAAAGGAGACCAGAAAATGTTATTTCTTTGGGTCTATATCCTACTCTGTGACATTTAACTTAATTCCTATGGGACATCGAGAAAACAGGGTGTGTGGGGATCACATCCTGGGCATTGGGAGTACTTCTAAAGCAGTTTATGATCATAAGATTGATTATTAATGAGCCTTTAAGTCCTGATCCTCTATCTAAAACCGTAACTTGTCATTTCCTTAGCTTTTTGTTTTTTGAATGGATCAATCAGTGTATAACCTGTGACAGACAGGATACATATCTTCACATTTACAAAGTTGAGAAAGGAATTAATTTCCTCATTTGACTCTTAGACAGAAAGCAAGCAAATTTGGTGGAGACAGTTTGTACCTCGTGATGAGAATCATATGTAGGAGCAGTATAGCAATGAGTTTTTGTAATGCTGCAGCCTGGCTTCTTGTTAGTAATGTAAAACACCATCTATAATGTAAAAAGCCTACCTGAATGAAGACATGTCCATTACAACATGCAACCTCATTATTAATGTCCTTACTAAAGTTCATCTTCATTCATCTGAAGCTGTTTTCTTTACCTCTCCTTTACATTTCTCTCTTCTCTGTTCTCCGCCCCTTCAGGTGGATTTTGAGGTAACTATTCCAGGTGAGGGTAAGGACCGAATCTTCAAGGTGTCAATCCGTTGGCTGGCCAAAGTGTCATGGCGCCTGCTGCAGGAGACTCTGGTCAGCGGGCGGCTGCAGGTTCCCCTCGACTCGGTTCAAGCCCTGGATGTGGCCATGCGCCACCTGGCCTCTATGAGGTACGGCATGGAGACACTGTCGTCCTCCTTTTCTCTCTTACATAAGTGCAGACATAAACACAAGTCACATGTCTATACTCCTAACACTTCTATGTGCATATAACTTGGATTCATAAGGTGATGTTTTTGTGAAGTTATTATGATAACTGAGCAGCCAAGCAAGGTGAACAGGGACGTTGCATTCACTTGCATCAACCATCATAGCTCCAGGGGTCAGAGTCACCAAACAAAAGATAGCTGTTAGCTGAGACCTGTGTGAAAGTGTCCATTGAACAATGCTGAGCAGAGGGTATAATGATAACTGCCTGGAGGACTTGACCTGGAAATGCAGAAGAAGAGAGAGTCCTCACGCCACAGAGGAAATCAGTGCAGTGTTTCCAATGTTTCACCTCCTTCAGTTTAAACCCTGGTGGAGAAGTACCAGGACTGTGTTGGTTTGGGTTTGGTTTCACAGGTATTTAATATAACCAAGTAAGAGTGAGCTAACACAAATAAGTCCAACATGATACATCAGTTTTACTGGACATGGAGTCATGCTGAGGTCATGCATTAAATCCAGTCGAGTCATTGTGCACATTCATCATTCTCACCTCCTCCTCCTTTAGGTACACTCCTGTTGGCCGTTCATTTTTCTCCCCACCTGAGGGATACTACCACCCGCTGGGTGGGGGGAGGGAGGTCTGGTTTGGCTTCCACCAGTCTGTCCGCCCCGCCATGTGGAAGATGATGCTAAACATTGACGGTGAGTCACTGAGATCAAGCTCACCCCAGCGTCTGTAGTCAGTCAGTGATCTCATTGTTCTTCTCGATATTGTATGACTCGACAGACATGGCGGGACAAAACTGATGAAAGATTCTGTGACCACAGGGATTTTGAAAATCTTATTACAAAGCGATGTATAATGATGATGTCATAACTACAGACAGCTGCTCTCCTTTGTTGGCTGCTTGAAACATAAATTGTCCTCATAAATGCTGACATAAAGACTCCAGAAGTTGAAGACATCCTTCCCCCCTTTCTGTAAGTCTCTCTTCTTTGCCCTGTGTGAACCCATTGCTGCTCTCTGTCTCCCTCTAGTGTCCGCCACGGCCTTCTACAAAGCCCAGCCTGTAATTGAGTTCATGTGTGAGGTTCTGGATATTCGCAATATTGACGAGCAGCCTAAGACTCTCACCGACTCGCAAAGGGTCCGCTTCACCAAGGAGATTAAAGGTCAGCTACTTCTGCCATATTCCAATCAACAACTTCTCCCTTTTTTTACTTTGTGATCGTGATGTTTTGTTATTTTATGAGGAGGTATTTCATTTCTTTCTATTTCTTTATTTATTTAACCAGGTAAGAGACTCATTGAGATTTAAAACCCCTTTTTCAAGAGTTACCTGGCCAAGACGGCAGCTCAAAATAGGTTACAACACACAACAAGCACACAAAACAACACAAATAGAATACGGTCACAGTTTCACATGGTTACATGATTACACAGTGCAATCACAGGATCTAATGGAGCTTGTTTCTCTGTCTTTTATGAGTGACTTGAATTCCCCCAGAGTTACAAGATGTGTCAGTTTCAAGTCCTTCTGCACATCATTCCAAGTAAACGGGGCTGAAAATTTAAAAGCCTTTTTGCCCAGTTCAGTTCTGACACTCGGGACCTGCAACTGTATGATGTCCTGAGAGCGCAGGCCATATCGGCTGCGGTTTCTACACAAATAAGTAGGGAGAAGTCAAAGAATAGATTTATAGATAAAGATCAGCCAGTGAGAGAGTCTACGACCGGACAAAGACGGACAGTGTGCGGCAGCGTATAAGGAACAGTGATGTACATGATAGCTGCAACCAGTAATAAAACGCAAAGCACAGTGATACACAGGATCTAATTTCTTTAAAAACTGAGCAGGAGCATTCATAAAAAGCAGGTCTCCATAATCCAACAAGGGTAAAAAAGTTGTGGTGATTAGATGTTTTCTGACTTTCAGTGAAAAGCAAGATTTATTTCTAAAAAAGAAGCCCAATTTCAGCTTCAACTTTGTAACAAGTTTATCAATGTTGTCTTTGTTTGGTATCATCAGGCCTGAAGGTGGAGGTGACCCACTGTGGCCAAATGAAGAGGAAATATCGTGTATGCAATGTCACCAGACGACCTGCTAGCCACCAGACGTGAGTAACAGCACTGAATGACAACATGTGACTTTCATTTGGCTGACTCTTCTGTCATCATTAAATTCTTTCAGATCTGGCACATGAACAAAGTTGACTATAGAGATACTTTTGTTGCTTGTTGTGACTAAAGTATTCCTGGAACTTTAGAACCACAAGAAAACATTACAGGAAATAATCTGCAAAGTAAGAAATCCTCTTTTGAAGAAGCATGAAGATGAGCAGTTTAACAGTGCCAGATAAAAAACACAAGGGTGACATTTGAAATGCAAATTTCACATATGAGGAAACAAAAAGCTTCTGCTGAATAATGTTAAATAAATGAAGGAATTAAAATGATACGGACAGGTGTTCACTAGTTTTTACTGTTTCCACACTCGATGAGTGTAATATAGACTTTTATTTCAGCTTTAGTGTATTTCTTACTCTCTTTGTTTTTCCTTTATCTTTCTTTTTCAAAGTTGTTTTTTGGGCATTTTTGCATTTATTTGATAGGGCAGCTGTAGAAAGACAGGGAATGTGGGGAGTAGAGAGTGGGCGAAGACATGCAGCAAATGGTAGAGGCTGGGAGTCGAACCTGTGACTGCTAAGACAAGGACTGTAGCGTCTGTTTAAGGGGTGCACGCTTAGACTGCTAAGCCAACAGTGCTCCCTGTCTGTTTTTTCAACCCATCTTGCTTGCATATCATCTTGAGCCCACATGACTATCTCTTTTTATCCCACTCTATTTTCAATCAATCAATCAGACTGTATTTATAAAGCGCTTTTTCCTACAATGACATAGTAACACAGTGCTGTACATAAAAACAACTTAAAATAGAATAAATTAAGAAAAAGATCCCACCCACCAGCCCCGACCCCACAATCCAAAATCACAATAAATGCAAAAACAGTAATAAAAACAATAAAAATAAAATAAATAAATAATAAAAAAGAAGTTGCTGAACGAACTGAGGAAATGCTCTCATGATATCTTAATGAGGAAACACTGGAGGTAAAATGAGATGTTAAAACTCAACACAGGAAATTAAAATCACCAAAATAAAATACATTACTAAGATAATAAAAGACTAAAATATTAAACCATTAAAAGAAAATAAGATGTTATACTTTAAAAAATAAATGAATAAATAAATAGATAAATAAATAAATAAATAAATAAATAAAGTAGAATAAAAGTGACTAAAATTTGAATTAGATAATAAATAAATAAAACTGTTAAGAATAAAACTCAGTTAAAAGTTTGACTAAAAAGGTCGGTCTTGAGTTTGCTTTTAAAAATGTTTATGCTCTGTGCAGCCCTCAGATCTTCAGATAGGGTGTTCCACAGGCGTGGGCTGTGATAATAAAAAGCTGCCTCACCGTGAGTCTTTGTTCCTACTTTTGGTACAAAACTACTATTTTGCGCCTGGAACCTTGCCAGAGGAACTTTATAAATACTTATTTCCTGCAGGTGAAGTTCCACATTTCTCGGCAGCCTCTGAACATTTCCTTTGAGAAAAAGTCCTCACATAACAACGCTAACAAAGGTTCCTCATATTTAATGAAAGGAGTCATCAGCTTTTAATCCAAAATGATTCATTTTTAAGTGCTGAAGTTGTTTTTATTAAGGTGTTTGATGGATTCAGATTAACTGGTTGTTTATGTAGCCTGACAGAATTTAATTTCAGCCTGTGTAAGATTGTGTCAATACATTTCTTCATGGTCTGATAAGTCTTGAGAACTTTAAAGAGCGATCATCTTAATCTGATCTTGGATGGATTAGCAAACAAAGAGCTGTACAGTGACATTTGTAACTAAAGTACCAAACACTAATCACTGTCCTGGGTTACATCCACTCAAAATCTTTGAACTCATCGTATCACAGGCCATGTTTTCATTTTGAGCATGATCATAAATCAGCTCTTGTATCTTGTCATTTCCCAGGTTTCCCCTCCAGCTCGAAAGTGGGCAGACAGTAGAATGTACAGTGGCCCAGTACTTCAAGCAGAAGTACAACCTGCAGCTAAAATACCCCCACCTACCCTGTCTACAGGTGGGACAGGAGCAGAAGCATACCTACCTGCCTCTGGAGGTGAGGAGTTTAACTGTCTCACAGTCTAATCTATTTCAGATCGTAAGAGACGCTCATGAGAAGCATCCAGGATTGGTGCATTTGGTTACTCAGTGTGTTCTGTGTCTCTACTCATTCCAGGTGTGTAACATTGTAGCAGGCCAGCGATGCATCAAGAAGCTGACAGATAATCAGACCTCCACTATGATCAAAGCCACAGCTCGCTCCGCACCCGACAGACAAGAGGAGATCAGCAGGCTGGTGAGTCGTAGAGACGGCCACAGAGCCGATGTAACCACATTGTGTGCGGGAGTATGGCTCTGTGATTACGAAACATCTAATCTCTCCACAGATGAAGAACGCTAACTTCAACCTGGACCCGTACATCCAGGAGTTTGGGATCAAGGTGAAGGATGACATGGCTGAGGTAACGGGCAGAGTGCTTCCAGCTCCGATCCTGCAGTACGGAGGACGGGTAATGCATTTATGATGATGTTTAAAAGTTCTTAGTATCAGACATGCACACGCACACGCACACGCACACGCACACGCACACACACACACACACACACACACACACACACACACACACACAGCAGTGCACGTTTTACTGAGAACCTGACCTGATTTGGTTTAAATTATAACTCCTCTGGTCGTCTCCTCCACAGAACCGTGCCATAGCTACCCCAAACCAAGGAGTGTGGGACATGAGAGGGAAGCAATTTTATAACGGCATCGAGATCAAAGTGTGGGCAATCGCCTGCTTTGCCCCCCAGAAACAGTGCAGGGAGGAGGTGCTGAAGTAAGTAGAAATGAATAGCTTCAATATGAATTCATTTCATTTCATGGAATTAAGTAATTTTCCCCCAATCATTCTTACACTGTTCATGGTTGCAAATCATCAAATCCAATTTGAATTTAAGATAAGATAGATTTTTATGGAGCCTGAAGGAACAGCCAGAATGCTCCAGAATGATGGCACAAAAAGCACAACATGTATTTGAAATATACAGACATTAGGTGTGATCAAATATGAAGATAAGAATTTGATGCAACCAGACCGTGGCTGAAATAGGAGTAGGATCATGTAAGTAACAAAAGTAATCAAAGTAAATAAAGTCAGAGCGTGACAGAGGCAGTAGTGTTAGCATTAATGCTGCAAAGTATTAGCATTTAGCATAGCATTTTCTAGGGATGTAACGATACACTTAACCCCCGATTCAATTTGAATCTTGAATTTTAATTCACGATACGATTCACTCACGATTCTCTACCAATTTTCAAGAAAACTGGATTGAACTCAAAATTTAAATAATATTATTTTATTCTAGATACTTTTTCTCTTATATTTCTTTGTAAACAAAGTAATCCATTTTCATTTTTAAGGTGTGTTGTAACTCAAATAAAACCACTGCACACTTTTTTTCCGCAACTTGCAAAAAAATTAAAATCACCATACAAAAATACCTTGTTGTTAATATTAAAACAAATAGGGTAAATCTCTTTAAATTTGGGATGTAAATTTCAAGTATTTTCCTTGGTTGATCTTTGGAAATGTTAACGATCAATTATGGTTTAATAATTAAAAAAACGTGAACGTTCTCCATGTCAAAAACACTGCCAAATGGGTTTTTTCCTCCTAAATCAAATTTTCCTTCATGACACATTGTATAACCTATAGACCTGTCACTCAGCTGCAGCCGCCAGCTGAGCGTCTCTGCTGTGTGCAGTCAGCTGATTCTGAAACATGCTTTAAACTTAAAACACCTCCACTCAGCGAGTGACGAGAGAGCAGCGCAAGAGACCTAATGATGTTGAACAAGGAGAATATAATGCAGACAGAGCCTTCTACTGATTAAAAATAATATCCCCATACAAATTTGGTTGAATCGATTTTAATCCACCCTTATTTGTATCAATTTTTTACCGTCTTGCAATATATCCTTACATCCCTAGCATTTTCCTAAAGTCAGGGTAGAGATCAAATGCAAACAGCAGTGTAAAATGTTAAACATGTTGCTTTTAGTCTCAGTGAATTTTGTCTGAGCTTCTCTTATTTCTTTACAGAAACTTTACTGACCAGCTGCGTAAGATCTCAAAGGATGCTGGGATGCCAATTCAGGGCCAGCCATGTTTCTGTAAATATGCCCAGGGAGCGGACAGCGTGGAGCCCATGTTCAGACACCTGAAGAACACCTACTCTGGGCTGCAGCTCATCATCGTCATTCTTCCTGGAAAAACTCCTGTCTATGGTAGGAAATGCTGATTCTTGTTTAAAAAGACTAACCCATAACAAACTAGTGTATATGACAGAGATCACAGAAAGCATCCAGGGACAAACTTCTGTTGTTGAAAAGCATCACAGTGATCTTCATCTTTTCATTTTCACACTGTCCTCTGCAGCGGAGGTGAAGCGTGTGGGAGACACACTCTTAGGCATGGCCACGCAGTGTGTGCAGGTAAAGAACGTGGTGAAGACATCACCTCAGACCCTCTCCAACCTCTGCCTCAAGATCAACGTGAAGCTGGGAGGCATTAACAACATCCTGGTTCCTCATCAACGGTTAGAAACATGTTCTATATCCTCCCATATTAAGCTCTCTTTTTAAGGTATATTTGGTTCCCTTTAGCAACAATTGATGTGCTATGCTTTCAGTGACTGTATATTCATCCGTCTCAGTATTTCAGTGTCTGATAATGATACAACTCCCTCACAAGACTCCTGCACTGCCTTTATGTTTGGTCCTAATTTGCATGTCCTCCTCGCTTCGCCCTCTCTCAGGTCAGCCGTGTTTCAGCAGCCAGTTATCTTCCTGGGAGCAGACGTCACGCACCCCCCTGCTGGAGATGGCAAGAAGCCCTCCATTACTGCTGTAAGTCTCACACATAACACCTTCATTTAATGACTCCTGGAGCACAAGCTCAAGAAATGGAAATTTATGTGCAACTACTGCCAGCCAGGGTGTGCAGGTGAAGCTCGTGCGTGGGCGCGGGACTCTGGAGTGCTTTTGGCTCTGGTCAGCTTTTGGAGGACATTACTCGTTATTACTCCCATCACTTTGTCATTTAGAGACTGACTAATAAAAAGAAGGTCCAGGACAATTGATCAGTGAAATGAGCTGCTCATCATAGATTCAGATTGAGAGAACTTTATTGATCCCAGAAGGGCAATTTAGTTTACAGCCCACCAGCCAGTCTAATAAACAACACTCACAAACAGACAAATGCTCACAGTCTGATAGCAGAAGGGATAAAATAAATTGTGCATCTGTTCGTTCTCCTTGGAGGGGCAAGATAGCGCCACCCTGAGGGCATTACTTAACACGCCGCTAGACTGCTGGCTTGCACTCTGTGAAGCGCGCTCTGCATCAGAGCTGACGCTTTAGTCTTTATGATTCAAAGATAACAGGCTGGAGAAAGAAATTAGCTTTTTAAAGATGACAGGACAGCTGAAGAGAGACAGAAAATGTGGGGAGTAGAGAGAGTAGAGAGTGGGGGTAGTCATGCAGCAAAGGGTCGAGACCTGGGGTCGAACCAATGACTGCTGCAATGAGGATCGTAGCCCCTTTACAGGAGACATGGGCCTAAACCGCTAGGCCAACAACGCCCCTAGAGTTTTGATTTGCTGTTCATTGCTACAGTTGCTGAGCACAGGTGCAACATGGACAAACTGAGATATTATTTATGTTTTAGTGTAGCTCTAAAACTGGTTCTAAAAAGCAACAGATTAAAATCAAGTTCCTTATTGATATTTTCAACAAGGTCTCTTTATTGAAGATTTTTACAATGTACAAAGATACAGAAAATTATGATATTCTATGTCATCAAAATAGAGAAGAAAAAAAGAGAATCAAAAAGACAAACAAACCCTTAAACCCATCTACAAGACACACCACATGAAGCTAATGTCATTCGTAACACATCATCAGTCAACACCCAGAGCTGACACACAAGAAGATGTGGGTTATGGAGTTAAATTCTCTGCTCCCATCTTTTCAACAAAGGCTGCCAGGTTCTATAAAATCTTAGAGCAGACCCTTGAAGAGAGTATTTTATCTGCTCCAGCTTAATATGTATCATAATCCTTTTGATCCAGTGAGATTGTTTAGGGGGAAGGGGGTCCTTCCACCTCAGCAGCATAAGGCACCTGGCCATGGTGCAAAAGGCCAGCACGTTACACTTAGGGCTATTAAAATGCATATCATGTGGCATGATTCCAAATAAGGCAGTGAGACGTGTAGCACTTATGACTTAATGTTAAATGAGGATAAAGTAATATATATCATAAGACTGATTAAATGGGCTAGAGCAGGGGTGTCAAACTCGTTTCAGTTCAGGGGCCACATACAGCTCGAGTTGATCTGAAGTGGGCCGGACTTTGTTTTAGTGCAAAAAAGTTCTAAAAATGTTCACATTTAATGAACTATCTTTTTAGAAAAACAGCTGTTGTATTTTTCACCACTGATGAGTCTCATAGTCGGGCCGTATGTGATATTCTTTAAGCCCTGAAACCTGCTGCGAACACAACAAGCACACAGGTTGCCCATTCACCTGACACAGGGTTTTGCCCCCCAGGGTTACAGAGGGGATGGATTGATTTTGGAAGGAGTATCAAAAACAGACTTCCAAAGGAAAAAAAAAAGTTTAAAAAAGAAGCTATTCTTGACCTCACTAGAGTCAGGGTTATTTTAAGTTCCCATTTACTGTAGATGTTGTAGCGACTACAAAGAGCCGAAAGCCGCTGAGAGGCTGACGCTGGGCCTAGTTATTGTCAGACGCGCTAAAAAACAAAAAAATCACTATGCACAAAAAAGTAAGTTTAACCTTTTATTACCAAAAAAGGATAATCAACTCATGATAAAGTGCACAAACAGAAAATAGCAGAAATAAGTGATAAATAGCGTAAACTGAGTGTAAATTAAGTGAAAATAGCGTTCATAAACGGTCAACAAAAAGTACGGAGACCCAGCTCACCCCCTCTCTCTACCTGCCAAACAAAGGAACACAGGTGCCCCAAATGAACTCAATATCCCCGCCCCTAACACATGACCCGTAAATAACCTAATTAACTGATCCCACAATAAACTGTATTGTAAACAAACACCATAATAACACCACAAAAAGTATACAAACAATATCCTACCCTAAACCTCAAAATAACATTATATAAATGCTGAATCCCTTCATGGCTCCAACAGATGTCATTAAATGAGGAAACAGTAGCTCATGCCGAGCTGCCTTTTCAGGATAGCTCCCAAGTCAGAGTAATTAATTCAGACATTTCACAGAATTGAACATCATGACAGTGAGGCAGGCTCTGTCAGCTGCTCCAACACCAACAAGCACCAAATCCTGCAGCTCTGTGTCAGCTTGGGAGCACAGATGGCCGAATGTGGATCAAAACTACATCAGGGGAATATCCACCTTTGAGAAGCTTGAATGCCCGCCAACACGGCCATCTCACTCTTCCTTACAAAGATATCTAAACTTTTTTAGTCATCTGTTTAGCACTTCTTAGTTTTGTGAAGAGAAAACTGCGTACATGGAGTTAGCAAAAGCATCTGCTGCTGAGTCAAGACGCTACGTTTTCAAGGGCACTCCCTTTTTTTAGGCAAATCAGAGAACAACAGGGACATGTAAATAATGCAAATAACCTGAAGATGTCGTAGGAAAGCAAACGCACGTCGGTTGTGGTTGCCTGGTTACAGAGGCACTGGATCACAGCGCGCAGCAATACGGCTAATAAATAAGAACGTGGATCTATAAATAGTGTGTTTGAAGCAGGAGAGCTTAGGAACCCTTAATTTAACATAAAATCCAGCACATATCTGAATGTTTTCTTACTGTTGTGACAGCATGAAGGCACAAAAGAGATGAAGGTTTGTGTGATTCATGTGCTTTGTTTTTTTTAACTGGAGATGAGCGTTCATAATGTATTCTGGCATTTCCCTTAAAACCATTCCAGCATTAGCTGCAGCAGCTTTATTTACAGCGTCAGTAACTATTGTGTAATCTCTGGCATTTCGTAACACTTATCAAATCTTCTGGCTTCTCGTTCCCTCCATATTTCTTTTCTGTCGCATTAAATAATGATAACTCCCGACACACACCCAGATGGTTAGAGAAGACCGTACAAAGAGAAACGTCTGCTCGCAATCTGACGCCTCGCTTCAGCTCTGAAAAACACAACAAATAAAGCTTCAAGAAAAAAAAGAAGAATAGGGAGTGAGGAGTCAGTTGGGGATAAAGGGAAACAAATGGCTCACCACTGACTCACGTTCAAAAAGGAAATGACGTCAGCCTCCTCGTCCACCCCTTGACCTCAGCTTGCCTGTGGTTGGCTGTTTTGTTGCCTAGCAATTATGACAAACGCTTGAGTCACACACAGGGAGGAGGGAGAGGAGAGTGGGTTTGCTCAGACTCTCCAGACGGAGGAGAAATCCAGTGAGGAATGAGGACTCTTAATCGCAGTGTGAGGATTTGAGGGGAGGAAAATGAAAAGGTGGATGTTGAGCTTCATGCAGTTCCTCTTCGTCGCCTCTAGGGGGTGCTAATGTACCAGTGAACACAAGGACGATGAAGTCATAACAGTGATGACAAATGAGACCACAGATCATTTGAAGTGTTTTTATTGTAAACATTTGCTCGGGAACATTAGCGCCTTTTTATGCCAGCATAAACAGATTACTCTAAATAAGCACCTGCAGGATAATACTGTCTGGAGGCCTTCTCAATATAACAATAGGAGAATAATGCCACATTCATTCTTATGCAAACACAACATGACGCCAAGTAGACTGAGATCCAACTCATTAACATGATTTCTCTGTTTCTTCATCGTTCATGTGATGGATGCCTTTATGTACCAATCAATCAATCAAGCTTTATTTATACAACACCTTTCATACAAATCAAATGCAACCCAAAGTGCTTTACAGCGAGTGAAAAATAAGAACGAAGCAGGCAAGACATATTAGGGGAAAATAATAATAATACAAATAATAATAATAATACAAATTTAATTTAAAATAACATAAAATGAAATAGAGACTAATGTACACCAAAAATAATAATAATACAAATAATAATAAGAATACAAATTGAATTTAAAATAACATAAAATGAAATAGAGACTAATGCACACATCAAAAATAAAATGTGTAATTAAAATAAGTTAAAGCATCAAAATTAAGAATAAAAATAGTTAAAATAAAAGGATTTAAAAGGGGTAAAAATAAGAGTTGAAAAAAAAAACTAAGGCTAAAAATGTCAATAAAACTGAGTAGTTAATAAAATAAATAAATGAATGAATAAATAAATAAAAATAGAATAAGATACAGTTAAAATTACTAAAATAATAGAGCAACATTTAAATCAATATTATAGTAAAAGGTAAGTAATAAAATTGTTTAAACCCTACATAAAAGCCAGACTGATTAAATACGTTTTTGATTTATGTTCAAAAGTCTCAATATCTCTGTCAGCTCCTCTCAGATCCTCTGGCAGGCTGTTCCATAGTTAAGGAGCGTAGTGGCTGAAAGCAGCGTCACCAAATGTTTCTGTTCTCCTCTTAGGAACTGATAAAAGAGAGGACCCGGAAGATCTGAGAAATGCCTAAACAGTTTCAACTTTTACTCTAAAAAAAGCATCATTCATGTGTGTCCACACTCCTTCTAAAGGGCCTGTGTCTACTGTCCTCATAAGGGCCTGTGTCTGCTGTCCTCATAAGGGCCTGTGTCTGCTGTCCTCATAAGGGCCTGTGTCTGCTGTCATCATAAGGTTTATACACTAAAGCATCTCTGATAGGTAGTCTGGTGCAAGGCCATGCAGCGCCTTAAAAACTAGTAAAATAATTTTAAAAGCAGGGAAGTCAATGTACAGATTTTAAAATAGGCGTAATGTGTGCTCTCCTTCTGGTCTTCGTTAAAACTCTTGCTGTTGGATTTTGTAGTTGCAGTTTGTTTATTGTGTTCTTTGGAAGACCAGAAAGAAGAGCATTACAGTAGTCTAGCCTGTTGTTAATAAAAGCGTGCATTGGTCTCTCTGTGTTGCTCAGAGAGAGAAACGGCCTCCCTCTAGAAATGTAAGGTCTTTATAACTTCATACTTGTATTACTCATGGCAATCTAATCAATCATCACCTCTGTCAACCCTTCCCTCTGCTTTCTTTCAGGTGGTAGGCAGTATGGATGCTCATCCCAGCAGATACTGTGCCACAGTGCGAGTCCAAAGACCCCGCCAAGAAATCATCGAAGATCTCTCTTACATGGTGCGCGAACTGCTCATTCAGTTCTACAAATCCACCCGCTTCAAACCCACCAGGATCATCTTCTACAGAGACGGAGTTCCTGAGGGACAGCTGCCACAGGTAATGTGGGGTCACACAGCTGAGCTCTTTGTTATGCTAGAGTCCACCAATGATGAGTTCAACTAAACAATATTCCTATGCGTAGATTCTCCACTATGAGCTCCTCGCCATCAGAGACGCGTGCATCAAGCTGGAGAAGGACTATCAGCCCGGGATCACCTACATCGTGGTGCAGAAACGCCACCACACACGCCTCTTCTGTGCTGACAAGTCAGAGAGGGTAAGCTTTCTTTCATTCCACATATTTTCAAAATATTTCAAGTGATGTATGTTTGATCATTTGTTAAAAATCCCTTCCCTTGTGTTTTCTTTGATAGATCGGGAAGAGTGGGAACATTCCTGCAGGGACAACAGTGGACACCAGCATCACTCATCCCTTTGAGTTTGACTTCTACCTGTGCAGCCATGCTGGCATACAGGTACTAAAACGAGCTTAATAAGTCATTAGAAGACGTTCACATTGCATAGGTTTATCTTTATTCTAACATTTTTACACACTCTGTTTCCAGGGTACCAGCCGGCCATCTCATTACTACGTCTTGTGGGACGACAATCGTTTCACGGCTGACGAGTTGCAGATTCTAACCTACCAGTTGTGCCACACTTACGTGCGTTGTACCCGCTCAGTCTCCATCCCTGCGCCAGCCTACTATGCTCGTCTTGTGGCCTTCCGTGCCCGCTACCATCTGGTGGACAAAGAACACGACAGGTTAGTCTGATGCTTAAAGAAAGAAACAAGGCTTTCATAACTCGATGGATCGAATCCTCATGTTTGATCCTCATACACTCAAAAACTTGTTCTTAACAGCCATGTACATTTTAGGGTGAGATTGACCCTCTTTCATAGTCATAGTCTAATTAACTCACTGATTTACTTATAAGAGCAAAAACATATCAATCTTTGTGTACAGTGCATAGTTCATTCCAGGGTTGTGGGTAATTTGCAGGTCAGGATAAGAATGAGGAAAAAAAGAAAAAAGCACAGAAATTGATTTGTGTATCTGGATTCTTGCCCCTTTTACCAAATCATCAACCTTCCTATATCCTAAATATAAAGCTTGGTTACACAATATCTTTCTAGATTTATCCAGAGTTCTGGATTTTTCCACCTGATAAGGTGACCAATGTGATTTGTGGATATCTTTAATATAGATAATATTTAGAAG
Source organism: Notolabrus celidotus (assembly GCF_009762535.1). Taxonomy (NCBI): domain Eukaryota; kingdom Metazoa; phylum Chordata; class Actinopteri; order Labriformes; family Labridae; genus Notolabrus; species Notolabrus celidotus. The sequence continues at coordinate 8,696,514 of NC_048283.1, read as the reverse complement.
AAAGGGGGTAAGAAGCTACTGAGAGAAATAAGGAAAACTTTACAATATCTACAGGCTCAAATGTGTGATGATGATACAACTACTACTACTACTACTACTACTACTACTACTACCAACAACAACAACAGGAAGAAGAAGAAGAACAATAATAAATTGAAATAAAAATTAATAATGTAATAATAATAATAATAATAATAGTAGTAATAGTAATGATAAAATAATAACAGTAATATTTATAATAATGATAAAAATAATGACAATAATAATTATAATGATATTAAAATAATAATAATACCTTTATTTATACAGCACTTTTCAAAACAAGTTACAAATCACTTTACAAACAAATAAAAGCCGGTAGATGGCAATTAAAAGAATATTAAAAACCCAACAAATGTATAAAATAAGCATCAAAACAATAATGTTATAATGTTTATGTTGAACCTGAGCTCAACCTGTTGTTTTCAATTGACTGTGCGGCACCATGTTGGCTATTTGTGTTTATTTGGAAGGTTCAGATGCCCTTCAACATACAAGATGATTTTAGTTTATCCAAACCAAGATTTGCGTCCATGTCTTTGAATGAATATCATTGAGTTTCATTGTGTGTGAGTGTGTTTGGGTGTGTGTGTTGGGCAGGGAGGCTCAACTTTGAGAAGGTTTGTAACCTGACTCCGTGAAGAATATTCCACATGAATTTTCATTGATTCTTGCTCCCTGTTTTGTCCCTGCAGTGGAGAGGGCAGTCACGTGTCTGGTCAGAGTAACGGTCGGGACCCTCAGGCGCTGGCCAAAGCTGTCCAGATTCACCACGACACCCTGAGGACCATGTACTTCGCCTGAGCTCCACCAACCATCATCACCATCGATCCCTCCCACTTCATTTCTACCTGAGTGGGGCCATGGCCCACCACCACCACCACCACCACCACCTCATCCCCATCCCTTATCCCCAATGACTGCCCACGACACATCCTCCACAGGCCTGTCAGTCATTGACCCAAATCCAAGAAATGTAAGGCCCTTCACCTGTACAACACAGGCAGACTCTACAGCCTCATGCACTCAAAAGGTTATGAATATTATTATTATTATTATTGTTTTCATTTGACTGTTTTTACTTTACCAGGAGTATTGCTCTTTTTACGTTGACTTTTTAAAACTTTGGGTATTATTATGTAATTGTATTGTACGCTACCTTCACACTCCTGTGTATGTAAGTATGCAATACGGATGGGAGGACAACGGGCGATACAAAGAAAAAAAAAAATCACAAAAACTTTTTTAACTGCCACCACAATGCTGCCTCTTCACCCATCCGAACGCCGGATGCCAGTGTTTCAAGCCCTCGAGTATGGGGATCCTCCAGAGGGTGGAACTGGGCACGCACACTTCCATGTATCATTTTGACGTTGTCATGAACTTACATTCATGTTTTTAATGTTTTGAATAATGTTATTTTTTTAAACAGCCTTGAGGAGTCTGAGGTATGGTACATTAGCACTTAGTGTTAGCATCGTAGGTGCCACCAGTCCTGCACATAAGAGTTTGTTAGTTCATTCTGGTCTTTATATTAGCAGAGACAGAAAGAGCAGGTGTAGCATATCGTAGATACAGGAGAGAAGTCCTGCCGCACTCTCTGTGCTGTCGGCCAGTCCCTTAGAGATTTAGCCTATAGTGGCAAGCTTAGCATAACAATAGAGGGACCATTTGCATAGAGTGTATCAAATATACTTGCACCCCATGCACCTAAACCAGCATTATTAACCAGCCAAAAGTGATGCCAACCAATGGAAAAGGGGCACTTACACAGGAAGATAATGTTTCATTCCTGTATTGTCGCTCTTTGAGGATTTATAAGGCACTTTTTTTTTTTACTTACTCATTTATTTTTCTCCAAAAAATGGCGAGAATTGTCTGTCATGAGGCTACACACACAGCTTACTTTGAAGTTAACACATCCACACACGCATAGATTTCAAAACACAGAGGTAAATACGGCAATAGGCAAGGTCAACACTCCTCTGTAGATTTGAATGCAGGCAAATGAAGTCTGTGATCACTTAAGTGCTGCAAAGCTGAACTTGCATTCAGCAAATTGACCTTGCTCCAACCATTCTGCACATTCCGACATATGTCAGTGGAGTTGACGCCACACATTGTGCACTCTAAAAACTTCCATCCATGCACTTCTTTGCTTACCTACCTATCCACACCTGGATCCACTTTTACACATAGCTCTTCCCCCTGCAGGCATTTACAACTCAAGACCTGGAAAGCAGAAGCACACACACACATACACACCTCTGCCCTCTCAGTCTCTTTCTCAGCATGCAGAGACCTCTTCTAATGCACTTGTACCCCGATTTCTCTCCAAGCCAAAACACTTATCATCCTCTTCATCTTCACCTTCTACCCCCTGCTGTCTATTCTGACTTTGAACATCACAAACCTACAGCATCCCACGCTTCAATCCCCTAACTTGTGTTAGCCAATCCCCATTGGTGCTCTGTGTGCATGGGCGGCACAGATAGGGGATTGCTACATTGGACAGGGTGGGCCACTATTACTACTACATGCCCTGCCTTTACATTAAGTCACTTTCTGGATTTATGAAAAATAATGCATGTAATTATTTTTATGACTGGATATTCTGAGCCACCTTACTTTGGTTTTCTTAGAGGTAGGAGCCTCGCGCTCACCACTGCCTGTCAGTCGTTTTTGCCTCGATTGTGTAATGGTTATGAAAACTGCTTTTTTTCTTTGTCATAATTATTAATATTATTATGAATATTGTGACTAGTGTCAGAGTGTATCCTCAAGAGGGCACTGTGGAGACGGTCTCAAAATTCCACCTCAGTTGCCCTTAAAGCGCCTCAAATCTCGTCTGATGGTCAGAGCCCCTTTGAGTTTAAAGGGATCAAAAGATAAGAGATCAGATGAGTTTGATTTTTAAATCATGTTTATTAACTTGCATAATCGATATGCCTTTGTACACCGTTTTACTGATCCTTCATTGTGTCCAAGGTGATTTGTATATATAAATATATAATATTAACCTGTTAGGTATTTTGGCTCACCAGTTGCCGGGCCTTTCACAGTTGGGGTCGGTGTTGTATCCCTCATTCTGTGCTTAAAAAAGAAAAAGAAAAAAATCAGTCTGGGGGGCATTTTCCCAGCACCACTGAAACCAGATGCAGTTCTTCATTCACTGAAGCCACAAAGCACCTTGCAATTTGGGGAGACGAATGACAAGTCACCCTGAAAAATGCATCATGTGGACACAGGAGAGTCCACCCCTCTCCACACAGCCTCACTGTCTGACTAAGCAATATTGAAGCCACTGATCAAGAACAGTCCTTGTCATAGCACTTCCCAATAGATTTGAATGAAAGGACATGGAAGCATATTATTTTGGCTCTGTATGTGATAGTATGGGAACTCTGTTGGGGCGGGTTATTTTTTAAAGAAAATAAAATTGTTTTTTATTAATCCTGTTGTCTTTGTACTTTCTTCAAAGTTTGAGACTGTGTGTTTTTTTGTGTGATTTTAGTTTATTATAAAAATGAAATAAGGTGCTGTCCCATAATCATTTTCAAAATGTTGCTTTCAGTATGTTCTCTCTTTGATATCATGTAACAATTGTGGGAAGGTGGGAACCTTTAGGCAATCTATTGCCTAAATTACATCCTTAAAACATTTTCTGAATGTTGCTTTGAGAGTGTTCTTCACTTGTTACCAGTTAACATTGTAGGAACGTTTTATAGTAGAAAGTTCCTCAAAAATGTCCCCAAAACATCCTCAGAATGTTGCACTGAAAACGTTCCTCCTTTGTTAACAGTTAACATTATAGGAACATTATACATGATAAACATTCTTAAAACGTTCTTTTAACATTACATGAAAATGTTTTCTTTAAAGAACTTCTAGGGCAGGGGTGTCAAGCATGCGGCCCGTGGGCCAAAACCGGCACGCCAGAGGTTCCAATCCGGCCTGCGGAATGACCTTGCACAGTTAAAAAATTACAGAGCAGACATTAACTGCAATTTCTTCAATAAAAGTGACTACTATTTCAAATTTGTCATCTGGGGGTTGCATAAAATCATAGTGCTGAAGGAACGCACCTGAACAGCGCTTTTTTTTCTCAAAATGAGAAAATAGATAACTTGCTGTTTGCATAATCTGGTTGAGATTCAATACTTTTTAAAGCACTATAAGATGATCCACTAACTACTTACACTAGCACTACACCCCTGCAAACAACACTGTCTAGCAAGCAAACTCATGCTGGAGCTGAGGGGTCCAAAATAATCAACTTTACTTTCTTCATTATTATAACCTATCTGTTCTTTTGCAGTAAACATTACACTCTGTGTTAGGTGAATGGGTAACCTGTGTGTTTGGTGTGCTTGCAGTAGGTTACAGGGCTGTTGGAGCCATTTACATTGTTTCGTATGTTTGATTATTTTTACTTTAATCAATCAATTTATTTATTGTTATTTAATTTAAGGTAATTAACTTTGATGCCATAGAGGTATTAGTATATTTCATTACTCACTTTTATAGGTTGATAGTTTTGCACCAGGTGTATATATATATATATGGGTATGTAAGATAGGAGGGGCGGACACTGGGGATGGTGAATGGTTTTTTACCAGCAAATCTGAAAGACAAGCTACCTTTTGTTTGAGCGAACCTTTTGTTATACAATAAACCTCCAAAAGACTGAATACTTGGCTGGACATTGACACTTTTTTTGGACACCGTGTAAGATCCACTCTTCCCATGCCCCGTGGCCGGGTTTTGATTTGAGATTTAAGTTTTATAAGTTGACCAAGTCAAATAGCCATTACAAGGGCTTAATGAGTAAAATATTCGGCCCACTTAGAGACTCATCATGGCAAAAAATACAACAGCTGTTTTTATAGAAAGATAGTTCATCAAATGTGAACATTTTCAGAGTGTTTTTCTTTTGCACTAAAACAAAGGGAAACATTTGGAGTTGTAATTATTTATAGGTTATTTTGTTATGATTTTGCTAGTCCGGCCTACTTCAGATCAACTCGGGCTGTAAGTGGCCCCTGAACTGAAACGAGTTTGAAGGCCCTGTTCTAGGGAATGTTATCCAAAGTTCTGGGAGTGTTCCCTGCTAGCTGGGGTTACACTTAACAGAGAATATGGAGACGTAACTGCAGCTTAATAACATAAATAAATACCATGATAAACTGAATTATCTCTCAGTTTATTGATAGTATTGTAAACGTAGGGGTTACCTTTGGGTGAAGGCGGAGTTGGTTCTTCTGACGTCTGCTGACACAGAGCCCACCTCTTCCTGTCGGTGTCAGAAAGGCAACTTCACCATATTTAGCTGGCTCGCCGAAGCCCAGCACAGTTGATCTGTCAACCAGACTGAAAACTTGACACTTGTCGGCGGATACTTGGCGGCGCTGACAGCTTAATACTCATACCGGGATACACACTCCAGAGGACGGAGGGTCTGTGGGAGAAGATGCTGAGGACACGGGGCCGACTCAACGGCTGCTTTTAAAAAGTAACCGTCGACTGTCAGAATCCAACTCTCTAACAGCCGAGCTAGCTCATCATTGTAGCTCCTCCGACGCTCGTTTTACTGAAAATACGCATTAATGTCGTGTATATTAAGGGCCATGTGTAGTTAGGTGTTCATTTAGGCTCAGTGACTCCGCTGCTATGATATCCTGACAGCTCCTGTCGCCTGTTCCTCTCACTTTTTTAAGCCTTGCTAGCGAGCTAACTTGGCTAACTAGCAGGTTTTCACTGCCGTTCAGCAACCAGTAGCTTTCCCCCGTGGCACTGAAATCCTAGTGGATCCCTTGTAGACGGTGTGTGGGGGTCACCGAGGATCCACGACCACCGCACTGAAGGACCCCTCTTTTGACAGAGCCTGCAAGTCGAGGAGCTAAAAGGAGACCAAGGCGCTTGGCCATTCAGCGGTGCAGAGGCGGCGCACTGCCCGGAGGAGACACCGGATTGAACGGAGGAAGAGTCCCAAACGTTTGACAACTGTGATCCGGGTAGTGAACCGGGCAGAGACCTCATGAATGGAAATCGGAACTACAGGTAATTCACAATGTCTCTTTAGTAACTTGTTGACAGTGTGTGCATCGGTGGGATATGTGCATCAAGATAGCATTACCGGGTGTTTAATGATATCAGCTGTACCTGGTAGCTTGAGGTTAAAAACTAGAACCAGTCAGTCTGTCAACCTGACTGAATACATGGTGGTTGAAATCCCTGGAAAACGACAGAATTAAACATCCATCAGTCTGCTGTAATCATCATCCCATGAGCAGGCATTCACGTGGTATCGTAATCTGAAAAATGGGCTTCCGATTGGGGACACACACACACACACACACACACAGGTCCGTTTCCAGGGGTGGCCCAACTGAGGCTCTCACACAGCCAGGGGTGTATTGTAAGTTGTAAATTTTAAAATTATTTTTTAATTAATTTAATCTAATTTTAATTGTAAATCACGCCCTCATAGTCCCTCCCCTCTACTCCAAAACGGTGGCAAAAAGTTGAAACTGAAAAGCAAATAATTGAAAAAAAAGAACCCTGCATTAAAAAAAAAAGAAAGAAAATGTCATCAAAAAAAACAAAACAATCTGTCATTGGAAAAAAAAGTGACATCAAAGAAATACAACATGATTGTCATTCAAAAACATATTAGAATACACAAATGTCTTGAAATGAACTAATATAACATTTGATGTCTCTGATTTTAACTTCAGTGAAACATTTTCAATGCCAATACCTGTTTTGATGCCATTACAATTTTTTTTACAATACAAGTGTTTCAATGCCAGTGTTTCTTTTTTTCAGTTTCAGGGTGTGTTTTCAATGCCAAATTTTATTTTCAATACCAAACGTTAAAGTTATCGTTTTGCCTCCGTATGGCCAGTGCATTTACAAATAAATAACATTTACCCTTTCTGTCTTCACAACCTACTTTCATTAAAGTATTAAACAGTTGTTATATTCCTTTTGACTTAAAAAAAAAACCATGACAAAGTGGCATAAATCTTCTAAGCTTAATTCTTTAAGGACTTACAAAAGATGTTTTTTCAAAGTCACATTTGAGGGCACTTCTAAAGAAATCTACTGTCAGCCTTTTAACTCATCCCAAATTATAGATTTGAACAGAAACCCCACCTCTGACAAGGCAAACAGCCAATCATAGTTTAGGATTTTGGGATGGCCAATTGGATTTCAAGGAGTGCCAGTGCCACCCTTGGCCATCCCTCTGGACACGCCACTCCACACGCAGGTGAAGGCTCCCTTTAGTTTTGGTACCCGACTTGATGAGTGGGTATCTTCATGTTTTGTTACGTAGAAACATTATGTACAAAACAATTTTAACCTGATGCATTTTTTAAAAGTTAAATCACTTTTCATTTTTGCCTCATTTAACAATTATTCTAAAGTAAAGGAATGCCACCAGCATCTGTTAATGTAGATGAATCATTGAAATGATAAAACTAATATCATATTACACTTTTAAATGTGTCCATTTTGTTGCATTATTACGACTTAAAGCTCACGAACACACTGACAGAATGATTCCCAACTTGAGAACTCCGAGCATCCGAGGAGCACGTGAACGCACCGCGGAGCCGTAGTCTCTGTCAGCCTGATCCTCTGTTATTCTGCCTTAGCATGAATCACAGGGAAAAGAGACTCGCTGAATAACACACTCAGTCATGTGTGAGTGAATGAAACTTAATCCTTGATCTCGAAAGTTCAGGCTGTTGGAATAATCTTGTGCTTCTCTGTCCTGAGGGGGGGGGGACCTTGTCCCACTGACTGTGAATGTAGAAGCATTATCAGCTATGGTGTGGGATCAATAAACAGGTGTGGAGGACAGGCCTGGTATTCCCCAGTATAATTGGACTTTTAGTAGTAATAGTGTAAAATAAGATGTTGTGTTCACCTCAAAGTTAGCCACTTGAGCACGCATGACACAGGGGATTCTCTATCCTGTCAATGACCCAGTCTTGGTCACCCACTGACCCCTGACTGACCTTAATATATTAAGCAGTGGCCCTCTCTCAGAGCACATACAGTGGGATACTCTTTGTTTGTTTGTTTGTACATTCATAACTTATCAATTTCTGTTATCTAAGACTAAGATCTTAAGTTGTTAATAACCTGTTAATAAACCTATGAATACAACATGCTAGGGTTAGAACGATTCTTTTTAACAACGATTCGATTCGTGGTTGCTGATACGATTAAAGGACGATATAGGTTCATTTGGAACGATACGATCAGAAATGATTCAGTGACTTGAAATCAATTCAGTAACTTTTAAGGCAAAAATTCAACTAGTGTGACTGAAATAAATACCTTGACACTGAACAGTCATAGATTCCTGCTGTTGCCCTGATGTTTTTTGCCCGAGCCCGAGCTTTGACCTAAAATCTGTTGTGTTAAATCCCATGGCGCCTTAGTATGTGGTTGGATAGATTTGTTGTGTTGTTGTGGTACCTTTCTTGACCATTACATATTCTACAAACAGCGACTGACTTATTTAGAACATCTCCATCTTTGTAAAAGCTAAAGTGTTTCCACACACTGGACCGCAATGGTGGCTTGATCATTTATTGCTCGCCAGCTTCTCCTCTGCCATCCGCCATGCTATGTTTTGTTGTCTGCTGGCGCATGGCGATGACGTCTCAGACAGGCAGCCTGAATTGAGTAACGTTTAACGTCTTTATCATTAAAAGTGCAAAAAAAACCCACACCCATATAAAGTCTGCCATGCTTCAATCCAATGCATTATTTCCTCGTATTGATACAATCGATTTATTACCTTTTTTTTTTTTAAGCTATATTTTGGTCTTTTTTGCCTTTATTTTATAGGATAGCTGAAGAGAGACAGGAAATGTGGGGAGTAGAGAGCGGGGGAAGACGTGCAGGAAATGGTTGACCGTCTGGGAATCGAACTGGCGACCCCTGTGACGAGGACTGTAGCCTCTGTATGTCGGGCGCTTAGACCGCTAGGCCACCAGCGCCCCGATTTATTTCCTTTTAAAACAATGTTAGATCGATATATGTCGTCTGGAAGGCCAACTTACCGAGCACAGATCAATGTAGTCAGATCATAGGAATATAAATCAATACATCGATGTAGTAGATTGAGTAGATAAATCGTTACACCCTTAGAACATTCAGCGCTTTAAATCATCACCCCATGCCATGACCAGTTAACTGTTTTTGTCTTGGTCTTAGTGGCAGTTTAACAGTCCAGACCGTCTCGCATTGCCTAACGGAAGCCTTCCACTTAATGTGACCATAAACTGAATGCAGGGCACTCCTACTGATCAGCCACTGACACACGATACAGGAGTTGGATCCGAACCCTCCCCCTTCTTCTCAAGAGGAGATCCTCCTCTGCTGCACTGTCTGCTATCTCAGTTGCAACCCTGCTCTTCTCAATAGGGACACCTACCAGCAGCTGTAGTGTGAAGGAACTCAAGGTGTTTTCCCAGTAATGAAGCGCCAACAGTAGCCTCAAACGCTTTAACAGTTATGTGTCACTGTTGTGGCCGATGTGCATGTTAATCTTACATTGTAGTAAGGAAAGTGGACATGAGAAATACGATATTCTTTTAATGTTTCATTACTCTGACCGTATTCAGCAGTTTAATAGTCATTTTGTTAACACCTCCTTTAAGTACACAGAAACACACCGTCTTTGTTTATCCTTCTGTATGTCAACTCTTTTTTTACCTAGCTGCTGATGGGCACCTCATGTCCTCGCTGCTTACGTATTGGTTCATGTGTGTGTGTCACGTAAGCGTGTGTCTCTGTGCACGAATGGTTGCATGAAATGTGCAGCCACGTGTGTAAATCTGAGATCGGCACATGATCACCTACATTTGATTGGACGGTTACCGATCAGAGGCGAACAGACTGCAAATCGTCCAGTTCCTGTCACCAGCTGATGTTTCAGAGCACCTTTACTGTTTCAAGACGTCATCCAGGAACTTAATGTGATATTTTTACTGCTTATTGATACCCTATAGAGCTATTAATAGATCTATCTATCCTATTCTATTTATTTATAGAGACTAATGTAGCACATTCAGATAGAGCCCTGTCATGTTGTATTGTCTTCTTTGACATTGATTGTGTAGGATCAAAATCATACCACTAACAAAGCAGCTAGTCCATGATTTAAAAGGAGCATCCCATCGGTCAGTGGTCCAGAGATGCTCAGGAACCGGCTTACTCCTCTCCCGGTCATTGTTAGGAGCAGCAGCGTGCGGCATGGAAACCATGGCTCTGGAGAGCTTAGCACCAGGGATATAATGAGTGCAAGGCTTTGGAGCCCTAAAGCAAATCAAATCCATTTTGATGTGTTAACCCGGAGGTATGCTCACTAGCAGCTCGTCACTTCAGATTGCTGTGATGTTATAATAAGGCCAGAGCTAGTCACAAAGTTCAGATTGTGGCTTTTGTCTTGTACATCTCTGGAGGCGTCATAGTCAGAAAACCCACAACCTTAAATATAAAGTCATTCATGTTTCCTGGCTTCTATTCTTTTAACTTAAACACAGAATGCTGTCCACGTCGTGCTGGTTTCAGTGTCACTCAGGCAAACCTTTAAAGAAATCATGGACACTCAAGATAATGCATTTATTTGCTTTCTTGCTGAGAGTCGAAGGGGAAGATCAATACTCCTCTTACATCCTTTTAATGTTAGGCTTCTGCATGTAGCTACTTACTTAAGTTTAGCTACAAGGCCAAAAGGACCTTTGCCTCTTAGATCTGATTGTATTAAACACATAGACTGTATAAAATATGGACGTAGTATCCGTGACGTCACCCATCTGTTCCTGAGAGCTGTTTTGAAGCAAATCGACGGCGGCAGCCATATTGGTAATGCGGAACTCAACTAGGCAGAGTGTGACGTAGTGTGAGTCTCTTAGCCAATGGCTGTGTGTTCCCGACCGGGAGTCACGTCAGTCATGTCCTTATTTGGGCAAAACTCATAATCTTAATATCTTCTTAACCGTCACGTTAGAAAAAAATTCACCCCCCGTACAGTGTGTGCCATTAGAGAGATTAGCGTTGTAGGGCCAAGCCGTTTTTTGAACCAGGCTGTAAACATGTTTATTAATGCTGCAAATATTGTCTTTTTCCCATTCATATCTATGTGGTTTCCGGTGTTTCTGCAGCCAGCCTCAAGCGGATTTTCGATGTATTGCAGTTTATATCACTTCCGCATTGGCTTCCTCGTTTGAGACCGGAGTTTGCCGCTTGATTAAACATCACTGAACATCCATAGAATGCTCAAATTGTATTGGCTCAGACATTTTGACACCAGTAAATATATGAATCATTGTGGAAAGAATCACTATGATATCCTACTTTATGAATCTTGTGACTTGCACAGATAGTAAAGTCAGCCTCGCTCAGTTCATTGGTAACAAAACTCGCTACGATATGAACCTATCTAATTTTCGAATTGTTTTTTTTTAATCCACACAAAATACCGATAAACTATTTTAACATTTTGGGTCATTATGTGGACTATTTGTCAGCTGTTAACAGTGACTTTAAGGAGTCTGATGCTTGACCTGATTGTTCACACTGTATGTGTTAAATTCAAGCGGCAACCTCCGGCTGTGAGAATGGAAGCCAATGCAGAATTGTTTAAAAACTGCAGTTCCTTGAGTGTCAGCTTGAGGCTGGCTCTGGAAGAACTGGAAACCACATACACACCAATTCAAAAAAGCCGATCTTTACAGCAGAAATAAACATGTTTACAGCCTGGTAAAAAAAACGAGTGTAGTCTGGAGAGCTCTTTTCTAAATCAGGACAGGTGAATTTTTTCATAACGCAGCAATTTGAAGATATTAAGATTAAGACTTTTCCAATAAGAGAGGCACAGCTGACTTGACTGACAGGCAGGAACACTGTAGCTGTTGGCTAGGAGGCTCAAAGCCTGCCTCTTTACCTCACACTAGCTTGACAGCAGTTAGGTTGAGTACCTCATTTTCAATATGACTCCCACCAATGATTGGCTTCAAAACAGCGCTTCAGAAACAGATGGGTGACGTCACGGATCCTAAGTCTATTATTTATACACACAGTCACAATGTATTTGGAGCCTTAACAGTTGTCAATAAAGTTTGCTTTGAAAAGTACCTCACACAGAAGCTGAACCAAGGGAATATGACTTCAACATCAACTTTTTGACATGTGACAAAGTCTTGGAAAATAGAAGCTTTTCAAAAGTTTCCTTTGTGTGAGAGCTGCTGTACTGGATTGCATCAGATTGCATAGGAAGTCATAATGTTATGGCTGATCAGTTGTCCATGGTTCTTTCAGATGCTGTATGCCGTTTTGTGCAGGTTCAGTCAGATTTAAAAAAAGAGCCCTGAAGTTGGGGAACCGGCTCATGAGTCTGCTTTCACCATGCGAGAGTGTGCAGTCGGCCGACCAAAATTTCTAACATGCCAGAAATTCATTTGACCAGTCATGAGCAGCTGATCAGGTTATGATCGGCTCATGTGCCCCGTGTACACTGCAGGGCAAACAATGTGCGATTGGGACTGAAATTCAGCCAGACTTCAAAATCAGTTGGGAAACCACTTTTTTAAGTAGTCCATATTCTACGCTGAGTAATCAAGTGATCACCACTTGTAAAGAGCCCCCTCTCTCTTCCTCAGTAAACCCCTCTCTGGTGGAAGTCATAGTTGTTCCAGTCATAGCTCGCATATTGAGAAATGTTGCTTACTGGAAGACAATGAGATGGTGTGGGGGCTTCCCAACCCTCCACCTGTCACCACACTTAGTGAGCAGGTGGGGTTTGAGTTGGCTGGAGATGACTCACATTTGTACACAACACATAAGAGAGCAAGTTCTACTCCACTGAGTGGGCTTTAAGGACATAAGCACATTAGCTGACTTTCTGTTGTTTGTGACATTGATGTCTTATTCTCCCGGCCAGTCTTTCTCCCCATTTCTTCCCACCCTTGTTTCTCACACTCCTGCTTTTTTCCCGCTCTTTTTTTTGATTCACAGACGGTCGCCACCACTCCCCCCTCTTCCCCTTCCTTGGTTACGGCTTCTGTTTCCCTCTCTGAGCCTCAGTGGGAAACTCAGCCTCTCCTGTCACTCTCCTCGTAGGCTGGTTCTCTGTGGGTTTTGCACTGACAGTGGGGTCTGCTTTGAGGGAGGGCTTAAGGACTTGATTTGCAGTCTCTCCCTATAACGCCCGGTTCATTCAAGCAGCTCAGTGACAATAGACAACCCCCCATCGCAACCCCAGCCACCCATAAGGCTAACCATGTGCATATTGTTGTTGGTTTCTATGGAGAATGCAGTTTGCCGTTACTCCTCAGGCTTTGTATCACAGTGAGAATTACCCTTGGCCTTTGTTTGACGGAGGAAATTCAGAAACCTACCTAATAACCCCTCCTATAATTTGATCTAATTCATGCTTGTGTCATGGGATGATAAGCTTTAATGCTTTTTATGTTTAATTAAGGTCTGTCCAAAGCTGACAGGGATATTCTATCATCCAAAGAACCAACAATGCAGATGTTATAGGAAGCACTCATTCATGATTTAAGCTGAAATAGAAGATGAGGTATTTGGGTTAATATTTAATTATTTTCTATTACTATTATTACTATTTCCTGTTTCCATGCTTTCTTGGTTAGGTAAAGTAAAATGTTGTATTCTTTTGCCACACTCATTTATTTGTTGTTAAGTCAGACGTACTTCTGAAAAATCTGACACACTACCAGTCAAAAGTTTGGAAACACCTTCTCATTCAAGGGTTTGTATTTATTCTAATTATTTGAAACACTGTAGATTAATACTGAAGACATTAAAACTATGAAAGAACATATATGGAATTGTTTAATTCACAAAAAAGTGTTAAACAAACCAGAATATATTTTAGATTCTGTAAAGTAGCCCCCTTTTTCCTTCATGACAGCTTTGCACACTCTTGGTATTCTCTCAGTCTGCTTCATGATGTGGTCTCCTGGAATAGTTTCTAATTAACATGAGCCTTGACAAGAGTTCATTTGTAGAATGACTTGCCTTCTTTTTTTTTTTTTTTTTTTAAGTTATATTTTTTGGGCCTTTTTGCCTTTATTTCATACGACAGCTGAAGAGAGACAGGAAATGTGGGGAGTAGAGAGTGGGGGAAGACATGCAGGAAAAGGTTGACCGGCCGGGAATCGAACCGGCAACCCCTGCGATGAGGACTGTAGCCTCTGTATGTGGGGCGCTTAGACCGCTAGGCCACAAGCGCCCCAGAAAGACTTGCCTTCTTAATGTGTTTGAAACCATCAGTTGTGTTTTTCAGAGGTAGGGTTAGTACACAATGGATAGCTCTATTTGACTACTGTTGTAATCCATATTATGGCCAAACCATATTATTTCATAGGTGTGTCCAAAATTTTGGCAACCTCCGGCCGTGAGAATTGAAGCCAATGTGGAAGGGTTATAAACTGCAGTTCATCGAGTGTCCGCTTGAGGCTGGCTCTGGAAGAAACGGAAACCACATACACATCCATTCAAAAAAGCTGATATTTACAGAAGAACTAAACATGTTTACAGCCTGGTGCAAAAAACAAGTGTAGTCTGGAGAGCTCATTTCTCGATTGGCACACACTGTACGGGGTGTGAATTTTTTCTTTACGTGGTAATTTCGAAGATATTAAGATTAAGAGTTTTTGTATAATGACGGGGGCACTGGAGCTCTTGGCGAGGAGGCTCAAAGCCCGCCTCTTTACCTCACACTAGCTCAACAGCAGTTGGGTTGACTTCAGCATTTCCAATATGGCTCCCACCGATGATTGGCTTCAAAACAGCGCTTCAGAAACAGATGGGTGACGTCAAGGCTACTACGTCCATTATTTATACAGTCTCTGCTGATGATGCCAGAGTTTAAACTTTTTTTTCAGCATCTGGCTACATGTTTCCTTAAAAAGTATAAAATAGAGATTTCAGCGTAGCTTCATTTTAGCCTAAACTCCTGTGGCCCTGTGTGGAGCGCTGCTGTGTGTTTGCATGTTGATGAACTAGACTGAGAGGCTGCTTCTCTGGCTGACACATGCTGCTGTCATGGCGTGGGACTGACTGAGAAACTCCTGCAAGTGGGCTGCTTAGACAGAGGGAAAAGTTGAGGGATGGAGTTTGTGTGTGTGGTTTGGGAAAGGGGGTAAATAGAGGAGTATGAGGAGGAGTGGGAGGAGGAGGAGGAAGAGGAGAGGGAGGAAGACTGGAGGTTGTGATGTGTCACAGAGATTAGAAGCCAGAGCAGCCAGACCACATGTCTTTTCCTCCACCTCCTCTTCCTGGTCCTGCCTTTTCCTACCAGAGATCTGTTTTTTGGGGGGGAACTGCAAGGGGCTCATTTTAGGGGGGGAGGTTATGGACAGGAAGTGAGGGAATGGGAAGGAGCAGTTTCTGTGTTTTGTTGGGGGGCTCACTACAGGACAGAGAAGTCTGTGTTTAACAGTGGTAGAGAAAGATCGCAATTCTCTTCTTTATTCCTTCTATTTTCAAAACAACGGCTGTTTCCATAAAATCGATAGTGTCTTACATTTAAAGGGACAATCAGTGAAATTCTCTCATATAAAATAATTGTATTTGTCTACATAAATGCCTGAATTGGCTTTAATTGTCCTCCAATCATTGAAATAAAGAACGTCGCCCTGTTTCCACTGCTATATTTTTGGGGTCAAACTTTTAACAGGGACAAACAGAAACCAGATGGAAACATTTTTAGAGGCCAGTGAGTGAGTGAGTGAGTAGCAGCCTCTGTGCCAAAAAAGAAGTGCGTCCAATGAGCACATCATTTATATTATGTCAATATCTAATTTCTAGTCAGACAAGAAACGGGTCCCATCCTCCTCTGACGTTTAAAGCCAGGAGGAGACAAACTCTGTACAACAAATGTTAAAGTTCAGTCCGTTTTTAGATTGTTAACCCTTTTGTGGTTTATGCGTCAGAGAAGAAGTGACGGATTAGCTGAAGTATTTAAATGAGAGAGTCCCAGTGAAACTACATGCTACAAGGAAAGAGGACCAAACCAAGACACATGGATAGAGTCTGTGCTGGAAAACCCCCCCCAAAAAAACGTGTTATGCTGATGACAGAGTTTTATGCATTTTAATCAATAGCATGTTTTTATGTGTCAGGGTGTAAGCAGCAGATACTGCTTAGTGACGGTGGTTTAAAACTTAGTATGAGCTGACATACATCGGTCCTTTTGATAATATGTTCACATTTTTTTAGTCTTGGCTCGATGCAAAAAAAGGGATTTAGTTGACAAACATCCTCAAAAATCTGAAAAAAAAATATTTTTTTAATCAGGTTTCACACCACAGTTGTTTTTTGCTAGTGATACAGGCTTATGTTAATCCCTTTTTAACAAAATACACAAAGAGTAGCGCTTTGCCATGTGGTAAATATAATGAAGAACCCACTCTTCAATTAACATAAATATTGTAATGCAAACATAAAAAAAATGCAGACGGAATATTTCTAAAACACATATTTATTCAAGAACCCTCTTAATGTGAAAGTTTTGTTCCTTTAAAAATAATCACATTTTATCACTTATTATGCAAAAATACGGTTGGGTTATCGCATCTGGCTCAACTTTACAGGTACCCTCCCCTGCACCTTCTTCAAGCCAGTGGCATCGCTCTCATTCTTCCCTCCCACAAGTCACCTCTCTTGACTGAGGCCTAGCATTGAGTTGAGTGGTTTCTGCAGGTTATCTCTTTGCTGGTCTAGCACCACAAACTGCTTACATCATGGGCGAGGGCTGGGGGGCGAGGGCCGGGGGACGGGGGACGGGGTTGCGGGGTTGCCGTGATCCAAAACACAAACCTAACGTGTTTCCACTAGGGATGCACCGAAAAATTCGGCCACTGAAAATTTTCGGCTGAAAATGGCTCAAAAGTGCGTTTTTTGTTTTCGGTCAATAGTCTTTTATCAAGGCAAGGCAAGGCAAGGCAAGGCAAGGCAAGGCAAGGCAAGGCAAGGCAAGGCAAGGCAAGGCAAGGCAAGGCAAGGCAAGGCAAGGCAAGGCAAGGCAAGGCAGCTTTATTTGTATAGCGCATTTCATACACGAGGGCAACTCAGTGTGCTTTACATTATAACATTAAAAGCATTGGAGACATTCAGGCAGTCATAAAAGAACACAATTAAAATGACAAATATAATTAAACAGAAAAGAAAAGGAAAATTAGAAATATATTAAAAAATTAAATTAAAATTTTAATTTAAAGTGGGTTAAAATGAGCTAAGATAGGAAAGCAGTGGCAAATAAAAAAGTCTTAATCTTGGATTTAAAAGAGGTGAGAGTTGGAGCGGACCTACAGCTTTCACGGTAGTGTGTTCCAGATCTGTGGTGCATAATGACTAAACACTGCTTCACCATGTTTCGTTCTGACTCTAGGGACTGAAAGCAGACCAGTACCTGATGACCTCAGAGGTCAAGGTGGTTCATAAAGTAGTAGCAGATCAGCAATGTATTTTGGGCCTAAACCATTCAGTGCTTTATAAACCATCAGCAGGATTTTAAAGTCTATTCTCTGACAGACAGGAAGCCAGTGTAGAGATCTAAGAACTGGAGTGATGTGGTCTACTTTTTTGGTCCTTGTTAGGACTCGAGCAGCAGCATTCACCGAAACAACACACTGAAACAGAATGTTGTGATGACACAAGTAAAAACTGCGGTCAGTACCTGCTTGTCTGGATAAGGACCAACATGTCTGCATCCGTTATTCCTTTAATGCAGCACTAAAGCGTCTTCTAAGCAAAGAGGTTGAGATGGACCACGGAGTGAAAACAATGAAAAGTACACTCTTAGAGTCTGTCAGCACCAAGCGGCAACCTCCGGTCTAAAAATATGAGTCCAATGCAGAAGTGTTAAAAACTGCAGTTCATCGAGGATCCGCTTGAGGCAGGCTCCGGAAGTCACATACACATGAATGGGAAAAATACGATCTTTGCAGCAGAAATAAACATGTTTACAGCCTGGTACAAAAGACGAGTGTAGTCTGAATAGCTAATTTCTCGATGTCCTCTCACTGTGAGGGGGGTGAATTTTTTCCTAACGCCGCAATTTCGAAGATATTGAGATTA
Source organism: Notolabrus celidotus (assembly GCF_009762535.1). NCBI lineage: Eukaryota > Metazoa > Chordata > Actinopteri > Labriformes > Labridae > Notolabrus > Notolabrus celidotus. The sequence goes on along the minus strand of NC_048283.1, from coordinate 8,678,340 downwards.
CGAGTCTTCCAATGAGAGGCACAGCTGCCTGTGGGAACACTGCAGTTGTATGCTAGGAGGCTCAAAGCCCGCCTCTTTATGTCACACTGGCTCGACAGAAGCTGTAGTGACTATCCTGACCTGATTTTAGTCACTGTCTGGGTGCGGGAGTGAGGTGTTTTTGACGCGCTTCTAAAAGAATCCATTGTCCAATCTGAGGTTATTGTTGCGTTATTTCTTGCCGTTTATTGTTCCAAAACATAAACAGGTAAAACAACTTACTTTGCTGGTGATAGGCGGGATGAAAACAAATGTGTGGTATAAGACGACCAGTAAAAAACCGTGTGCTCTTCCCGTTCCCAAGATCACTACTTCACCTGTGCCCCTTTTGTAGTATTTACCTGCCCGTTTACCTGAAGTGCCCCTTGTGGTGATTGTGTGAGTAACAAAACAAAAAACAAAAACAACATAGGTAAAAATGGCTCATACAGAAGCAATATGGCTGCCGCTGCCGATTGGCTTCAAAATAGCCATAAATGCAATAGTAGGGGAGACCGGGGACAGTTGTAACACTTTTGCAATTCTGTCTATAACTTTGAGCTCTTTTAACCCAGTGTGTTCAAACTGCTATACAAACTAGCCGCAACTACACTGTCCTCTGTCTCCCAACTAATAATTGGCATAATAATTTCTTGCGGTTTTCAGTTTACGGTCTTGGTTTCCTCATTTTTGGTTTACGATTTCGTCCAAGAATTTTCATTTCGGTGCATCCCTAGTTTCCACCGTTGTCCTGCAGTGAAAAAATAAAAAAGACTAATGGATTCGAAGGCAAAGCAGTGGTCGGCGGAGGAGAATAGCTGTTGTGAGGGAAAGTTCACGCTAGTGCTGCTGGGAAAAGCGATCACGTAAATCTGACGTCATGACGTGCCTCTTCCACGGGCCTGAGCGGGTGGAAAAACAACGAGTGCTGCGCTGAAATGCAACCCGGTTCGCGTTGGTCGAAAAGAGGTGTAGGATGAGGTCCTGATATTTTGATATTGCAATTTTAATTCATATCGTACTAATCGGATTTTGCACAAACAAAGCCCCAGTAAGTAGTGACACTGCATAATACCCCGTCTTTGCTAAATCTTGTGTAAGTCTAAAATGTTTAGATGTGAGTGGATGCCTTGGGATTGGGGAAGTTTGTCAGTGTCTTTTTGTGTAAGGTAGGCATTAGATGTCTCTTCAGGGCGGTGAAGACGGACACATGCTGCAGTAAATTAAGTGTATTACCTTGTTTTGATTCAAATTGATTTATTAGTGTGCATGTAAACTCTCAGAGTGACAGTCATCCTGCCCAAGTCAACAGTGAAAGTCAACAACCCCCCTGGCCTCTGTCCACTGTTCCATCGGCAACACCGCGAGGACAGAAGGCTCCATTTAACCTGCTTAAGTAGAATCTCCAAGCCAGTTCAACAGAGTCACTACTTTGTGTGTGTGTGTGTGGATTTATATGTGTGTGTGGATTTATATGTGTGTTTATCCATCCATCACTTACCTGTCAGGCCTTCCATAATACCACTAAGTCAAAAGTAGCTTTACACCGCAGCTGATCATACACACACACACACACACACACACACACACACACACACACACGCACACACCCTCCCCCTGCTCCTCTGCTGCTACTGAAAATATTCCTCTGTCATGAACTCTGTCTCGCTGTCATCCTACACTCTGTCACTGCCTCAGGTTCGTCCTGAGGGGAGGAATTGAACATTTCTGCATGTTGTTGTGACTGACCAGGCTCTCATCAGCCTGTCAGTATGCGTCTGCCTGCTGGTGTTTATCTTTGGCAGAGAGGAGCGTTGAATCCCATGAGCTCCATGTGCGATGCCCTGAAGGTTGAGATGAGGATCGTGAAGGTGGAGCCTGAATGAGTGTGATGTGTGTCAATCCCCTATTCGCCGACTACCAGTCATTCCCTGTAAGTCCGTCTGTGTGTGTGTGAGTGTGTTTCTACACTCTGCCCGCTGTGACTGACGCCATTGTGCCTTGCCGCTGGGCACTCGCCCCGTTCCCACAGCTCAGGCCTCTCTGGATTAGAAACACAACAGCTGTATTGTGTGTGTGTGCGTGTGCTGGTGTGTGGGCCTGTGTATGCATGACCACTTGTTAGCAGTGTGTACGTTTGTGTACTTGGAAGGTGGAGCAGGAGGGGGGGGAGATGTGGCTGAGGAGGTTAGCAGTGGAGACTGTATGTCAAGGCTTCGTCTCACTATCCAGTCAGTCTGGCTCTCGGCCCACTGTGTGCAGTGTGACCGTGCTGTGTTAGAGAGCAGCACAGGGGAATGAGTTCACGTGTGCTGAGAAATTCCTTTCAGATATTCATAGATGGAGAAAGGCATCACAGTTGTTGGTGTGCTGGATGATATTCATTCATTTGTTCTATATAAAACATTTATGCTATGTAGCAGTGGCTTCTTCATTGCTCATTTGAGTCAATCAGTTTTGTTTTTACAATGAATTAAATTGATAAAATGTTTGTGCTTGCTCCACAAACATTTCTTTGTGAATACACTTAGTAACAAAGTAACTTTTTGATGTAACGTGCTGCTTTATTAATGGATTCCCACTGATTTTTTTTCTCAGTGTTCTGTTTCGATACAAACCCAAAGCATTACAGTGTTTTCTGCACTCAGTCTGCTAAGCGCAAAAACAGCTTCAACTATTTGAACATCAAAAACAAGAATGCCACTTCGCCTTCACTGACCAACCAAATCAAGAAAAGACAGGACTTTTGATATTAACTTTATCAACAACAATGTTAGAGGTGCATACAGACTGCACTGGAGAGGGTAATTTCCTGGTCTAATACTGCCTAATGCTACAACATGATTCCTATCAACTATTTTTATGCACAACTCCATTGAATTACACCATGTTCCAACTTATTATGCAAGTTGCATTTTTGTGACATATCACACTTTTTTCATCAAAATATATTGGTCTAAGAGGTCCCCAAAACATGTCTTTTAAACTTTATGCTCAAAAAAACATTTTGAAATCAGATTTTGGCATGCCTGAAAAACCCTCTTCTTCAGCCCTGTTCAGAACACTCTGTTTTCTCTCTGACCACGCCCCCTCAAGAAGTGGATGTGGCCTCGGCTCTCCAGCACGTTGATCTAATGTTTACATGTTGGCTGAATAGACACGGCTGCTCAGAGATCGTGTTACTTCAACCCTCTGAATCTGATCCAGAATCTGATCCTGACGGAGAGGCGCCTGCAGCAGGACCTTTCTGAAGGATTGGTCACAGATTTAGTGTTTCTTGTTGTTTTATTTGTCAGTATGTTGACGTGTGTCTTGGTACACAGCTACCAACATGTAGCTATGTGGCTATGCTAACTAGCGCTAGCACTTATCCATGATAAATAAAAATCATCCACTAGATCTTCAAATCTGCAGACGTGTGGAGTAAAACCGACCTCTGCCAGAAAGGCAGCGGGACCTTTCTGAAGGATTGGTCCCAGATTTAGTGTTTCTTGTTGTTTTATTTGTTAGTATGTCGACGTGTGTCTTGGTACACAGCTACAGCTACAAACATGTAGCTCTGTGGTTATGCTAACTAGCACTAGCGCTTTTCCATGAAAAATAAAAATCATCCTCTAGATCTTCAAATCTGCAGACATGGGGATTAAAACCGACCTTTGTGATTATTAAGACAGCCTACAACTAGCATGCCTCCCTCCTGAGCTCCTTGTTAGCACACATTTGTGCAGGGAATGAAAAACAGAGGATGATTTGAGTTGTATTTTATACAGTCTATGGGCTGAACAAGCTCCGAGCTCTGACTCCGTGACAGACCGGATATTGTTGTGACGTAACAAAAACACGGAAGTCTGAAACGGCTCGTTTCACACACATTTACAGAAAGGTGGAGAAATCAGAACAGGGGCAGAATGGATGTTTTTTCATTCTCGGGGGGTTTGTAGACATGCCAGGGACACATATTTCAGGTAGAGAACCATTAAAAAGTCGATTTTGCATGATATGTCACCTTTAAAAACTGTCAACAGTCATTTTCAAATTTGTCAAGAAGTCAGATAGTGAATATATTTCTTCAACTGTGTGGTTAAAATGATGCTTTTCAAAGTATGTTGGCTGTATTTTTAAAGTTGGTGATAAGAGCATATAACTTTATTAACGTGCTATTGATTGAAAATAATTGAAAATAAACATGCTGATTGAAAATAAACGTGCTATTGATTGAAAATAATAGTATTTACTACAACTGTATTCAAACTGTATTTCTCAAATGTCCAATATAACAAAGGTTATATTGGACATTTGAGAAACAGTTTAGACTTGAAATGTTTTAAAGACTTTAACAGTTTTATTTTGTATACAAATCTAAAGAAAACTGTTGTTTTTGTTGAAGTTAAAACACAGTTGTAGTAAATATTATTATTTTCAATCAATAGAACATTAAAAATGGTGCCTAGTTTTTAATTTTCACAAGTTATATGCTCTAATCACCAACTTGCATAATAATTTGGCACGCTCACTTCTGCAGATTCTGCATTTTTTTTTTTAAATACAGCCGACAAGCATCATTTTAACCACACAGTTGAAGACATGTATTCACTATCTGACTTCCTAACAAATTTGAAAATGACTGTTAACATAGTTTTTAAAATATTCACAAAAATGCAACTTGCATAATAATTTGGAACACGGTGTAAAGCAAATGTGTAGCAAATAGAGCATCTTTAACAGACTTACAATTAGAGCTATTAAAAAATATGTTACCACAATAACATTTTTCATATCAGTTGATATCGATAATTATCATGATAAAAATCAAATAATTATTTCATTTAAATTTTAAGGCTGATTTTTGGTCCTGTGTGAAAGTTGAAGATACTTGTCAGTTTGTTGCCTTGTGTCTGGATTTAGTTCTCTGATAAGCTTCTTGAATCCTTCATCTTTGATGGTGCTAACAGGAGGCAGGTATTTTGTGTAAGAAGAGGTTTTTGATAAGTTTTAGTTTGTAGATTTTTTTTTCTAAGGTTGAGATAATTTGCATAATTGGATTTGAATTATATTGCATTTATCGCCCAGCTCTACTCACAGTCAATAATGTATATATTTGAATGTTTTTATAAAATTTGGACATATAAAACACATAGAATTGAACATATTGATGGGTTTTAAATGTTTTGCAAAATAAGTTTTATGTGCTCAATATTAGTAGAACTGCATGTGAACTAAAATGAGCATGGTCATAAAAAAAAAGCTTGCAATAAACACTCACAAGCTGCCATTAAGACGGGGTTACAATGACACTAATGGGAGTTTCCAGCCCAGATTATTACATAACATATCTGTGTGTCCTCTCTGTGTTTGAAGATTGACATTTGATTGAATGACAGATTCACCAGCAGCTCTTCACATATCCAGTTGACTTGTGTAAAACTGATCTGCCAACAGAAAGTGGTAAAATATGTCTTAAAGAGACGCTGCCAGCAAGAGGCACCAGCGACTCACAAAATCAGCTCAGTGCACAAACAGCAAACTGATGCTGTGTGCTCAGCCAAAAATTTGGCAAAAATATGAGCGTTCAGAGCCGACTGGGCATGCTGTTGGAAAACAGAGAAGTGAAATATGTTGCAGGACTCGAAGGAATATCTCGAGAAGTTTTCTGTGGATGTTTTTCATGATGCCTTTCTATCATCAAGACGTGTTTCTTTTGAAAAACTGTTTAAAATTGAGCTGAATGCAGCTGCTGTTTCCTCAACATTCAAGAAGCATCTTTAAAGCCTGCAGGGTATGTTGAAGCTACCATATTATTCCTTAAGGTCATGTTGGTTTGGAAACATTAGAACTCATATTTTTTTATGACACTATGAATATTTGCTCAACTTGAGAAGTGTATAATTTGTAAGCAAAGAAAGTGTAGTTCAAGGAATTAAAAGAAGATCATAAATAACTGTTACCTTCACATTTATATGTAGAATTTATATCTAGTGATAATTCCCTCCTGAATGTAAAGACCTTGCAGTGCGTTAGGCGTTAGATTCATTTGCAGAAACATCTGCAGCTGTTAATTTTGTGTCTGTAAATGTAATTCAATATAAATATTTGATTTATAATAATGGGGGGACATAATCTCAAACATATTTTCAGTATCTCAATTAAACTACAGCCAAACCACATACTGTATGAAATATGGACGTAGTATCCGTGACATCACCCATCTGTTTCTGAAGCGCTGTTTTGAGGCCAATCGTTGGTGGCAGCCATATTGCTGCTGTCAAGCGATTGTAACGTAAAGAGGCGGGCTTTGAGACTCCTAGCCGACAGCTACAGTGTTCCAGAAAAAAATGAACCTCCTGTACAGTGTGTGCCGATAGAGAAATGAGCTATCCAGACTACACTTGTCTTTTGTACCAGGCTGTAAACATGTTTGTTTCTGCTGTAAAGATTGTCTTTTTTGAACTGGTGTGTATGTGGTTTCAGGTACCGAAAGCTCATTTCTCCACGTGCTCTCACTGTGAGGGGGGTGTATTTTTTTCTCACGCGACAATTTAGAAGATATTGACATTACGAGTCTTCCAATGAGAGGCACAGCTGACTGCAGGAACACTGTAGCTGTTGGCTCAGAGGCTCAAACTCCGCCTCTTTACGTCACACTGGCTCGACAGAAGCAATATGGCTCCCGCCGACGATTTGCCTCAAAACAGCTCTTCAGAAACAGATGGGTGACGTCACGGATACTACGTCCATATTTTATACAGTCTATGGTTCCCATCCAGCATCAAACAGAAGAAGAAGTCGTCATGGAACAGCCAATCATGTCGCAGGGTAAGAGGTAGGCAGGCTTAAAGACATATAAACACACAGGCACACTGGAAAAAAACGCAAAACCTACCAGCACATAGCAGAGTGAAAACATGCTCCACATAAAAGGCCACTAAATTCCATTGATTAAGATATTTTGGCGATTTACTAGACCAGTGATTCTCAAATGGGGGTACGCATAGCCCTAGGGGTACGTGGGAGTTCTGCAAGGGGTACGTGACCAATGTACTCAATTTGGTACTGTTGTTTGTCAGAAATAAATCAGTGTGCTCCTTGGGCTGTCAAAGGTATACTAGCTGCCTCAATCTTTAATTATTTCTGAAAGTATTGCACTACAAAAGTATAGAATTTGTCATCTTTCATTTCAATGTTATTATGATGTTATTAAGACCACATGCATACATTTTATTCATGTTATTTTCCCATATTATTTCCTGTAATTTTTATCGACGGTACAAGGGGGTACTTCGCTGAAATTGTTTTGAAAAGGGGTAAACTTTAAACATGCCAAAAAAGTTTGAGAACCCCTGTACTAGACTACTGTTTGTTAAACGTGTTCAGTGTAGATGTTCTTAATTCCTACAGTGTTGACGGCCAGTGAAGGCATCAGGAGAGGTGTAGAGTGGGAGAGAGGAGAGGAGAAGTTTTTCATTCATTCAAACATTGATTGTTGCTTTGTTGGTTGGCGTGATCACGGCCGACAGTGACCGGTTATTAAAGATCAACGTGTTCACGAATCGGCTCGTCATCACTACAGCTGGTTTAAAATTTGGGGAGCCAAAAAACGGTGATTGGTTGGTGTTTTCCCAGGTTTACTCCGGCTGTAGATAGCAGTTTTTTTTCACTCTTTTTTTAGGAACACATCATGTATTGATTGCCATCAGGACATAAAGATCATTTTAACCAGTATAACAAAAAGTGTATCTAAATCTGATTACCAACCCCAGCTTTAAAATATTATGAAAGAATGATTTGATATTTGTTGTGAAAATTATCAATATCAACTGATGTGAAAAATGTTATCGTGATAACTTCATTTTTCAATATCGCCCAGCTCTACTTGTTGCACAGAAAGGATAATAAGGATGCTCCAGCTCCTCTCTTGAGCATACATCCAAGGCATGAGAGTCAACTTCTGTCCCCAGGATGACTCAGAGTGATCACATTTTCTCTGATAGACTCCGTCAGACTTTCAGGTTTCGTTTTTCCTCTGCTGTATTTTCTCTGAATGCACAAGCTCAGTAAATGAGAATCATACTGATAGACAGGGGGAGGATTACATCTACTTTCTTCTGTTTGTTAGAACATGTCCTTCCTGTAATTATCTGAAAGTGGGCGACACACACATTCACTGCAGCGAAGGGAGGTTTCCTTGAACCCTTCCACTCGCTGCACAGAGTAAATAAGCCTTTGATGTGTCTTTGTAGACTCGTGGTTTAGTTTCACTCTTTGTTGTAGACAGCTATCGCTCGCCACCTACAAAAAGCGTAGGTTATTGATTCCCTGACATGTTCTTGAATAGTATTCAGCATCTAGTCTTCATGAATTTGTGTTTTCCCGTAAACTTGTGGAAGCATCTTTGTGTGTTCCAGGTTGTCCGACTTCCCACGCACCCGACAATTCACAGAATGGGCTTTTTGACATTCAAGGTCTTAGTCATTACATAACCATAACTCTGCTTGTATCACTTGAACATTCAGTTTTCAGTAATTACAAAAGGCTGTCTTTTGTATCACTGTTGAATCGCTACTTCAGTCTGTAGATAAGACTACAGACTGAGGTATTTATCTCTGTTCCCAGCCCGTTGGTTAAAGCTTCCCCGTCTGACCCTCCTGCCTGCGGACAAGCACGTTTGTTTTGTCTGTTTGTGGAGGGAACAGAGCCGAACGGTTTCCAAGAAAGGCAGATAGGAGGGAGAGGAATCTGATGTGTTGCTGAATGATCAGGAACAGGTCGACTTTTTCGGAGCCCCTCAAAAGCTGCAAAACATGTGTGTGTTTGTGCGTGTGTGTGTGTGTGTGTGTGACAGGCCTGGTTGTTGATTTCCAAAATCACAGCATGTTACCTACCATGTGTGAAATGTGAGATCCAGGCTGTGTTCAGAGAAAGCTGTAATCAACACCAATAAGGCCGAAACGGTTGCTTTATTTGCTGCTGTATCAACAACAAGAAACTCCAAACTTCCCTTTAACTCCTTTTGCTTTTTCCTACGAGAGGACCGGACCTCATGAGTAACCAAAGCACAATTAAATCAACTTTACCCAATTACTTAAATGTAACTGTTACCCACATGGGCACTGCCTGGCGAAGAAACGTATACATACCAACATTATAAATGTCTGAAAGCTTTTCTGGAAGTGACAGAACAGAACCACCCAGAGGCCATTTATCGTCACAGACCGCCAAAGAATGCAGAGACCGACCCACCAAATATCAGGCCAGTGGTTTTGATTAGATCTAAATAACTTGTTTGTTTTGATGCTTGTTTGCATCTTGGTGGATTCCCATCAGTCAAAAGTCATCACTGACTGCTGTGGTGGAGGGTTTAAACACTGCATGTCACTCCTGGCTTTACACAGCTTATTAGTTCTGTATATCTACGTCTTGTACATGTATGTCTTTACCATAGACAGTACACATAATGGATGTAGTATCCGTGATGTCACCCATCTGTTTCTGAAGTGCTGTTTTCATCGGTGGGAGCCATATTGGAAATGCGGAAGTCAACCTAACTTATGTGGAGCTAGTGTGAGGTAAAGAGGCGGGCTTTGAGCCTCCTAGCCAACAGCTACAGTGTTCCCGCCTGTCAATCAAATCAGCTGTGCTTCTCATTATGGAAAACTCGTAATCTTCGTATCTTCAAAACTGCTGCGTTATGAAAAAATTTCACCTCCCGTACAGTGTGTGCCGATAGAGAAATGAGCTATCCAGAATACACTCGTCTTTTGTACTAGGCTGTAAACATGTTTATTTCGGCTGTAAAGGTCGACTCTTTTGAATTGGTGTGTATGTGGTTTCCGGTACTTCCGGAGCCAGCCTCAAGTGGACACTCGAGGAACTGCAGTTTTTAACACTTCCACATTGGCTTCAATTCTCGTGGCCGGAGGTTGCTGCTTGGTCTTTACCTATGTTACTAGTCCGTGCATATTTCCCACTTGTATTATTGGCTTCTGTAAACATACTGTAAATGTACTAATTAGTTCTGTACATGTTTTTCTTAGGATACACTGTTTTACTTGACTTTCTAATAATTTAATAATTACTATTTTGAAGGGAATCCAAGATGGCGGATGAGGTGTAGACTCTTACATCAGGCTCCCACACTTTTCTTAACTTTCTCTTTCGAGCCCAACATTCCTGCATTATTCATAGCGACATCATTGGAAATGGCAAACAAGCTCGCTAAACAATAATTACTATTTTTATATTCTCTTTATTGTAATGTTTTCACTGTCCACCCTGCTCTAACACTGTACATGGCCCTGTTGTGGGATGAATAAAGTCCTATTTTGTCTTATAGTCTGAGCCTTCAGGCTCGACTCTCAACTCAACTCATATTTATTTACACAGCATGTTACATACGTTCAAGCATGCAGCCCAAAGTGCTTCACAAAAGAACAGAGAGACAGAAAACAACAGTAATAGGTAAGAGTGGAAAGGAAAGGAATCAAATCAATCAAATAAGATATAATTAGATAAAATCTGAGAAGTATCAGAAAAATTAATAAAATAAAATCATTGCAAAAAAAAGCAATACAATAAAATCAGATGAATACCAGAAAAATAAATATAAAAATAAAATAGAATATAATAAGATAGAATAAAATGAAATTAATAAAAATGACGTTAAAACAATGTTCATAATGATAAAAATGCAGTTCAGGGCTAAAAGGAAATTATTCCAAGTTAAAAGCTAGATTAAAAAGGTCTTGAGTTTACTTAAAAACATCCAGAGAGCTCACCGTTTTAATGTCCAGAGGCTGAGAGGTCCACAAAAACAGAAAGCTCTCTGGCCGGCGCTTGTGAGGGACACATGAGGAACATTTAAAAGGGAGGCATTCGAGGACCTCAGTGATTGTAGTGGAACTTAAAATGACAGGAGATCATTGATGTATGGAAGCTGTATTTTATTTATTTATCTATTTAATTTAGTTTCATTTAATTTTGTTTCATTTTATTTGATTTAAATTATTTAACATTTTTTCCCTTTGGAGATTGTGCCCTGTCAGGTTTATTTATCTAAATGTGTTTATTTAAAGCAGTTTGCGGAGGTGTATACATCTCTTAGAGGGGAACAAGAAGTGTATTTGTGTTTGTGCAAAGTGTCGGCAGTGAAATATGGTGATATACAGCTTTTACCTGTGTGTCTGTGCAATTACACCTCTGTACTCCTGTGTGTGGGTTTCAAACTGAAAACCTGCGAGCCTGTGTGGGTGGAATACCTGCGGCACATGTTTGCCTCAAGTTCCTTTTTTTTTCTCACTATGAGACACCGTCATGTGTCTTCTGAATCCAGCTGCAGCATGGACTCACTCAAGGATGCTTTACTATGGTGGCTCTGTGACTCATGCTGAAGGGATGCCAGCTCTGAGAGGCGGATGAAAACACCAATGCTACCCACTTCTTAATCCGGCCACTCCCTACCAACCTCCTCCTCCTACTTTCAAACTCCAGCCAGACCACCAGAAAGGCAGGAGGAAGTGCTCTGAGTAACAGGAGACCCTCTTTAAGTTTGATTGATTTCTGAGTGAATCAGGACAGATCTCAATCTGTGGCAGACAAGCTTATTCCTGCTGCCTTAATGAAGATTTAGTACCAGGATATCTGTCTTTCCTCCTTTGGTTGCTCTTGTGTGTGAAATCGGGCTTACCTCCTGTTCCACTGAGGGCCCCAAAGGAATTACCATAACAAAAGTTTGTGTGCACATAGTTTTGTGTGAGAGGGACAGCCGTGGCAGGAATTCCAGACTTTCCTCTCTTTTTTTTTTTTCTTCTTCATTTCATCCCAGCAGGCTTTTTCAAACATGAGGCCTTCACCCTTCATCAGCCCCGGTAGCCTCCACTAACAGAGCCCACCCAAAGGAGAAGCTGAAAAGAGAGCCAGGGCAGAAAGCTACAAACTACCAGAGCCCGCCTGTAAACAAACAGCACTGCTCATGTTGTGTGCACTTACCTCACAGAAGGTTGCTGTTCTGTTGTCGGGACGTTTTTTTTAAAAGAAATGTTCCCCTCAGCTGGGCCCTCAACCCCTACATCACCCACTCATGTGAGCCTATGAGTCAAATCCGAGATGAATCACTCTCAACTGACTTTCATTTATCAATGACACATTTTGGGCAGTTTTTTTCTCTTCGGGTAGAAACTGAGAACACTGTGGAGACGAAATTAAACAGATGAATAAAACTGAAACAAAAGAATGTCACGGGTGTTAGAGGGGGCATAAACAAAGTAACACTTTCCAGGCAAATACATGAGTCTCATCTATACCCAGTTCAGATTGCATAACAATATGATACACTAACATCATAAGAGTAATGCAGACATTGTGTTGGCATGCTAGCTGAGCCGTTTGTTTTGTCAGGAGTGTTTTGGAAGGCAAGCCTAAGCAGACCCAAAAATAGCACGGCTATGAGTGTGACACATTAAGCTGAACAGAACTCTCTGTTTCTGGATCAAAGTGACTCATGTCTAAACCATCTCATGGTTCCTTTGTGAAAGTGTGTGTGTGTTCTTGTAACATAGTAAGTTGATTTTCAAAAGGATGTTTGGCTGTAATCAGTGATTAGCACTGTGCAGTTAATGCTGCATGTAATGATCCTCTGTAGGACATTGCAGAAAGCAAGAATGCAGTCCTGATGATCTCCTCACACTATTATGGTAAAGTATCAATATTTAAGGTGACTCTCATGTGAAATGTGAGTTTATGTCATCTTCAACTCATTTTCACATCTCCTAAAGAGCTTAGTTTTTAATCAGAGTAGAAGAAAGTGAGTAGATTTAGAAACATTTTCTTAATTCTGTGATTTTACAAATAATAGACAGTAAATGTTTCTGGTATTAACAAGAAGGAAGCAAGTCTTTTCATATCATAACCTATTCTCTCAGAACAGCTTCATTTTGAAATGTCCTGAATGATTTTGCTACTTTATCTTAAACACACCTAGCTTGACTGTCTGTGTCAGAATCAAGTGGCAACCTCCGGCCGCGAGAATTGAAGCAAATGCGTAAGTGTTAAAAACTGCACTTTGAGGCTGGCTCCGGAAGTACCGGAAACCACACACACACCAATTCAAAAAGCTGATCTTTACAGCAGAAATACAAATTTTTACAGCCTAGTACAAAAAACGGGTGTAGTCTGGATAGCTCATTTTTCAGTGGCTTTTTCCATAACGCAGCAGTTTCAAAGATATTAAGATTGCGAGTCTTCCATTATGAGAGGCACAGCTGACTTGATTGACAGGCGGGAACACTGTAGCTGTTGGCTAGGAGGCTCAAAGCCCGCCTCTTTACCTCACACTAGCTTGACAGAAGTTAGGTTGACTTCAGCATTTCCAATATGGCTCCCGCCGATGATTGGCTTCAAAACAGCGCTTCAGAAACAGATGGGTGACGTCAAGGATACTACATCCTATACAGTCTATGGTCAGAATAAAGGTCAGACTGTGTCTAAATATGCCTTACTGGACCTGATGCAAAACCTCATTAAATTAAAGGAGATGACCGCAAACCTGAGGCCAAAAATCACGGTAAAAAGCGATCACCGTGGACCTGACGTAAATTTAATTTAAAAAAGCCATGACCCTGAAACTGATGAAGAAAAAAAAACATTACAAAAAGTGATGACTGCCGTCCTCGCCCAAAAATCCCAGAAAAAACGTGTTTGTTTGGGGTTTTTTCACATTGAGTGTTGAGTGTTTATTCCCCTCCTTCATCTACATCATGTCTGTACTTTTCTCAGTAGTTCAGATCAAAATAGAAGCACATGACTAAAAAGTGTGACAGTGTGGTTTCATTCAGAGTGTAGTGGGTGTGTTTGTGGCGCATTATGTTAAAACTGTTGTTTTCTTTTGGAGTTTCCCCCACACAGCACCTCAGCTAGACATTTGGAATTTCACTGTTAAGGGTTGTTTCCACTAACAGGCACTTACAAGCTTGTTAAAGTGTGTGTATATTACCGACCAGCAGTTCGAGCAAACAGTGACAGGGTGGTTTCAAGAAAGAGGTGTATATCCCTTTAAATGTACTGTCATTGTTCAGTATCGGCTGTTGTACAGTGTCTTCTTTTCTTCATCTGTCCACATCAATCACCAATATTAGTGGTGTCTCTTTTAATTACATCAATATTGAATATTGAAATTGAACATGTCCTACCTACATCCTAACTCCTCATGACCTCATCAGATCTGCAATAAGTTGTCTCTCTTCCTATATTCACCCTCTCCTCCTTTTGTTCTTCTCTCAGCAGCCGTTGGGGCTCAGTCCCTATTCGCCATGCCTCGGCGGCCCGGCTATGGCACCATGGGTAAGCCCATCAAGCTGCTGGCCAACTGCTTCCAGGTGGAGATCCCCAAGATGGATGTCTACCTGTACGAGGTGGACATCAAGCCTGACAAGTGTCCACGACGAGTCAACAGGTGGGTGGCACCCTAAGAATGATATCTCTTCATCTTGACTTCAGCTGAAGGAAATGACAAATAATAAATGAATTGAAAATACTGTTGATCCAGATGTGGTCTCATTGCCGATGTATTTGATGGTATTTGTTAATCATACTGTGTGTGTGTGTTGTGCAGGGAGGTGGTTGACTCGATGGTGCAGCACTTTAAGGTGACAATCTTTGGGGATCGCAGGCCAGTCTATGATGGGAAGAGGAGCCTGTACACAGCCAATCCACTGCCTGTGGCACCGGCGGGGGTGAGCTGAGAAACAAGACATATCTTATGTGTAGTGTACATACACACCAGAGCTGAGGAATCCATGTTAATATGATCTCTATCTAAATATGTTCAAGTTCACTTTATATCTTAGAAGCTCCAGTTCGTTGAGGAAGGTAAACTGCGTGAAATCAAAAACAATTCTGCATGACTGCTGGATATCCACATGCAGACACATACAGATTCTAAACCCTCTTTCTTTCTTCCTCCCAGGTGGACTTGGATGTCACTCTTCCGGGGGAAGGAGGGAAAGATCGGCCCTTCAAAGTTTCCATCAAGTTCGTGTCTCTGGTCAGCTGGCACATGCTCCACGAGGTGCTGACCGGACGCAGCATGCCTGAGCCACTGGAGCTGGACAAACCCATCAGCACCAACCCTGTGCATGCTGTGGACGTGGTGCTGCGACACCTGCCCTCCATGAAGTAAGGAGCCTCTCGGGGTTTTATGTAGCCTGTTTTTTTTTTTTAATATAGCTAAGACTTGTTGATCACTCTTTTAATGGCAGCTGGAGGCAAAAATAGGCCTGTTGTTACTGTAGAAGGCTCCAGAGATGAGCATGGAACGATGGTGTCTTTAAAAAAATCACCTTATATTTATCTGCCGTCGGCAAACATAGACAAACAGAAAGCATGATCCCTCTGACACTCACAGTAAATACTGAATATTTGTTTTGACGTTGTGGCACCAATATCAGCACTCGGATCCAAACGGAAATCAAACACAGCTAATATGGACCTCATATCATGTTGAATTCGGTATCACTTTCCCGAGCCTCAGCAAGAGTCGAATCAAACACAATCTCGCCATTTCTTGATGAAAATCTTTCCCAGGCATTATTAAAACGCAGTTATATCGACACCTTTCCTTTAGCTGTGTTTGGCCTCCTGACACTATGTGAGCACCAAAATCCAAGAGCAGAATGAATCCTGTTTGCAGTTGTTAATGTGACTCCTGAACAGAGTGATAAAAGGCAGATAGGTCCAGGCAGTGTCACCTCCTTCTCTTTTTTGCCACAGTAGTCCCAGGTGATGATAAAAATTAGCTCTTATGTGACCCGTTATGAACATTAATTGACCCACATTCCTAATTCAGGATGTAAACCGAACCTCTTCTTGCTCTCTTCTTATGATACCTCCCTCCCTCTCCCTCTCTCTCAAGGTACACTCCAGTCGGGCGATCCTTCTTCTCAGCTCCAGAGGGCTATGACCATCCCCTGGGGGGTGGGAGGGAGGTTTGGTTCGGCTTTCATCAATCTGTGCGCCCTGCCATGTGGAAGATGATGCTAAACATTGACGGTGAGAATCAATTCCACTTTGCAAAGGTTTTGCTTTGAGGATACATCAGTTCTACAATAACACCTCACAGCTATGACTCAATGAGTTAATGAGATTGCTTGCACACTGTTTCGAACCATAGACCGTGTAAAACTAGGACGTAGTCTCAGTGATGTCAGCATTCGGTTTCTGAAGAGGCAATCTGAAATTCAGAGATAGCGGCCCCCATATTGGGAATACTGGCCCTTTTTTTATTGTGCGAGAAATGTGCTGTACAAGAAGGGGGTGACCAAGTGAAATGTAGACAGATTAGCAATGATAATGATAATAATAATGACAATAATAATAATTACAATAATGATAATTAAAATAATGATAATAAGAAGAAAAATGATAATAAGAAAAATAATAATAATAATAATAACGCTAATAATAGCAATAATAATAATAATAATAATAATAATAATAATAATAATAATAATGATAATGATAATATATAGCAATAATAATAATAATAATAATAATAATAATAATAATAATATGATCATAATAACAATAATAATAACAATAATGACAATAAGAGGAAGACAAAAAAAACAATTAAGGTTTATTCAAAATAGAGCAAGAATAACCTTTAGACAATAAGCAGTGAAAGAGGGTAATAATAATAAAATCAATCAATCAATCAGAATTTATTTATAAAGCGCTTTTCATACAATGACATTGTAACACAAAGTGCTGCACAAGAAAAACAACTTAAAATAGAATAAATTAAGGAAAAGATCCCAGGCAGCCCGACCCCAAACCCACCCCACAATCCTAAGGTTAACAACACAATATGCAACAATAGTAATAAAATAAATAAAAACAATAAAATAAATAAAATAAATAAAATAAATTAAATAAATAAATAAAAAAATCTAAATAATTTGCTGAACGAACTGAGGAAACGCTCTCATGTTATCTTAATGAGGAAACACTGGAGGTAAAATAAGATGTTAAAACTCAAAACAGGAAATTAAAATCACCAAAGTAAAATACATTTCTAAGATAATAAAAGACTAAAATATTAAACCATTAAAAGAAAATAAGATGTGAGACTTAAAATAAATAAATAAGTAAATAAATAAATAAATAAAGTAGAATAAAAGTGAGAAGATTTGAAATAGATAATAAATAAATAAATAAATAGATAAAACTGTTAAGAATAAAAATAAAACTTTAAAACTTAGTTAAAAGCAAGACTGAAAAGGTAGGTCTTGAGTTTGCCTTTAAAAATATTTAAAATATATCTATATGATATTCATAATGATAATGAAACAAATATGGCTGAATAACAGTCAACGTGGTTATTCATTTGCGGCGGTTGATGACAAATAAAAAGAAAGAAAACAAATATATAAATAGTAATAATAAGAAAACATTAAAAATTAAAATAAATAAGTAAATAAAGAAGGTAAATGTGTGTTGGGGTATGAGGGTTCTGGCTCTTACCAACACCCGGCTAATCTTGAAACTTGCAAAGAGGTGGAGTTGAGGCTGCAGCCAAGTCATTTGGCAAACGGCTAGCTATCAGTCAAATCAGCCACACCCCTAATTATGCACTCCAGGCAGGGGCTACATCCTTCAAAGGGAGCGTGCATATTTCACAAATCTCAGTCTTAAAACAGTTAAAATGAATGAGTTACAAAAAGTTGTTAGGAAGAAAGAAATGGGCTACGGAGAGCAAAATCATAATTTTGACCTGGCTTTGAACATTTTAATGAGGGCTCTAATGGGGTTCCTTTGTTTTTTGAGGCTCTTCTGCAGTTTCTGCTTTTCTGCATTGGCTTCCTTTTTCAAACTCAAACTTTTTCCACACTATTTCAATCTTCATTAGAAAGAAAGAAAGAAAGAAAGAAAGAAAGAAAGAAAGAAAGAAAGAAAGAAAGAAAGAAAACACACTGAAATATTGGTGTCAGTTGTCTTTCTCTTTCACTGCAAAGGAAATTAGATTTTAATAATTAAACACATGACACAGAGCCTCCATGTTGCAGGCTATTTTTAGTGGTGCCTTGCCGATTTGCTTTTACTAGTTTGTGATTGAGGGAACTTAATTGCTGTATTTAACAGGCCTTAAATGTTGTGCTCATAAATAAGCGATTTTATAAGTGATTTTATAAGAGAAGAATCCGTGAGGGACTCTCCAGACTTCCCTTCGTATTGGATGCTGAAGCTGTGGTTGAATCAGAATCAGAATCAGAATCAGAATCAGCTTTATTGGTCAGGTATGCTTGAACACACAAGGAAATTGGTCAACTGTGCTCTCTTTGTACAAGGCATAAGAATAAGACCTACAAATAAAAATAAAATAAAAATAATAACAATAACATCAGCTATAAATACAAAAGAACAACAAATAGGCATGACTAATATGTACAGGCTAAAATAATATGATAAAGTGCAGTGGTGAGTAGCAGAGGTAGTTTTTACATTAAAAAAATAGTAGTTCAATAATACAAAAATAGAAATATGGAATTCTGCTTGGATAATTATTTTTTTTGTGTGTTAGTAAACAAATACATTTTCCTCTGAAGCAGCACATTATAAGCTTCACATAGTGAAGGAATGTTATTAGTGTCACAGTTTGTCAAAATGAAGCCAAACCTGCTCCTTTAGAGGCAGTTTGTAGAAAACTTATGAAATGGAAGATGTAGTTAGTGAATTATTTTTAGCAGCAGTGTCTTATCAGGAGAAAAGGTCAGTTTAAAGACATGATTTCAGTCTGTTTATATTCGTGGGCAGTAAGTGGCAGAAAGGGCGATGGAGAACGTGTTGGACCATATGCACTCTTCAGGAATTTGCAGGAGACCAAAGGAACTTGGAGGAAGATGGCTTTTTGGCTGGATGGGGGATGACTAGTCGGTTGCTGTGGAGACAGAGAGCAGCAAGAGTGTGTGTGTGTGGTTGTGCCTTCAAGAGTGAGACTGGTGGGTGTTGCTGGGGTCAGGAGGGTAGCTGTGTGGAGTATTTCCTTGAGACAGCTTTTGTTTTGCTCCAAGTGCTTGAAGTCTCCGTCTGGATTTGAAAGGTTTCCCTCTCTCTGCGCTCTCTGCTCTCTCTCTCTCTCTCTCTCTCTCTCTCTCTCTCTCTTTTGTCTCGTTTTCCCGCCCTGTCATCCTTGGAAATCGCCTCAAGTCTCTCTCTGGAGACAAACCAGCATTTGTTTCCTCACTCTTATGTACATCTCTGTGTGTTCTCAAAGCCAACACCCAGATATGCAGCATAGTCAAATACATGTTCAATTCAAGCTCAGATGAAGTGTGCAAAAATCAGATAACGACAAGTTGTTAAACGCTCTCAGAGACATGAGACCTTTTTAATCTGACTTTGCATGAATGACTCATAAACACTTCCAAATACACTGAAGTAACGCTACAGTGCGTGGGCAAAACAACCGGGAGTGATGTCACATCCTGACAGCGGTGAGAGACTCATGCATTATAAAGAAAAAACCTGAGGTGTTTCTTTGTCTAACGCAGTCAACAGCTACCTCGTCTGGCATCACTCGCGGATGTGTGCTAGTTCTGCTTTCATCAAACACACCGGCAGAGAAAGGTTGCTTACATCACTTCAGCTGAGCCAGGTTTTCTGTCAACAACTTCCTCGACAACGCACCCGCTCCATCTCTTCATGACCATTTTTGGATTGCGTTTGATCTCTCTTTGTGTTTCGCCCATGTCTGTTCTTGTTTTTTATTTTTTCTCCCCTAGATTTTAATTTCTCTCTGATGTCGTCTCGCTCGGCCGTGTCACTGATGGTGTTTTAAAATCTCAGTGCCTCAGACTTTCCATTTGTTTAGAAAAAAGCATCATATGAGAGAACAAAGGGGACTTTGTGCTGCTTCCTGTGTTTAGTGAGTGGCTCCTGATGCACCACATTCTGCAGGGTGAGCTGAATGAACCCTGATAAATGTAAAGTAGCATTACATTAAGCATATACTGTGTGATTAGCTTTAACTGAGGCTTTCATAAGCGCTGCATCGCACATTAAAGAACCCATAATCCCCCTCTGGGTTAGAGGCCATCAAGTATTCATGCAGTGAGTTTGATACAAAAAGCTGTTTTGCAGTTTATTGTGTGAGTATTACGAAGTGAGTACCATTTTATTATGAGAGTTATCATGACAGCATTTTAACACATTATGAGAATAAACATCATACATTTTTACTTAAGTGATACTGAGGCAAAGAAAAGCTCTAGAGAAAATAAAGTGAGATCATAAACCTCTTCATGACCAACATGTACACAGTGCTGGAACAGTCACGTAACTCATATCAACACATTTGTAATAGATTCAAGATTCAAGGAAAGAAGTGAGCTTGCACACACAAGGAATTTGATGTGGTGAATGGAACACTGGTACTTAAAACAACAAGACAGTAAGGACAATAAAAATATAAACCTAAATCAAAAAATTCTAAATAAAAATAAAAATACTATCTGTACAAAGAAAGGTAAAGAAGTACTTTTAAAGTCATGAATTACTTTTAAATGTATGCTAAATGTAATAAAATAATGCTGATAGAAAAATAATCTCTGCTAATTTCTATATGCTTTCTAAGGCAACATGATTTTATGTCACAATATTTTCAATATTAGGGATTAGGGATCTACATTTTACATTTTCCTTGATTGATTTTTGTAAATGTTAACGATCAATTATGGATTTATCAATTTAAAAAAAAAACGTATTATTCTTACGTCAAAAACAATGCCAAATCCATTTGTTTTCTCCCTAAATTATATTTTCTACAGCAACAAAATGTGTATAACTGACGGTAATGAATACGGGTACATGTTTAACACTGATTATTAACGATCAGGATCATAAAAATATTCTCCACAGACATAGTCCTAAAATGTGAAGGCTCATAATACTAACAGAAACGTGCTTCAGACTCACAGTGTCCAGTTTTCTGCCTACTTGTTCTTATTGAGAAAAATAAACGTGTTCACAGCTGGGAGCGCGACCGGGTCATAATCAGTCCAGTGGCAGAAAAGCCCAGACGGCTCTGATGTTGCTGGTCTGCAAACATAGCGTACTAGCAATTCCCACTAGTCTGTTGGCTTTGTATCTAAAGGTAGGGAAATGTAAATCTAAAGTTGTCAACCTTCATGTCAGTGTCGTTGTTGGCAGCAGTTGCGCATTAATCCTCTTTTAAGCATATGTGGCGCCGTGATGCACAGCCGCCAGCTGAAGGTCTCTGCTGTGCGCAACACCTTTAACCAGCTGATTCAACTCGAAACATGCTTTAAACTTAAAACACCTCCCTGATAGATGAATGTGATATGAGAACACATGATGTTTGTTCCACATGACGGAAAATTGAAAACAAAAACGGATGTTTTAGAGTAATTTGTTCTTTCTAATTCAAAAGGCTTCCCTTCACACTCACAAAAAAGAGAGACCAGGTGACGCTGCATTCTCCATCCCTCTGCTTTCTGTGTCATGGATTCACAAACAGCTGCTCATCTGTGTCTCTCTGTGTTATCGAGGGCAGTGCAGAGTTGCAGAAGGACAAGATGATCAGTGCATAGACTCTATAAAACGTGGATGTAGTCTCAGTGATGTCAATCATCGGTTTCTGACGAGGGGATCTGAATTTCAGAGATGGCGGTCCCTAATCTTGAAACTTCCAAAGAGGTGGAGTTGAAGCTGCAGCCTAGCCATTTGGCAAACAGCTACAAAACGTCTGCCTATCAGTTAAATCAGCCACAACGCTAATTATGCACTCCAGGCAGGGGCTACATCCTTCAAAGGGAGCATGCATATTGCGCAACTTTTAGTTAAAACAATTTAGATGAATGAGTTAAAAAAATCTCCTCCCTGTTTAGTTGTTAGGAAGAAAGAAATGAGCTACAGAGAGCAAAATCATAATTTAGACCTTTGCTTTTGGAGGCTCTTCTGCAGTTTCTGCTCTTCTGCATTGGCTTCATTTTTTCAAACTCAAACTTTTTCCAGACTATTTCAATCTTCATTAGAAGTTCACAAGCAGCTGCTGGTCGTTGTCTCTGTTTTAGGGAGCGCAGTGCAGAGATGCAGGAGGACAAGATGATCAGTGCTCTTTAGATGCATTCAGACATAATCTGGCACCTTCCTGCAGAATTGTGCAGACTTATGGGTGTGTTCATTTGTTCATTAGTGTAACTGCAGTGGAAGGATCAGAAGTTCACTTTTCATTTCTGTTTCATTCTGCCTCCTTTTATTTTTTTTTACTTAATGTCTAGATTGCTCAAACAACACTGCTTGTAGCGACTCACTTTGCAGTCTTGATTAAAATACAGAATTTTGAAGAAGAAAATAACTTTTTCCTTTCAGACACTAAACATGCATGGAGTCAGATTAAACTGTGATGTAGCTGCAGACAAAGGTATAACAATGTTGCATCAAATGTATCATGTTGTGATTTTTCATCCTCTCTTAAATGTCCCTCCTCTACCCTGCAGTGTCTGCCACCGCCTTCTATAAGGCCCAGCCAGTCATCCAGTTCATGTGTGAAGTGCTGGACATCCACAACATAGACGAGCAGCCTCGCCCTCTCACAGACTCACATCGGGTCAAATTCACCAAAGAAATCAAAGGTAATGATGAGCAAGCAGAGACTAACTGGCAGCATGCGAGGGAGAGACTTAAATGAGATGAATAAAGGTGCATTATGTGCGCGTGGGAGTTTGAGCAGGAGCAGGCAGAGCACATGTCGCA
Source organism: Notolabrus celidotus (assembly GCF_009762535.1). NCBI lineage: Eukaryota > Metazoa > Chordata > Actinopteri > Labriformes > Labridae > Notolabrus > Notolabrus celidotus. The sequence goes on along the minus strand of NC_048283.1, from coordinate 8,655,561 downwards.
GCCATTCACTCACAGACACACTCTTAATTCTCCTCCACTTTGTATTATTCACCAGGTTTGAAGGTAGAGGTGACGCACTGTGGAACCATGCGGAGGAAGTACCGCGTCTGCAACGTGACCCGCCGGCCTGCCAGCCATCAAACGTGAGTCAGCATCCGGGGCGGCTGGGTGGGGGAACGGGAGACAGGGCGGGGTGTGGGGGTGGGATTGGTGTAGGATGCGATCACCAATGTACCACCAAACAAAACAGATAGTGGTTGACTCATCTGAAAACCATGCGGATGATATTAGTCATGTGCTGTTTGGCAAGGATAAAGATATTACATCAGTAAAATAGTAACAGTGAGGTTTTCGGCTGCTGATGCATGATGTCATATATGTTGATCAACTTTGATTCAGTTACCAGTTCTTTCAGTACACCTAGCTAAACGAATATGTTCTACAACATGAATACTTTGACAACATTAATGCTAATTTCCTGAAAAATATAAAATATAATGTTCACTTGTGATGAAGACGTTGAATCAAACCTCAAAAATGTAACATAAAAAAGATAATGAGGGTATCCTCTGTTATATTTCTACACATTTGTTTGGAGTAAGCTATTCTGACTCAGTAACTATTTGTTTATATGACTTTAAAAAAGCAGTTTAGTGCTGTTTCCTTGCTGCTCTGTTTGGATGTAGAGGTCCCACTTATTCCTTCCTCTATCATCAACTTATTATCATCTTATTCTGCTCCACTCTGAGTGATCAGTCGTTACAGAACATGGTTTTACGTTTCTCTCATTTTCCTATTTTCCACACAAAAAAATTAAGTACAAAAAATACTTAAATTTAGATTTGATTTGATTTGATTTTTTTACAGTTATAGACAATTTATAGCTTTGCATTTTATACAAAATATATTAAATGTACATTTTTATTATTTATTTATTTTTTCTACCTTTATTAATCCTGGAAAGAAACTCATTGAGATTCAAAATCTCTTTTTCAAGAGCGTCCTAGCCAAGATACTGAGACGTAAAACCAAATTCAGCCAAATGGTAGTGCCTGTCAGAGGCACACATTCCTGGAACAAACTACCAGCTCACATTAGGGAGCTTGAGAACTACTCTACCTTAAAAAAAAAACCAGTTAAACATTAAAAACAAACCAGTCACGCACTAGTGTATAATCTGTTGTCTCAACTGATGCCCATTCCTGCAGGCTTTGGCCTCACCTTCCATCCTGATTTGTATAATGTCACAAACGTTTTGTATGTAAAATCTGTTTGTAAGTCAGTTCGTGTAGTGTCCTGTTAACTGTCTTGTGACATCCTGTAATTCTAAAACTTGTTGTTTTTTGTTTTATGCGAGTACCTGCCTTAGGACTACGGATGAAATTTAGCCATTGTGCTAATTCCGGCATATTTACATTGAGGCACACTGTTGAAATGTTTATTAATCTGCATCGTCCTAATCAAATAAACTCAAATTAAAATACATTAAATAAATTAGATAGGCAGCAGCACAGTTCACAGAATTTCAGACAGAGCAGCCTCACATACAAACACAATACAAGACATCTGTATTATGGTGTCACATTTTCAACATATAAAGTAAACAATGATTTGGCTGATTTAGCCACATGTAGCCAGATTATTAATCAATTAAAATGTGGCTTAATCAGCTCTGATATTTTTACAGATAGGTTAAGATTGCTTTATTAGGGATTAAGTTCAGTATTTAAAGCATGTGCCTCATGTACAGACGCTGTAGTCCTCGTCACAGCAGTTCCACGTCACCCTCGCTCTCTACTCTCCTCATTTCCTGTCTCCCCTCAGCTGTGTCATCCAATAAAAGTGGTGCATTCTTTTTTTAAATGCACTTTTGATCTTTTATCTTCCCAGGTTCCCTCTACAGCTGGAAAATGGTCAGACTGTAGAGCGTACTGTAGCCCACTACTTCAGGGAGAAGTACAACCTGCAGCTTAAGTACCCACACTTGCCCTGTCTACAGGTGGGCCAGGAGCAGAAGCATACCTACCTGCCTCTGGAGGTGAGAGAACTTGGTTATTCCTCATTGTTAGTGAAATTAAATTCAATCTTAATTGTATAAGGCCACTGGGCGTCTCTCATTCATGCATGTGTAACAGCTGTATACATCATGAATTGAGGCGGCTGCAGAAACAGTTTTAGTCTTCCTTCAGAATCCCTCGCTGACTGTAAAATCCCTGTTTGTTTTCCCTGCAGGTGTGTAACATTGTAGCTGGTCAAAGGTGCATCAAGAAGCTGACAGATAATCAGACCTCCACGATGATCAAAGCCACAGCTCGCTCTGCACCAGACAGGCAGGAGGAGATCAGCAGGCTGGTGAGTTTAAAGCAAGACACCTGCTGAGTCAGGATCTCTGCCGTCTCACTGCAGACGCCCTGATTAAAAAGTAAAACGACACGGAGGAGCAACTTTTTTGAAATTCAGCGGTGAAACACTTATTTACCTTCATGGTTGTTCCACTTCTTTACAAAAATATGTCGAGTAGAACATCTTCTCATGTTGTACACTGGCGCAAGTAGTGAAGTTTAAGTTTTAATGTACGTGGTTAAAAGTCAAAGCCTTCGTTACGCTCTCAATTTAATTACGTGTGCATGCACATAAAGCCATTACGCTGTCTGAGAGGCTACAAATGAGCACTATTAAGTCTCGATTCCCATAGAAATGTTCTCAAGTCATGGATTATTTTAAGCATTAGTTGTTTGTTAATTGTAGCACCTTACATTTGATTACTATTTAGGTAGACACACAGCAGTGTTATGAAACGCTTTTGTTGCTAGGCTTGCTAATGCTTGGTTGCCATGCTGCTCATCCTGTGATCAAATTGCTTGTTTGGTAATCACCTCTCAGAGATTCCCATTGTACATCATTAAAGGAGGCATGTCTCTGTGCTCATGCATCACATCTGGAAATTGAAATGCAGATCTGACAGGCCTACCAAGGGTCAACAAAAAGCCTGAGCAGTGACGGCTTTAATGGTGTAATGTGTGTGTGCGAGGCTGCTGCACATTCTGCCTCACATTGTTTGTGGGAAAGCTGACATGCTGCGCTCTGTCTCCAGCAACCATCAGATTAGCGATGCACATTTTAGTACCTGTTGTTACCTTATTAAACCTCGTCTCCTTATCTCCTCACTCGGGAGCAAAATAACTGGACTGGCTTCCAGGAAATTATTGTAGACACCGCTGTGGTGGCGTTTTCATTTAGATGCAGTGTCGCTTCACACTGACAGCCGAGTGTGGGTGGAAAAGACAAGGTTGAGAGACAGAAAAGCGCAAAACAAGCAGATAAGAAGTGTGTGTCAGAACTACATAATGAATTCTATATTAAATTTGGGTATCGTGCCTGCTGGGCTGATCATGCACTGTGTGCCTGCAGTCAGTTTGACAGAGACACTTTGTAGGCATCTCACAAACTTAATGTTTCATTTCTTTTACTAAGAAGTAACAAAAACAAAATAGTTCTGAATACAGAAGTGAAACTGCATGAAGTAAAACTAATACCGCTACACAGGCCAGCAGATACAGAGAGTTGTGGCCCTTCGGGGGATGAGCATTAACATAAGCAATTATACGAAAGAGATATTACTTGTTATTGAATGAGCTTTAGAGATGTTGGTGGTATGATTGTGTTGCATCCAAACCTAATCCAATCCACTTTATTTCATTTGTACAGCACATTTTTAAAAGATCAACAGTTTACCAAAGTGCTACACAGTGAAGTAAAATAAGTTAAAAGACCAGAACTTAAAACACTGTAAAAAAACAAAACAAATTAATTAATAATGATAAACACATAAAACAACACAAGTAACAAAATAATGAAAAAAACATAAAAACACTGTAAAAAATGATAATGATAAAACAGATAATATTTATATTTAATTCAAAAAATAATTAAAAACACATATAAACACTAAAAAAAAGTAAACACAAGACACAATAATTAAGCACTGTACAAAAGGTATAAATGATGAAAAACAAGTGATTAAAAACATAAAAACACTAAAAAAAAGTAATAATGATAAAACACAGAACACTATAAAAATAGTTTAAAAACAGAAAAACACTGCAAAAAGTGTTAATGATTAAACAAAAGACACTTAAAAAAATAAAAACACTTAAAAATATAAATGATGAAACGCAAGCAATTAAAAACATTAAAAAGTAATAATGGTAGAACACATGAAAAAAAGTGTTAATAAAAAACACTACATAATAATTAAAAACACTGTAAAAAAGGTATAAATTATGAAACACAAGTGATTAAAAACACAAAAAAACACTAAAAAGTAATAATGATAAAACACAGAACACTCGAAAATACTTAAAAAAAGAAAAAACAGAAAAAAAGTGTTAATGAAAAAACACAAGACACTTAAAAAATGATTAAAATCATACATAAACAGTACAAAAGTAATTATAAAAACAAATAAGACACTTTAAAAAATAATTAAAAACACTAAAAATATAAATGAAGACACAAGCAATTAAAAACACTGTAAAAAAGTAATTATGATAAAACACATAAGACACTTTAGAAACATAACATTAAAAAAAAAATACTGTAAGAAAAAAAAAAAAGCAAACAAAAAAGCATGTGGACATAGTCATGGCATCTAGTTCATCCTGTTTTCAGTCTTCATGCTACCCTTAGCTAACAAGCTCCTGGTTGCAACCTAATATATCCAAACACATTGAATTACTCATTTAAGCAAAACAAAACTAAACTATCAGCCATGACTATATATTCTAATCTCTCTTTACTCGAATGGTTTTTAGGTGATGTTGTCCTTGTCTCCCACAGCCTGACCGACCTCTCCATCTTTCTCCCCTGCAGGTGCGCAGTGCCAACTACGAGGCCGACCCTTTCGTGCAGGAGTTCCAGTTCAAAGTGCGCGACGAGATGGCCCACGTGACGGGGCGAGTGCTACCCGCCCCCATGCTGCAGTACGGCGGCAGGGTGAGCACAGAGCACTTTATGGTACCCTTCCTTTAAATCACGCCCATTCTCTCTGTTTGTCTGACACGCTCTCCCCTTCCTCAGACTATATCTCACTCTGTCTCTGAGGGGAACTAACTTTGGCTTCTGTTTGGTCTTCATGGTGTTTGTCTCTTTGTCTTTTTTTGTGGTTGAGTCTCAAATTGCGGAGGAGTTTTTGAGAACAGTACAAATCATGGATCATGTTGGAATTGAACAAAGATCATGGTTTACCTTAACGTTATTTAAATAGATCCCTAAGTGCGGATCTTAAGTCTGAAACTTCTCCCTAATATAATTCTCAGAGAAAGAGAATGAAGTACAGAAGTAATGAATTGAGACTGAACCACAGCGCTTATTAACATCTGTTTATTCATTCTCTTTGAGGAGACACACCTTTGCTTAGGCACACAGGGTGTGTGCGTGTGTGTGATGCTGAGACATATAACATCCTTATGCACACTATTTGTGCATAGTACATCCATAAGATATTGTTTCATATACAACACATTGAATCCCACAATGCATCACTCTTCCTCATCTGCAAACGCATGTTTCTTTTTCCATTCCATAGTGGGACTTTCTGTCCTATGAAGTAGTGTTGATTCATTGAGGTCCGGTTATAGAGTGTGAATGCACTCTATTGATTCTTAGAAAGTGAAGGTGTGTGTGTTTGAACATGAGCTTGTACACCCTTGTATTTTCTGTTTAATCGTGAGCCTGTATGAACAGTATGAAAGTGACTGTTTGTCCATGTAATCATGAGTACATGTGGTGAGACTGCAATGTTGTTTCAGAACCGCACGGTAGCCACGCCCAGCCACGGGGTATGGGACATGAGGGGGAAGCAGTTCCACACCGGGGTGGAGATCAAGATGTGGGCCATTGCCTGCTTTGCCACACAGAGGCAGTGTCGAGAGGAAATCCTCAAGTATGATTATTTATTATGCAATTTGTCTGAGCTCTGTTTGATCGAAGAATTTCCTATCTGAGTGTCCAGAGCCACTGTGCAAATATGATGCTAATGTCACTAAGTTTTTCAAAGTCTCAAAGTGGGATTAATTTTCAAAACTCTGTCTTACAAATACGTGATTGAAATGAAGGTGACTTTGTTTATATATTTTTGTTTAAACAGACCTTAAGCCATATAAATAATAATAAAAACAATAATAATAATAGTACTTTATCTGTATAGTAAGTAATAAGTAGGTAAGTAAGTCCATTTTATATAGGATAGCACCTTTCATAGAATAAAATCACAAAGTGCTTCACAGGAAAAATATTCAAATTACAGTGAAATTGTAAAACATTAAAATGAAATCATAAAACTGTAAAAGAAACAGACAATAACATAATTAAAACATTAGTCTGTACAAGGTGAGTCGAAGGCCTGTTAAAGTAAATGTGTCTTTACGAGTTTAAAGATATAATATAGATATTACAGATAACAAAAACCTTCACATTGGGCAGTAACACCAGATAAAAATGCAAAATTGGCGCAGATTTAACCTAATGATGAAGTCGTGTGCAAATATAGCGGGCATGCAGCATGTGGCCACTTTTCCCACATGTCATTCCCCCACTCTCTTTCCTGAGTTCATGCTAAATCCACTGTCCTCTTCTCTCTAAATAAAGGTGTAAAAGCCAAAATGTTATATTAAAAAAAAATTAAAAAGGAAAGTAAAAAAATGAAGTAATAACATTGAACTAAAAGCATACATACATACATACATACATACATACATACATACATACATACATACATACATACATACATACATACATACATACATACATACATACATACATACATACATACATACATACATACATACATACATACATAAAAATGTGTCTTGAGTGATGAAATAAAAAAACAGACTGACTCTGCAAGTCTGATCTCATCTGGCAGGATGTTCCAAAGTGTAGGTGCTCTGACCAAAAGAGCCCACATTTTTACACCAAGGCATCTCTTATCTCAACAGTTTGCAAATAGCATTTTTTTTAGCTGTACATAAGTTACAAAAGTGAAGTGTTCTTATGTAGTCCCTTGCAAATGTTAAAAATGTACCTTAAAACTTCAACCTGCTTTGTGCTGTGTTAAAGGGAGATCAATTTTCCCTACATGGAAAATGTAATAACACATTAATAGTAGATTTTTTGGAACTTCAGTTTATTAAAAAACTGGTGAAACATTTTAATTTCACTATTTAAAATGTGTCAACCATCCCTGAATTACCATCTGATAGTACAGTATGTTGTGCAGACAATATTCAGCATGTGACCAGGCTTCTTTCAATATGCACCAGCCTACATCTCCATATGCAGCTGCGTTAAAGGAGATCAATTTTCCCTACATGGAAAATGTAATAACACATTAATAGTTGATTTTTTGGAACTTCAGTTTATTAAAAAACTGGTGAAACATTTTAATTTCACTATTTAAAATGTGTCAACCATCCCTGAATTACCATCTGATAGTACAGTATGTTGTGCAGACAATATTCAGCATGTGACCAGGCTTCTTTCAATATGCACCAGCCTACATCTCCACATGTAGCTGACTCCAATATTGTAATGACTCGCCTTCCTTCCCTCCTGTGTCTTCTGTTGTGTAGGAGTTTCACGGACCAGCTGCGCAAGATCTCAAAGGATGCAGGGATGCCCATCCAGGGCCAGCCATGTTTCTGCAAATATGCCCAGGGAGCGGACAGCGTGGAGCCCATGTTCAGACACCTGAAGAACACCTACGCCGGGCTGCAGCTCATCATCGTCATCCTGCCGGGAAAGACTCCCGTTTATGGTCAGAAAACTGCTTAAAATTGAATATTATATTAGAGTCTATAGATATGCCTGTGGTTTGGACTGTGTGGAAGCACTAATGCTATTCTAGGACTGAGTGCTGCTGCAATGTTCTCTCCTGCTCAGCTTCACAAATGTATGAAATGAAAGAGGTGATTTGAAGAGACTGCAAAATATTTTTTCTATTGTAACACGTGCTTTCAAACAATAATCCTCCTAAAACATAAATCCTGAAGTGTTTCCATACATCTCTATTCTTCACTGGGAATTTTTCAAATGTTACCCAACTTGTTGATTTAGATCACTCATCCTGATTTAGATAGCATTTCTTATTAAATGCTAAATCCTAAATCTCTTTATTCATGGTCAAAGTTTGAGAACCACTAGCTGTCTGTTCTTCTTTTGGGTTTCTAATCTGTAAAAATGTAAAACGCATGCCCTTTCCTTCTATTTTCTACACCCACAGCGGAGGTAAAGCGTGTGGGAGACACCCTCTTAGGCATGGCCACGCAGTGCGTGCAGGTGAAGAACGTGGTGAAGACGTCACCTCAGACCCTCTCCAACCTCTGCCTCAAGATCAACGTGAAGCTGGGAGGCATCAACAACATCCTGGTGCCTCATCAACGGTCAGTTATGCTCTCTTTCCCTCCAAATTGAGAGACAAGGAACGGGAGTGATACCGTTGAATTGTTGTTAGTAATTGTTTTTTATTATTTGTACCAGAAAAAGACTGTAACAGGTACACTGGCTTTTATTTTTACAAATTAAATAGTACTACTTTTGCTTGCTAAAAACAGCTGTAGGAACTGATGCTTCACATATAGAGATTATAGCTATTGCTAGTTTCCAACTCCTGACTCTAGTTGGGCTTTTAGTATGTTAAAAGAGGAAAGAAATATATCAAGATCATATGAAATAACATGCATACAATAACAATTAAATAATAAACCAGAGGGTAAATATTTAAAGGTTTCAAGTGTTTGTACAGGTTTCACGCTACAGTAACAAACATGAAAACAGTCTCTACAGAATCATGTGACAGAATATATTTAATGATTTTTCTTCTGTTTCTCAATGAACAGACCATCAGTGTTTCAGCAGCCTGTCATCTTCTTGGGAGCAGATGTTACACATCCACCTGCTGGTGATGGGAAGAAGCCTTCGATAGCAGCAGTGAGTTCTCCTTCCCTTCCATCTTACCTTCTCACCTCAAACAGCTGTTTCTGTATCTTTCATTCACTGTCGTTGAATGAAATTTTCTTTGTATGTCTCTTTCCTGCACTCTTACCATGCCCTTACTGCCCTTCATGCCCTTCTCGGCAGTGGCCCCCCAAACTGTGAAACGAGCTGCCCCTCATATTAGATTAACTCCAATATTAACAACCTTTAAATCCTGCCTTAAAACATATTTTTACTCCTTGGCTTTTAACCCAGCATGAGAGTTGTGTGGTGTCTGTCTCTGTCTGTTATTTTATTGGATTTTTATTTGCTCTTAGTGTTTTTTTTTATTTATTTATTTTGTATTATTTATTTATTTTTATGTTTTTAACCCATTTTGTAAAGTGTTATATGTGTTTTTATTATCATTCTTTTTTTTTTTCTGACAGCATTTTATGTGTGCTAAACTTGATTGTTTTTTCTAAATGGGCTATATAAATAAAGTGGATTGGATTGCATGGGATTACTAATCATCCCTCCACCCTTCTCTTTCTCCTCCAGGTGGTCGGCAGTATGGACGCCCACCCCAGCAGGTACTGTGCCACTGTCCGGGTCCAGAGGCCCAGGCAGGAGGTCATCCAGGACCTGGCCTCCATGGTGCGGGAGCTGCTCATCCAGTTCTACAAGTCAACCCGCTACAAGCCGACCCGGATCATTTTCTACAGGGACGGAGTTTCAGAAGGCCAGTTCAGACAGGTCAGCTCCCATTGTCTTTCACAAAGACTCAAAAAGACTCATTTCAGCTTGTATATTTTGTAGAGGCCAAGCCAAAACTTTAAGCCACTGAGGCGCTGCAACTGGAATACCTATTTGACGCGGTGCAAATTACCGTGCTTCATGAATGAAAGTCCAAGTCATATTTGCATGTTGAACTCTCGGTCCGTTTATTTCCATGATCTGTGCTCCAACAGTGTCCAATACATAACATTTCACAAAAGAACACATAACTCCCGCAGCACCATGCTGCTTCAGTGGTCAAAAACTGTTTCACCTTTCTGGGCGGAACACCTGACGACACAACACAGGTTCCTACCTTAAATACAAAATGACCGCCAATAACCCCGTACAACCTTAAATACTGACACAGGTCACACACAAATATTCATTCATAATCTGCCTTTACATATGTATTCTTCTTTGCATATGGATGTAGATATTTAACATGGAGGTAGTCCGTTACAATCTTCTTTTAGCTTTGTAGTTTTTACTGGTAAGGATATGTAGAAAGAGCAGCATTCCCAAGTACAAGTACAGGTGATGTCAATATTATAGTTATTTAAGAGCAGCAAACTCTAAATGAAAAAAAACAAGAAGATCATCCAAAACAAAATTTATCATCTAATATCTTAATAATCAAAAAAATGAGGAAAGTTGTGGATTTTGGGTGCAAATGTGTTCAAGCTTCTAAAATGTTGCTTCAACATTCCCATTTTTAGACTTCAATTTGAAGGTTTTCAACGGAGGCTTAATGCTAATGATGGATCCTTATATGAAACAAGATGTGACATTCATCCTACGGGACTCGCTCTTCTGATTAGCTCATTCTGAAAGCACCCAGAGTTAATACTGAACTGGGTCGATCAGCATTTACCATTGATGCCCCTAAATCATGGAATACCCTCCAACAGACTTTAAAGTTGATATCCATTCCCTCTTTTACAGAGTTAAAGACTTTGATCTCTGACCACTGTGTCTCAAACTGTATCTGTTTTAATCCATCTATTGTTTTGTGAATGATTGTGTGTTTGATCGTTGTTTCTGATGTGCCTGTGATCTCGACGACATTGGAAATGAGGGAAACCTCAATGTCTTTTTGAGAATAAATAAAGGTTTTGAATTGAATTGAATTGAACTGAATTGAATAAATATGAATTCTCTGAGGATATCATTTGCTAAACATTTGAAGCCGACTTCTTCCTCAGGTGCTGTATTATGAGCTGCTGGCCATCCGTGAGGCCTGTATAAGCCTGGAGAAGGAGTACCAGCCTGGCATCACCTACATTGTTGTGCAAAAACGCCACCACACACGCCTCTTCTGTGCCGACCGCAACGAGAGAGTGAGTCCACACGCACACACACACACACACAAACACAAATATACACACACACTCTTTGAGTCTGACAGAGTGATGGCTCCCATTAAAGCTCGTACAGTCCGTTATGTGTTAGTCCATATTCTTTTTATGCTCTAAGCCAGCATGTTAAGTACTCAAAATGGCTCTTCTTAATTACCTTTTGTTGTCAATTTGAGTGTTCACCCTCCTAACCCCTGTAATTACATTCGATTAAAGCATTAGGACCCAATGCAGGCCGAGAGCTCTGGAGTGGCATTCAAGGCCCAAAGAGTAAGGCTCGGCTAGTAACAACCTTATTTTCAGTGCAGTCACTTCCATACAGGGCATTAGGCTCTCTGGAGCATTAGGCCTTTAATTGGTTGATTGGGAGGCACTTGTTAAAGCTGGGCCTGGGTCAGTCCATCAGCAAGATCTTTTTTCCATTATTACAAATGTTGCTGCTCGTTTAGTTCTTTAAAAGCTGTGTTTTTCTGCTGCTCTTTTCCAGCATCCCCCATTTCCTCTTCTAGTTGTTTTTGTTTGGAAACACAGTACGAGCAGTAAAAGGCTATCAGCCGGGACGGACTGACCTTAACTTTTGCTTTTTGTCAGGTTGGACGCAGTGGAAACATTCCTGCTGGTACTACCGTGGATACGGACATCACACATCCCTACGAGTTTGACTTTTACCTCTGCAGTCACGCTGGAATACAGGTCAGAACAACCTCTCGTCTTTCTCGCCCTTTTCAGCTACATGTCATCCCAGTCCGAACACTGAGAGCCTCTGCAGGGCCAGGCATTGTTGTGAGAAGATAGTAAACAAGATTTGGACGCTAAACGACCTCGAGAGAAAAAGGAAATACTTTTTGTTGTTTGTTTTTTCCTTTTCATGTTTATCTGAAGTTCAGTCTCTCTGGGGACTGTGGGCTCGCCCCTGACAAAAGCTGTGCAATAACTTTAACAATCTCAATGCAGTTTATGGAGCTGGTGCCAAGAGCAGTCCCACATATCCTATAACTGAATCTTTACTACATACAGCTACAGCTCAACAAATTAGAATATGGTGAAAAAGTTCAATCCTTTTTGTCACTTATTCCAGAAAGTGAAACTCATATATGATATAGATTCATTACACATAGAGTGAAATATTTCAACTTATGTATTATTCTAATATTCTGAGACACTGAATTTTGGGTTTTCATTATCTGTAAGCCATAATCATCACAATTACAAGAAATAAGGCTTGAAATATTTCACTCTGTGTAATGAATCAATATAATATATAAATTTCAATTCCTTTTATTTTTTGAACATTCTATTTATTGATGTTCACAGTGAAAACAAAAGCTCAGTACAGCTTAACAAACTTTTTGCCTAGTTGGTCAAATAATCACATCCAGCATTCATCAGTCCAGCATTGTACAGTTGTAATAGACAGTTATATTTTACATTAGCAGAACAATCCTTAAGCCCTTAAGTATCTTCATTAGAGATTGCACTTAATAGTGAGAAGATTGAGGTTTCTCCCATTTTATTTTAAAAAGATGAGCTCTTCCTCCAGTACAGTATCTCAACTTCTCTAAAGTGACTACATCAGATGTCAGAGATGTCCACAATATAATAGATGGAGATTCATCTCCTATCCACTTTGTCATTACAGCCTTCCTTGAATTTCACTTTCTGAAATGAGTGATGAAAAATATTGAACTTTTTCCACAATATTCTACTTTTTTGAGCTGCACCTGTACAATAGACGGCTGGACAATTGGGTGCAAACTGCATGTGAATCAATCTGCCAGGAGCTACCGTCTCTCACTGAAAGATAAACTATTTTGTGAGGGGGAAAAAAGAGACGCAAGATTCTCTAATTCTTCCAGTTCACCATGTTTTAAAACTGTCATCCTTCTTTAATGGACTACAACGTTTTTGGACGAGGACTGCAAGGCTCTGCAAAATCACCCTTTCAAAGACTGCATCTTTTACTCCTTAGTGGCCAGAGTGCTCTATATATTCTTACTCGTAAGACACACTGTCATCAGCATATGCATGAAACACCATTATGGATTTAGCCTTATACTTTTTTATTCAAAGGTGAAAGTGTTTCCTGTCTTTTTTTCCTGCAATGTGCCTCATTTATTACTGCAGCATGTGATGTTTTTAGATTTCTGTTTTGAGTCCATGTTGAAACAGAAATAGCGTACTGTACCTTTAATCAGAATCTAACACCAATAACACTAAAGTGTATTTTAATTCTCTTCTCCAGGGCACTAGCCGGCCCTCCCACTACCACGTTCTGTGGGACGACAATTGTTTTACCGCTGACGAGTTCCAGCTGCTCACCTACCAGTTGTGCCACACCTACGTGCGCTGTACCCGCTCAGTCTCCATCCCCGCGCCTGCCTACTACGCCCACCTGGTGGCCTTCCGCGCCCGCTACCATCTGGTGGACAAAGAACACGACAGGTGAGTTGAGGAAACAAAGAGGATTTATTTTTTTTCACTCCCGATGAAAAAGGTCTTGAACTCCAAGGCGTTTTTTCACAGCAGCTGTCTTGTATTACTTGCAGAATGTTTTCCAGCGTGCATGCCGTTGTTGTTTGTCATCAGTCTTAACGAGTCCTCTCCGGTCCTCTCTGCAGTGCTGAGGGCAGCCATGTGTCTGGTCAGAGCAACGGTCGTGACCCCCAGGCGCTGGCCAAAGCTGTTCAGATTCACCACGACACCCTGAGGACCATGTACTTCGCCTGAGCTCCACCAACCCTTCTGAGACCATTGCCACCTTGTACACACACAAAAAAAACACACAGACCTAACCGTGCACGCCTGGCTCGCCAGTCAAGAAGTCCTCTCATGTGCAAGTCCCGCCCCCCCCCCCACACACACACGCCTAGTCAATCCGGACCTGACACTGTGCAGAGGAGAGCAGGGAGAAAGGAGGGGAGGAGGCACCCCCACACTGGACTGAGGATGCAAAAGCTGCTTTAAAAACAAACAAGAGAGAAACTCAGCACTATTATGCAATATTAAACCAGCCAACTAGTTCATTTTCTCCCTTATCAGGCCCCCCTCTCTGTTGCCCCTCCCGTCTCTTCTTCCCTGTTCGTCTCTTTTACTTGCAGCCTGTGGAGGTTTTTTTCTGTTCCCTTTTCTTTTGGCTCAGTCTCTCTTTCTCTTCTTCTACTAACCTGCTCCTTTGCCATCTACAGTACCTCAAGTCAGTTAGAGCAGCAGCACTTTCACATTCTGCCAGTTGAACTGTCGTTTGTCGCCGATCCCCCCAGTGTTAGAAAAGACGGAGCAGAGATTGAAGAGTCAGAATCTTGAGATTTTAAGAAGTAAGTGTTTGATTTTATTTTGGAATGTTGTCATTCCGTCTGACTGGAAAAGTCCTCCCTGCTCCTACTTTTTACTTTTCCACTTTTCTTTCACTGTTCTGTCAGTTTTCACTACCGTGTGAAATCACCAGTTTATTGTGAGCACACTGCCACCTGTTGGCTACGAGGTATAAATGCCCCCCCTAAGTCACAACAAAGAGTTGTTTACTTATGAATTTTCCAATCAGTTTTGAGTCATGTTTAGCATTCAGCTGCTACATTTAACAGCAGTCCACAGTGGCTGATATATCAGTGCTCTACAGTATGTATTTCATTTAAAGTATAACACTGTTATTTAATTCTGTTTTTTTTTTTTTGGTTCTACATTATGTGAAACATTTTATGAATTTTTTAAATCACTTAAATCATGTAAGGTTATGTTTTTAATTCTTGTTTCCAATTAGTCAGCATGCTTTTATTACCCTCAGTGCTTTATCCCACATTTCCCTCTGTTGAGTTCGAGAAGGCGGTTAAACCGAGATCACGTTGTTGGTTTCCTCTAGTGCAATAATCAGCTGAAACGAAGGGAAGAGGATTGTAGGGGACTTTAAAAAGAACAGTTCAACATTTCATTTGAAAGTGCGCATCCTCAAACGGGGAGGAGAGAAGTTCGCCTCTTGCTGGGCTCTTTTATGTACGGCTCCTCTGTGAGACGATTGATCAGCATGTTTTATGAGTTTGTCCTTGCTGTTGGGCAAAAAAAAAAAAAAAAAATGGTGCAACTGCAGTTTTCATGTTTTTACTTGAATTGAAGGATGTTATGCACCTCTGTGGTTTGAGGATACTTTTATGATCAGTGGGTGTAATTTCAGAGTTTGTTAACGAGGCTGATTTTCTTAATCCCCATTAGGATAACATATCTTCTCACCCGACTGCAATGAAGTGGAGAATATAGGCCATAAAGGGGTAGTATTCAAGTGCCTGGTGGAGGTTTGGTGTTCAGCGGTCAAACGTGACTCATTCTAGGGATCGCATGTCAGAGGGGGGAAAGAATTAAGAAGCATATTCCAATAACTAGACAGCATAAGATGGTTTAAA
This sequence comes from Notolabrus celidotus, assembly GCF_009762535.1. NCBI lineage: Eukaryota > Metazoa > Chordata > Actinopteri > Labriformes > Labridae > Notolabrus > Notolabrus celidotus. Next base: position 8,640,062 of record NC_048283.1, on the reverse strand, counting down.
GCAAGAAAGTTCACCTAATGCCTCTTATTCTTCTCAACAACCATCTACTGACTTTTCTATACATCTCATTCAAATCATACTAAGATCCATGTATTTATTATGTTTGCTTTTACAGCAGTGTTGGCTGTGTTCGGGGCTTTGCCTAATCTTCACCAGACATGGATCCAGCTGCTACAGTGTACCTATAAAGGCCGGGTTCATGGGTAATGAAATCAGCCTTGTCTTAACAAAGAGTCTGTCAGTTATCTGTGTCTGTCAGTACAAATCCTAAAAACAGACAAGCTGTAGTTTCTGCCCATGTGACCAGCTGAGCGGTGGCTTCAGAACAAAGCTAAGGAGCTAAAGTGAGTGACCAGTATCTGATAATATAAAGTGCATCTCTGGATTATAGTCACTATTTAGCTCTTCTGTGCTGCTGAGCTCGTCTGGGGGGGGGGTTGTATTTTCAAAGTTATCTGCACTAAAAGAAGCTGTGTTTGGGGGCTGAACACAGGCGTGGTGCTACTCTGTCTAAAGCTGAAACTTTATGTGAGACTCTAGATGAGCAGGGGGGGGGGTGGGCAGTAGAAGAAGAAACCTCACTCAGTTAAAGACAGGAAAAGGTGCTGTGGTCGGAGCTGGGTGCTTTAGGATTAAGGATCTTTTTTAAGGATGAGGTAGATCTGATCTGAATGGAGAACCCGTAAACGGTACACATGTAGAGGTTCCCTCAGAGACTTCGGTTCTGCGTCCGCTGTTGCATTCGACTGCCTTTCCTTGGCCAGTGGGTTTGAGCCTCCATTATTTCACTTGTGTCTGAAAGCCTTTATAAAAAGCCAGATTGAAAGTATATTTGTACATTTTAAATTATGTAATGCACACCACTTATTTTTGCTAACAGAAAAAAATGTAGTCTAAAAAACTATTAACCTTAGTAATACATGTATCCTGATAAGTAACGGTTAAAAAAAGTATAACAAAGTTTTATTATCGCAATAGACTGTTGACTTGTTCCTGTGTCACTCTGGTGTATGTGTGATCAGTGGTGGGGTTGTCGTGTGGACTGTAAAACTGTTATTGATGGGGATGTGGACTTAAACCGCCTCGTGCTTCGATGTTTGGATAAAAAAAACTGCGAGATATGGAATGATTATTCTTGTTTTTTCAGTAGGTGTTCATACTGGAGGTTTGTCGTTGAAGAGAAAGAAGCGCATAGCAGGAGGCTTTTGTTTTAAGAAATGACATCCCTTTTGTGGCGACCACAGAAGAAGAATCAGTGATGTTTGGAGCTGAATCTCTGCTCTTGAATGTTTCCTTCATTTGGTGCTGATGCGTTCCTTATCACGGCTGAAAAGGAACAAGGGAGTGGGTTTTTAAGAAGTATTGTCGATCCGCCTTAAGGACACGTGTGGTCAAGCTATGTCGTGGTCGTTCTCCCTTCTTTTCCTTTTGTGTTAAATCCTCGGGGGGATTTGCGCCGGGATTGCAACCTCGGTTGCCTTCCTCGGACTCGGAGTCACTTCATGTGCTCGCAAACACAAAGAGTCAGCCTCCTGGTAAATCTGCAGTGTGACAAAGCCTGTAGTCTTATTGTTGCTCTCTTCCCTCTTTCTCTCCCAAACATTTACTCCCAATGTGCCAGAGGAGGACATTCCACGGCTGTACAATCCCATCCGATCCCCCTCTGGGAGGCGAAGGACAGATTAAAGCTGAAGGACAATAGTTGGGGTCTGGTCAGGAAGATATGGATTCTGTTCATTGAGATGTGTTTATTTTAGACTGAGTCAAAGCGGACGGGTGATGAATTCATGTGGCAGGTTGTGTTGGAAGTCTGAGGGTAGATCATGAGAATTTAAATCACTTTATAACTCTGTCTCTGCTGTCTGTCATGGATGTTCAGTTTGTGTATGATACACTCTCGAGGGCAGTTGAACACATGTTTACATAGCAGATGTGTTTGCCTCGCTTGCAGCTGAAATGTCATCAGCTCCGCTTTGCAAATATTAGCTTGTAGTGAAGTGACCCAGCATGGGTAAAGACCATTCAGGGCCTGTGGAAGTGAGCGCTTGAGGGGATACAAAGACATCATTTACAGGGTCAGTTTTGTCCCTCATCAGGCATCTTTGTTACACAGCAAGGGAATCAATTTGTTTTTTGTTTTTTTTTCAATTCTATTAAAATGACTCATTCGGCTGAATTAGAAATGAAAGGACAAACGCAGCTTGGAGCCAGCTGCGGCCTTTGGCTCTCAATTAGGATCGCTAACAGCACAGACAAGTCTTTTTTACAGAAGCTGGAGAAACAAACATTTTATTAGAAAGTGACAGTCTGGTGAGGAAAAATCGCCAAATTAACTTTGAAAGGTCAGCGTCTCGATTTAAAAGGAGTTGAGATGTATTCCATTTTGAGTAATCGATCAATAAATCCCAGATTTTTGTTGCAGTGGAAGGTAGCAACGGAGTGAGAAAAAGTCCACAGAAAGTGCCTTTCCTCTTGATGGTGCTGTAAACTGAAAGATAAAATGTAAAATCAAAGAAACTGAATCTCCTTCTCAAGAACACATGGCAGTGCAGGAGCGGCTGCATTCACACACACACACGCACTGTACACGTTTGTTTTATAGAGACGGCGATGCAAACTCGTGTTTCATGTTTTTAGATATAAAGCCTACTTAGAAAAAGAATAAAAAGCCAAGTATGTGGTTGTGGTTGAGCTTTTGCTTCATAGTGCATTCAGTGTCTTGGACCAATGGGTGTCGTTGGTACAGTGGAATGTGCGACAGGGTGGGTGGTTTCAGCGGTTTGTTGGGCTTGGTTGTAGGTGGCACTAGCGTGGTTTGACACGACGGCCCAGCCCACAAATGACAAACATAGCACAGCACTTTAGAGACTGCCACTCTCACTCAGACACATAGCCAAGAGGTTTTCCTCCACTCCCCTCCTTCCTCCTCCCCCTCGAACCAGGAGGAGAAGAGGACCCAAACCTCAAAGTCGAAGTTGAAGGGAGGTGTGTGTTACCAAACAAAAGCAGCCGGACGTTCAAAGTGTGCCTCGTGCTGTCGTGACTCTGTTTGTGGCTCGGTTGCCTTTAGGTTGAGGTTTCCCGTCTGGAAAACGCCACTAGACATTTTGTTACAGCTAGGGCTGGGTGTCAAAACATGATATCAGTGATTCCTGATCAAATCTGAAGCATCTCAAACGTGTGAACATCTGGCCGAGGTAACAAGAGCCAGTAACGATATCTGACAGGATACCAGTGATGACACTTGATATGCTGCCCAAAACATTGTCCGATACCAGTACTAGTGATGAAGCCGATAACACCCACGATATCTGACAGGATACCAGTGACGATATTGAAAAGGACACCAGTGATGATATCTGATATGCTGCCCAAAACAACGTCCGATACCAGTACTAGTAATACAGCCGATACAGATACCAGTAACAATACCTGATATGCTGCCCAAAACAATGTCCAATACCAGTACTAGTAATGAAGGCGATACCAGTGACAATATCTAACAGGATACCAGTCAGGATATCTGACAAGATACCAGTAACGATACCTGAGAAAATACCAGTGATGGAACCTGATATGCTGGCCATAACAATGTCTTCTACCAGTACTAGTGATGAAGCCGATACAGATACTAGTGATGATGCTTGATATGCTGCCCAAAACAATGTCCGATACCAGTGCTAGTAATGAAGCCGATAACACTGACGATATCTGACAGGTATTGTTACTGGTATCCTCTTCCGTATCATCACTGGTATCCTGTCAGGATACCAGTGATGATATCTGATATGCTGGCCAAAACAACGTCCGATACCAGTACTAGTAATGAAGCCGATACAGCTAACAGTTTAGATACCTGATATGCTGGCCAAAGCAGTGTCCAATACCAGTACTAGTAATGAAGCCAATACCAATACCGGTGACAATATCTAACAGGATACCAGTCATGATATCTGACAAGATACCAGTAACGATACCTGAGAAAATACCAGTGATGATACCCGATATGCTGGCCATAACAATGTCTAATACTAGTACTAGTAAGGAAGTTGATGCCGATACCAGTGATGATATCTGACATTATACAAGTAATGATATCTGTTCAGTTGCCAGACACAATCTCCGATACTAATACTCGTTAATGATGCTAATACCTATATCAGTGACGATATCTGAAAGGATACCAGTAATGGTATCTGATACCAATACCAGTGACGATATCTGATATAATACCAGGAAAAATAGTTGACACCGATACCAGTTTTGACATCAAATACTGATACAAGTACCGATATCAGCCTGTGGTTCCATCTAAAATACAGTATCAGTTATTGGTAGTCCCCCAGGTTAATTTTTTATACCTCACAAAAGTGAAGCAGTCGCGTAAACGACAATGTGACAAGAACAAAACATCTGAGTATGATATTCATCAGCGTATCAAGTTTTCAGCTATCAGTGTTTGTCCTCCAATCTTCTGGATCTTCTGTATTTCACTGGTATCAGACGGGTATGTGAGGATTGGCCTGTGTATCAGAAGCAAGATTGGTATCAGATCATCTCTCTTAGTTAAAACAGTATAAGCATTGAAACTTTACCCACGATGCCCAGCCCTAGCAGCAGCAGCAGCCAATGGCCTACTTTCATTGATGCCCTGCTGTGTGTCTTGTCCCTGACGGGGAGGGAACGTGTCCAGTCCTGAGCCTACTGGTGTTGACTGAAAACTAAGGGCGGTCTGTAGTTGTTGTGTGGGTACCTTTTCAGTCCAGGGGGGTGAAATCTTTCTACTACAAGAGATCTCTAAAAACACTGCACCTCACTTACCTTGGTATGCTGCATATGTTATACTACATGAAAGAAAAAACTGCAAACTGCTTTTATTATGACATATAATGCTTGAGTAATGCCTGATTGCGATATTCTTATACAGTAACTATTTTAGAGTCGAATTAAGTATAACTGTAAAAATATTCTCTGTTTTTGTCTTAACACTTATCCAATTTTGACGAATTGTTCTTGAGCCGACTTTTATTTTGTTGTCCTATTTAAATGTGTTGTTTCTTTTAAATTTATATATGAAATATATATGTGCGGAATATTTTATGGTGTATTTATTGAGAGTGCATTCAAGCGGCTGGAGTCTCCGCATCATATTGCAGCATGGTGGGGGTGGAGCCAGGAGTGAAACGAGGCCTTTAGCCCCTCCCCCTCCATGTTGACGCCTTATTCTCTCAGACACGCAAGCACAACAATATGGAGGGGGGGTGCGAGGTGGAGGAAAAGAAAGATTGGGGATTCAACCTGTTAAAACAGAACCGTGTGTCAGGTTCTGGTGGATATTTGAAGGTCAAATCCTCCTCGTTCTTTTCTTAGTGTTCTTATTACCCTCCACTTTTCTTTTTACCAACTTTAGAAGGCCAAACGCTGACCCCCACATGTTGCAGCTCATCTCTGACGAAGGGAACCATTTCTGAACCACACTGACTTAAAACGTCAAATAGCTGACTTTTTTTTTTTTTTTTTTCCTCCTCATCCAAAGCTGCTAATTGGTACATTAGCCATGTAAATTCCCAGAGCCAATAGAAAGCAGGTGGGAAAGCAAAAAATAAGAAAACACAGAAAGCAGCAAGAGGAAGAAACGAGAGAAGGCAGAATATTTTGGATCCTGGTGAAAATTTTATCCTAAGTGTTGCATCGTCTTTCATTTGAAATTCGTCGAGCTTTTCTTGTGCCAGAACTTTTTTAAACCGCAGGAAACAGGTCTCATTCCACAAAAATCAGACATGCCTCAACCTTAAGTGCGTTCTTACATTAGCGTCAGATTTCTATGTGACTTTGCGATGCTTGTGTCGGATGGCATACCAAGAAAACAAGCTCACATACTGGCATCCTCATCTCGCTCATTTCTCATGTATACCACTAGCATTGCTACATGATTTTTTTTAAGTACACACAGGTGTAAGCTCAAAGAATGACTGTCCTGTTTGTACTGATGTCAGAACAGAAACCAAGTGTGGGTCAAACAGTGTTTGGAAACACTTCTCAGCTTTTTCTTTATTATCAGCAATGCAGAAATGAGAAAACGATGATGAGAATTCTCACTCGCTGGTTATCATATTTCCATTAAAAGCAAATCCAAAGAAGAGTATTTTCAGATACAGTTTGACCCAGGCTTGACAGGAATGTCCTCACAGAGACCTGTGCCTGTATAATGAACCATGGATGAGTTACGTTGTGATTAATCGCTGTTTTCTTTTCTTTTTAAACTCTTTTCATTGGTTGTCCCTCACCCAATCAGAGGATCAGAGACATGGAGCTTTTGAGTGTTGTCCATCCTGTTCCAAAGTTGAACACAAAAAGGCCCTCTGTCCTTTACTCAATGTTTACTATAATGTTTACTTCCATGGCTATCAGATGTTTCACCTGTTTTCACCCCATTATCATTCCAATAATGACTCTGAACCAAATATTGCACAAGAGATTAGGCCTCTGATGCCGTGTTTCCCTTGTATACACATGATGATGTTGGTGACAGATATTCGGCAGAGCCAAGGATTTCACACAATATCCTTTGCTCTGATTGTTGTTTCTTTTTCCATGTAGCATCTCTCACTCTTGTGTCGGATTAATTTCAAAGTAAAGATCTTGGGCTCTGATACCTCTGAGTGAGGCACCAGCAAACGGATGTATGTACCACACTGAACAGTGAACCCTCACCACCAGATGATCCATGTCTCAGTCTCTCTGTGCTGCAAAGCCTCTGTTGTACCAACAGCTCTATTCCTCTCACTTTGAATGTCTCTTTCTTTTGTAACTCTCTCTCTCTCATAGGTTGTTGGCCTTTTAGTGTTGCTTTGCTTCAGTTTGAAGTGTATCTTTGACTAATACTTGCAATAAAATGCTTTGCTTTACCCTGTTTGTCTTTGAGTGCAAGAATTATAACGTGTTTTTGTATGACTGAAGCAAATACTGTATAAAGAAATCCAAGTAGCAACAGTGACTCCACCTGATTGGTATTAACTACCATTTTACTTATTAAGGTTGGATATCAGCCATTAGATTAGGAAGAGAATGGTTGTCAATGATAACAGCACTTCTGTCTTGATTGACAGGTCACAGTGGCAGACATGTCTGAACACATACCTCGTTAGTTGCTAATTAAAGTTTCCTTCGATTCATTTTATAACTCAGAGGTAACATGAAAGTTCAAACATTAAAACATAGATCATTAACTCTCATCGAAAAGGTCAATCAAGGTCGTTTTTCTACTAGTGGTGTTTCTTTCTGTCACAAGTGGTGTCGCCACCTGCTGGCTGGTAAAAAGAATATAGCTTAACCCTTTCGTATTATAAGGGTCACAGTTTCAGATGCCAACTATAATATCGTCCATCTTTCAGCAAACAAAATCAATTAAATTTAACTCTTTAACCCTTTATGTTTTACATTTGTTAAAAGTACAGTGTGTAGAATTTAGCAGTGTTTAGTGGACCTGGTAGAAATGGATAGTATGTTTATTGATATTATTCCTGTCATGCACCAGAGAGGTGTCCAGCCCATATGGACTTACAAGGCACTACAAAACAAAACAAGATAGGAGCAACCACAGAGGAAAAATAGAACGAACAATTACATTACAAGCATGGTGATCACTACAGTGACAGCTGTTCAGACGCCTTTATGATCTATTAAATATATTCACATCGACCACTTCAGTTAATGTTGGTAAACCATCCCATACATTGCCACCTACTGGCTAGCCTTTGTACTTGAAATCAAGATAACTGACAGAAGATGCAATATGACATGCAGCTCAGTAATGCTTTACAAATCCCTCTATTCTAGAAGGGCCTTGGTGGTGATCATTTTTGGCACATAAAGTAGCAACTGAGACACTACAACTTAAAATAACCAAGACTTGATTTTATGTTTGGATGAAATGATTTAATCTGTCCATTAAATTGGACGTCATGCACTTTGCTGGTATATCTCAGTCACACTTTGACTTTGCTGTTCTTGAAATACTTGATATGGAGCGACTTTTTCTATCAATTTATGTATCAAAATGTGACTTGCAGGCTCATTTTAACGCAACAAAAACTAGTTGGCAAGTTGTTATATCATTTTTTATTAGTGCTTCTATTGATAGAACTCAAATCCATGCTGTAATATTAACTCTCCTATAAATGTCCTCTGTTGTGCTGCTCTGGGAGCCTCCAGGCACAGACTGTAGAGGTAGTTTGATTTTCTCAAGCGTTCCTGTAGAAGACAGAAAAACTTCAGAACTGCAACTCAAATTCAAGCACTCAAGTTTATGCTGAGCCCCTCAGTGGACACAGACCTGACTGAAAATATATGACAAAAGAAAAAAAAGAAAATCAAATCTTATATTATGATGCTAACATCCCTTGACTGCTGCTACAGTCTTAAGAAATGAGAATAAAAACACCTGATGACAAATCTTTACCTCTTATCTGTTCAAAATGTTTAGATAATATTCACCAAACTTTGAATAACCAAGCTGAAGGAAACAAATGAGAAGGTTGGAAAATCCTACGTTAGCATGAAGATGGGGGACTGCATTACACATTAGTTATGTATTTTATTCTTAAGTCCATTTTAATTACAGTCCTAGAGAGTGCTCAGAGGACAGAGGTTTTACAGCACACTCCACGACACCTAAGCACATACTGTACTCAGCGTATGATAAGTGTAATAGATGAGATGGCCGTGCTGTGCTGAGCCATTTCCACTGAGTGTTCACAGGTGTGATGTGTGGGTGTAAGGACAGTGGCCTCCTAAGATGTAGTGGGAGTTAAAGGGACCATTGTTGCACTCAAAGCCTCCTTACACTCACACAGGTTGGTCCACATGTTACACAGGTGTTCTCACTCACTTCGCCTCATGTAACCTCTTCCACTGTGTTGGTGTCGTTCTCTTTATCGCACCTCTTAGAGAAGGACTCAGTGAAGTTGGATTTCACACAGTGATCATGAAAGCTGCAACTTCAGTCTGAGAAGAGGTTCAATCAGCAACAATTTATGGAAACACTTATATGGAAATGAGAAAAATATGTTCATTATTTACAATATATAGTGGGTAAATAGTAATTAAACACACTTAAGATTTTAAATCAGACTTAAATATAAAGAGCCTCTAAGAGCAAAATGTGAATGTCAGAATGAGAGGCAAAGTAAAGAGAGCACTGCAGGGTTACGATGAGTACCATGTTACCATGCTGATAAAATGTTATTTTTAAGAAGCAGCCAGCCTGGACTTTTAAACCTTTTCTCAACCCTCTGTTTTTATTTTTTATAATCCCACACATGCCCACCACAACCTCAGATTTCTCTGCACAATACTGTGACTCTCTATCGTCAACAGTCTCTCTCGTGTACCAATTCTGCTTCCTGATGAACTCAGTTGAAGTGGAATAAACCCATGTTTCCCCACTTTAAGAACGTTGGCCACAGCCACATCTCGAAATAATGAGAGCATAATAACAAGCAGCAAATGTTCATCTCTGAGCAGGAACACTTCCCGTCATTAAAAAAAGACTCAGAGACGGATGCTCTGTGAGAAACCAGATGCTCTGTAGGCTGAGAGTCGACACTGATTAACTGTTACAAACAGCCCCGGTCTCCCTGCACACAGCTCCATCCTACTGACAAGATGATGGTGTTAATTTACCGACATCATTTAGATAAACTGTGCGCCTCCTTTATCTAAACACACGTCCTCTGTGTGGGACTGAATACAGCTGTAACACTGTCTCCCATTATAATACAGGAGAATAGTGAGCAAACCCACTGTTATAGGCTTATTCAACATTTAATCACATGAATCATAACAAACACTGCTCTACATCCTCACTGTTAGCTTGACGCTCCTTTATCCAAACAGTGATGTAAAAGAAGATGCTGCTCTGAAACATCTGTTCAATCAATAGTTAATAGGTTTAAATGGGAAAGACAGAGATTTGAATACTTGGCTGAGTTTATCATGAGCCACTATCAACCCCATTTTTTGTCCACCAGGGGGCAGCAAAGCACCAGTGTTATTCACTGTATAAAAACACAAAACTGGAGGCACAATATTTAGAGCTCCCTCTTGTGGCTGACTGTAGTATGGGTCACAAGCTCAAATCCTCCATTACAAGAGATGACACTTGACACGTCAAACAAGACCATTGAAATGATAATGCAGTTATTATTTATAAAAACACATAATGTTTTTTTGTCTCAAAGTTTCTGCCATTGCATTTAGTTCTACGGAAGCCCTAAAAGGACATGATTAAATACATTTTATTTTCTCGGTTTTCTCAGGAACAACAAGTTAATTTTGTTGTTATCTCAAGATCTCAACTTATTTTTCTTGTGATAATTGAATCATTTATCTCATTTTATCCAGAGAGCAAAGCTTGTTTTTGATGTTTTTGATCTTTAACCTGTAAGATAAGATAAATATTTCTGAAAAAAAAAAATAATAACAATAACAAATAATTAAAGAAACTGATAACAGGCCTTTCCCATTCCCTGAAGTTATTGGTTACCATATGTATATACAGATGGACCTGCGCAGTATAATGCCGATCTCCACAGTGCTGTAGAAGACAAGCGCAGACGCAGAAAGGAGATCGCTGCCACCAAAAAGGTCCCACCCTAAACCCACAATCGCCAATGCCCACTCATGTCCATACTGCACCAAAATATGCAGGTCCAGGATTGGCCTCTTCGCCCACCTGAAGTCCCACAAGGACCAAGAAGGAGCACAGACATACTCGACCCCGAGTGTCCGCCGATGATGATGACAGTATGTGCTCCTTTTATGTTTAGTACGGAAGCCCTAAAAGATCATGATTAAATAAATTTTAGTTTCTCAGTTTTCTGGTCTTATTTTTCTTGTTATCTAGAGAAAACAAAGCTTTTTTGTTGTGATCTTGAGATAACGAGGAAAATTAGTTGCAATCTTGAGAAAACAAGTGAAATGAAAGAAGTTTGAGTTTTAATCAAGTATTTGATGTAAAACAAGAGGGACTGTGATGTCGTGATGGACAGCTCTGTTGAAAAATGTGAGCTCCTGAGTCACTGAACTTCCCACAGCCATGAAGGTCTGCTTCAAATGAACACATGGATCTGTTCTGCTGTGGATTATACCACCAGAGGATGTTTTATGAGTAAGTTAAATGTGTGTTTTGGTAGAGGAAAGGAGCACGATGTCGCTCCGTCTAACAGTTAAATTTAACAGTCTGACTGATCACCAGAGAATCAAGTATCTTTGTTGAAGAGACAGAACAGAGGCTGGAGTCGCAGGGAAGAAAGAGTCAGGAATGACATGCAGTAAACAGCTGAGAATGGGGAATGCTTAACTAAATTCACATTCACAAATGAGACGATGTATTAAAGGGTCCATTTCACAGATTTGGTCATGTTTCTTTAAAAGACAAAAGAAGAAATGACCTCACTCTTTCCTTGAAGTGTTTGTAGGGAACACAATGTGACCAACAGTATTAGCTTAATGCATGACTGAGTCTGGGCTTTTACCACCTCCTCATTTTGTCTGACTGCTGTCTGATGCTGGATAGTTACTGCTCAGTGTCTTTATGGCTTTCAGACTAGAAGTAGTTTTTTATAACCTTTATTTAACCAGGAAATGCTCATTGAGATTAAAAATCTCTTTTCCAAGAGAGTCCTGGCCAAGATAGGCAGCAGCACAGTTACAGAGTTACAATTTTACAATAGACATAAATACAAATAGCAGACGCATACAACAGCTACACAACAGGTACCTCCAGAAAAACAGCATGTCACATTTAAACAAAACATATACAGACAGATGCTAAGGCCTCCAAGTTGTTTAAGGACCGCTTAAAAGCATTCAAAGATACCATGTCAGACAGTTTAGATCCTTTTGTAAGGCATTCCAGGTCAAGGGAGCAGCAAGTTCAGTCCTGACCCTCGGAACAGATAATATTAAAAGATCCTGAGATTGAAGATTATGACTTCCTGAGTTCTTTTGTGCAATATATACAAGGAGGTAAGAGGGAAGTAGTCCTAGGATGCATTTATAAATAAGAAGATGCCAATGTTTTTTCCTGCGTGACGACACGGAGGACCATCCTAATCTCGAGTACAGCACACAGTGATGAGTCATCGTTTTGAAATTGGTGATAAACCTCAAAGCTCCATGATATACAGTGTCAAGCATGTGCAAGTTTGAGCAGAGGCGTGCATATATAAAACATCAGTGTAGTCCAGCGCAGACAGAAAAGTAGCAGCAACCAGTTTTTTTTCTTTGCTTCTAAAGAAAGGCAGGATCTAATTCTAAAATAAAAACCCAGCTTTAATTTCAACCTTTTAGCAAGCTGCTAGATGTGAGAGGTAAAAGTTAAAGTATCATCAATTAAAATGCCAAGGTGTCTATAGTGGGATACAAGTTCAGTCTGCAGCCACTCACAGGGGCATATTGATGGCAGGTTTGCAGGCTTTGATTTTTTGTTGGAGAACAGCATAGTTTTTGTCTTATCAGTATTTAAAACAAGTTTTAAATCATAAAAAATCTGTTACCTTTGCAGCCTGCTGGAGAAAGAAATGAGGCAACATTAAAAACAGTCTCTTTCAACAGCAAAACAACAAGCTGAAAGACGCTAAAACGCTCTATAGTGATTAGAAGAACTGCTGACAACAACCTCTCTGGAATATCTTGCTGTGATTTTCCCAGATATTAACGTGGGATTTTGGATATCAAGTGAAGAAAATATTTCGTTTAGTCAGTTATAATTTTCAAAAACCTCACACCAACTTTGACAGTTTGTTCAAACACATTTTGTGTAAAACAGAATAAAGCACAAGTGAGACTGGAGTTCATCAACGCTGTCACCAAAGGATCTGAGAAAAAAAACCATGATAACAAAGCCCTGGGGCTGCTCACTGAACTGTCAGAGGTGTTAAATTAAATCATGTCTGAGAATAAACTTTGTGGAATTGTTTGACAGATCCTTTTAAAAGTCTCTCAGACACCGCGAAGGGATCTGTCACAATTGTTCGACGCTTTCTCCCTCGCCACATTACATAATCCTTCTAAATCAACTATTGATGCAGCAGCAATTTAGGCAGTCGGCACTTAATCATGATTACCAAAGCAGCAACATAAATCATTCTGATTAAAATAAACACCAACTGAAAGTATATGTCATCTTCAATACATCTCTGAGCCGCCATTTTTACAAATGAGTTTACAAAGCAAATGAATGCAGAACAGGTGTCTCTAATGGAGCTGATTACAAGAAGGAGATTGAAAAATGCTTATTTCCAGATTTCCTCTCATTTTTTCTCTCATTAAAATATTTTACTTTGCTGAAAACTTTTCAAACCACAGATAAATACAAAAACCTGCCCAATTTTTTGATGCTCTGGTTTCGAATTTCCAGGATCTTGTGTTTGCTGCAGAGGTGAGCATATATAACTATTACATGAGTGACCTGCACTACAACATGCCTTAATTTCCGCCCATTGTGTCATGTGAAGCCAAACACCGCCTCAATAAGTGCTGACACACTGCGCTGGCATGTGCAGAAGTGAGGTTACATCCTCTCTGCTAAACAAGGCACATTTAACTTACATATAAAACAGCAAAGATCCCTCAGGTGAGTACAGTCCACAGTAGAACAGATCCTTGTGTTGATTTGAAGCAGACACTCATGACTGTGTAACCCCTGACCTTCTGATTGAGAGATGATAGACTCTACCACTGAGCCACAGCCGCCCCCAATTAACCCCAGATAATTGACAAAAACTTGAAGTCAAGGTTCAGCTGAAAACAGATTACAGGATGTCCATGTGAAGATGTTGTTTGAGGGAAATGTGATTTTCTCACCCTTGTGAAAAATCAGATTTTTTGTTTTGTGTTTCAGACAGCTATTTAATGGACAAAAAAATAAGCAGTAACACTGGACATCTATGTTTGCTCCCACACATTTAGCTGACACACACATCTCTGTTTGAGAGGTTGTGCTTTTATCATGTGAATGTGAATCTCAAATGACTTTTGGGAACCTGGCTCACACAGTTTTTACTTACAAGGATGTTTATTCTGTATTAGTTGTCCTGTGTTTCCCTTGAGTGTTAAGTGATCCATGTCTCTTAGGCTATGTTCACACTGCAGGCAAAAGTGTCCCAAATCCTATTTTTGGGGGGGTCAAGTGACCAGGTCAGATTTTTTTAGAGGCAGTGTGAACACTCAAATCTGGCCCAAATTAGTTTTTTTCAAATCTGACCACTTCCATATGTGGTCCTGAATCAGATACAGATCAGATTTTTTTCAATGCGACCTCAGTGTGAACGACCAAGGCGGATTTGATGCGCATTTGATACTTTCACGTCACTTTATAGCGACACACGTCACAATTCTGTGCGGCGGTAGCCTTGCAAAAATGAAGGATAGCAACGATGGAGCAAGTCAATAGAGGGACAGCGAGGTCTTGGACCCATAGACTGTATAAAATATGGACGTAGTATCCGTGACGTCACCCATCTGTTTCTGAAGAGCTGTTTTGAGACCAATCGGCTGTGGCAGCCATATTGCTTCTGTCGAGCCAGTGTGACGTAAAGAGGCGGGCTTTGAGCCTCCTAGCCAACAGCTGCAGTGTTCCCACAGGCAGCTGTGCCTCTCATTGGAAGACTGGTAATCTCAATATCTTCGAAATTGCCGAATTCGAAAAAGATTCACCCCCCTCACAGTGAGAGGACATCGAGAAATTAGCTATTCAGACTAAACTCATCTTTTGTACCAGGCTGTAAACATGTTTATTTCTGCTGCAAAGATCGTCTTTTCCCCATTCATGTGTATGTGACTTCTGGTACTTCTGGAGCCAGCCTCAAGCGGATCCTCGATGAACTGCAGCTTTTAACACTTCCGCATTGACTCATATTTTTAGACCGGAGGTTGCCGCTTGCTTGGACCTTATAAATATATGGGGTGACACTTCCATACAAGCAAAGCTTGAGGGTTCACACCGTAACCTGTCTGTGTTTGTATTTCTTGTGTTCCCTTAGCTCAGTGTTTCTAGTGTTTTCTTTTGAATTCAGTTTATTAGAAATTTAAGTGGGTTTGTTTTTACATTTTGTTCTTTTATTATTAAATCTTTATTTTCTGCTCATGGATCCTCCTCACTTTTTCCCCATTGTGACACAGTGAGGTAAAGGAAAGAGAATTGGCTTGTTCACTCAAAAATACTCACAAAATACTCAGCACTCACCCAAAGTGGACAGTATAATTGAAAAAGTATTGCGAGTGACATTTTTCAATTATATCAGTGAGGAAAAAGAATAAAAAACTCACACTAAGATAATTGAGTAAAATAAATCCTGAATCTTGTTTACAGTAAATGTAAGTAAAGTGTGTTATGGATGTATTTTTGCTTCATCTTTCCTATTGGTCAAACCACCATTAGTGTCCTGGATTAACATTCCCCCCTGCAGTTCCACCTCTCACCAGCAGAAGGAGCAGTTCACCAGGAGAAAGTCTGGTCTCATAGAGTGGATGTGTTGCTGTGTCCTCGTCAGGCCTCATGAGAATAATGTGTACAGGATATCGAGTGTGTCTGTGTTATTTGACCTGAAGCCATGAGGTCAGGTACTGTCTGCAGTCACGTCGAGGGCTGAAGTGAATTCAGAAAAGTGCCCGTGAGGACAGAGGGAAGTGTGGACACTTTAGATTGAGACTTACAGGAAAAAAATCACACTTGATGGCACGATTCCCAACGTGCTTTTTTCACATCACAGGATGTTGATGTCTATATTTCAGAGCTGTATCTTGACTGGTACGTCTCTATTTTACCTCTAACCTCCGGCGTTGTTTTTGTCAGGATGATGATATAGAGAGAAAACAACTTGACTCTCAGGCTGCACACCTCCTCCTCCTCCACCACCACCACCACCACCACCACCACCACCTCCTCCTCTCCTGTCCCATGGATGACAAATGACTAGCAGGCACAGAGGCTTATGTCAGCCTGCAAAAGAGGATCCACCCGCTCCAGAAGAACATCCCAGTCCCAGCACAGGAGTTGGCGTCTGCCGGGCACAGTCAGCAACAAATACTGAATTAATAAGAGCACAGGCTTTTGTGGATGTAAGCATAGTTTGTGATTTAGTGTCTGCTGACTGAATATTTGGCTTTTTTTTAAGGTTTCTGGAAAGTGATGAAGTAACACAGGTTTGTTTTGATGCACTTTGATTAAAATTCATAAACAAATCTTCAGCGTTTCATCCAAAATGACGATAACTTATGGAGTAGTTTGGGGAAATACGCTTTTTTTATTTTACTGCTGGAAGTAATAACACGATATTTGTGCCACTCTTGCATCTTTTCTTTTGGTATATTTATTGCTGTGGCCAACAGCTGGCAGAGTTGCTAGACAGCAGTTTATTCCCAAACCAATAGGGACCCTTTTTTTTGTGAAAGTTTCTTTTTGTTCCATTGGAAAATTTAGGGTAGCCTAAACCTGCAGAAAATGTAAAAGTTATAGAAGTTGGCATTTTTTGTTTGGCTGATATTAAAGCTCCTGTGAGGAACTTTTTTTGGTGTGCATTATGGTGCCTCCTGTGAACAAAGAGGGAACCTTTTAGCTCTTTCACTGCTATTCTAAAGTGGAAAAAGCAAACTTGCACAAGTCAGCATAAGTATCACTTATCACTCAGCAAGAATCTTTGCCTTGAAATGTCAAAAAACCAAACAAACAAAAATGTCTGTTTCTGCAGGAAGCAGCTGCTCTCTTTGTCTGACACAAACCTCCCTGTCAACATTTTTTTACATTTAAAATAACTCAATATAATGCTGGTGGTCTTGTTTTCTTATATTTGTCATGATTTTTAGTCGGATTCATGACCATAGACTGTATAAATAATGGACGTAGTATCCGTGACGTTACCCATCTGTTCCAGAGCGCTGTTTTGAAGCCAATCAATGGCGGCAGCCATATTGGAAATGCGGAACTCAGCCAGGCAGTGTGACGTAAAGAGGCGGAGTTTGAGCCTCTTAGCCAATTGTGTTCCCGCCCAGGAGTCAAGTCAGTCATGTCCTTATTTGGGCAAAAACTTGTAATCTTAATATCTTCTGATCTGTCGCGTTAGAAAAAATGTCACCCCCATACAGTGTGTGCCTATAGAGAAATTAACTACATAGAGCCAAGCTGTTTTTTGAACTAGGCTGTAAACATGTTTATTAATGCTGCAAAGATCGTCTTTTTTGAGTTGGGGTTTATGTGGTTTTCGGTGTTTCTGCAGCCAGTCTCAAGCGGATTCTCAATGAATTGCAGTTTATAACACTTCCACATGGGCTTCATAGTTTGAGACCGGAGGATGCTGCTTGTTCATGACCCGATAAAAGCTTTAAAGGATATTCCATAATAAAAGCATCTCTCCTGAAAGCTCCTGTGAGGCACATTGTATCCATTTTGGCGCCCTCTGTGGTTAAAGTTGTACCCCTCATCTTAATACTGATCTTGTTCCGTAGAAGAGTAAGTCCTTTTTCAGACAAAAATAATCTCATCCTGCTTTCTTTTTACAGTCACAGACATGGAAATGTAAATAAAGACTTTCTTCAGCAAGCTGTCAATCTTTTGGTCCGACACCTACCCCCTCACAGCGGTTACAGGCATTATAAATGTAAATATAGAAACTGTCAATCTTGTTGCCGCTGGTCTGATTTGCTTTTGTAGCTCACAGAGTCATCACCTTTCATTTCACTCCCTTTCATAACTTGCCAAATATGTCTCAAAGGGGCTTTAATGAAGTTTCAAACTTTCCAACTGTTTTGAAGATCTCTTTGGTTCTAGTATTTGACAGGGATATTGTTTTGTATCTTGAGGCTACATTTTCAGGTGGTTAGCTTAACCCAAAGACTGTAAGCAAAGGGAAACTGCTAGCTTGATTGTGTCCAAAAATGTTAAAAAAGCAGCCCTAAGTAGAAATTTTTAAGCTGTCTTATTGATAAAATGTATGAATTTTGTTTCATCCCAAATAGAAGGAACAGATGGGCTCTTTTTTTCTTTACAAGGGTCATGTGCAGATGTTAGCTGTTAAATGACTTATCGCTTGACAACTTCAGGATAAGGCTGCTGTACATATTTAAAGTGATAAAACATGTGTAATCAAACCCTCAGCAATAAGAAAGCACATTTACAAAGATGTTTACAGATTGTTTACTCTGGAAGAGTGTAAAAAAGGCATCTACTGAAATGACAAAACTTAAGATGCTTGTTTTTCCTCATCATGATATGCTCAGCTAATAGGTAAATGGAAGCTGGCTCCTGAACATGTGGCTACACATTAGGGCAACTGCTTTAATACAAAAGTATCATCAATCCTTTAATCTGACCCTCAGAAACAAAGCAAATCCCTCCCCTAAATGTTAAATTATTGCTCAGCTAAGTAGCTCATAAAACAGGCGTAGATTATGAAATGACCAACTCTGAGACAGTCTTTAAATGGCTTATTGTTTTGTTCCTCTAATCACACCAGACCACCCACTCCCCTTTTGTTAGCCCCCCTGGTCCCTTTCTCTATAAGCATGAATAGGTATAGTTCTGGTAAGGAAATGGAGCTGTGATAAGACTCACAGCTTGAATTTGAAGAGAGACGTCAAATAATTGGGGTCAACAGAGGGAAGACTGGTCGCTGATGTTTCTCATGGATATATTGAGGATAAGTTCACTGCTCTACAGCTGCAGAGGACAATGCAGTCCATAAACAATAGTCTAGTTCTAGGAATCAGCTGTATGTGTGGTGATTGTGGTAAGAGATTTGAATTGTCAGAGATCAGCATACTTCAGTCATTGTCTCATAGCCAGACTCAGAGGACTGACTGTGCATTCTTTCCTCATATCAGTCTACCATTAGCCTTTCTAGCCAATATCAATTTTATAGTTAGCCTATCAGGTTCTGAAACCTCACTATTTAATACCCATAAAACTTTGTTCAGACTGTAATGCTCAGGGCATTCATCTCAGTAACTTAGGACAGGCTAGAAATCAAAAACCACTGCACAACTCATCAGTGCTTACATGCTTAACTATGATAATGAGCATGGTAAATGTTACTTGTGTGGTCAGCAGCAGGTGACATGTAATGAAACAAGCAATCAGAATCTAACCCAACAATGCCAACTAGTAGTTTTACTTATAGGAAAATATAATACCTTGATCATTCACTGGCAACACAGGTTCAATAACCGGGGACAGATGTGGGTAAAAAAAAAAGCAACTTTTTCAAAAGCTGGTGACATGGATTAGCTATTGACAGTAGGATTTAAACAGTATAACTTAGTTCTACAAAACCAGGTGGGTCAATCCAAAAATACGACCAAGTGTCAATCAGAATATTACAATGAAACACTTAATACAGACAAAATGCTTCAAGCAGCAAAGGCATCTCTCCAATGGCAAAAGAGTTTGTGGGGCCTTTAACCCTACTGTTATGTTGCGGGTCAAATTAACCCATTTTAAAGTATATTTTAGGCAATATATGCCTTCCAAACCAGCTAAATGCAGCATAAAAATCTGGGCTACATGTGACAGAAGAGGTGTTAATTTATCAACATCACTTCATAAAAAATAAAAATTTCTAAATTTAAAATTAGATAAACAAAAATCTATTTCATGCACAACTATTGCATTTATATTTAGGGCTTTCCAATGTACATTTAAAAAAAGTTTTAACACAAATTTTTATGAAAAAAAACTTATGAAAAAATTGAACCATGATCTGTGAGGATTAAAGAAGACCAATGGACTAAATCTTGATTTAAATGGTTAGTAATGGAGTTAAAAATGTGATAAAAAAAATGTTTCATTGGATTTTTTGGGGTTCTGACACTTTTGGATAATTGAATATGCCCCGGGTAAAATTGACCCAGGAACATTCTTGCTGTTCCAGAGAAACGAACATAACAGGAGGGTTAACTTTTATTTGATATGACCACTTGACAGAGACAGAAAATGGGGGGGAGAGCGGAGAAGACCAAATCCTGAGCAAATACAGTCGGAGAATCGACCAAGTGGCCAAGGCCACAAGGACGAGCCACTGGGCACCTGCTTTACCAGTTGGCCAGTTGTTAAACAGGTCCCCCCAGGAAAAACACTGAAGTCAAAACACTAGCTGATAATGGCATACAATACAAGAAACAAATTACATGTTATAACAGGTGTATAAAAATGTAATAATATAATAACATACATTGGGCATCAATTATGTCCTATACTTACCACCATCTAAAGTGACTCAAACCTGGATGTGATGGTGCACTGAAAAGCCGACCGAAGCTCCATCTCAAGGTGGGCAGGAACTATAATAATAATAATAATACATTTCATTTATGAAAGCGCTTCAAAAGTTTATCTAAGACACTTTACAAAAAAATTAATTATACAATAGATAAGCAAAGGAAAGCAAAGAAAAAAAGCAAAAACAAACAAGTAAAAAAAGCAATCAATTATAGGTTACAAGCCTTTTTAAAGAGGTGGGTTTTGAGTCTGGATTTGAAGTTGGTGAGTGAGGAAGAGAGTCTCAGGTGTTGGGAGAGCGTTCCAGAGGGTGGTGGCAGCGACAGAGAAAGCCCTGTCCTCCCAGGTTCAGTAAAGCAGATCAAAAAAGGGTAATTTGCCAATCGTACCAAATAAAATGTCATTAATATGTTACAATATGACTCACAAACCTTGGCTGAACAGACACCAGCACAACCAGACAGTCATGCAGGCAGACCATTTCAAACTAATACACCTTTTTCATTAAGTAAATGCAAAATCACTTTAGATTATATTCAAAACAAGCGCTTCAAACAACAACTTGGCTGCATTACCTACCTCAGGGTCACAATTAAGGGCCCATGGTGCAACCAGCAGACAGAGACAGAGGCAAAAAGGTAGCTATGATGCCATAAGTGCTTTGAATACCCTCACGTCAATTAGAGGGTGGGACCAGGGGAGGAGTTGACCTTCTTTTATCAGGCTGCATTCAAAGCTGACAGAGAGAAATACATTAACCTTAATTAATTATTCTTGCAATAATGGCTAAACATCAACATGCTGAGTTTTCATCCCCAGCATGTCAGCAGGCTGGTGTTAACATTATTAGATTAAATGACAGCTTTTTAAAAGCACATTTTTCGATGCTTGTTAATTAAAAAATAAAAAGCAGTTCTTCACAATCTCACATTTCTGAGGGAAATGTGGAAAAACCAACAGCCTTGTCTTTTCCCAACAACAGTATGAATTTACTGCCTTTACTCAATAACAAGATCCTTTTGAAGGCAGCATGAGCACTACTGTGTCAGTAGTACAGCCTCAGAGAGAAGTTATGTGCCTATAAAAACCTGCTTTGAGGAGCAATTTTCTGGGTCTCGGAGTACAATGATATTTGATATTTTTGACCTTTTCTCTGCAGACAGCAGCTGGTCAGGGCCACGTTACCTCAAACTGGCATGGGAAATTTAATTCATGCACTTTTGGACAGCTACTGGAATAGTTCAGTGAATTTTTTACATCTTTGTCCTTGCTCCACTTAAGGACAAGGCTGGTAAGGGGCTGAGAGCGTGGGAGGACGTGCAGCCAAGGGTCACGGCCGGGAGTCAAACCGGTGACCATGAGAACTCGGCACATTGGCTGCAAACTTCCAACTCTAGGCCAACTGGCACCCCCATAAAACTTAAAAAAAAAGGATTTATGAATATACAGTATGTGTGCCATACCCTGTTATTGTTTGCTAAATTCAGCTATGAATACAGTGCTCTTCCTCTACTGCAACAGGGTGTTTTCTCATTGACTTTTTCTTGCAGCACTAAACAAAAAGCTTACAAAACAAATGTTGCCCAGTATGGTGATGTGGCTAATTTATGTGTTTTTAGATGTTTTTTCTACAAAAATGGAGCTGCTGACATAAAAGAAAAAGCCATATCAAGGTGTTATATGTCTCTATTGAGAGAAAGTTGTTAGAGCAGAAAAATGGAAAGAGAGAGCAGGAAGTGATGTGATAAAGGGTCACAGGATCTAAGCCACCTGCATAACCCTCCTGTTATGTTTGTTTCTCTGGAACAGCAATAATGTTCCTGGGTCGATTTAACCCGGGGCATATTTAATTATCAAAAAGTGTCAGAACCCAAAAGTGTGTGTGTGTGTGTGTGTGTGATTGGGGTGAAATATGTAAATACAATAGTTGCAAAGAAATAATTGACACTTCTGACCTTTTTTAGCTTCCACAATATATTTTCTATAAAAATGCAAGGAGGGTTGCAAATATGTGAAATCAACCATTTTCATTTTATATGTTAATTTCACCTATTAAGCCAAGCAGAAGAAGTTTCATACCGAAAAAAATACTTCTAAAGTTCCTTGAACTTTAAAAAGGGTCAATTTGACCCACAACATAACAGGAGGGTTAAAGGACAGCAGCCTCTCTACATGGGGTGGATGATTTAACCCATAAATTCTGGTTTATACCTCTGAGTCGACCCTACGCAGCAATGGTCGACCCGGACGTGAGCACTACATACTTGTGCATCGATGTGTCTGTGACGCGCAGCAATACTCAAAGGGACACGCTTGAGCACAGTGGGGTCTCGATGGTCGGGTCGTCTGCTTCTGGTCCCGCTACATTTTCTGTTTACTTTTTCACAGCGACTCCGAACATATTATGTTAATTTAAAGCTGATACATGTCGTTGTTTATCATTCAGCAATGATTACAGGGAAGAATAGAGAAGACACGTTGGAGGAAATGAAATACACGCACAATGTGCAGGGATCCTGGAAGTGCTCTAAATGCAGGAAATACAATGGGGTGGAGTAGACCAATCACAGGGCTTGCGGTCGATTCAACATGTCGTTATATTTTGGAGGTGGTGCCGGTTGGCTACCTACATAGGCCTCTCTGTAGCCGCGGGAGCTACGCAGACCTATGGCCAAGGCTACATGGTCGATTCGACGCAGAGGTATAAATCAGCCTCAAGTCAATATCCCACATCCGGGTGTTGCCACACAAACCATTCTTAGCCTGAGGTTATGTTAGGCTTTGTAAACTGTATTTTTTATTCATACTTTGGATACAGCTGTGACTCAATATAAGTGTTTCAAAGGATTTGTGGACATAACAAAGGTTCTCCTTCATGCTCTTTAGAGCAGCTCTGAGATTTCTGACTCATGTTTACCTTGAGTACATCCAGCTTCAGAAAAGGCTCTGCAGCTTGCAGGTTCAGCTCCACATGATGGATGTACCTTTCCTGCACCTCCACCTACTCTGTACTCTGACGGGAGGCACATGAATGCAGGGGAACACATGGTAGTACAATGGGAGCAGTGCTAATGGGCTCCTGACAGGAAGGGGGGGGGGGGGATTTGGGCGGGAGGCTAGGTTAGGGAGCCATTTGAGAAATGATCCTTCCTCCTCGCGTGCACACATTGTCGTCTTGAAAGAGTGTTTTCTATATTCCCCACATTTACCAGCTGAAAACTGTTTAACAAAAGGCGTGGTGCACATTTAAGATATGTAGAAACGAAGCAATAGTCTGGCTTTAGCAGTGAGTGATCTGTATTCAACACATATCACTCTACATTTCTCATTCCATTTTCATAAAATTTCATCATTGTTTTTTCCTCCTTGGAATAAAGCCTGAGGGAGCTATAAGCTGTATCTACTATTCTGCTAAAATTGAAGACTTTTTAGCAGCAAATGGAGCTGCTTTCCTTTGATAAATTTCAAATCATTGGCATAGAGAGCTCTTTGGCTAAAACTCACAGTGGTACACCTTAACGTTCATGGCATATGTTTGATTGCTTTTCCTCCCACACACGGGACATAATTTGTCCTGTGTTTGGCCTTTGGCTCCTCTGGTCTCACCTCCTCCATGTGGTCTAGTTTAGCTCTGCAGGGAAGCCATAACACTGCTGGGGGTAGGTGGGTTCCTTTCTTTCAGGGCATGATGGGAGAATGATTAAAGATAAAACTGATGGTGTAGAGGATTCCCAGAATGTTAATTCTCAAACACAGTTTGCTTAATCTGAAGTGCCAGAAACACTTCAAAAAGATGGGAAAAATGAAAATGAAAAATCTTTCCCCGAAATCAATTAAACTGAAATCTGAACATTCAAAATATGAAACAATGCAATATCTCATTCATCTATTTTAAACAACCTAATCATCAGCAGAAGTATAATTTCCACCAAAAATACAAAGAAATGATCTCCAAACCAATATAAAAATGTAATTTACTTTATCTCTTTGTATTATGGTCCAACTTCCATACACAGAAACTGATTTTATTTTCAACATTCAGTAATTAAAAAGCAATAGATATGAAGAATAATCAGTGTGGTTGAGTGGGAAAGTGCTGACTGGGTGTTGTGCTATAAAAAAAGCGAGAGATGTTGGGTCAACTGCAGCTCCAGCTTTATTAACGAGGCACACTGAGCCCAGGTGTGCCTCATCATGCCGATTGGCCGGCTCCCAGGTCTGCAGCCCTGGAGATGAAGCACCAGCAGACTGTACCAAGCACAGAGGGATATAAGTAGCTACAACTATTCAAACACCTCACTGTAACATGTGCTTGTTTTGTGTAAAATCAGTGTGAATAAAGTTAAGTTGATAAAAAGACTGATACGTGCTAATTAATATAATATGTAAAGCAATTATGTAACACCATGTGAATCTGAGCCTTATCCTGGAGGGGTCATGTAAGACTGAGGTGGACGTACTGTAAATCCCTCTGCAACAATAACACATTTCAAACTTGTTAAACTGCAGTACACTTGAAACTTTGAAGAATGGTGTAGCACTGCAATTCCATCACCAACTCCAAACCTGCAAAACTCCCGCTGAACTGACAGGTCTTGCATTTCTCCCAACCGTCTTGCAAGATGCCATTGCCAAAACAAACACATCCATTTAAGGTTCACTAACTCTGGGGACTCAAAAGGAGGCTGCAGTGCATCCAAGACTAACCCCAGGTCACCAGATAGAAACGCAGGGGATCTACCTTGTGCTCTGAGCCTTTGGACAACTTCAAGAATCATGCAATGGCCAACAGCCACCATACCTTAAGAGTTGATGCCATCATTGGTGGAATATGCCCTTCCTTTGTCTGAACATTGTGCAGGAGGGAAGGAAGAAAGAGGAGGGGGGTATTGCTTACAGTAGGTCTTGGGGTCACTTTATTGGATAAGGGGGGGTGGGGGGTTGACTCCCTATTAGGAGAGGAACAGGGAATCCATGAACGTGAACAGATCTGCCACTGCTGTATCTTGTGGGGTCAGACTCCTGCCTCTGAACAAACAGCCTGATCCTCTGGCCCTGGCACATATATTGCTCTCAGGGGTAAGAACTGTAGAAAGAAACGTCAAAACCCATAATCTAGGGACCTGAGACCTACATCACCGTTGATAAAAGTTGCCCCGACTGCACTGACCATCCTCTGCAGCACATGGTGACCTTGAAGGAACTTCAAGCCTGCAAGCAGTTCACTCTTCACATTGTGTCTGTGCAATTTAAGGTCATGCTGCTCACAGGACAGGAAGTTCCTCCCTCACAGGCAAAACAACTTCCTGCTCCCCACCCTGATACCTCTGAGACCTCAGCCGTGTGTCCTCAGCTGACTTTTAGATGATGTCATCCAAATGTTCATGCAGCCACTGTCCTCTGCTTTAGTACCTGTGTCTCCTGAAAAGAAAACAAGGGTCCAATCCAGATCAGACAGCAGAGACACTGGCTCAAGTTGACATAACGTTTGTTTTGTCAGCCAACAGTCTGGCCTGTCATATCTAATGTGCGTCACTTATCATGTGAGAGGAGGCTAGCTGTGTTGCATTTCTGGCAGAGACAACCAGGGTCTGATTTAAAGCCACAAAATGTGAAGAAATCAAATGGCATGAAATAATTGTGCGTGTGTGTTTGCAGTATTGTACCTCCATAGCAGAAACTCCAACACTCCTTCTACCAGCAGCTGTAGGAGGATGAGGCACACCACAGCTACCAGGGATGGCACTGGTCCCCCTTAAAATCTGATTGGTCACTCAAAAAATTCTACTCTGTGATTTTCAGTATGTTTACCTGGAGTTTGGTGATTCTAGCCCCTGATTGGTTGTTTCTCTGACATGTGATTGATTGACAACGAAGTGTTAATCTTATGCCGACTGAGAGAGGCTACGGTAAAGTGCTACTGAGAACGTTATTTGTCTCCATCCTGCTGTTTCTTATTAATAGAGTGATACAACCACTACACATCGAAGCCTCACATTATATTGGTGGCCTAGCGGTCTAACCTCGTCGCAGGGGTCGCTGGCTCGATTCCTGGCCAAAACCAAATCCTGCATGTCTTCCCCCACTCTCTGCCCCCCACATTTCCTGTCTCACTTCAGCTGTCCTATCAAATAAAGGCAAAAGCCCCATAAAACAACAACATAACTTTATATTGTGTGTGCACATACTGCTATCATCCCTACCCTTGTCAGTGACTTGGTTGGGTCACCAAACACACAACCTGCAGTTACTAAACCAGTCAGGAGTGTATACTGTACTTTTTCAGCCTCTGATGTGTTTTTCGACAAGTTGCAAATTGCTTGACTTTAAAGGTTATCTTTAATATTGATGAACAGCATACATGGCCCATTAGCTGCTCTGTGCTCCTCTAACTTCCCTTATAAGTCACCTTTCTGTGTCTGCAGTTCAGCAACAGGCAGACAGTGTGCTGTAATTTTGTCCACAGCCCTCCTTCTCAAAAAAAAAGAAAAAGGGAAGAAGCAGTGACGTTCCTTAAAGAAATAGTCTCTTTTTTAAGAGCAGAAACAATAAAGGGTCATCTGGTTCCTGCAGCGAAGGAGGCAGAGCTGTAGCCAAACTTGTTGCTGGCAATGCAGGGGAAGTGTCCGCAGAGAGGTTTCATTTTTACAGTGTAGCTCCATCTTTGGAGACTGTCCCCACATTCTGAGTGATGCTGACTATCTCCTAGATCCAGCTGAAGTGAGGATCCGTTCCCGAAGGCCACACCACGAGCCAGAGAGGAGCTAGTCACACTGTGTATCTGTCCTCACAGAGGCAGTTCACCACATCTCAGTCAGCATCAAAGGTAAAGGTAAGAATGACAAAAGAGGACAAGGATGAACGAACTCAAAACACAGAGATGTAGGGCGCTCTGTCTGTTATAAAATAAGAATAATTGCAGATGGCTGTCTCAGAGGGTCGAACACAAAGAATCATGAGAGACGTTCAGAGACAATGATGAGACCACAGAGTGAGGCACGCTGTCGCTGAGCGGGGTAATGGAAAACGCTGGACGCTGAGAGAGCACATGAAGAGGAAGGTGGAGCTGATGAATTGATACTGTTAGAGCAGACGGATGGCTGTAAAAGCAAAGGAGCTCCGACAGAAAACGAGAAGCTACGACGAGAACTGAATCACACAGAAGCACAGGCAAAGTTTGATCTTGGGAACAAAGCTTAAAGAAAAACTTAGTGTTTTATTTCATAATGAGGAAATTCATGATCAGAAGGAAAGTGCTGACGGGATATTAAAACTCATTCCAGATAGCCTATTCTAGGATCATATCCAGATGAATGATGCCACATCATACAGAACTTACTGTTACATGCTTTTTATTATAAAGCTGTTCATTTAATAAAACAAGCTGGTTGGGGAGTCATAGTCTCCGGTCATTTTGCACTGTACAAGACAAAGAAATTATATTTTAATTTGTTATCCCATCAGGTATTAAAGAAGGTACACAAACTTTGAATAGATTCGAAACGAATAGCTGTTTATGTTTCCCTGAGTAGATTCAAAGAGCTGTCGTTTGACTTCTGATTAATCATTATTAATTGATATCAGACTGATCTTGCACTGTCTTAGGTGTAGGTGTGCTTTCCTTTAAGCTGGCGATGTGTCTTTTTCCCTTCCTGTTCAGACAGAGTTTCGTGTAGGGGCATTTTTGTCTGGCTGCTGTTGATGTAAAAAATTCATAATCTCTTGCATCAGCTTCAGAATGAATTTGACAGAATCATCAGAATCAGCTTTATTGCACAAGTGTGTGTGCACATACAAGGAGGTCAACTCCAGTCAACTCACTATGAGCAAACATTAAATGTAGAATATTAGCTAATAAGTACAAGCCTACTTTAGACATTACACATTAAACCAATGCAGGGCTAAACATTAAAAAACCAGAGCGACACCCTGGGGAGAGAAACCGTCTTTATGTCAGTTTTGCTCTGTAACATTAACCAAAGCTGAGGAGTTCAAACTGTTTGTGGAGTTTGAAGATATGTTACCTTCCTGTTTCCTGACCCTGCATCAGTATAAGTCCTGATTTGAAGGAATGTCGGCCCTGATTGTCCGTTTCAGTCTTTTCCTGTCCTGTTGGTGGCAGACCCAAACCAGACAGTGATGGATGTGCATAGAACAGACTGGGTGATGACGGTTTAATGTGTAAAACATGATCAGCTGCTCATGTTGTAATATTCAAAGGGGTTTGGTTAGTACTCTTTGATAAAGCCCTTTGCAAAATATAAAAATTGAACCAAAGTTTATTATTTAGACTGTCGGAACAAAGGAAATATCAACCCTTAAATATACATTTTTAAACTGAATCTGTCTCACAAACCCTTTTATAGCAAAACATGTGTAACTGCAATGAATCACGGAGAATTTCAATATTCTGTAAAGAGTTTTATTATAAAAGCAAAACAAAACATCTGATAAAAGAAATATGAATTACAAACTCACATCTGCTGTCAGCTTCTAACTCTGTAATTAAGAATTTAAGAACAACATTAATTCACTTTTATCTTTAATCCAAAAACAAATTAGTCTCATTTTAGTTTCTGTAAACTTTCAAAGTTTTAGTTGAACTTGAAAGTAGTCACGCTTAGGTCTCAGCTTTTCCTATCCAGCATAAGCAGCCTCCCTGGGATCCTATTGGTGGCAGCAATATTGAGCGTCAGCTGAAGGAATTTAGTTCTGTACTAAGAAAACAGCAGAGAGCTGTCATTTCAAATTTCATCCTAAGCTTTGAGAACCTTTTTATTGCCACAGCTCAAACAGACAGTTTAGTGCTGCACTTTGCTGTTTTTTTCCACATGCCTCACTGTAGATGTCAGTCAAAATGTGATTGGCTGCACAATCTTGAGGAATGGTCAATAAAGCTAAATGAGCTGTTTTTGAATAAGGGTTCAAAAGAATTATAAAAGTGTATTTTTATTCAGATTTTTTTTAAAGCTTAAAGCTCCTGAGAGAAGTCTTTATCTGGTTGTGGAACTGAATGAAATTAAAAATGATGTCCCTTTGTGACCTACAAAAGCAAACCAGACCATCAGCATGTCTAAAAACAGTGACATGGGGTAGGGGCCAGACAAACTCCTAACAGTACATTGCTGAAGCAGCTTTTTTTTTCTAAAGCACATTTTCTTAATGAGTGATACATTAAAAAAACACAGCTCACACATGTACAGAACAAGATCCACATAAAGAAAGGTATAGCTTTGACCACAAGTGGCCCTGAAATCCTCCAGCTTTGATATCAAGAGTACATTTTAACCACTTTAAGTCATACAGTATATCCAGAGGATTCCATTAAACACACAGTAATAGTCGCAGTCCAGCAAGGAGGCAGTGTAATGGCAAATTGGGCTCTGCAAGATAAATATCCAATTCAAGATATTTGTATTAGCCTGCAAGCAGTTCACTCTTCACATTGTCGGTGCAGTTTAAGGTCATGCTGCTCACAGGACAGGAAGTTCCTCCCTTAGAGACCAAACAATTTCCTGCTCTCCGCCCTGAGACCTCAGCCGTGTGTCCTCAGCCGTCTTTTAGATGGTGTCATCCAAATGTTCATGCAGCCACTGTCCTCTGCTATTGTGCCTGTGTCTCCTAAAAAGAAAACAAGGGTCCAATCAAGATCAAACAGCAGAGACACTGGCTCATGTTGACATGATGTTTGTTTTGCCAGTCAACAGTCTGGCCTGTCATATCGTATGTGCGTCACTTATCATGTGAAAGGAGGCTAGCTGTGCATTTCTGGCAGAGGCAACCAGAGTCTGATTATAATCCACAAAATGTGAAGAAATCAAAGTATGGCCTGAAATAAGTGTGCGTGTGTGTGTGTGTGTGTGTGTGTGTGTGTGTGTGTGTGTGTGTGTTTTTGTGTGTCTGCCATTGTGGGTTTGTGTTGTACCTCCACAGCAGAAATGCCAGCACTCCTCCAACCAGCATCAGCAGGAGGACCAGACACACCACAGCCACTGTCGTCCCTCTGCCCTCTGTCTCACAAGGTGCTGTCAACCAGGGAAATGACCCCAGTGAGGAGAAAAAACACACACAAGTTATCCCCTAAAATAGGAAAATGATCCTCTGCAAAAGTCTGTGTGAATGCTACAGTGGCTGAAACAACAGGATCTTACAGGAAAAAAATCCTACAATACACTTGTTGACTCATCACACCTTGTGACAAATACAAAGAATTGTATTTGTCTCGCCTGTTTAGAAACAGCGATAGCGGCTGTAATAGTGGTGGAGGTGGTGATTCATCAATCGCACCGTGGGATATCCTTTATCACTGAAACACCAGCAGTGATGTACAGAACAAAGTGCAATCAGGACACGGCTCAAGAGAAACACAACGGGTGATATGAGGCACAACTTCTGGAAGACCCCCGTCAACTTGTGTGTGGTAAGAGACAAATAGGGCCAATTATTCAACTGGCATCACCACAGAAAGGTTCCCTGTTGGACAAATTATGAGCATAAATAAAATTAAGTAGAATTAAGGTTGGTGAGTTATGCCTCAGTGAATTACAATTATTGTCTTGCACAACATTCATCACACACAGACATCGCCCGGACCCTGAAAGATGTGCTTTTTTCCAGTTAAAAATCATATATATGACAAATGTAGGATACTTTGTTGATAGCAGTTAAAATAAGTAGTAAGGGAAGAAAGGGTAAATGGTTTTAATTTATGTCGATCAATCAATCAATCTTTATTTTTTTAGCGCCAAATCACAAGACCTCAAGACCCTTTTACAAACAGAGCAGGTCTAGACTGTACTCTATGTTAAATTATTAACAAAGACCCAACACCAAGACAGGATAATACTCATTGTTATCTCATCTTAATCCACCATAAGCAGAGCACTTTGCAGTATTTAGCAAGTTACAGCGGCAAGGACAAACTTCCTTTAACAGGCAGAAACCTCAAGCATAACCAGACTCGTGTTAGACAAACATCTGCCTCGACCGAGCTGGGGTTGGAACGAGGGATAAAGGAGATGGAAAGCCTCTAACGCCTTTCAACAAATGGCAAATTTCTTGATTTTAGAATTTATTTTTAGAATTGACTAACAACATATGTGTTAATCATTGCACAATTCAAGCGGGATAGTTTCATCTTCTCCTACTTTGGAAGGAAACACCTGTCACATTCACTGCTCTGTGCTCCTCAATGTTCACTAATTAGTCACCTGTTTTTGTGTTTGCATTTTAGTGTTGGGCAGACAATTGGTGTTTTTGAAAACGGCCTGCTACATACATACATACTTACATACATGCAGCATACTGCATACTGCTTTTGAAGATAATATGTAGTAGGACTGTTCTTTTGGATCTGTTTTGCAGTATGCTGGGTCATGCTTTGCTGGATTTTCGGTTTTGGAAAGTGGAAATAAACAATAACCAAGCTGAAAGTAAAACCGCTTCAGAAGCATCCACTTATATGATATATGTTCCATAAATGGAAAAAAAAAGTAGCAGAATGTTAGCGCTGTGCATTGTGGGAAACAATACATGAAGGAGGCTGGTTTGCTACATACTGAGAAATGTTCCTAAATCAGTACGACATTCGGGTAGTTTTGGCAAACTATAGATTTTGCTCTCTCACATACTGCATACCACATACTGAATTTTGACCAAATCAGTACGTACAGCTAGGATAGTATGCTGTTTCGAAAACAGACAATATATTGTCAACGTTCACAGCTTTCCTGCAGAAAAAGAAGGACAGTGAGTGCTCTATAAGAGTATTTAAGAGTATGCTGTGGGTTGTATGAATGTGTATTATCTATTGTATTTCTTATTTTTTATGTATGTGTTCTTGTGTCATTGTGGTGATTTTTTTTAAAGAACAGGTAACGTGCAGCACTGATGTTGAAGAAAAAAAATTCTACAGGGACAATAAAGGACATCCTGTCATATCGTATCGTGTCCTGTCATGTTGTGTCGTATCGTAGCGTGTCGTATCGTGTTGTATCGTCTCTTATGTTATTGTATCCTATCGTATCGTGTCGTATTGTAGCATGTCGTATCGTATCGTAGCATGTCCTATCATATCGTAGCATGTCCTATCGTATCGTAGCATGTTGTATCATATCGTGTCGTAGCATGTCGTATCGTATCGTAGCATGTCGTATTGTATCGTAGCATGTCGTATGGTATGGTATCGTACGGTATCGTGTCGTGCCATATTGTGTCGCATTGTCCTATCGTATCTTATCTTATCGTATCTTATTTTATCAAGTCGTATTGTAGCATGTCGTGTCGTATCGTAGCTTGTCGTATCGTATCGTAGCTGGTCGTATCGTATCGTAGCATGTCGTATCGTTACATGTCGTATCGTAGCATGTCGTGTCGTATCGTTGCTGGTCGTATCGTATCGTAGCATGTCATATCGTAGCATGTCGTATTGTAGCATGTCGTGTCGTATCGTAGCTTGTCGTATCGTATCGTAGCATGTCGTATCGTATCGTAGCATGTCATATTGTATCGTTACATGTCGTATCGTAGCATGTCGTGTTGTATCGTAGCTGGTCGTATCGTATCGTAGCATGTCGTATCGTTACATGTCGTATCGTAGCATGTCGTGTCGTATCGTTGCTGGTCGTATCGTATCGTAGCATGTCGTATCGTAGCATGTCGTATCGTATCGTAGCATGTAGTATCGTATCATGTCGTATCGTATCGTGTCATAGCATGTCGTTTCGTAGCATGTCGTATCGTTTCGTAGCATGTCGTATCGTATCGTAGCATGTCGTATCGTATCGTAGCATGTCGTATCGTGTCGTATTGTATCGTGTCGTATCTTATCGTGTCATATCTTATTGTATCGTGTCATATCGTAGAATGTCGTATCATATTGTTTCGTATCGTATCGTATTGTGTCGTATCTTATTGTATCGTGTCGTATCATAGCATGTCGTATCATATCGTTTTGTATCGTATTGTGTCATATCTTATTGTATCTTATTGTATCGTGTCGTATCTTATTGTATCGTGTCGTATCTTATTGTAATGTGTCGTGTCTTATTGTATCGTGTCGTATCGTAGCATGTCGTATCATATCTTTTCGTATCGTAGCATGTCGTATGGTATGGTATCGTACGGTATCGTGTCGTGCCATATTGTGTCGCATTGTCCTATCGTATCTTATCTTATCGTATCTTATTTTATCAAGTCGTATTGTAGCATGTCGTGTCGTATCGTAGCTTGTCGTATCGTATCGTAGCATGTCGTATCGTATCGTAGCATGTCATATTGTATCGTTACATGTCGTATCGTAGCATGTCGTGTTGTATCGTAGCTGGTCGTATCGTATCGTAGCATGTCGTATCGTTACATGTCGTATCGTAGCATGTCGTGTCGTATCGTTGCTGGTCGTATCGTATCGTAGCATGTCATATCGTAGCATGTCGTATCGTATCGTAGCATGTAGTATCGTATCATGTCGTATCGTATCGTGTCATAGCATGTCGTTTCGTAGCATGTCGTATCGTTTCGTAGCATGTCGTATCTTGTCGTATCGTATCGTAGCATGTCGTATCGTATCGTAGCATGTCGTATCGTGTCGTATTGTATCGTGTCGTATCTTATCGTGTCATATCTTATTGTATCGTGTCATATCGTAGAATGTCGTATCATATTGTTTCGTATCGTATCGTATTGTGTCGTATCTTATTGTATCGTGTCGTATCATAGCATGTCGTATCATATCGTTTTGTATCGTATTGTGTCATATCTTATTGTATCTTATTGTATCGTGTCGTATCTTATTGTATCGTGTCGTATCTTATTGTATCGTGTCGTATCTTATTGTAATGTGTCGTGTCTTATTGTATCGTGTCTTATTGTATCGTGTCTTATTGTATCGTGTCGTATCGTAGCATGTCGTATCATATCTTTTCGTATCGTATTGTATCGTATCTTATTGTATCATGTCGTATCGTAGCATGTCATATCGTATCGTGTCGTATCGTATTGTGTCGTATCGTAGCATCTCGTATCGTTTCGTATTGTATCGTGTCGTATCGTATTGTGTCGTATCGTAGCATGTCGTATCGTTTCGTATTGTATCGTGTCGTATCGTATTGTGTTGTATCGTAGCATGTCGTATCGTATTGTGTCGTATCGTATCGTTTCGTATTGTATTGTGTCGTATCGTATCGTTTCGTATCGTATTGTGTCGTATCGTATTGTGTCGTATCGCAGCATGTCGTGTCGTATCTTATCGTATTGTGTCGTATCGTAGAATGTCGTATCGTATCGTAAAATGTCATATCGTATTGTTTTGTATCATAAGTGGTTAAGTTTAAAAATATGGCCTTTAACAATATTGGGTCATCTGGTACCTGCAGTGAAGGAAGCAGAACTGTAGCCCAGCTTGTTACTGACGACGCAGGTGAAGTGTCCACAGAAAGGTTTCATGGTTACAACCAGTGTACTTCCATCTTTGGAGACCGTCCCCACACTCTGAGTGATGGCAATTTTCTCATGGAGCCAGTTGAAGTGAGGATCCGTCCCCCAGGATTCTCCACAAATCAACGAGGAGTGAGATATGTTGATGCTGACTGAGACGTGGTGAACCGCCTCTGTAAGGACAGATATGCAAAGGTAAAGGCAGGAGTGAGAGGTGCTCCTTTATGGAATGAGAATAATGTCAGAAGGCTGTCTGAGAGGGTCTAACACAAAGAATCATGAGAGACGTTTAATGCTGTCAGGAGAAACTGGCTCGTTTTCAGAGACAATAATGAGGCCGCAGTGAGGCATAATGTCGCAGAACGGGATGATGGAAAACCCTGGAAGCTGAGAGAGCAGATGTAGAGGAGAGTGGAGCTGATGAATTGATACTGTTAGAGCAGACGGATTGAGGTAAAAGCAAAGGAGCTCTGACAGAAAACTAGAAGCTACGACAAGAACAGAATCATACAGAAGCACAGGAAGAAAAAAACATCCTGAAAGCAAAAGCCTAGTGCAAAAATTAATTTCAAGTGCAATATTTCTTAATGAGGAAATCCACTATCAGAGAGAAACAACAGGCGCTGACGGGAAATTAAAAAAAAATTCACTAGAGCCTACAATTAGTAATTGTTTAATTCAGCCCTAGAAAGGCCAGGACAATGTCGGCTTATCAGTTTATGAAGGATTTCTGCTTTCTATGGCATAACTTTGTTAAAACAAACCATATTACTGCTTAACCTGTGTTAGAGTTGGAAAATAAAAGTGAATAAAAAACCCGCAAAAAAAAGACACAAGGTTAGAAGATAGGAGGACACAATTATTATTGGTAGGTTTGAAACTACTAATTATCATAAGGGATCATTCATATCATCTTTTAGTCCACTGTGTTTCAAATTGTATCTGTTTTAATTAATCTGTTGTTTTGTGAATGATTGTGTGTTTGTTCGTTGTTTCTTATGTGCCTGTGATCTCGATTACATTGGAAATCCTCAATGTCTTTTTGACAATAAATAAAGGTTATGAATTGAATTGAATTGATGTCGAAATTGAAGATGTACAAAAGAAACAAATGGAGCGCCGCCTGCAAGCTAGTTCAGGCAGACAACTCGAGCTGCGCTCATCATACTGACACGTCACCACCTCTCCATCAGCTGATCTCAACATCCTCATTCGGCGGTCTATTTAAACGGCAAGCCTCCCTGTCTCTGCCTCTGCTTGCAGTGCTCCTGCTGTTCTGCTCAGTGCTGTGTGAAGTTTGTCCCCACCTCCTCCCCGGCTTCCACCTGCGGGCTCCGAGGGGGTTAGTCCTATCTCATTGCTCCTAATGTCTGCATTTAAATAATCTACGAGGAGTAATGAAATTCGGAGCCCACACGCCAAACACAATACTGTATGCTGCAATAAACTTATTAAGTAAACGTGAGTTGTCTGACTGAACTATGGAAAATAACACCAGTTTACAATATGTTTTATTTGCTAAAATAATGTGAGAAAAAAAATAAAGGAATTTGATTGGGATTGTTTTTCCAATGTCAAAAATGTACGTAGAACTTTAAAAAGCCAATATGTATATAATATATGTAAAAGAACTGCTCAGAAAAAAGGGTTAAAAAATAAAAAAGTATATACCTTTACAACAACTGATCGGCCTCCATGTAATGATAAAAAGTTTGGTCATTATGAAGAAAATCATCACACTACATCGGAGGAGACTTAAAAAGAATTAAACCAATTGTTTAAAATCTTGAAACCTCTCTAATGTCCAGCAGAAAAAAAAACAGTGAAGTTCTCAAAATCTGCATTCATTGTAATGTATAGTAGGGGGAGCCTTAACTTGTTGCAAAAAATAATTTAAAGGAAAATGTAATTTTGATGTTTCCTTAAAGCCTTCAGTCTTTCTAGAGTCCAGCATATGGAGCTTTAACTAAGTGCAACGAAATGTAACGCACTTCAAATCTGCATAATTTCTTACGCCCAGGCGAGGTAGCCTCTGCAGGTTGCAAAGAATTTAATATCAGAGTACTTGAAACCTGCATTCTTTACAATGTCCAGCAGGGGGAGCCTCTGCAGGTTGCTAAAAAAAAAAAGAAATTCTGATGTACTGTTAACATGCATCCTTTCAAGAGTCCAGCAGGGGAGCCTCAATTGGCTGAAGAAAACTAATGCTTAAGTACTTAGAGCTTTTATTCCTTCAAGTGGCCAGCAGGGGGAGCTTCAACTAGCTGCAAAAAATCCAATGCTTAAAGTCTATCAAACCTGCATTGTTTCCAATTTCCAGTAAAGGGAGCCTCATCTAGTTGTCAAAAGTCCACTGTTGAATCATAGAAACCAGCATTCTCGCAAGAGGCAGTGTGAGCTTTTTGTGGTTGCAGAAAACAGTTAAATTGTTTGGAAGTCTATAAAATGTCCCAGCCTCTTGGGTAATTAATAATCTCAGCAAACATTTTTAATTAGAGTTTGGATCTCCTGGCTTGTTTCATGAACAGAGAAGTAGACTTCCATACAAATAAGGCTATCTTTGAAACCGGTAAAGGCTCCCCCTGCTGGACACTGGAAAGAATGCAGGTTTTAAATACTTCAGCATTGGATTTACTTCTTACCTTACAAAATATTTACTAGTTTAAATATGTTAAACATTTCTCCTTCAATCAACAAATCATTCATCTATTATTTATTCAGCACAGTATGAAGTTTAAACTAATCTACATAAATTCTGTCACATGCTGCTGTCATACTCTACCATACATCCTGATGATGCAGTGTGCGGTGGTTTTGACCCCTCTGTGATCCGTCACCGTCACAGCGTAGACGCCACTGTCTGGGCTCTTGTATCTGTGAATCCGAAGTGTCGCCACTTGATGCTGCATGTTCCCACTGACATTTGGACTTGTACCAGCACATTCGGAGCCTTTGCCAGGGCATGTGGCCAGAGTCTCTCTCCCGGGAGCGACTCCAGATTCAGGCTCCCGTTCCCAGGTAACAACAGAGATCTCCTCCAGGGGTCCCTGCTCAATGCGGGCTTCCAGAATCAGTGGTGAGCCGGGAATGACATACATGGGCCCCTCATTGAGAATGTGCACCGACATACAGTAGAGCCCACATGGCACTGACAACAGAGATTGGACTGTGTGTTATTGTATGTTTGAAAGCTCATGCAGTTCGTTTTTTTTTCTACTCAGATGACAAGCAAGATGCACGTTTAAATAAATTTGACCCTATGGTCTTTGTATGGTCTGCACTGTTTGATCAGAGGTAGATGCTTTTAAAACATTAACATACATCCCCCTCCTCAGCATGTAGCTCATAAATATGTATGACTGCTTCCTGTCAAACAACGTCAAGGAACGATTTATAGAGCATGACAGCCATGCCTAATGTGATATCCATCAAAGCACATCAAAATCCTAAAATCTGTCTCAAAATTCCAGTGGACCTGTTTAGTCTTTGTGCGTTTACCACGCAGCAGATTAATCATAAATAACTTTACAAGCACAGATAGAAGAGTAGTGAATAATGCAAGAGTTGGAATAGATGCAAAATGCTGTTTCGTAAAAGATCTTTTGCATGTAAAACATTGTGCATCATTTAAT
Source organism: Notolabrus celidotus (assembly GCF_009762535.1). Classification (NCBI taxonomy): domain Eukaryota; kingdom Metazoa; phylum Chordata; class Actinopteri; order Labriformes; family Labridae; genus Notolabrus; species Notolabrus celidotus. The sequence goes on along the minus strand of NC_048283.1, from coordinate 8,601,722 downwards.
CACTGCCTTGAGCTTTCTCTGACTTTTCTCTCTTGCACACAGAAAAAAAAAAGTTTCCTCTTTACTGTTTCATGCAGTGTTTTTAAACAGAAATCATTAGGATGCTGGGTTACAACCAAAAAAAGCCTTACTCGAGAGAAGCAGCAGGGCAACTCTGCAGCACAGGAGACACCGAAGATCCATAACACCTGCTGATGTAGACAGAGAACACAGAGAGGAATCTGTTCATGACCTCAGCAACAGCACACCATTTCACCCTGTTCTCATACAGCAGGGGTGCAAGAATAATAAAACCACCTCTAGAGAAAATGTGAAATCAAAATAAGAGCAAAAAACAATAAAAGAAGCATGTCTCCTCTATTAAGACATGCAGTCCAAATGTGTAGGGTATTCTCTTTCTTTCTTAATTTGTTTGTGAAGTAGCCAAAGAACAGTTCTTCTGGCACTGCAGACAGTAAAACTTGGAACAACATAGGGGCACGGGTTCAGTGCCAAAACTAAAATGAACCCCCTGAAGCACAGCTGCTACAACAAAAACACACAGAGAGGAAACAGTGATAACCATGCAGGGACACAATCCAACCTGCATGCATTGAATATAACTGAATTTCCTCGTGTTGTTTACATTATAGTAATCAAAAAGGAAGCTCAAAGTTGGGTTTACCTACCTCTCCAAAGTTGAGACAAAAAAAACCCACACAAAGTCACTCTTAATGTTCACTTCTGCAGAGGTTAAGGTGCAGCGCAATTCACTCTGCAACTCAGAATTTATGGCTCAAAATAAAACAATATCTTCAAAGCGTTTGCCATCGCATTGTGAGGAATAATCTAGTTAAAGATGACAGTTCCTCGATCTACAGCTGTCACTGCAAACAACATCAAGCAGCGAGTAAAGCTGGATGTTTCAGGGACTTTCCTCGCCTCTCTCTGGCCTTTTTCTCTGCCTGTCAGGACCAGTCAGTGTAAGTTAGCACTGTAGGCGTCACCTTGTTTTCAAGCAGCTTCCTCCCCCCCTTTGACTCCCCCCCTCTTTCCTGTACAGTAAACGCTTCTGTCTGCTTTGTGTTTTTAAATAAGTACTTTCCATTGTACAGCCACCCTTCCTTATTCCCAGCATTTTCCCCTCTTTTGACCTGTGTTCAAGCTCAGGCATCCCACAATGCAACATGTTCCATCTGGATTTTCACACCACTGTTTGTAAACAGAGATAAAAATGTAATGGTATTCTTGAGAAGGGAAACCGGCGACAATGTTGTAACTCAGTCTTATGAAATAGGCTTTGTACTGCAGGCTTCTTATCCGGCACGAACACTGTTTGCCCCGCAGACACAATAATACGCCGTCTTTGCTTTGGATTGTAAAAGAGGGGGTAACACATGAATAAGTCTATTCTTATATTTGTTTTCAATAATTGTGTTGCATGCAACCCAGAGATACCTTCAAGGGGAATGCAGACAATTGTATTCTCTTTTTTTCTGGGAAAGTTCTGCAGAGAAAACTCTTCAAATTAAGCCCTGCTTTGAAGACAATACACAGGTTTCTGTTTTTTTTTTTATGTCAAATTACAATTAATTTCATATTCTGGCCTCTTTATGACACATTTGAGTCAAATTTAAAATCTCTGCTGGTCACAAGAACTGTCAGGAAACGCCTCCAGTCAAAAAGAAAATCTGTAATAAGATCAAAAGCTCCGGAAAAGCTACCACATACGTGCTGAGATGAGATTGTGTTGTCACCTTTTTTAGTGCAGAGTAACACAATGACATCTCTTGCTCACAGTTTCTCACTATATGAAACACATCCCGCGGCACAGATGTAACGAGTGATTTTAAACAGATTATAAATCCATTTGTATTTGCAGAGTGTTTATGAATAATCATAGGAAACACAGCTGTGGCTCCCACTGTGCTCTTTGTCTACAGACAAGTGCTGTTAGCGGGAATTAGCCAGTGGGTGGCACTAATACATCAGCTGAGTAATGTCAACATTTAGCTCTCACTTAAGGCTCAGCAGACAGAATCACAGGCTGCTGGTTGTATTGCAGCATCATTTATGTCTGGTTTTGACTCACATTTATCCATGTCATTGAATAAGTCAGAAAATTTGGTAGGAAATTGATTGTATCAGTGTGTTCTGTATTATCTCGTATAAATCAGCTTTTCTCTTCATCCAATGGTATCTGCACTGTAACACTGTCTGGGGCAAATAAAAATGACCTCTAGACATTAATATCAAAAATGAGAAAGTTAACATAATAGTTAAAAAAAACCCAAGAACATTCACTGAAATATAAAAGTAAAAAAGGGTCTTAATCAGCGTGTAACTTTTCTCATTGTCTCATCTACAAAAAATATTGATTCAAAAAATATTTCAATTAAGAAGAAAAGAAAAAAAGATTAAAACTCCATTATTAAAAGTTACTAAAACACTTAAACAATTTCTTTGTTACATTTGAATTTAAAAGGTAACATTTTATTATTATGATGATGATGATGATGATGATTGTGATGATAACAATGAAGATGGTAAGGATGATGATGATAAAAGTGACCATTGCAATGACAATGTTGATGATAATGATGATGATGATAGTGATGACAGTAATGAGAATGTTGATGATGATGATGGTGATGATAGTGATGACAGTAATGAGAATGTTGATGATGATGGTGATGATAGTGATGACAGTAATGAGAATGTTGATGATGATGATGGTGATGATAGTGATGACAGTAATGAGAATGTTGATGATGGTGATGATGTTAGTGATGACAGTAATGAGAATGTTGACGATGATGATGGTGATGATGGTGATGATGATAGTGATGACAGTAATGAAAATGTTGAAGATGATGATGGTGATAGTGATGACAGTAATGAGAATGTTGATGATGGTGATGATGTTAGTGATGACAGTAATGAGAATGTTAATGATGACAATTACTGTAATAATGACAGTTATGGTGCTGCTTATGATAAAGATGATAATGATGATGAAAGAGATGACAGTAATGGTAATGTTGTTGTTGATGATGACGATGTCGTGGTGACGATAATAGTAATGACAGTAATGAGAATGTTGACGATGATGATGGTGATAGAAATAAAGAGTCTTTTGACGACGATGATGATGATGGTTAATACAGTAATGAGTATGTTATGTTGACGATGATGATGATGGTGATGATGATGGTCCACGGGTCAAAACTGGCCCGCCAGAGGTTTTCTCAAAGTGAGAAAATAGATTACTTGCTGTTTGCATAATCCGGTTGAGATTCATAAAGACATTTTAGAGCATTATAAGATAATCCAATAACTACTAACACTAGCACTACACCCCTGCATACAACACTGTCCAGCAAGCAAACTGTTCATGCTGGAGCTGATGGGTCCAAAATAGTCAACTTTACTTTCTTCATTATTATAATCTCTGTTCTTCTGCAGTAAACATTACACTCAATGAGACTCATGATGGCAAAAAATACAACAGCTGTTTTTGTAGGATAATTCCTTAAATGTGAACATTTTCAGAATGCACTTGTACTTTTTTGTACAAAAACAAAGGGAAACATTTTGAGTTCTGTCCTTCTCTATAGGTTAGTATGTTATGATTTTACTGGTCCGGCCCACTTCAGATCAAATTGGGCTGTATGTGGCCACTGAACTGAAATTAGTTTGACACCCCTGTTCTAAAGGGTTGCAGGTAAAGGCTGCGGGCCCTTTAAGAGAGCAGGTGTGGCCTTTAAAGGTAAAAGTGGAGAAACAGGAAGTTGATTCATTAGTCAACAAACGCGGATCCATACGGAGCTATTTTTCAATTCAAATTAAGCATGAAGGCAGGAGAAAAACACTTTGGTAAGTTTAATTTAGATAATCATTTTGTTCGTGTTATTTTTAGTATTATGCTGGTAGTTAAGCCTATAGACAATAAGCTTTGTTGAAGATACTGTTTGAAAAAAAGTTACAATATGTTAGAAATTATACAATTATAAAATGCAGTCGTATCATATCATATTAAAGAGTGTAATTTCTCCCCAGACTGGCCTGACTGACGACATGAGACAACCTCTGCTCCTTATCAGCCTGGTACTGGCAGGTAAAAACAATTTGCACTGACAGTTTCTCTCCTCCTGCTCCGACAGCAGCGTTCAAACAGTTCAAACAAAAGCAGAGTTTCTGTAGAGTCTGTACTGTGGGAAATAAAACAGGTCAGGGGAGAGAGACGGCGGTATGCTGAGCACGTTTATAAAACAATTGCATTTCAAGCAGATATCTCGTCTTTACCGCTCTTAAACCTGCGAGGCAGCATTCCCGTCTGTGCTCTGCCTGCTGAGCGAGGTGGTGCCTTCACGGACTCCTCCCAGGCTCAGACATGTGAGCTCTCAGGCTGCCGCAGAATGACAGGGAGCGGTTAATGTTTCTATATTTGACTGAACACCATTTACTGTTTTTCTTATAGGGATGGGCAGTTTTTGAATACAGTTAGAGGCTTGGTGGTTGTTTTTTCATGCAGAAACAATGTGCCTACTAATAATGCCAATACGTGGCTATTGTTGATGGAATATGACTTTGAATAATTGACAAAATTACAAGATGGCCAAGCATGTTTATGTTTGTTTATGTTTATTTATTTGCACAATTAAAAGAAAATACATACAAAATAATAGCAAAGATAAATAATATAATGTGCAGGAAGAGGCAGAAAACTCAGAGAGCTTATTTGAAGCCTCCACCAAAATAGTGTTCTAATATCAAAAATGAATGAAAAATACTAGATTGACACATATAAAGACAATAGTTGATACTAAAAATAAAATAACATAAGAATATACAAAATTAACAATTCATTGTCTTGCTCCATGTATTTTATGTCCATGGACCCTTTCCCAAAAACTGTCATATCATGTGCTTATGTTGCTTTTAGTCATTTTTAATTGTATGGTGCTCCATGTATTTTATGTCCATGGACCCTTTCCCAAAAACTGTCATATCATGTGCTTATGTTGCTTTTAGTCATTTTTAATTGTATGGTGCTATTTGTACTTTTCTTTTCTGCTCTTTTTTGTTTGTTTTTTTGTTTGTTTGTTTGTTTGTTTGTGTTTGTGTTTCTCCTCTACCTTCTTACTTTGATTTTATTTTACTCAATTTTATCTTTGTTTAATCATGATTTTTTTTAGGGAGCCTTTTTAACATCTGGCAAGGGACTATGGATGTAAACTAGCCTTTTGGCTAACTCTGGAATATTTACAGAAATGTTAATTAATATGCATGGTCCTTTTAAATAAATAAATAAATAAATGAATAAATAAATAAATAAATAAATAAATAAATAAAATTACAGTTATTATATCAACAGAATTCAAAAGTACAAAATCTGAATATTATGTGTATGGACACCTACTCTATGAGAATGTGGTCGAGCATGATGAGTATAATTAAGGAACAGTGATTAAACGTTTTTTCAAGCATCTTTTATAACATTTTAAAGATAAACAGTTTTTCACTACATTGGAATACATATTCCAGAATTTGCTGCCCCTGAAACGTAATGAGAATTGACTTCTACAAGTAAAACATTTAGGAGGATGAAGAAATAAAGTTTGATGAGTTGAGTAAGAGTGGACCTGTGAATTTAATTTGAAGTAAGACTTGAAGTGATCAGGGATATTCCCTTCACGTTGTATTTTATACAGAAAAACACATATTTGAGAGATATTGATGTTATAGATATTAAGAAGCTGGAGTTTCTGAAACAAAGGAGCAGATGAGATGTGTGGCTTCGAACGAGTTGCCATCCTAACAAAAATGTTTCTAAAGGAGCAAAATTTTATGGAGAGTCGTAGGAAAAGTACTAGCCCAAACTAAACATGCTAATCATAGAGTCGTAGGAAAAGTACTAGCCCAAACTAAACATGCTAATCATTAAAGCTGGGGTTGGTTGTCAGATTTAGATCCACTTTTTGTTATACTGGTTAAAATGATCTTTATGTCCCAATGGCAATCAATACATAATGTGTTCTTTAAAAAGAGTGAAAGAAAGCCGCTATCTACAGCCGGAGTAAACCTGGGAAAACACCAACCAATCCCTGCCATCAGGAGCCAATTTATGAAACCAATCAAATCCCGTCCTGCCGTTCTGCCCGCCTCCTGCGCGTACATTTCCCCGATGTGTACTCCCCGTCCCCTGCCTCTATTTACTGCCCCTCTCGCTCGACCTCGGGCCTGTCCCCTCTGACCCGATGAGGTGCTTTGCTCAGGACTGTAGTCTGGATCAGATTCTAAAAAGCTCTCACCACGGGGGCTGTGAAAAGCAAAAATATTATTGACATTTAGTAAGTCCTACAGTATATTTAGATGTAGTATTATAGCTTTTCTCCTGATATCGTGTCACCGGTACAACTTGATAATGCTAGCATGACAGTTGTGAGTACTAACAATAGCCATGTTTGTTTTTCAGTTCTTAACTTTCACTATGATAATGTTTTGGTGTTTTCTTACCGCTGAGTGAGACATGAGTTGATGTAGTGCAAAACACAAAGGATGTGCTGAGGACCGGTTTTGAATCAGTCACGATCACATGGTCGCGAATAAGCGGCGCGTGCATGTGAGCGGGGGCGCCGTTTTGGAGGAGCTCCGATGGCAGGGAAGGGTTAGACGGAGTCCTGAGGAAATGCTACATTCAAATTCATGCTAGTTTTCCATGACTACCAACCCTAGCTTTAACTTGTACACATCCAAATAATTTTTGATAAGGTATCACACAGCAATGTAACATACAGGTCTGATTCTATTCTATCTTATGTATTTTCATTCTTCAAGCGTTGTTCAAATGTCTTGAGACTGATTTCAGTTATTCATCTGAATTGTTCAAAAGTAAACATGAGCGTTGTACTTTATTGTAGATCAGTCATTCTGCAGACAATCAGTACAACGTGTATTTTTCTGCAGATAAAATAGTCTCCAACAGATTTTACTAATAACTACATTTCCAAGCTGTTAGAAATTACTCAGCATTTGACATCGCTGGTAGTCTAGAAGATCTTCAGGCTATTCCAACTTTGATTTCTAATTAATTTCCTCCCTTGAATTGCAATTAATTAATAAAACATCACTGCATAAATGTAAATGGAATCCTATAATTTAAGTGCATTGGATCTTACGAATAGGCACTATATGACTTGTGATATTATGCAGTATTCATCCACGCCAGAATCCAAATGGACAATGCAACCTGGTACGTGTAAGCAATGCTGGCACAACTCAAAGTCATAATAGCATGCACTGGATAATTATTTGCTTAACAATCTATTCATTTAAAGCTCCTGTTGGGAATGTTTAACTGGTCATGAAAGAGACTCAAATTAAAAGTGGTACCTCTATATGACATACAAAAGCAAGAACACTAATTATATATATGTAGTTTATTTTGATGCCTGTAAGTGCTGGTGTAGGGTAGGTGTCAGATAACATGATAAATAACATGCTGCTGAAATGGCTTTGTTTAAGTTTTCTAGGGTAGCGATTTATTGTGAGAGATATGACTGAATGTTAAAGACAAGAAGATCATTTTTTTTGTGATGAAACATGTTTAAGACAAGATTAGACAAGTGACAAAAGATGCCTCTTTGACCACTGGGGGCACCAAAATCAACACAAGCTGAATGTTTCTCACAGGAGCTTTAAACTCCTTTTGAAAATATTTGTATATATGAGGACAATTTTCACCTCAGTAGGAACAAATGAACTCAGTTCTGCATGGTTCAAAGAAGATGGACAAGTAAGAAGTACTGATAGACAGACTAACACATTGCATGTTTTATTGGGATTTGTCTTTAGTTTTAATAACACAGTCCCATTATTGTGCTACATGGGTAGTGTATCTATTATTTTTCAAATAATTTCCCCATCCAACATACCTAGCTCAGTGTTGGATGCCTACAAATGGAAAAGCTCTAGCAGCTAGTGTTTGTTTAGTAAGAAAAGCTGAGAAAACAAACACTAGGGGTATAAATGATTTTTTAATTTGTCCATTAAGTAAAGGTTGTTCTTCATGCATGAAAGAAAATAACTAAAGTAAATTAGCTGTAATTCTGTCATATCATTTCATATTTATTTTTGCTTTCATTTGGCAACTGATACCAAAAAAATAATGATTAGTCTCACATTGATATCAAGAGCTTTTGAGTTTCTAATCTGAAACCTGCAGATTGGTGGACGTGTCTTTGACAGGTGTCCCTTGGGCACAATAATAGTTTGTGTTTCATTTGAAGTAACAGCTTTGTTTTGGAATAAAAGGACTAAATAGTGTTCGATTGAATGTTTATACTCATTAAAGCCTCCTATAGGAACATAAAGTTCAGAAAAAGACATCTGGCTGTCAGAGCTGCCTCTGTGGTTTACAGTTTTGTCATCACTGAAGCCTCACAGGTATCGCCATGAGTCTTTTATTCAAAGGGTAAAGCTGCAACGGAATCTCTTTCTTAATTAAATTAGTTTGGGAGTTAAACACTGAGTGTGTCTTAGTGAGTCTTACACTCCCACATTTCTTTATTTGTTCTGACCCCGTGTTCTGGTAAACAGCTCATGAAGGCATCGATACTGTGCTGCGTCACTCCTGGGTGTTACTCACTTCTGACTCATGACTCTTTCTGTCTGTGCTGAAAAAGAAACTCAGCTATTGATATTTTTAATCAGACATTGAAACACTTGTCTCAGGAGCCTGAATGTAATCCATCTCACTGTTGGCTCCTGTCATTTTATTCCCTGCTCCCCGGTGAAAACCGTGTAAAGGCAGTCCAGCGAGACTGATCAGGACCATATTGATTTAATTCACTGTAATTTATTGGCCAGAGAGTTTCTGTGTGGTCGCTTTATGTGCCAGTGAAAGAATATTGAAAATGCAGCCTGGGTTTTTCTGTTTGAATCTGTAATACTACACAAACACGAACAAGAGGGGGAGAGCTGGCAGCCAAATACAAACACACTCTTTTTTTTTTTTTCCCATCTGCATTTACATAGAGACTGCAAATGAACATACAGCATACAGCAGTTAAATGTCTGAATGTGTACAATACAATTTTTCATTAAAATGATGTGTTTGTAAATTGTGTGTAAACCTCTGAATCTTGGTAAGAGAGATGCGCGGTGGTAGCCTTGCAAAAATGGAGGATAGCAACGATGTAGCAAGTCAATTGAGTGTGCTGCCGAATGGAGTCTTGGGGAGAGCCGCTGAGAGATGTAATTGAAAGTTGCCCTCAACATTTATTTATTATTTAAAAGGACCATGCATATTAATTAACACTTCTGTAAATATGCCACTTAGCCAAAAGGCTAGTTTACATCCGTAGTCCCTTGCCAGATGTTAAAAAGGCTCCCTAAAAAGATCAAGATTAAACAAAGATAAAATTGAGTAAAATACAATCAAAGTAAGAAGGTAGAGGAGAAACCAAAACACAAACAAACAAACAAACAAAAAGAGAAGAAAAGAAAACTACAAATAGCACCATACGTTTAAGAATGACTAAAAGCTACATAAGGACATAATATGACAGTTTTTGAGAAAGTGTCGATGGACATAAAATACATGGAGCAAGACAATCAGGAAGCAGCAATGAGGAAATGTTAAAGAAGACACAAGCAGACACAACAGGACAACAGTTAACAGTGCTGTGCAGATTTGCATCCGGCAGTGACATCCGAAAGTTTTGAATAAACTCTGTCTCTGTGAAACTTTTAACGTCGCAGACCCACCAGTCCTGATCCCGTGTCCGCATCCACATAGACCTTTCAATCGTATTTGCGGCCACAGCTCCGCAAAAAGCCGAAACAAACCATTTGGCTCTCTTTTTCTTTATACTTGACCTCCTCTGCACCTGGTCATTCATTCTCTGGCTCCCACTGCACAAAAACTTTGTAAAAAAAGCGAAAATGCTGACTTCCTCCATGTTTACGTTTGTGAAACATCTGCATGTGACGTAATTGTTACTGTTCTTTTGAGCATGCGGGGCAGTTCAGAGCCGCAAACAGTTCACACTGGAATCAGGTACAGGTCACATTATAGATGGCAATGTGAGCAGGCAAACAAAATCAGAATTGAGCATTTAGCCTTGCAGTGTGAACGTATCCTTATTACAGTCCAAAAGACATGGTGTGAAATCTGCGATGTAACAAAGAGTGTGTATATTATTAATGGCTTTTTCACCTCTGAGCCCAGCCTGTGTGTCAGTAGATTTTGTTCCTTGTGTGGTGAAATAAGACCTTTGATCCTTTGTTTAAGTAATTCTTTGAATACAGTAGTTTGAAAAAAAAAAAAACAATCAAAATAAAAGTTCTGCTGCAAAAGTTAACTCACATAAAGGTGTTTTAAGTTATATGTACTGTTTATTAGGCAATATGACTTTGTTAGATCAATGTGTAGCTGCACAAGCCGGAGCTAGGACTACTTAAAACAGCGGAGTTCACAAGCTCACAAAGCGATTCTGAGGGGTTGTAAAAATAGAAATATGCCTTATGATAATGAACAAGGTCTCTAGAAACTGTCTCACCCGCCATTTCTCTTTCCTCCAATCTTTGGTTTTGAAATGTTTGATATCTCCCTCTTTTACCCTCAAACTCTTATTCAAATCAAACCATTAGAGAAGTTTAGAGAGAAAATGCTCCTGTGGGACCGCTTACAACTCACAGACATTGTGAATATTAAACCTACACTGCTGTTTTTGTAATTGATGCCGAGCCAAAATGTGTGTACCATGTTACTCTTTAGCAATTTATATTTGCTTATGCTGTGTCTTCAGCAAATTTGTTCCTTGGCAGGTTTTTACATCAGACTCGGGATTAATTGCTCCAATCCAATCCATTTCATTTATATAGCAGATTTTAAAAACAACATATATACACACCAGACACATATAAAATCACAGGACACATATAAACACACAGGACACATATGAACACACAGGACACATAGGACACATATGAACACACAGGACACATATGAACACACAGGACACATATGAACACACAGGACACATATGAACACACAGGACACATATGAACACACAGGACACATATGAACACACAGGACACATATGAACACACAGGACACATATGAACACACAGGACACATGTGGACACATATGAACACACAGGACACATATGAACACACAGGGCACATGTATGCACACCGGACACATTACATTGGCATTTTATTTAGCAGTGCAATGGCCGACGGGACAAAGCTTCTGCCAAACCGGGCTCGCCTACAGTATGGGGATCTGTATCTGCGACCAGATGGGAGTAGTGTGAAGACTGAGTAGAGGGGGTGTTGGGGGTCCAGTGTTATGGTGCGTGCTCTGCATATGATGGCTCTGTTGTTGAAGTCAGACAGGTTGGGTGTGGGGAGGCGGATGATTTTTGTGGCAGTGTTTGTGGTGCATGGGAGTTTGTTTTTGTTGGAGACAGTTAGCATGTTGTAGTAGCAGGGGGAACAGTAGAGGAGAGTGGGTTGGATGATGCTTTGGTACAGTAACAGTAACAATTAATGCATTTCATTTCATGTTGTTGTATAAATACCAACATGCAGTATCACTTTAGTGTTGTAATTCAGTAATACCACTAAAGACCTCTTTATGATAAACCAAAGGAGGGTAAGGGATCTGATAAAAGGGATCCAAGGGTTATTCCATACACATGAAAGCTGGTTCATCAGTACAGATATTTGCATAATTTCCTGGTAGTATTTATATTACATTTATATTAATCTACAATCAAATGTACAAATTCAACTCATTTTGAACCCCTTAAAATGCATTTAGTTGATGTTTTTTTTCTTGTTGTTTTCTGCTCAGCCCTCCTCACTGCCAATGTGCTGGCTCAAGACCCAGTCGAGATCCAGTTCCAGACCGACCCAGTGCTGGTTCAAACTGGCACTGAGATTGTGTTCACGGTGCTGACGGTGTCCCAGGTCCTGTTCATAAAATGGACCTATCAGGAAGTAACTCTGGGTCTGTGGACTGGAGGGAAGTCAGAGGTAAACACGGTGGCCCAGTTCCAGGGCCGGATCACCATCACTGCCACCCAGCTGAAAATCGGAGGCGCCCAGCTCCGAGACGCTGGAAACTACATGGTGGAGGTGGACCCCATTGATACAACAGGCCTGGTGGCTAATACCAGATCAATACAGCTGAGGGTGTTTGGTAAGAGATAAAGAAGTACGCCTGTGTAAGGAGAAGAGGAGGACGAGGGAGGGGAAGGTGGGCGAGGTGGTGAAGTGTGCAAGAGAGGGAGGTTTAAAGGGAGGTGATAATGTTAAGGAGGAACAGAAGGGAGTAAAGAGAGGAGAGGGAGGATTTGGAAAGTAAGAGAATTAGTCTGGGAGGTGTAATGAAATTAGTGACCCATCGTAGGCGAGCTAAAATTAATGGAAAAGGAGGAGGGGATGGAGCTGCAGGCTCAGGGCTTTATGCTAATTAAAACTCATTTGATATGCAGCTCTCATGCTCTTAGATGTTTGATTTTGAAGTATTCTGAATATAGCATCGCATACAGTACATACAGTATCTGCATCTATTTATATTCAGCACTGAATTGGCGCCTGAACGGCTGAGTGTCTCTCCCATGCTGGATGGATGACATACAGTCTCTCTCATCCCTCTTACAACGACAACAATGGGGTGCCAGAGTGACCAAATTGTTAGAAGCACCAGTCTATTACTGCTGAAAAGGTCACATCCTCCAAACTCACAGCAGCTAGTTTATATCATGGGACGTATGCATCCTTGAGCACGACTCTCAACCTCCCACTTACTCAAAACTTGCAGCTAAAATCCAACAATAGTCGATGTCTCTGCTGAGTCAAGCAAGAGGAGAAGGTGCACAAATCAGATTAGCAGTATTTTGTTGTCGCTAATGTTTTGGTTGTCGCTGAGGTCCTCTCTTAGTCGCAGCCTTCTCTGTCCTCACGCCCCCCTCTTCTCCCTCTCCAATTATTTAACTTAGGCTGCCCGCCAAGAGGCATCTAGGCTACCACTCACACCGTCTGCCCCCTTACTCACCATCTGTGCCTCTATCTGAATCCTGTCCCTTCTCAGCGCTCACTTGCTTTGATTACAACAAATTATCCTCAACAGAATCATAAAAACGGCCCGCCATTGTTCTGTCACTCCAGCTTTTGTAGTGAGCTCTTCTATTTTCTCATTCTCCAGAGGAATACTGAATTTGGAGAAATTCTTCTTCTTTGTTATTCTCCTTCTTGGTAAAACAGATTTTCTTCTTTTCCTGGTAGATGCGGTGACCGGGGTGAGTCTGCAGATTCCCACAGTAGCATTGGAAACGGCAAACGTGTCTCTGAGGTGCACGTGGGCTGCAGGGACAGAGACTACAGTCCTTTGGGGGAAAGGAGGTGCGCCCATCTCCTCAACCACCGACTCCAGAATCACCATCTCAGGCGGCTCTCTGGTCATCAACCCAGCCAGACGGGGGGATGCCGGGGAGTACACATGTACCGTCAGCAACCTTGTCAGCGCCCAAACCGCCACACAGAGCCTCACTGTCTACTGTGAGTTAACACTGATCAAGACAAGTGGCAGCTAATCTGCAGCAGCCACTACAAATAGCACTAGCTTATCTATTATCCACAGTGCTGTCTGCTGAATGAGACTGGGATTGGACAGGACATCTTTCCATAAGCTTATTGTGCTGCTTCTAGCTTTGTCTTGATCATGTCATCATTTCTGATGTGACAGGCTCAAATAGTTCTATTCAAACACATCACAAAGAGTTCAACATAACTCGACTCATACGTTAAACGGACGTTTCTTTCACCAGATAAAAACACACCGGTTTATTGGTATTAATAAAATCTGTTGCAGCTTAAAGTGTGCACACTTCATAGAAATGTAATTAAGGCAAGTCAAAAGCATGAATACTGGATACCATCATCAACAGGAGCCGTTGAATTCCTTCTCGCTGATTGAGGCACATAAAACTAGAGGTGTCACTAAAGATCACGGTCGTTTATTCAGCTCTCACATACTCTTTAATTCATTGTTAAATATTAAATCTCAAAGCACTGTAAAAAACTCTCACAGCTAAAGAACATCTCAAAATGACCTGTGTGTCTCTACTTCTTCGTCTTCAAGCCCAGCACTGGTTCTGCTCGAGGTTTCTACCTGTTAACAATGTTTTTCATTGACAGTGTAACTTTCTTGAGTGCCTTGCTCATGGTGGATTCATATTTAGTTTGACTGATAAGGAAAGAAAAAACACAAATGATCACATCTGAAGAGCTAGAGGCATTTATTAAAAAACATTAACTGTTGACCTATATTTTTGGTGGTAAATCTACTTTTCTATTCTCTATATTATGCTTATTTTTTGAGATGGGTGAAACTAGAAAACGTATGCCTTTTGTATTTTAAAAACAACAGTACATCAGCTGGCTAGCTTAACTTGCTATTACTACTTAAAGCATGGGGAAAAGGTTAGACTCATAGTCTGTATATAACATGGACAGCGTTGCTCCGGCTTTTCCCGTTGTACGGTTTTGAAGCCAAAAGAACCCGTTCCAATCAAGGGAGAGGTTCCGGTGGCTGGTGGTGAGGCTTTCAGCAGTGTGACTGCCCCCTGGTGGCTGGCTGCAGTATAGGTAAAAAAATCCGTCAGTCCAACTTTAAAAAATAAATACACGTCGTACGAATGTTTCTCACATCCGTATGCTGTGGTGATATGTAGTTATTATTTGACTGTTTTATGTCCAAGTCCTCTTTTTCCTGAAAAGTTTCTTTTTCGTTGGTTATTAGAGTTTAAAAAACTGGGTTTTACTTCCGGGTTTCCTTTGATTCACAGCCGCCGTAGAGGGAAACTTCAAAGGACACACAGCGTCTTGTGACGTTACGCTGTAGGGCGGAGCTTATTACAGTTGCTTCACAGGCTCTGGCTGCACAATGGCGGCGCCCAGGAGCGTGATTTTTTGGCTTCAGAACCGTACAACGGGAAAAGGCGGAGCAACGCTGTCCATTTAATATACAGTCTATGGTTCCAATGCGTAGCCATTGTGCAGCCAGAGTGTGCAGTAGAGAATTTCTGTGGTTGCCACGGTAATTTCTGTGTTGCCACAGTAAGGAGCTCCTCCCTACAGCGTAGCGTCACAAGATTCTATGAGTTTCTCTCTACGGCAGCTGTCAATCACAACAAACCCGGAAGTATAACCCACGTTTTTTTAACCTCTAATAACCAACGAAAAAGAAACTTTTCAGAAAAAAGAGGACTTGGACATAAAACAGTCAAATAATAACTACATATAACCACAGCTTACGGATGTGAGAAACCTTCGTACGACGTGTATTTATTTTTTAAAGTTTGACTGCAGCCCCATTCAAATGAACGGGGGGAGAGAGAGTTTTTGACCTTTACTGCAGCCAGCCACTAGGGGGAGCAGTTTTTATGGAAGCTTCACCTCCAGCCGAGCGAGATGCGCCCCTAGTTAGACTACGTTTCTTTTACATGACGGCTCCTCCAAAGCGCTCTTAATATCACATGTAGGGCTCATAGGCTACTAGTTCTTGTTTGTTAAATTTGTACAATAACAGAACTATGAAAACGACAGGTTGTGGTTTTAGAGGGGGATATGTACCGGACTGGACCCGAAAAATGGGAATCCAGATTGATGGTGAATGGTTATTATTCTCAAAATGTTGAATATCTTCATTGAATAGTTTGATAAAGGATCGGCACCATAACACATAACAGCTCCTCAAAAGTGAAACCAAAACATTTAGAGCTTCTCTTCTGACTGCAGTATAGTTCATAGAGCTCGCCTCCTCCATACTAACAAATGGAAAAAATTATGCCTGACATCTCTCTCCCTCTTCTCCCATGACACTGGTAATGTCTTCATCAGAGTCCAGGTCCGACTCTCTTTAAATCTCAAGTATTTCAACATTACTCTGTAATATCAAACCATGCCACTTCTTCATCTACATTATGAATTCAGCGTCTTACCCTCCTCTCTGTCCCGTCAATCACAAAGCTGTTACTGAGCACCTCTACAGGCCTTGAGCGCATCTATTGTGAAGTCTGGATTTGCAGCTTTTTTCTTTTGCAGTTGTTATTCATTGTGTATCTGCAGCGTGTTTGCTGTTAATGCAGTTGTTTAAGCTTTTTCAAGCTTGCTTTCATTTGCAGCACTTCTTTCCCTGCCTTATTTTGGACTCCTGCATGTGTTTATAAAGTTGCACCATTTCTAAATTTGCAGCGGGTTGCAGATTGTCTGCCATTTGCTGGCTGCCATAGTTTTTGGCATGACTTTTGTGCAAACAAAGCAGGTGAAGATTTGTAGTCTATTTTAGAGGTGTCTCTCTCTTTATCGGTCGTTCTCAGCCTTTGTGCAGAATTTTAACACACACTGCCACTTGCTCTCTGTTCCGGCTCTACTGTAAATAACATGTCTTGAGACGTGTTGATTAATGAGGTGGCATCTGGAGTGATTTAGATTTAACATACAACCAGAGATCCTTCATTACCCGAGAAATATGCTGACGGGATCAAGTAAGGGAGGGGGTATCAGAATGTTTTGACCTGGATGAGTTGATTTAAACCAGGTATTGACAAAATGATAAATCTTTAGGCAGAATTCATTATCTCTGCTCTGGAGTCAGCTGTTTTGGAATACAGATTCATCTTTTTGTGCTTGTAAACCAAATGTTTTTGATACTGATTACCATGTCCTCTGATCTCAACCAAACCAGATGGCCCTGACAATCCCGTGCTGACCAAGGAGAGCCCGAAAGACTGCGTCGGGGAGGGGGATGTGTTAGTGGGACAGACGGTGCGTCTCACCTGCTTGTCCGACTCTTTGCCCCCTGCCCTCTTTACGTGGCAACGTGACGGACAGACCGTGGTGTCCGGTCAGCCAGACAGCGGGGTGCTCAGCCTTCAGACCTTCTCCACGGATGAGAGCAGCCGGTATGTCTGCACCGCAAGGAACAGCATCACCACAGGCACGTCGGAGCAGAGCACTGTCCTGACCATCGTAGGTGAGTTATGGTGGACGCTGACCTCCCTGTGACTGATAATGATGACGGTTGGTTTTGGACTCCCTCCCTGTATCTGTCTTTACGACAGGAGAGAGACAGGAAGTATCCAGGGAGATTGATCTGGTGGGAACGTCGTCAAAGTCGTTCTGTGACTTTCACACACACTCTTTTCGCCCTTTATTTCCAAGTCTCTCTCTCTCTCTCTTTCTCTCTTTCTGTTTCTACTTCATCATCCTTTTTAGGAATCATCTCCTCCCTCCTCTGTCGTTTGTCTGTCTGAGTCCAGACTCATTATCTTTATTAATTCGCCCCCTTTGACACCAGTCTTTCTGTTTCAGACATATGTCTCGATGTTGGAGAAGTGGTTGGGATTGTGATTGGCTGTTTGCTGCTGATCTTAATCATCGCGCTCCTCATCTGGCTCATTGTCTTTCTGGTGCGAAGGAGGAGGGGTAAGTCTCAGCGTGCCTTCATGGACATTTTGATTGTCTGTTTATTGTGTATTGTGTTAAGTCAAACACTTATATGAGATTAGATATAACTCTGTTTATCCCAAAGCAAAATTGACTGGCTTCTTAATTATCCCATTGTCTGTTTATGTTTTATATAAGAGCTCTGGCATGTTATCTTGTACTATAGTTGTAAATTTTGTTGTTATTTTTATTACAGCAGAACAAAGGGAAACTGTGCTTGTGCCCAAGTCCAACCCAAATCCCAGGCCTTTAGTAAGCCACAGTAAAGTTTTCATATGATTCATTATTGATTTTTTCTTTATCTTGTCCATTTTCACAGATTAACCCTCTCCCTTCATCCTTCTTCTTCTGTCTCTTCTCTTTCTCCTCCCATTTTTCATCTTGTCCCATTAAGCCTCCAGATCCACAACTTAATGGTGCGAGGGATTTGGGCCAAGGTCCCAATCCCCCCCTCTACGCCAACACACGCCCACGCCGCCTTGAACGCTTGTACGCAGCCCCGCGTGAAAACCGCAGCAACCCACAGACACTGCAGATGAACGGCCTGCAGAACTCCGATATACACCGACACAATGGTCGCACGGACACAAATAGACTCCTACGCAATTCTTTTCACAACAGCAATTCAATGCCACACAATGGCATCGACAACCCAGCCTTCACACGCGCAGATGCTCAGAATGTAAGTACACTACCAAACGCACAGCAGCAGAATCCAAACGTTGTCATACAGGGTGGTGCCCAGCAGCCAGCCGTCCACGTCAACCTCAACACGCAGCCTCAAAACGCCCAGCAAAACAACAACGCACAAATGCCAACTATTCATGTCAATCTTAACTCATACCCGACAAACGGTCAACAGGCTCAGCAAGACAACTCTCAGCCTCTTTCAAACACAGCCAATAATATTCCTTCACAAAACCAGCCAAGCTTGCTAGAAAGAGTGCTATTAAATCCCAGAATGCAAAACGAGCAGCCGTTTCGTAGGGAGCCCTTGCTGACCCCGGGTTACTTAGAACCAAGTCACCAAGAACGGCCTGCACTTATACCAACTGGACACACTCACTTTAACAGTGATAACACTGCTCAGAGAAATGCAAACACACAGACATACACACAAGAGCCAGAGCCTCATCACAGGTCTGATAGAGACTCAGGTACCTATGATCCCTCTGTCAGCTCCTCAGAGCACAGACAGATGCCGTGGGATCGTCTCAGAGGGACACCGGCATATCCAAGCGGCCGTCATCAAAGAGGACGGACATCTCCTAACACTACAGACTACACTACCCATCCTCCCATAGGACAGGCCAGAACAAACACCAGACCTCAGCTCCGACCTCAGAGTAAAACCCCTCCTCGAAGACAAGATGCTGCATCAGCGGACAGACAGAGACGCAGCCGATCTGCTGATCGCCGAGGCCCAGACTCTCGCAGTGTAACACAGCTTGAGGCTGCTCGCCAAACACAGAGGAGCCCCCGCACACAAAGGAAGGCCGCTCAGCGAGACATCAGAGCATCTCCTGGTAGTCAGACCGCCCCCAGGCAGGAAGCCACACGCAACAATAACCCCCAGGCTATTCCTGAAGTGAGCCAGCAGGCCTCAGTGGGCCGCTCTGCTGTGTCACAAGGACTGATGACACAACAGGGACCGACTGCTCTGCTCAGTGCAGATACAAGAGCTTTGGCTGATCCTAATCACCTTCCACAGGCACACATGGCCCCGCAGTACAGAGCACAACCAGTCCAACAAACACCACAAGGTCTGGGCACGCAGACGCAGCCTGTCATACAAGCAGCCAACCCACCTCGCCAAGGAGGCTTTGCTCCAGTCCCGCACCCTCCTGTCCAGCCTAACCGCAGTATCCTCACCCAGGATGCACTTACAGCCCACACGCAGAGGGCTCAAACATTTCAGAACCGGAAAGAGCAGACCCATGCGGCCCTGTTTCACCCAGGACCACAGACCCAAAACTTTAATCCGGTGGTGACTCAGCGCGCACCAACTCCTCCCCCTGTCATCCCTCTCACACAGTTTCAAACCATCCCCAAGAAACACACCCAGCACAGATCTCCAATCAGAGGACCGCAGCCCCCCAGACCTCCTGTTAACATGCCAGTGGCTCAGCGACCTCAGCATGGGCACCATCACGGCACAATGCCTGGCCACCATCATCACCATGCAGGTGCACACAAGCATGCACATACCCACGTCCATGGCCAGTTCACCCATCCGCAGCAGGTGAGTGAGACACAGTTGAAGAGTTTAAAAGTTCAGCCAAGTGATAAATTAAATTTTTGATACCACAGATTCCCAGCACTTCTTTCTCTCTCAGAAGTTCACTGTAAGCCTGTTACACCACATCAGGCTTCTGTGGATGTGTATATTCTCACTGTGTTATAGTCTTGATTCCACCTGCGCCATCTCCTCGTCGGTTTGTGCTTTTGTCTGTGGTGTTCATTTATTGAAGGAAGCCCTGACAGTCCTTGGATGCTGCATTTTCACGATTGACAGTCATCTCGGTGCCACAAAAAATCTATTTAGTCTTGAATGTTTGTGACATGGTGGCAGATTTTTTAAAGCAGCATTGTGTGTCAGAGGTTCAGCTCTTCTTCTGCATGACATGTTGGCAATGAAGGGCTTGTTGTGTCTTTCCAGCAACAGGCTCACAGAGGGAGACCGAGATGATGACAGATGTCAGCAGACTGCACTGCGAATGTCCCACATCCACTGACACAAACAAACAGCTGACAGACGTGATCCAATATACCACCAAGCAAGAGTGACTGCACAAGGTTCTGCACTCAAAATAGCTGTCATACCATGGTATCTAAGTACTAAAGTCAGATGTTTTATAAACATGCCACCCATGGGGATGAAAAATGAAATGTATTTTTGTAGACAGGCCTGTTTCGCTAAAAAGAAAAGACAAATCATCTTAAAGAATGGGTCCTTTTTAAAAAATTACTAAATTAAATCAATGATGTTGAAGGATATTCATAAAAGAACTCCCCGACAGCAACCTCTCTCCAAACACACACACAGCTACCGAGGCACACATATATTGTTCTATTTTGACTTGCACGGCACAGGTCATGCATCAAACTTTGCCAAGAGGCTGCTCAGAGAAGACAAGCTCAGTGATCCATAGCTCTTGACCAAGCTCACATCCGCTCTGCCATTCATCATGAAAACTAAACAACACCACCTTGACAAAATGCACTTGAGGTGCTCACATGAATATCTGTGTGTATCTAACACTTAAGTGGAAGTAATAGTGACAGTAAATGAGATGGGGCTCATTCTGCACAAGACGGACTCGTCCTCCCCCGGGGAACACTGACAATTATGAAAGAAGAAATTAGCTGTAGGGGTGGCTTTAGTGTACAAGGAACTATTTATTTTGTGCCCTCTGTTTACAGATGCCTCTCATGACACCACTCAATTAAGGGGATTCGCCTCGCTGGCGCTGAGAAGTAATGCTCAGCTAACTATGAAGGGGATCCCACGAATGGATGGGCGCTTATTAATTAACTGCTTTTATGTGACTTAAACGACTTGGAAAATAATCACACCCGCGTATGAATGAGGTCAGCACAAAGACCTGAGCTGCCGTCCTTTCTGCTGAAAAAGCAGACTGGAACAATTTACTGTGCTGCACTGTGTCACAGAACCAAATAGGAAGGAATGTCATTATACATTTTGCAGATTATGTTTTAAGTGATTTATAATGTATGTGTTGTTTTTTTCTAACTCAGGGGAGTGCTTTCTAAAATGGGTTATTTAAGATGTGTGATTTAATATCTGTGTTATTATTTATGAAGGAGTTTGATCAAATCCATGTGGAATATAAAGGCTGAGGCTGCTGATGCTTTTATTTTTTACAGTTGTCTTATTTGCCAAGCAAAGCCCATCACAAGACCACAGCTAAAAATGAACTGACTCTACTTTCAAGTATTGT
Source organism: Notolabrus celidotus (assembly GCF_009762535.1). NCBI lineage: Eukaryota > Metazoa > Chordata > Actinopteri > Labriformes > Labridae > Notolabrus > Notolabrus celidotus. The sequence continues at coordinate 8,580,254 of NC_048283.1, read as the reverse complement.
CTTTGCAGCCAAAATGTGATCTACCTTGTTCTAAAATGTAGCTTTATTGTTGTCACTAAAAGTATATAATTGTGCCACACACTAAAAACTCCTGTGGGAGGAACTTTTAACTAGTTGTGAAACAGACTGTAACTGACCCTGATGACCAACAACAGCAAACTAGTGCATCAGCAGGACTGACGATGACCAAATTGTAAAATTTACTTTATGAAACTGGTGCAAGTGGGTAGGTGTCAGACCAGACTATTAACAGCATGCTGGAGAAACAGCCTCTCTTTACATTTTCAGATTAAGTGAGTGATATATGAGTGATAAAAGAAAGCAGAAGGATATTTTTTGACAAAAAATACTACCTTGGCATGTTCAAGACAAGATCAGCAAAGAGATAAGAGGTACATCTTTGTCCCCAAGGGGTCAGCAAAATTGACACAAAGTGACCCACAGCAGAATTAAAGACACTTTTTTCAGTTTTTAAAGGACTGATCTGATTCCCCCTACACACCTGTCTTTCAAAACAGATGTATGAAGTATTTCCTACACTTTAAAGTTGGCTACTTACGATAATAAATGTATTACATTTCAATGTAAAGAAAACCCCTGGCAGCCTGCTGTAACACAGTCCGAAAAATTAATTTAAACTTAAGTCCTGCCTCTGACAAGACAAGCAAGGCTTTAGAGTTTGGGGTGTCACGTGGGATGGCCAATCAGATTTAAAGGGGGAGCTGTGCCACCTCTGGCCCCTCTTCTGGCCCAGCTCCTGCACCAATATGTTTGTAGTGGTTTCAGGCATTTAGAATTACAATATAGAAATGTTCAGTCTTACTGCTGATGGTCTAATTAGCTGTCTAGCCCATAAGGAGATGTCATTATCGATTTCAGTTTGTTTCACATACAGCGGAAAAACTCCTCACAGGAGCTTTAAAACTGATGACACTTTACATCTTCACAGTAAACATGGGCGCTATAGTTTGTTAGAGTCAGTTGCACACATGACATCTCTTGCTTCTGTAAATTATTTTCAAAACAGGAAATTTATCCTCAACTCAAAATAGTCCCCAAAAAAAGCACTTTTAATGCTGTGGAAATAACATCTGCTCAAAGTTACATTGTCAATCTGATGCAGGGGATTTATCAGCATTTTTGAAAACATGACTCGGCATTTAAAACCAGTTTTTTGAAGATTTGTGCTTCTGTGGAACAAATGGGATTTGTGTTACTTTTCTACAACCAAGGTGTGGAAGTTAAAATTGTGCAGAGATACATCTGTTAATCAATATCTTAGGAAATTCCTGCCTCATTGTTTTGAATAAGATAATGAATATACTTAACATCTGAGTATAAAACCAACATGTTCAAATGAACTGCAAATATTCTGTCTCCCACTAAACATCTGCAGCATCAGTTTTACTCGGCTACCTTCAAAAATGATGTTTTGGAAAAAGGATGCTTGTAAATAGTTTATACAGATATTGAACATCCATGTGAGATGCTCTAAGCACAGGAAGGATTTTTTCATTGTTTGGGCTTTGTAAATTGTTCCAAAGTCTTCTTTTAACTACAATAAAAATATTTTTGATTATTTCTTTGTGTTTGTGTATAACCTGGGTAAAGTCCTTTTGTTGAAAATTACACAATTACTTTCAATGGTTGCTCATTGTCTCTTGCGATCAAACTGGAAGTGAGTCACTTAGAAGAGACTATTCACTGCAGGATGCACAATCATGCTTTAGTTTGGCCTCTACATTCAGAGTAAACATATCCTTCTAAACATGAGGGTCTTTTGATTTCCAGATTTAAATGCCTCCTCATGCCTGTTGACAATAAATTCACAGAAGCACCTATTTATTCTGTGGTTCTCCAGAAATCACAGAGCTGTTTGCAGTCTGAGCATATTTCTGCACACTGTGTCTATAGTGCTAATTATGCATGGCGCTTGTGTACACCGGGCGCTGTTGTTGATTCTCGTCAGATGAATCTGTTCCTTGGGCTTGTTGTGGAGGTGCGGAGCGTGTGTTTGGATCACAGCTTCATCAGTCTCCCAATCCCCTGCTCCCACTTGTGCGTCACCTCTGATGAACAGTCCTGCTGCTCACTTTTGGAGACACTTCACGCTCGTCTAGCACTGTAATGAGTGGAGATGGAGTGCATTTGAGTACCTGGTGCGAGGAAAGGTTACGGCATTGCCTGGCAGTTACACATGAAAGTATTGATTTATGAAAAGTTTGCAGCATTTTTATTAATGCAGCACTTTTTTACACTCTACTGTTCCTGCTGTCTACGGCGTGTAGTGTTTTGTTTATGGCCTAAACAACTTAAATTGTCACACTCTCTGTACTGTTGAAACACAATGCAGTAAACCTCAAACGCTGATGTGGCCACCATCCCTGGGCCAATTTGCATGTAAATCTGCTTGTGTTGTTTTAGTATACTGATTTAACGTGATTTACTGTGACTGCCGCAAGTAATTGTAATTGTTTACGCATCCCTTTGGAGGCATAAATTAAACTCAACATAACTCAAGTGCGGTGTTTGTAAATAGGTCCTTTTTTTTTTTGCATTGATGAATGCTCATTTTGGTGTGTGTCACACTGCAGCCGGAGCTTTCCTGACTCAAGTGTGCAGGGAGCTGAAGTTGATTTCACTCCAGAGACAGCAGTAGATTCGTACAGGAAAACTTAATACCACAAGTTGGCCAATACAACCCTAATCCAATTTTAATTTAAATTCAGTCGAGCTCAGCAGGCACACATATTCTCCTAATTTTGATAGCATTTAATAGTTTGGAATAACATACAGGGTTCCACAACACCCAGACAGAGTTGAGCCTGGCTACTTTACCAAGTGAATCAAAATTCATGATGCTGCTTTTCCTTTTGTGCACTGCAGTGGTGGCTATTTCTCCCCACCGCTAGGGAAAAGAAAGAGGTCAGGCATGATAGTCCTCATAAGTCCTTATCATCATTGTGATGAACTGTTAAGTCCTCTGAGATCCATGTGTCCATCCCTGTCAAAGTGTCCTTGAGCAAGAGTCCAAACCTCTGACCTCCTTTAGTGAAATACAGTCTCAGAGGAGTATGCATGAAACAAATTTTATGATTAAACTTTGCACACCAAGGCTGATGCAAAAAAAAAAAGCAACATTTAAAGAAGGTTGACAGCATGACCCTGAGTTTATAGCCCCGGTCCATGCCAGATATCTCTGCAGTCAGAATGTCCTTGAGCAGGACAGTGAATCCCCAACAGTTCACTAACAGTAAACTGCTCGACATGCGAGTGTGTAAAATGCAAATCACACTCTGAAACTGCACTGTGGCAGTCACAGTGCTCCTCATCCCACAAGGGGGAGCCATGTGAGAGGCCTTCTGAGGTTATCTATTGATCACTCCCCACCGTTCTGTTCTCCTCATGGCCTTCACCATCTGTGCAACTTTGATGGCGAGTGCTGTTTTTTTTAAAGAACAAGCCATCGGCAACGTTAGTCTTTGTAGTCCAACACATACAAGCACATAAAAAAAAGCACTGGATAAAAAAATTTGACAGTCGTGTGCATAAGAAGGAAATCATCAGCTGTCACAAGCTTGTTAAAAGGTGAACTGCTGCCTTCAGGGATACATATCAAACACAATCGCTTCAAAGAATTTGGATTTATTGTGATCTTTTGTTGTTTCAATGGAGCGTATCATGTTGTGTTTCATGTCGTCACCATGCTTTCTCTCACAATTCAGACAGGCTCGTTTACTGCTTTTCTGCGTAAAATACATTTTTAACAAACCTGAGGGCTTTTGTCGAAATTTAGCATTTAAAGCCTTTGAGATGGAGCTTTTGGTATCCTCTGTGGTATTGAAATGCAAGAATAAAAAAAGTAATTTATACTGTTATGTGGGTCCACAGTGGACTGCTGTGAAAATGAAACCATGCTATAAAAAGACTCCACACCCACCTATAACACCACTACTCTTCCCTACTCCAAGTATTGTAAAGGAAATGGAGGTTTGGATCTTTCAAGAAAAAAAAAAACGCAGACAAGAAGCAGCCACAAAAACCGCCCAGGCTTCTTCTGTTAGAAGTTCAAAGAAACCAGAGTTTCTACGAACTGCAGCGCTGATAGTTCTCATGATTGAGCAATGTGTTTCAGCAAAAAAAAACAGTCAGCAGAAAATGAGAAAGATGGTTGTAGAAAAGAGAGCAGATGTACCAGTCATTAGAAAAAAAGAGAATGTGAAAGAAGAACAGAGAAGAGAGCATCACAGTTAGAAGTTAGAGAGGAGTTACTTGAAAAATGAGGTTTCTTGGCTTTTGTTGTGAAGCTCTCTTCAATTTACTTTATTTCAGATCCATAGGTCAGTATCAGCACAGATAGCATAAGAAGTAAAAAATATATAAATACAACACAGGGACAGAAAAACAATGATAAAATCACTATAGATAACATGTTCACAGTGATTTCTCTGTAGTACATTTCATGCCCTCTAATGTGCTGTGCTACTTCAGCTCCGCCTGTGTTCTTGTTTTCTTGATCTTGACAAATAAGACTTTACAAGTCTTAAAAAAGTCTGAACAATGATCCGTGCTGACTTCAAGCTTTCACATGGAAGCTCTCTGTCCAAAAACAAGTATGCATATGTTCCACATTTATAAAACTACATGTTTTGGCCAATAACTTTTATTGGGACCATAAGTGACATGTACAGGTGAAAAATGATGCTCCAGAGTAGCACAAAGCTAGCAAATAAGCAAGTCAAAACCAATTTCTTGGGCTGAAAAGTGAAGGCCAAAAAAACTGCAGTACCTTTAATGGCCACTTGAGGCTGGTCGTCCTCATAGACCCCATGTTAAAAAATCTTGAAGTGGTGACATCCCACCTGCTCTTACAACAACTGTGTGTTTAAACTTCAACATGTCTTAATGTGTTGTTCCTCACTTTCAACAGATCAGTTTAAATACAAACCTTTATTTATCATTTTTTAATCACTAGACAGAGAGAAGAGAAGAGACAGCTTAAGTTGATTATTTCAGTTACATTCTTAAACAACTAAAAACTAAACTTCTATTAAGTTCCCTGAAGTTAGCATAAAGCTATAGACTCTATTCTGATGTATCAAACACTTATATGAGTAATGTTTAAAGTTGTGAACAATAATAGTATACTTGATATTTAAACATAAGGTTAGAAACAGCCACAGTGAGATACACAGCTGATGTGTTAATGATCACAGATCACACACAGTCTGTGCTAAGTTCTTCTCCTTCTGCTGATGATTCACTGCATGCAGGTACTGTTAACGAAGGCAGGCGGCACTGGTATATCTTAGCCGGCTGCTAAGTTCAGAAAAATGTGCTACAAAAAAAAAGCCAAAAAGAGAGACTAAATAAAGACAATTTCTGTTTCACTTGTTTGTTGATGATTAGTAATAGCCCATACCATAAGCCAAGCTAGCATCTTGTGCTATTTTAAACCTGAATAGTGTTGTTTGACAGACTGTGCAGATAAACAGCTGACATGTTGCTTCTCTACATGCTTGCTATGTGTTTTGATAATGTGTTGGCTTTTTATGCACAAGTATACCGACTCAAAGAGCGGGGAGAACATGTTTAATAGCAAGTGAAGGAGTGTTTGGACCAAGTGGCAACCTCTGGTCTCAAACTATGAAGCCCATGCGGAAGTGTTATAAACTGCAATTCATCAAGAATCCACTTGAGACTGGCTGCAGTAACACTGGAAACCACATAGACACCAATTCACAAAAGACGATCTTTGCAGCATTAATAAACATGTTTACAGCCTGGTACAAAATACGACTTGGCTCTACATAGCTAATTTCTCTATCGGCACACACTGTACGGGGGTCGAATTTATTTCTATTTAGATTATGAGTTTTTGCCCAAATAAGGACATGACTGACTTGACTCCCAGGACGGGAACACATAGCTGTTGACTAGGAGGCTCAAACTCCACCTCTTTATGTCACACTTTGACTGGTGGAGGTCAATCGATGGCTGCCGCCGTCAATTGGCTTCAAAACAACGCTCAGGAACAGATGGGTGACGTAACGGATACTACGTCCATTATTTATACAGTCTATTGTTTGGACCCAGAAATAGTTTAAGTGACAAGGGTGACTTCAAATTCAACAAGCAGCTAGCTAAATTCCTCATTCATGATAAGAGAACAGCAGCTTGTTGTGTTTTACATATGAACAATCTAAATGATATTCAGACTCAAAGTTAAGCATAAGAGGGATGGATGGGTAGTTGCAATGTTTCACAGGTTATCCTTACAGCTCTGCTACTACCAAACACAGATTCCTGTTCTGTGCTTCTGCCTTGAGCATGGACTGTGTGGTTGGAGAACTTTTTTTTTTGTCAGACTCAACTCCCAATCTCCACCCATTCTGGTCACTTCTGGCTGCCAACATTGCAACACAAAAACCCCAAACTTAAAAAACTTTGAAAACCATAGCACACAAACCAAAGGGTGACATCATTGAGGCTGTGCCCACTTCTCTTACACAGTCAGTGGTCAGAACTAACTTTGCAAACATAAGCTAATGGTTACAGTAGATCTAATAAGGCTACGGGAACAGACCCCTGAGTTGTGTCGCCAACAAAGTCTACTTTTCACTTCTTAGAAGATGCATATTTTTCCTTAAAACATTCAAAGTTCTGCGTGCAATGCATGCTCAACACACTCCAATTTACAGTACAGCCTTACAGTTATTCAACTAATATACATCTAAGTTAGACAAGTTATTTAAATATAATAATATACGAACCACAAATGAAGGAGATCAAATGATGGATCTGGTCACAACAGGTAGCAGGTGCAGGAGGCTCAGATGAGTACCGTAAGTTGAGCAGATAATTATGGGAGGGAATGAAAGAGTTCAGTTTGGCCTGCTGTCTGCGCTTCTTTGACGCTGTCAGTGTGAGGTCTGGTGCTGTATGTGTCAGTAAGAAGATGATTAAAGAAGCAGCCTGCTGTACTGTCCTGCATGCCATTCCTGCAGAGAAGACCTACATACCTTTTATCATACCGCTGTCAGTGTTACTGTAAATACCCTGCAGGACACACGCTATACTCTACTAATAGCTTGGCTGTTTTTTTAACACAACAAAGTCAGATTGATTTTACTTCTTAGCTGTTTATTTTGGCCTTAAAAACTTCCTTAAGACAATAAATCAGGTTTCAAACAATCGAAAACACTCCTTTCGCTTTGATACAGAAGCTAGATCAAGGATGCATTTAGAAAAACTTTCTCTTCCTGTTTTTAAAGTCTAACCAACTTGGGATCAGCAGGATTCCCTTAAATGTGCTCATCAAACAGTAATGATATAGACACATCTTACAGTATGTACTGAAGGCAGGGTGGTTTACAACTACTGTAACTGCACAGCTGCCAGCTCATGTGCAGCAGAGTACAATAAACTATGGGGATGTTTTTTAACTACCTCACGTGCTTTATGTACACCGTGTGTTGTTCCTTTTCCTCCATCCAGATATGCCTGACTTGTTATCAGCTCATTGTACGGGTCAGGCTCTTGTTTACATCCTCATTAAAGAGCAGTATACGATCTCTGAATGCATATGTGTTACTTGACATGGGCGGGTTGCCCTACTTATGGGCTCCACTGCTCACTCTGAAAACTTTGAAACTCTAAATATATCTTAAACCACCCACAGGAGGTATTGAGAATGAATTTGATTGACGGATTTGTCAACAGAAGTGAATTAATCTCATTTTTAGCTGCTCGTTAAACCTTTCTGATTGCGGAGCCATGTCAGGTCACATTTGTTTGCATAGTCACAGTTCTAGTCTCGAAAGGATTTAAGAGTTTAAAAACAGCATAATCATAAAAAATTATATAAATGATGACAACTTCAGTTTTATATCCTTCCAAAACATGATACAAAACAACAGAACAAAAAAGATGGTGCATGGGGTGAAAATAAACTTACCTAATAGCACTTTCTTAGTGCTAAAGTAGGCCATTCTGATGAACAGGTTTGTGGATACATATTTCAGGTGATTTTGAAAATAAGAACACCTGTGTCTCCGTTATGATACTCTAAGCTGTAGAGTTAGCTAAGATGCTTAGCTTGGGAGGTTGGCTGGTTCAATGGACAATGCGCCTCCATCTCCTCCAACTGTGAGATGATAATCAAATAGACACATTTTTAAAAAAAGCTGTCAGTCAATCATTTTTTAAACATCATGTAATTAATTAAAACTAAACTCGCGTCCGTCTATCCATTATCTTGACCGCTTCTCCCGTTTGGGGTCACGGGGGGCTGGAGCCTATCCCAGCTGGCTTCGGCTGGAAGGCAGGGTACACCCTGGACAGGTCGCCACCCTATCACAGGGCTAACACAGAGAGACAGACAACCATTCACGTACACACTCACACCTACGGGCAATTTAGAGTGATTAATCAACCTGGTAAGCATGTTTTTGGACGGTGGGAGGAAGCCAGAGTACCTGGAGAGAACCCACGCATGCACAGAGAGAACATGCAAACTCCTCACAGAAAGGCACCTGCCTGGCCGGGGATTTGAACCAGGAACCTTCTAGCTGTGAGGCAACAGCGCTACCCACTAAACTCGTGTGACAAAATAATTTGCACATAAATCAGCATGGCAAGACTTAACAAACTACATTTGAGATACATTTATTTTCAGCATATTTGAATGTTCTAGTTTGACCCATTTTGCATTTGTTATAATGGAGGAGGCTTTATTACCTATACCACAGCAATTCACCAGGGTGAGCTTTAAAAGTTTTGGCTTCACTCTGTGAAGCTATTGTTCTGTCCATGTCTATCATCCTGGCATAACTGCTCGGGGCGCTTGTTTGTGTGTGGCCCCCTCACGCTGACATCTCTCTATTCATGCATGTTCATAGGACCCTGTTTATGCATGTGTGTCTATTCTGGCCTGACAATGACAGATAGAAGAAATCAATTTTCCTCTAAGGGATTTATAAAATATGTCTTCTTTGTCTTAACAAAATATCTGCAGTTGGAGGAGGTCTTGTCCACAGAGTCTGTCATGTTTTCATGTTTCCCTGAATTGATGAAACAAACACCAGATCAAAAAAGGGCCTTTTGTGTTTTCCAAGAATTTTGCAGCCTTGGTAGGTTCCTCTGAACCTTCAAAAAGAACATAGACCAAATCTGCCATTCTGCTTCTTAAGAGCAGCTTCCAACCAGTGCTGTTTCCTCTCACTGGTTAGTGTGCACTCCATAAATGAAGGACAAGTCCTTGTCATAACAACACAGGGTTCAACTCTCGCCCCTTTTTTGTTTGGTGCATGACATCTTCAATCTCTCATCCCAAAGTTCCTAATACCCCCCCCCCCACACCTCAGAAACTCCCAGCAAAAAGCAAAACACCTCCGCCTAATTTATGTAACTTTCCAAAGCCAATAGTTTTACCCTTTTTGTAAAGAGGAAAATATTTGATCTTCTTCCTCAAGATTTGTTTTTTCACTCTTTCAAAGTGACAAATTTCCATCACTTTTCACATGAACAGCCAAGTGCAACACTGAATATCAGCCTGTATGATAAGTACAGCTTTTCTCTTATGTATGAAACCACACCTCGGATATGTTGAGGATTTGTTGTACTGAGAAGATTTCATTGTGCATAATCCAATCCTTACATAAAGTGATGTGAGGACATTTGAAAGGTATATCAAGGCTCTATTTTATTTTTTAACATACTTAAGATAACAAAACAGTCTTTATTTTCAATGAACAAAAACATGCAACCAAATTAAATTGCACTCAAGACTGGGCTCATAAAAATAGATACTGAATAAATACTCTTTTACACACGGACACCTACAACATGCCTCCATTGACCATGCACTCATTGCCAACGTATGCAGTCAAAAAAAGGATGAAGAAATAAAGAGAGTCTGTATCACATAAGTTATTGCACACTGTTGCTTTATTATGTTTAGGGGGTGTTGTGTCAGTTCAGAGTTCAGTATGGTGATGGCTTTTGGATAGAAACTAGGATCAACTAGGTAAACTTGGGGCAAACACCCAGCACACTTGGGTGAGTTTGGGGGCACAGGAGCCTCTTCCAAGCAGGGAAACTCTGCATTGAACTGTTACTGGTGGGCTGAAGCTGTCGCTGCAGGGGCCGACCCTTCTGGGGAAGGAGGCGACAGTTTGGGGAATCATGCTTCTGGAAGACCCATTGCTCCTGCTGGGAGCAGGCTCGTACTACTGACCCAGTGGTGGGCTCAATTGAGACCAGGACAGACAGGGCTTCTCACTGCCAAGCAGGATGCCCCCACACACCTGCCCCTCCCCACCCTTGAGGCAATCCCGCAGTTTATTGGCACTGTCTGCACAAACAGTAAGCTGGCAGGTTGGGGCCCTCTGATCGCATGCCATGGTTACCAGTTGGTCGGTGGGCGAATCTGTGTCTAAGCATTATGAACCATGGCTTGTGGCCAGGAAGGCATGCACAACCCATCTGACAAAGGCCCCCCTTGGTTGCGTAAAGACTCCTGAGCCTGGATGGGGCTCTTGTCTGAGCTTTAGATTCTGAAAACCTGGGTTCCAGAAATTGTGCAGGTCATAAATGTTCTAAATAAACATAACTTTAGGCTGTCCTTACCTGTGATCACTTCCTAACAGCTACAAACATATGTTGCAGACTTTTTGAGTGCCAACATATCCCTGCTTATTTTTGACTTTATGTCTTAAATTATGTCCCAGAGAGCCTTCACATATCTCTTCCCTACAGATTGTGACTGCTGTGCGTCGTGACCTCGCATTAAGCTTGCCTTCAGGGGAGTAAACGGTGACATTTACAACTTTTTTTCGAGGCAGGGTTCACTTATCCAGTTGCTCACTATCATTTATTTTTGAACAGCTTTTGATAAGCAAAATGTTTTCTAACGTGTGTTGAAGGTCTTTGGGAAATTATTTTTTTGCTGACATTAAAAAGGAGCTGTTTGTCCTATCAGCCTTTTCTATGCCTTCAAAGAAAAGGCTCAGTAAGCAAAGCACGTCAAAGCTTGAACCACTATAAATTACATTATTTTAATCTTTACATCACGTTGTGGCTTCATTTAAAAAAATATTGAAATCTTAAAGATTATTACCCTGAATGTAAAGGCACTGAAGTGTATTTTTCTATGTAGATTAAATTATTCATGCATTTCTTTATTGTCAGTACTAATATTTCCACGAGAGTACTTCTTACTCAGAGTTCTAATTGCATTCATTAAAGCTGCTCTAATCTTTCATTTCATGTTAAAACACATTTTCCTGATCATCTTGCATCTCTAAGCATTAGAGTGCTGCATGAAAAGCCAGTCTTTGGTTTCTCTATCTGTCTTGAATCTTCCTGTAAGTATCACCCAAGGTTGCCCAAACTAACTTTAATCGCTGCTTACTCAGTCATACATATTTAATTTTATAGATGCATGAAATTCAATCTTTTCCAGAGGCTAAGTTATCAAAGAAGTTTGTAAAGTCACAGTTCTTTTTTACAGAATGAGTTAACACAATAATGATTGAGTTACTGAGTGGTGAAAGGTTCTTGTATATGTGGTTTTCACAGGAAGAGAGAACTGGCTGTCACAAATCACCTGCATCACTCAACAGTGGTTGGTTGACCACAGAAAGTGATCTAAACCAACGTGTTTACTTCAAACAGTAACTATGGCCAACAAACAAAAAGACAGATAAACAACTACAGATGATAAAACTTCAAATACAAGAGCAAATCCAAAGAAACATGAAGACGGATTTTGTTTAAAGTGATTTCTTCATTGTGGTTATGTAATAGCAGGTTTAAAGAGCAGGAAATGGGGGGTGCTGGTGGCCTAGCGGTCTAAGCGCCCCACATATAGAGGCTATAGTCCTCGTCGCAGGGGTTGCCGGTTCGATTCCCGGCTGGTCGACCATTTCCTGCATGTCTTCCCCCGCTCTCTGCTCCCCACATTTCCTGTCTCTCTTCACTATCCTATCAAATAAAGGCAAAAAGGCCAAAAAAATATAACTTTAAAGAGCAGGAAATGGCCTAAAGTAGATGCAACTTATGTAAAGAAAATAATACTGATCCACTAAAACAGCCCATAATTATAATTGTGGACAGCTTAAAGCTCCTGTGAGGAGATTTTAGACTGTGTCATAGACTGTGTATTACATTGGACGCCATAAGTGTTCATTGACTATGAAGCCAAAAGATTTAGAGCTCAACATATTGACTGGCTGTAGTATAGGTCATAAACCAGGTCCTGTTCATTATACAAGAGATGGAACATGGGTCAGCCATAAAATTAAAAAACACGTCAAATACATGTATATTTCACACACGATTGTAGTCATTATGGTTAGTTCTTATCATGCTGATTTCAGTCAGGTCCCTTCTGTGTCAGCGGTCAGTACCTACTGAGTCAGTCTTTCGGCTTTCTCTATTGTGATTTTCAGTGCCTGTTAACACCTTGAGGGGGTAGGTGTCTGATGATGATGATGATGACCGACAGAGTGCTAAAAAAAACAGCCTTTCACACTGTTTTCTACATCAATTATTGACAGTGGGTAAAACATTTGAGTTTTAGCAAAGGGTGAGATGAAACTAGCCTTTTGTAAAAGACAAGATCAGCAGAGAGAGAAGGTGAATCATTTTGTCCACAGGGGGCGCCAAATTGACAAAACAACAAATCTGAGATACAGTCAATACAACTCCTATATTGTTGCTACAAATTAGCATCATTTAGCTCCACAATCTTGCTCTTTTAACCTTTTCAATTTGTTTCTGAACCTAGAGCATGTTACAACTGGGTTTCAGAGTTAAGCACAGTGAAAAAAAACATTGACAGAACATCCCTAAATAACATATTTAACTCTTTAATGCAGATTTTTTTATTCTTCTGGTATGCAGCTGTTTTTGTAAACTCATAAGGACAATGACTACATGCAGTTGTCGGTATTAAAGCTCCTTATTTGACAGAAAAAGAGTTGTTGTGAAGTCTTTAGCAGCTGACTTTTAATCTTAAAGCTCCAAAATGTTCCTTTTGGGGATCATTCAAATATCATCTCACCTGAAGATGGAAGCACAGCTGACACCCTATTCCCTTCTCTATCAGGGTGTTAAGATATTAAAGAGGGAATTTAAACTCAATAAGAACACACAACATAAGGAGTTGGGACTTTCAAGTTTAATCGACCTCCAAGAATGAGATGCCTCCGATTCGTGACTTCAGTCCAATCGGGGGCTCCTTTTTATCTTGCAATCACCCACTGTTTGACAAAAGCCATTGATTCAACTCTCTGTTGCTCCTCAATGAGATGCATTTTAAATGCTCTCCTTTTTGATCTTTCAAGACATTTTTTATCTCCAGAATCCCAGCTCGTAGTCTGAGGATCAGCAGTGTGTCAACTTTGAGGCTTTCCATCAGATCAGCTTCATTTATTTATCTCTTTCTGCAGTCGCACAATGAAAACTAATTCAGTCCGCATTGGCTCTGAACTCACTGAAAGCATTTTGTATTCAGTTCCTTGAATCACAGCCGAATAATTGAGAAAGGTTTTGAGTGAAAGACAGAACTAAAATATTGGTAATCAGGGATCTAATTATACCTTAAATAAAGAACGGGGAAACAATAGAAGCTTTTTTTTCAAATAAAGGCGACATAATAGATGGTTGAGCGCGAAGCTGAGCTCAACAAACCCTGTAAACAAACAACAAGCTGTTTCCTGTTGTGCATATCCATCATATCCAGGCTCTTAATAAAGGGCAGATGATGCCAGATTATTATTGGTTAGGATCCTCAAACATTCAAGCTGTGATCTTAAACACACCAAAACATACAGCAGAACTGATACTAGCTTTGCTTTTACAACTACTCTAAGAGTTCCCAGCAACACAAGATAACTCAATAAACACCAGAGACTGGAACTCATAGAGTGTGTGATTTGGCCTTGCTCCCAGGAGTGTGTAAAGTTGAAATGAATTGCACATTAATCCCAAACTTTGGCAAAGTTTCACCACAAATTGATCCTTTAGTTAAATTGTGGTATTTTGTTAATTTGTTGTTTTGCACTGTGTCCTTTTTACATCATGTTGTGAAAGATTTCGGGGTTCCCTTCCTCCAATGGGGCCCTGGGTAGTCAGTCCACTCCCCTTCAACGATGACGTCCATGCTGGTGGCTACTCATATGATCCGGTCCTGCTCCAAAGCCATCGCAAATATTTATATGTGATTTCCTTGATTATTCTCTGGTTACCTGTTTTCTTGCAGGGTTGGAGGTTGGATATTTTGTTAGGACGGAAGATCTGGCAGATCCGTTGAGGCATCTGTTGTGAAAAGCTTCCACTCTCCTCATGTCAGTTTTGACCACTCGCCAACTCGCTGCACTGTGCAGCAGAACAAACTTGACATTGCTGTTATACAAGAGCATCTTAGTTTTAAGGCTATATTGCTTGGAACTCCAGATGGAATGGAATTGGGAGAAGCAGCCTGGGTCTTATAGCTTTGATGGCTTTTTGGGCCCCAGTGTCCACGCTGATGAGGCTGCCAAGGTAGGTGAAGTCTTCCGCAAACTCATGGTGCCTCAGTTGAAGACAAAATCCAGCACACCAGACTTCCGGAGTGGGGGGTTGGGCATGGTGCTTACCCTATACAGCATATGGCTACAGGAACAATAAGCAAAACTAGAGCATGCGATACAAAATTGGTGCATGATAACTTAACCCTCCTGTTATGTTCGTTTCTCTGGAACAGCATTAATGTTCCTGGGGATTCAATTATCCAAAAGTGTCAGAACCCCAAAAATACCAATAAACATTTTCTTAATCTAATTTTCAACTCCATTACTAATCATTTAAATCAAAATTTAGTCCGTTTGTGTTCTTTAATTCTCACAGATCATAGTTCAATGAGAATAACTCACTCGTTTTTCATTGAAATTAATGCTAAAACTTTTTAAAATGTATATTGGAAAGCCCTAAATATAAATACAATCGTTTTACATTACATTGATTTTTGTTAACTTTATTTTTAATTTTATTTATTTCATTTTTTTATGAAGTGATATTGATAAAATAATCTCATGTTTAACTCCATAACTGACCATTTAAATCAAGATTTTACATTAACTTCTTTAAATGCACATTGGAAAGCCCTAAATATAAATACAATAGTTATACATGACATTGATTTTTGTTTATTTAATTTTACATTTTATTTTTTTAATGAAGTGACGTTGATAAATTAACACTACACCTTTTCTGTCACATGCTGCCCAGATTTTTATGCAGCATTTAGCTGGTTTGGGAGGCATATATTGCCTAAAAAAAAACTTTAAAAAGGGTAAATTTGAGCCGCAACATAACAGGAGGGTTGTAAATTAATATTATTGTTATATGCAAACAATAAGGTGATCATATTAAAACAACATTAATTAAACACATGCATTTTTTTTATAACATCTTCAGTATTTACAAGTTAGAGTGTTTTAATGTTTTGTTTAAATCCAGTAGACAGTAGAGTAAGGTCTGCATTGCCTTGTAACAAGAAAGGGTGGAATAAATCTGATGCGATGATGACAGATGGCCAACTCCAGAAAAAGGTTCAAACATGGTGTGGATAATGTGTTTCCACAGATAGAGGTAAACCAGGACGGTGAGGAGGATGAAGAGATATCTGTCAGAAGGAGCTGCAATATGATGTAAATAACTGTGAGCTAAAAGTATGCTAAACCTGTTGCGCTGTTTGCTTCGGGCTAACATGGGCTTCAGCTAGCAGGCTGTCGCTAGCTAGCAGGGGTTGGAAGTAGTTGTTCTTTAAAAATAATCTGCTCATGTATGCTACCGTAGTTAAAAGTAGGAAATAAGACAGAGTGGATGATTATGCGATGATGACAGATGCTCTAGTCCAGAAATAAGGAACACAACAAGGCAGAGATAATGTGTTACAACAGATAGAGGAATACTGTCATGAGTAGCATTTGGTGTCGACCTTTTCTTGTTTTGTGTTCCTTTTTTCAGTTCCCCCTAAATTTGTACTTTTCACCTCCTGTTTTGTGTTTTGTTACTCTTCCTTTTCTGATATTAGTAAATCTTATTTTAGCTTTACCAGAGTAGTTGTTTTTTTAACTCTGTAAAGCACTTTGAATTGCTCTTTGTATGAAAGGTGCTTTATAAATAAACTTGCTTGCCTTGTCTGTTTCCCTCCACTTTGATTGCACTCCATTAGTTTCACCTGTGTCCTGTGTTCACACCTGTTGCTCGTTACCCAGTGTGTCTTTAGCCACTTTAGGCGTTTTTCGACCGCAGGAACTTTACCCCGGAACCAGGGACTTTACCCCTGAACTATGTGCGTTTTGACCAGAGGAACCGGGGTCTAAATTTAGTTCAGGGGTAGATAATCTCCCCCCTGAAAAGCCCTTGCTTGGGGGGGAGTACTTATCAATTGTTCTGGGACTTTTGGTTGAACGTAACAGTGTTTGTGGAGTAACACAGTTGTTGAAACACAGAGGGAGTTCCTGGGAATGAATACTAGTTTAGTTTTTTATTAAGATTTCAAAATATTATTTAATATATTTTTTTTTCTCCATACGTCACTGGCCTGATTTGCACAATCTACTGCACCTTCTGTTTCCTCCATTGTGTGTTTGATCAGTCTTACCTGAGCTTTCTCATCTGTCTAACCTGCTCTAGGTTACCTTCTTGTGTTCCCCACAGTTTCCTTGTGTTTCTAGTTGAGACTTCATACTTTCTTGGACTTTTAAAGTTGTTTTTTGTTTGACCTTTTTTAAAAAAAAGCTTTTGTGGTTGAATTTTCACTGTCTGCATGTAGGCCATCCTCATTGCAAAGACTGGCTGTGTTTTGAAACGGCCTGCTGCATACTACCTACATGCTTATATTAGCTTCAGCCAGCTGGCTGCTGCTAGCTAATATAAGCATGTAGGTATTCACTATATATTTACATTAAAAAAAAAGTTCTAGTTGTTGCATAAGTAGTTTTACCAAACTGTTAAAGTTTCTTTTTGTGGTGACTTGAGATCATTTTTTAATTCTTAATTTTTGTTGTGTACTTTTTGTATGCTATTAATTTGCTCATTCAAAAATTACAAAAATAATTGTGTTGTCCTTTGAGAAAATGTTAATGCTACACACAGGGCGTAAAAGGAATACTCGCCAAGCGCCAATGCCGGATAAAAAAATAGATTGGCGTGTAAAACAAAAAAACACACCAGCCAGTGGACGATGGAAATTTTTGTATGGCATGTGAGGTTTTTGTTTTCATACTTTTGCCCATTTCTGCAGACTGTCAGGCTATTTTGACCCTTGCGGCACGCTGTACTTGTGTTGTGATTTGGTAAGTCTAGAACAGCATGACGTTTGCTTAAAGACGGCGGGGAGAGCGTTTCAAGGAAGATGTGGCGACACATTCCTGGCGAGAAGCCACCACAAACAAAAAGGATAAACAAAGAAGCAGGACAAAAAATCAAGTTAAAGACCTTCCTGTTAAAGCTGTGAGACAGACATTTGGCTCACTCAGTGACCAATGTTAAAAGTTGCACTTTTGAATATTTCTAGTACATGATGATGCAGCAGTCACCTTGAAATGAAGTATAACCTAATAAAATAGCAATAATCTTATTTTATCTGCACATAACCGTATTCTTTAAGTGATGCTTAAGTTGGATTTTAATAATATGGTAATTATTTTAAATCAAATAAGGCATGATTGTTTTAATTGGCTGGTGAAAGACTTTTTTGGCCGGTACATTTTTGGAGGTCATTATCCGATGGCACATGAGGTAAAAAGTTAATTTTATGCCCTGGCTACACACCAAGTGAATCCTGTTATCCGGTTGCATCATTGTTTGTTTGTTTTGTGATGTTGATTCATTAAATTTCAATTAGCACCTGCTATTAAAATCCAGCCAACCATTAGGTCCCCAAGTCATGATTATCCATCCCCTCTGCTGACTTACACATAGCCACATGTCATTGGCTGAGATATTATTATTGGCAATGGGACTTGACTGCACAGCACTTTGAAACAGGACTACAGTGGGGTTTCCTTTCTTTCTCTATGAAAGTAATTTATGTGATCATTACAACAATTACTGGTTGTTATAGGCGGGGAGCCAGGAGCTGAAATCTATTTCTCTCACAGATGTCTGTCCTCGAACAGCAGTTCTTTAGACTTGGGTCATACTTGATAATGCTGCAGCCAAATGTTCAAGATTATCTTTTCAACATAGCGAGCTTTATTTTATGAATGTATCACTGGGAATAAAATGAGTTCAGCGTTGTTGGGTGCAAAGTCACTCCTCAAATAGTAATATGGTGGCTTAGCAGGCACTGAACTCTTCTGTCAGGACGGGAGAATTATGTTGTTATTTTTTTTCCACTTCTCCACAAATATAAGGAAGCTTATAGGTTCATGCTCCGGGTATTAACAGAGGGATTAGCAAGGAGGCGTCTGGGATGCTCAAGTCCGTGAAGCACACAGCCACAATCTCTTCTTTGTTGAGATATCTACTTGATGTAACACAATTAACGATTATTTCAAACGCACTGAGGTCTTACAGAGGCTTTCAGTGGCAATCATTGTTTGTGTGTAGTGTCTTACCTGTTGTGGTTGTGCACAGTCCTGAGAGAAACAGCGGGTTGTCTCTTCTGTTCTGGACCAAAACAAATCTGCTGATAAGAAGCAGCTGAGTCTGCTGCTGCAAGATGCTGCTCAGATAAAGTGTGAAATTGGACAAATTAGCTGTGTGAGCTAGCACAGCTCGCTGTTCTTACTGTGTCCAGCTAAATGAAAATGATTGTCAACAACACACTGTAATTGATACGGCCTGTTAGACCTCAGATTAATGGAATGAAATGGGAAGCCTAATAGTTATATAGTATGTGCACTGTACAGTAGTAAAACTGTGCTGTACTTTAACTGAGTATTTTCATATGATAATACTTTCTACTCTGTTGCAATGGAGTGGAAAATGTTTAGTTGAGGATTTGTGAAACTGAAGAACTCCCACCACTTTGGGGAACTTGAAAACTTCCCACTTAAAGGCTTCTTAAGGTCACAGATTCAACTGCCTCTCAAATGCAACTTCTAAGTACTGTATATGAATGGATAGACAGCTAGATAGATTGATAGAAGTGTTATTCAACGTTTTTGACTTGTTGCCACTAAAGAACCAGTGCCATGTGTCAGAGGTCTATAATTAGCAAGCACTGCCACACATCTCTCAGAGGGTTTCAACTGTTTGAGGACCAAAGACCTACCCTCTGCAATGATTCAAAAGCAATAGTTCAAAAAAGGCCCCAAATGAACACAAATTTATGTAAAAAAAAAAAAAGGATAAAAGCACTTTATCCCTTTTTCATATTCCCGTTATTCATCCCAAAACCCCCTGTGGCCCTTAGATTGAGCCAAGGCTGAAAACCACTTGTTCATAAAAAAAGAAAAAATTGCTCAACTGAGCTCCAACTTTAGTTGCCACGAGGGATTTGTGCTGCCAACCCAATCTTCCTAAATACAGTATTAAACTGAAGACCACACAATAGCTACAGAGTGAATCACCTTTACATGTAGGCCTACGTACCATTTAAGTTTAGGATGGTGACTGAGCATTAGCCTGGGTTGTGACTCTTAAGGTGCATTTCAACCAAGAGTTCCGGGGTCTTTTAGCCCCCAGAACTACTTTCCCCGGAACTAAAAGGTTCCTGTGCTCCCATTGTTGTCTGCGTTTCGACCGCGGGCTGAAGTCCTGGGTAGATTGTGCAAATCAGGCCTTTGACGTATGGAGAAAAAAATGTATATTAAATAATATTTTGAAATCTTAATAAAAAACTAACCTAGTATGCATTCCCAGGAACTCCCTCTGTGTTTCAACAACTGTGTAAACTCCTCCAGTTCAGGGATAGATAATCTCCTCCCTGAAAAGTACTACCCCCCAAGCAGGGGCTTTTCAGGGGGGAGATTATCTACCCCTGTACTAAATTCAGACCCTGGTTCCTCCGGTCGAAACGCACGTAGTTCAGGGGTAAAGTCCCTAGTTCTGGGGTAAAGTTCCTGCGGTCGAAAAACGTCTTTAAGTGCAAAGTTTCTTTCCAGTTTGTGGTTTTATTCATCTCACAAAAGTACTCATGTTCAGGTTTAGAAAAAATCATATTTCTCTTCTAAAATTTAAAACCCCATGTTTTAAGTGAGTATTGACTTTTTCTGTATTAAACTAGGGATGGACATTTAATACAAAAGCACTGACGCTTGTTTTTCTGAGTGTGTATGGAAGTCGAAATGTTGCAGGACCATTGATGTACGAAGCTTTAAACATCACCAGTGCTTAAAAAAAATGCTTAATTCAGCTTGACAGTTATGAAAGTTAAACAAGCTGACTGTGTGGCTGGCATTTGAAAAATACATAAAAGATGACATGAAAGACATGAGCCCAAGACGATGTGCATACAACTACCCAAGTGGTCTATTAATGTTTTACATCTGCAAAAAGTATCCAACATTAGAGCTGTTTGACAATGAGAGGCCGCTTCTCAATATTCTTAAATCTGGACAAAAACATTTTGTATGAATAGTTTTAAATCATAATGCAAAGGCTAATTGAAATTTATTCTTCAAATATAAGACTTAAGCTTTGAATATCGAAGGAATATATAAATGCTTTTGACAGGTATAAAACTGCTGATTTACAGTGTTTGTCGAGTTTGAAGCTTAAAAGCGTTGAATTTTTTTCAGCACAAATTCAAAGCAACCTCAAAAGCTTCATAAGGATTTATCCACCAATCACTAAATTACATGACCATTAAAATATTGAATAAGGCTGTATTCAGTGTGACTCACAGCGTAGGTCATGATGGCCTTCATTTAGTGGAAAATAACTAAAGGTGTTTGTTGTTAGTTATACAGGAACTATTCAAGGGTGGGCTGTTGGCAGGTAGGTCAATAATTACACTCTGAAAATGCTACCCACAAAGTAGATGAGTGTACGTTTCTGCAGAAACCGTTTTTTTTTTTTTTGTACTGTCACTTAAGGTAAACCAATATATTACATTAAAACTAATCAAGATTTTCAATTTAATGACTGTCTTTGGTTTGGCAGCAGAACTAAGATGAAACACTGAGGTTTTTGTGTCTTCTTGTAAAAAAGAGAACTAAGGTGTTGCATGTGAGTCCGTTACCTAAACATAGAGATGTTTTTTTTCTATTGTTCCTTCCTCCTTCTCATCAGACCTCAGGAAGCTACGTGTTGATCTGCATTCACACCATTTACAATAAATCGAGAAGGGGAAGCTGACTTTTGTGGCCACTAAATCTACCACAATGTTATTTCAAACTTGCTCGCTCTCCAACTACCCACTCTTTCTGATAACAATGAGAGAAGCGCTTGTCTATGCCCATTGAATGCACTCTGACCTAAAACTGACTCAATTTAACCTCAGAGTGGCTTTATTCCCTCGTGCAGGACTAGAGTGGTGACCAGTTTCTTTTCTGGGTGATTTATAATTGTTATACAACTTTTTGGTATGTTTTAATTGACATTTTTTAAAATCATTTTTCATGTAGTCATGTAGGGCTGCATGGTGGTGGCTATGTTGACTCATAGCAAGAGGGTTCCTGGTTCAACCACGGCTTGGCAGCCTTTTCTGTGTGTGGTTTGCACATTCTCATGGTGTCATTGTCCTTAAGTGTGAGTGTGTGCACAGATGGTTGTTTGTCTCTACATGTCAGCCCTGTGACACCACTTCCCGAAATAAGAAAAGCGGCATTGATAATGGATGGATGGATGTAGAAATATACACTACTAGTCAAAAGTTTGGACACACCTTCTCATTCAATGTTTTTAATTTATTTTAATTAATTTTCGACATTGTAGATTAATACTAAAGACATCAAAACTAGGAAATAATCTGGTTTTGCCATAATACTGATTACAACAGTCGTCAAATAGGTCTATCCATTGTGTACTAACCCTACCTCTGAACAACACAACTGATGGTCTCAAACACATTAAGAAGGTAAGTCATTCTACAAATGAACTCTTGACAAGGCTCATGTTAATCAGAAACCATTCCAGGAGACCACTTCATGAAGCAGACTGAGAGAATACCAAGAGTGGGCAAAGCTTTCATGAAGTAAAAAGGGGGCTACTTTACAGAATCTAAAATATAAAACATGTTCTGGTTTATTTAACACTTTTTTGTGAATTAAATAATTCTATATATGTTCTTTCATAGTTTTGATGCCTTCAGTATTAATCTAAAGTGTTTCAAATAATTGAAATAAATACAAACCCTTGAATGAGAAGGTGTGTCCAAACTTTTGACTGGTAGTGTACATGTATCAATTTTAAAATAAATAAAAAAACAATACTATTTGATATCAGTGGGAACTATTTGACGATTAATTGAATAATTGACCGCCCATTATACTGTGTGCCTTGCTGCCTTACATAGTTGTAGTGGACTTTTGTTATTATAGTCTGAAATAGCACAGTTTGCACTTTACCTCAATTTTGCTTTTTTTTTTTTTTAAAAGATCTTCAAAAAACTTTTTGAAAAAGTCTGCTGTTTACAGTTCACAGAACCACAACTGTCTTACCGGTACCTAGCATTCCTTGCTTTCCTCCTTGATTCCTCCTTCCTCCTTCTCTTGTTAGCAAACAGCTGTAAAATTGGCTACAGTGACTATGTGTTGGGTGAACTGCATGACAGCCAGGCCCTGGTGAGAAATAAAAAAATATATATTTTGAACACAAGAAAATAGTAGCATGAAATTTGATTTATTGAATAAATTAACAACTATATGAAGCTTTGAAATTCATGACACATTCTTTATTTTTCAGAAAATTAAAACACTCCTTTAAAATACTCCCTATGATATGAGTCACTGCTCCTTAAACACTCCAGCCCCTTTTATGAAACATCTGGGATACTTAATGATATAAAAACAGTGTAAGGGCAATTAACTCAACATAACTTGATAAAAAAGATTTACATAAGAGAAATTTTAAGAGGAAATAAAAGTTTTTTTTATGGACTGTTTTGATGAGGAGAGAAAAATCTACATCATTTCTGTGTCGAACATTTGATGCCTTTTACACTGGCACATCATTTATCTTTATACTCCTCGCTTGTATAGTACGTATATGTTTCTAATACTGCTGCTTCAGTAAGCACACAGACTGCTGCTCTGCATTTCTTTAAATATATCACTGTGTATCTCAGTTATGTCCTTGTTCTCATTTCGTTGGCTCTTTCACAAATATCATCCTGTTGCATCAGTGTTGTCTGTCTAGGTTTTCAGTGTCCTCAATGCTGAAAACAATCTCAGGGCTGTGGGTCTGTGGATGCTGCTCGAAACATGTTTACAGACCACTGTGATGCATTCAACGTGGCTGGAAATGTCCCCTCATTTTCCTATGTGCACTTGCACCTGCCGACAACCTGCGTCTGTTTATTGTTTGAATTCTTGAGCAAACATGACAAACCAGGAAGAGTGAATCAGCAGTCTTTCTTGCCACTACGCTCAGCAACAGTGCCCTCTGCAATGACCTACTTCTATAAGATAACTACTTCTACTTCTACCACCACTTCTGCTACTGCTACTTTCACTTCCTCTATGCCAATACAACTACTTTATAAAGGGAATACGTGTGAACTGTATATATAAAAAGGATGTAGTCAGGTTTGGTACATGTCAAGGCCTCCATTGACAGAGTTTCAGCAAGTTGTTGGAGGATTTAGTTGTAGACTACTGCCAGCATACTTGAAAAACCTCATCATGAACTGTCTATTGAAAATGAGATATGAACACTGGACTCCCCTCTTACTATGTTTTATTATTGACAACCTTCATATCAGAAGTTTCAGCTCAGTGATGGTGTCATCTTTTTTCTTAATTTTATTCCATCACATTGTCTGGAGCTGCCTGGAGTCTAGACTTGGTCTCTGAAACTTTGCTGTTCCTCTTGCTGTGGGAGAAAAGTCTGCTTTCACACCACCTCAAAGTTGTTCTCATCACTGAGGAAGATACCAAACTCGTGTTCACTCAGTTTCCAATAAATCAGGAGCCTTGGGGAGCATATGGCCTGCAAAAAAATAAAAGTTGTAAGAAGTCCAGTCCTCCTACTTGCTTTTCAAATAGTGGAAAAATAATCTATTTCATAAGACAGGTGCAGAAGGAGAGGAACCAGTCCATCAAGAATAACAACTAAACTCTACTTTAAACCATAACATCTGAAATACATCCTTTATTTTAGCCCTCAAAGATTTCATCCAAGAACATTGATATTCAGTTTCCATTTTTTTTCTTTAAAAAAGTAGCGCAACTGACTTCATATTAAACCTAAAGGAAGTCTGATGGTGAGCATTTTGTTTATTGTTGTAACTATGGTGACAAAGATGGTCATCCAGCTGTTTCCTGTTTTCCTTTTTTTTGTATCTGAAAGCTACAACCATTCAAAGACAAATTTCCTTAACGGGAAAATAAAATACTCTTCTTTTCTTTTCTCTATTTTGTTTGACTGGTTCTCATGTGGGAAATTGTGATTGGGTTTGGTTTGCCACTGCTTTGTCTGTTAAACGCACCCATGAAAGGGGCTTGTTTGACGTCACCTGATTGAAGTAAGGAGCCGCAGCTGGGAAGCGAGGAGGACGCCAAATCATCAAGACGGGACTCAACCAGTGACGACCACAAACCTTTGGAGAACAAACAGCACCTTTTAAAGACTTATCTCGACCAAACAAAACAACAAGTAAACTCATAAGAAGACGCTTGGGCCTGCCCCTCACCACCCACGCCAACCAGTATATTCCCTGGCAGACAGCTGCAGGTGATCGGACCCCTTTTCAGTTTTCCCCTACTGAGAACCAGTCCTATCCTTCACTCTCGTTTTGATCACTGTTCATGTTAGGGCTTTAAGGTGGCATTCAAACATCTACTCTGGGAAGTCTGTAACAGTATCAGTATCATATCATATTGAACTGTATCGTACCGTACCGCTATATTGTAATGTGTCGTGTCATATTGCATCATATCATAGCGTACTGTATCATATTGTGTTGAATCATCATATTGTATCTCTCTGTATGATATCATTCTGTATTATATTGTATCATATTCAGAATCATATCGTATCATATTGCATCTTTGTATCGGATCATATTGTTTTCTATCCATGGACTGTATAATAAATGGACGTAGTGTCCATGACATCACCCATCTGTGTCTGAAGCCCTGTTTTGAGGCCTATCTTCGGCGGGTGCCATATTGGAAATGCAGAACTCAACCTAACTTCTGTAACAGTCTTTAGCTAATCTTTTCTAATTAAGTCAGCTGTGACTCTAAATATGCGAGACTCGTAATCTTAATATCTTCTAAACAGCTGAGTTATGAAAAATTCGACTCCTGTACAATGTGTGCCGATAGAGAAATTAGTTATTCAGACTGAAATCTTTTTTTGTACCAGGCTGTAGACATGTTTATTGTTGCTGTAAAGATCGTCTTTTTTTAATGGGTGTGTATGTGGTTTCTGGTGCTTCCGGAACCAGTCTCAAGTGTACACTTGAGGAACTGCAGTTTTTAACACTTCCGCATTAGCTTTATTTCTCAGGGCATGATGTTGCCGCTTGGTTCTATCCTAACCTATGGTATTGTTTATGATCGTAATACTGCCATATTGTATCGTGTAGTAACATATTGTATTGTATCCTTCCTATTCTATCCAACATATTGCATCATATTGTATCATCATGGTGTGGTATCATTCTTTTTTATTGGGTTTTAAAATTACAGAAAATCCAGCCAAATGTTTAAGTTTTCACCCCAGCGCCCTTCTCAATCTCTTTCTTCCCTCTTTCCACTATTACTTATTATTTCAAGCTATTAAGCAAACTCCAGAATGGTCAGTGATACAGTCTTGTATGCTTTGTGTGAAACATTCAGCAGTTTTATTAGATTGCCTTGGGTAGACAACCTTAATAGACTAATGCAAAGCATCCATTCTTTCTGTGGTTCTATTTTAGAAGATAAGAAGAAGTAAAATATGGAACGTGACATCGCAGAAAGGGACCTGGTTTGCATTTCTCTTTAGATTTACTCCTCTGCCTCTTGCTGAAGGGGTGAACTGTCTGTGGCTAATTACAGAAGCGGTTGTCCCGCAGTGATGAAATATCAGCACGCCTCAGACAGCATCTTAGAAAATCCCTGTTGTCATTCTGTAAAACCAGCTGTCGCAGTGGAACACACCAGCTTGCGTAATACAATCTGGCCGTCTAAATTTATGTTTGAAACACAAATATGAGGATTTCAGACATGAGCACAGAGCCTGAAACTCCAACATTTTCATTGCTGGTGTTGTCTCGGGAGCAGAGACATGCAAGAGGTTGAAATAAGGGTTCTTTGAATAAGATTAAAATCAGGGGAAAAAGTGATTGAAAAGATAGGAGCAACTAATGTTCAGAGAAAGAAGTACAAATACCCTGTCACTGCCCTTAGAGAGAATTTTCTGGTATCTGTACTTGACAGCTTTCACTTTTAACCCAATATTCCCACACAAATCTGCACTTCCCATTTCCCACATTTTCAAAGTAGGCTTTACACTTCAGCAATATAGTGCGACACTTTCCAACAATGCCTGTTTCAACCTATTTAACTGGGACAATATAACATAGAAAGTAGACAAAGGCATGGAAAGAGTCCTTGGTGTATTCAGTGTTTATCAAGCAAGACACAACAAACACATCAAGAACAAACAAAGGAATACGAGAAGGAAGAATATAAACATTAAAACCGTAAGCGGATATGAGCGAGCCCTCGTACAAGCACCGCCTGATGTGCTCTACCGCCTGATGTGCTCCACCGCCTGATGTACGCCACTGCCTGATGTGCAGCAGGTGTTCCTGTGCTGCACTTTATGAGGCCTAGGCTGAAACTGTGAGGATACTCGTGCAGTTATCAGTTCATTTTAGAGCATGACGTTGTAACAGGGTCAAATATGCACCTGGATCTTTCACAGTTCTTTTTGTTAAAATGACACCAAATATATCTGGGAATTATCTGTGCTTAATAAGGAGGACCTAAAACTCCATCATTTGTTAGTATTGGGATTCACAGCCCCTCCTTTCTGTTTATTTCCTCTTCTGTGGTTGTTTCGTTTCTCTCTGCCCACTTTCCCCTTTAGCATGTTCCACTGTGGTAGAGGTTGGTGTCTATTGTTCAGCCTAAGTTATTATTTGAGTCATGAGTCTGGTTCTGCTCAAGGTTTCTGCCTGTTAATGGAAGATTTTTCTTGCTGCGTTTACTTACTAAATGAAACTGAATTCAGCGTATATTCATATTCTGATTCAAGTGGAAATGCAGAAAGTGTGTATATTCCCTTTAATCCTTACTGTATCATTATGTAACCTCCATATGAATAAACCTAAAAAAAAAACACAATTTGGCTCTTTACATGAAAAAACAGGGAAAAGAAAAATTCAATGCAAAAGAGGAGTATGACTCACCAAATTTACATTTTCCATGGATACTTTTTGCTGCTCTTGACTGACTCAAGCAGTCTTTTGTACTTTTGCACAGCCAGAGAGAAGTCCTTACATGACAAGTCACAGTTTACAGATATTTGAAGTTAATTTTTGATCAGCTCTGTGCTGCGTCTGTTTCTTGAGTCTGACCATTTAATGGCCATCAGAGAGAAAATCCTCTCCACACTTTTTTTGCAGGACTTGAACTGACGCGTGTGAGGGGACAGGCGGTGTGATTGGCACATGATCTGCCACTGCCGTTTCATCTGATCTAGGATCTACAGAGTCGGTCTGCTGTATTTACAAGAGTTAATAGTCAATATACGGGACAATTGAGATCCTGTATGAAAAAAACGAATTTAGCCCAATATATGGGATGTCCCGGCTAATACAAGACAGTTGGCAACCCTAACTGTAATGTCTCCTGAAGTCAGACTTCCTTGTCCAAAACACAGGGGAACTCAAGTAACCCTGAGCTTGACATCCAAGATGGCTGCTCCTGGTATCAACAGTATAAAAATCTTTTAATGGTGTTTATTAGCTATTTAGTCTTGTTTTGTGTAATTAAATAAATCACCCTGATAGTATTGTGCAAGTTTTGTCTGTGCAGATGTTATGTTCCTTTTCGGCGCAAACTATCATGCAATGTGTTGCTATCCCAGGTATTAGCTAACAGTGTTAACCATGGACATATAAAGAGTAGACGCTGCATCAACCGCTACTACCTATTGGTGCTGACGAGCCATGGAGCCGCCATCTTGGTCCGGTCACCCACTCCACTCAATGTAATCTGTTTGGGAGGCGCAATTAAGTGTCAGCGCATTTAATCAATCAAAACGTGCTGAATACTAAACTGATTTTCATGCAGGTTTTTTTTCTGTAAACGGCATACATGTAGGTATGATACAGGACACATGGCGTATTTTAATATTCATAGTGGGCTTAACAGTAATAGGATATTCTGACATGTGATATATGTGATGTATGATAGGTATTTTGCCGCACACTGCTCTGGCATTTTGAAGTCTCTGCCGCTTCAGTTTACGTTTACAGGTAGGATCATGGGTAGGATGACCGGACCAAGATGGCGGCCGTATTTCTTGCGCCCCAGCAGCCAAAGCGGGGTCTACTTTTTATATGTCTATGGTGCAAACAGCGACAGGAGCTACTGGCTAAACAACTTACCCACAGAATAAATGCAAGAGAGAAAGAGAACTCTGGCGTAACAGCATCATTAATCCTAATCGCAACACAACACAGAAACCCACCACTTTCACACTACTTGCTGTACTCTGGTAAAGAAGTTGAATCGCTATCTCTACTTCTACCTACTTTTTAAATTTATTTTACAAGAGTATGAGTGCCTCTAAAGAATATGTGTACATGTCCCACTTCTCACAATGTCAGGAAGAGGCAAACTATCCAGAACTCTCACATGAGAATCAAGAGTTGAAGGACTAAACTTTCCAGTGAGAGTGCCTCAGAATGATTTACATACATTAAGCGACTTCAAAAGGACACCCATGAGTCATTATAACTACAAAAGCTCAATTCTCTCACTTTATGAAATTATCCG
This sequence comes from Notolabrus celidotus, assembly GCF_009762535.1. Lineage (NCBI taxonomy): Eukaryota > Metazoa > Chordata > Actinopteri > Labriformes > Labridae > Notolabrus > Notolabrus celidotus. The sequence goes on along the minus strand of NC_048283.1, from coordinate 8,551,152 downwards.
TGACTACCTGTGTTTCACCTGTTCAAGACAAACTTCTCACCCATTGTGATATTAGGTGTTCAATACAAAAAGGCTGTTGATCTAACCTTCCTGGGTCTTTTTCTGTCGCTGATGATCTCACAACAGGACACCCCATTAGTCTCCTCTGAATGAACTACAAGTCATGCTGTTTTATTGTTGTGAGCAGTATAAGGCTGTTCAAACAGCCAGCCTCTGTTTGGTTAACTATATATCATTAGCCTGCTGCCCTCGCCGCAAGTTGAAAAGGGAGGGAACGCTCTGACAACAGGTCATCTCTTTCTTATTCTCTCATAATAGAGAGGTGTTCGCGTAAGAGCAGCGAGCAGCGAGCAGCGAGCAGGGATCACTAAATATGATTTAATGACCTACTGTCAGGACTGTTTTTAGGGACCGCCTGCGTCGCTGATAACGCAAAAAGGCCAGTTGTTACCAGGGAAACCATGTTTGCCGAGTGGGGAAGATAAATTGCAGCAGTATCTCCCAAATAATAATTTCTACTATCTGCTCTGGATGTTTATATTATCATGTAAATAGAGGGGGCATGCACTGTGACAGCAGGTAGGAGCTGAGGGCTGAAGAGCAGAGAAGATTTAACCAAACAGTTGGGCAGTTACCACGTTGGTGTGTGTGCCAAGATACACGCGAGAGAGGATGTGGTAAACTCTAGCTGCCTTTCTTCTTTTTGAGGTGGACTCTGCAGACAAGGAGGAAGTCCTCTAGTTGCTCAAATTGGTGGAACTTCTTTGGTTTTGTCACATTCCTCCAGAGGGCTCACAGAGAACTTCCCCCTGCTTCCTGTATAAGAGTCAAGCTTCTGTCACACACCCTCACTTTTTGACTGAAGCAGATAATGACACAAAAGGTAAGACAGTAGCTCTTCTTAATATCATGATACCTTTAAATGATTATCTCTTTGTGTTTGCCTTCTACTTTCATTCAGGTTAACTCCTTCAAAATGAGATACAGGAGACAGATACAAACATTGTGTTGATGATTAAAGTGTGGTGAAGCAGTGCCAGTGAAAGCTTTGACACACTCATTCCCCCGATGTAGTTTAGTCATTATGTTTATGAGGGTCATCATTTCACAACATGTCCAGTGTTTGTGTATTTTCATAACAGGGCCTGTAAGTTAATGATAAAAGCCTCATTGTTCTGTATTTATGACACCGAGAAAGCAATAACACAGTATTATGGTTTGTATACAAACCCCTGTGCAGGACCAAAAACACTGTCGACTCATTAAGAGATAATTCAGCTCCAGAATGAACACTAAAGTAGAAATTAAGTGAAAAAACAAATTAGTATTTTATCTCTTTCTTCCTGTCGCCCTGCTGCTTGTAGGCTTGGTGTTAATGTTTTATGGTTATAGCTGCAGACTCTTAAACCAAGTGTCAAACAGACAGTAGGCTGAAATGCTCTGCTGTGCCGCGTGGGTAATCTCTTTCTATTCTCTCTTATCAGCAGAGCCCAAAACCCTTGAGGAAACGATGAGCATTGGTTTATTGGTGGGGACAGGAAAACCAACGCTGTCTCAACGGGTTTGTTCCAGACCGCTGACCCAGTAAGGCGCCTTCGTCTCCTGCGGGTTCAACTGCCTGACATATCAAACCTCCCTTTGCTGCAGTGTGTTCACTTCCTCTAGAGTCAAGGACTTTGTGTGACACATCTCGATCACTGACTGACTGAGTGAGCGTCTTAAACCGAGGCCACCATGCAGGAGTGCCACACTAGCCTGTGTCTGTCCGTCTACGTCATCACCTTTGTGCTGGGCTTCCCCGCCAATGTCCTCGCCTTCTACACCTTCTGCAAGAAGGTGAGGCAGAAACCAACACCCATAGACATCCTGCTCCTTAACCTCACCATCTCCGACCTCCTCTTCCTCCTGTTTCTGCCTTTCAAGATGCAGGAAGTGGTAAACAACTTTGTGTGGGACCTGCCTTACATCTTGTGCCCACTGTCAGGCTTCATCTTCTTCATGACCATCTACAATAGCACCCTCTTCCTCACTGCAATTAGTGTAGAGCGCTACCTGGGTGTAGCATTCCCCATCAAGCACACCCTGAAACGGCGACCGGCGTACGCCATCGCCGCCAGCATCTTCTTCTGGATTTTCACCATCCTCCATTTGAGCATTGTGTTTATCGTACCCCTCATCGGCCCTAAGAATAACACATCAGTTCACAATGCCACTGCTGGCTTTGCTGCTGAAAAGGAGGACAGGGTTTGTTATGAGAACTTCACACCTGCTCAGCTGAACGTCCTGCTGCCGGTACGTCTTGAACTCTGCATCGTACTTTTCTTCATCCCTTTCCTGATTTGCAGTTTCTGCTACATCAACTTCATCAAGATTCTCTCCAGGCTGCATCACATCGACCGACGCAGGCGTATGCGAGCCATCGGCATGGCTTTAGGAACATTGCTGGTGTTTGCTTTATGCTTCGGCCCCTACAACATCTCGCACATTGTTGGATACATAATGTGGGGGAGTCCAGACTGGAGAGACAAGGCCCTTCTGTGCAGCACCTTTAATGCTTGTCTAGACCCTCTCATTTTCTACTTCTCCTCCTCTGCTATGAGGGGGAATGTGGGGAGTGTGTTTCAAGGGGTTAGGAGTCACCTTAACAGGTGCTTTTCCTGTCACAGGGTGGGGGTCTTGTGTGGGGGGACTAACAAGACTGCAAAAGATAAGCAGTACACACAAGAGGAGACCAATGAAACCTAAGCTGATTGAAAGGAAGCTGTGAGCAGCCGCCTTCAATTATTTGTTATTTCTTTATCCCTGGCAGCAGGAAATTAATGCAACGTGTTTGTTTGTACACGTCAGATAGTGGCTTGGCATGCTGTATACACTGCAGCGTGTCTGATGTACATCCTATTTGGAAACTAGAAAGGAAATGTTGGACCTCTCCATGCAGGTCTCAGCAATTGCTGAGTAGTGTTGTGTACGAAGCCACAAAGACTGTCTGCTTTGAACTGTCACTCTGAACTATCTCTACATACAAACAGCATTATTTTATAAGATTCCTTTAAATGCAGTCACAGGAGTTGTGATATGCTACTCTAGAGGTGTCTAAAAAAGGAATGTCTAAGCAACCGCTTTGGACGTCATCTCTTAGCAATAATAGACACAGCTGGCACCTTGAACAGGATATGTTGTCTCTTTGCAACAGCATTCTCATTATTTGTCAGCTGTTGTGGCTAAAAAAAAAACGTGAAGTGAGATCTGAAAGAGTCAAAAACTGTGTCAAGTGTGATAGACACAAACAGGCTTTGCAGGGCATTAAAAAAACATCTTCTCTATGCAGCTAAAATGGCTAACGTGCAATTTTCTACATTTGTAAACATTTAATTGTTTGTCTTGTATTTTGCATACAAAGCTTTGGGTATTCACATGCAGGTTGTAATTTACACAACGTTATGTTTATAGTATGATTTGATTAAAACATGCTCATTTGGCATGTAATGAATGTATGAATGTAACTATGAATGCTTGTGGCATACATCTGAAAGCTATATGGCCGGGGTTGTAATTATGTATGACATATTTTCAGACTGAAAAAGTATAAACATATATTTTACATAATCTATGACTTGGATTCTTTTGTACAAGCATCAGTGTGTAGCTCTTTCCATATGTTTGTGTGTATTCATCTTTCTATACTTATACTATACTACTCACAGAATGTAGTCCTCACAATATATGAAAGACATGATTCAGTGTGTGTGTGTATGTGTGTGTGTATGTGTTAATGTGTGTGTGTGTGAAGAAAAGAGATAAGGACTAATTTGTTTTTGAAAGAGAGTGACAAACATAAACATTGCATGTAAATATCCTCAACATATGAATTTAGGTCATACCTTTTTAAGTGTACATACAGAAAATATGAAAAAAAACCTAAAGATAGAATCCAGGATAGCATGTCAGCCAAAAAGAGTTTATTAAGCAGAAAGGCTCATTTCGTCTTCACTTATTTGTTTGTACAACATTCTTAATCTTGCTCTAAATATACAACATTCATTATTACTGTCGGTATCTTGTGTTCCCGACTGTGTGGGCAGTCCATAAATTAAAATAAACTTCCTTCAACACGTGCATCAAGATCTGGCTCCACACGCTGCACACATAAACAATGCTATCTCACAGGCCCGCGCTGGCGTCGGCTGTAATCCTGTTTAGTGAGGATTAGGTCTACACGGAGGTTGAGCTGATCACTGTATCTGTTTGACAGGTGGATCAGGCATGAAGCATTCATTTTGACACATGGACCTGAGTGAATGACTAAGACGAGCTGACTAGAAGCCAATGACACAATGAGGTAAACCAAAAACAGGCTACTCAGCACACCACAGAGACAAAGAGTTGTAGAGAGAAACAGCTTAGATTTGCAGGAGAAAAAAAATCAGCATTGCATCAAGGTTTAGAGGATGTACAGTAAATTACATGAACATAGAGGAAGATACAGTTGTGCTCATAAGTTTACATACCCTGGCAGAATTCATGGTTTCTTGGGTAGTTTCTGTTGTCATTATGATATAAAAAGAGTAAACACAGTTGTTTGATACAAATTTTGCTCCACCCAACCACTAACCATAAGTGAAAAAAAGTTTTTCTCTTATCGTTCATATTCTCTGAAAAAAGGCCAAAAAATCACAAGTGACCTATATATTTATATCAGTTTCATAAACTATCAGCCAATAATGTGCACATTAAATCATTATTTATTATTCTGATTATACAGTTTTATCCATCAAAAACAACCTGTAAATGTTTCTTCCTTAACCCTCCTGTTATGTTCGTTTCTCTGGAACAGCAATAATGTTCCTGGGTCAATTTGACCCGATGCATATTCAATTATCCCAAAGTGTCAGAACCCCAAAAAATCCCAATTACACATTTTTTTAAATCTAATTTTTAACTCCATTACTAACCATTTAAATCAATATTTAGTCCATTGGTGTTCTTTAATTCTCACAGATCATGGCTCAATGAGGGTAACTCACTCATTTTTCATTAAAATGTACATTTGAAAGCCTTAAATATAAACCCAATAGTTTTACATGACATAGATTTTTGTTTATTTTATTTTACATTTTGAATTTTTCTTTTTTTTATGAAGTGATGTTGATAAATTAACACGACTCCTCTTCTGCTGCGTGCTGCCCAGATTTTTATGCTGCATTTAGCTGGTTTGGAAGACATACACTGCCTAAAATAGACTTTAAAAAGGGTCAATTTGACCCGCAACATAACAGGAGGGTTAACTTATGAATGAGCCTACACACACATTAAGTGTTGGCACATGCAGACAAGAAACAATGTGTCACATGTTTCTTAAAAAGAGGTGGGAAAAAATCCCAAAGTTTCAACCCAACACCTCTTATAGGTTGTCATTTCTACAAAGATGTGTTGCAAAAGCCACGGCTAGAATTAGTACCAAAAAGAAATGAAAAGGTGATGAGTGCTGTCATGTCATTGTGAAAGGCATTTCAAAACTGCAGTTAACCCGAGATGACCCGAAGCTGAGGTAATTAATGACGAAATCACTGAATTTACAGCACATGGTGACTAACTGTTTTGGAGGAGGACCAAGAATTTCACAAGCAAAATTGCAAAAGTATTCCATTTCCGCACAACTTTACAGATGTATCCCTACCTGCCTTGTATGATGTGATCTGTTCACACATTCACAATCTGAACAACCAATGGTGGACAGTAACAAAGTAAATGTACTTGAGTACTGTACTTAAGTACTTTTTTTGAGTATCTGTACTTTACTTGAGTATTATTTTTCAGGTATACTTATTGCTTTTACTCCACTACATTGAGGAGACAATTAATTTAATTTTTACTCCACTACATTTCTATCGTTAGTATAGTTACTCACTTCTTTTGCTTTGAAGTCAGCTCATGAATTTCCTTCTCTTTTCTGAAATCTGATCCCTAAGACAGTAAAATGTGTTTGTGTAGTTCTGTGTGTCTCAGGGGTTTAGCCATACCTGTATATCGTGCGTCTTCACGGTTGAACGTGGAGCAAACACAGAGCATCACTCAGATCAGATGGTAATAATGGCTATAATTCTCCACCTGAGCACCCATGGCCATATCTTCAGCCTGTGCTAGAGGTTTTTGAAATGAAGAATGATACGTATCGTATTGAGCTACAAAAGATTTGTTAAACTCCAGATGAACATTTCAAACTAAGTTGTCTGTGCTTGGAGTAATTTAGTTTTTATTCCATGGTATAGTTTTTAGACATTTCAAGTAATGGTTTCTAAATAAACATAATGTAACAGAATGTTCTCCTATGTATTCTTGACTGCACACATGCTTTGTGAAAATACAAAGTTTTGAGATTTTTTAAGAAGTACTTTGAATACTTAAGTATTTTTAAAAGCAAGTACTTCAGTACTTTAACTCAAGTAATAATCTGACAGAGCAACTTCCACTTGTATTGGAGTGATATTTGACCTGGAGGATCTATACTTTGACCTAAGTAATGAAGATGTGCACTTTGTCCACCATTGTCAACAAGTATGGAAAATTAATATACTCACATCTTTGCCCACTAGATCTTAGCCTGCCCTACACTCAGGTGTGAAAAAGCACATTTTAAGATACAAAAATGTGAAAAATATCAGTAATCTTATCAGCAGATAAGTGCAGGTAAATATAGGTTACCAGTATCAGCATACAGATATCCATATCCTGCTCCACTTATTTCAACATGATGACCATGACAGAGAGGGAGAGTAATACACAACATTCAGTGTAAGGTTAGAATTAAATGTAATTTTTCAGTCCTGACTTGATTCGTGTGATGTTGTTTGTCAAAGGTTGGTGCTGAGATGAGTCGTACTGAACACCCGCCGGCCCTTTATTCTGCTTTCTTTTTCATTCTGTTTCCTGGAAGACAATAATTGGTTGCTGCGTCAGTGTTGACTTTTTGCTAACAATATGTGATAGGTAACAGGGATAAGGCAATACGAAAAACAGCCCTTTACAAGTGTGTACACATGTGTACACGTGTGAGTTTGTGCATGCTGATGTGTTTGCCAAAGGCAGAGACAGATATTGTACTCACACGGCAAAGACATCACTTTCCCTTTAGGCAGCAATGTCTGACAGCTGTGGAGAGCAAGATCACATAAATTAAACGTTGTTTTTTTATTACGACTTCATGTAATTCTTGTGAAGAAGTTTACTCACTCACCTTCCAATAAAAACACAACTGTCACTGCACAGAGGAAACACATCTTGAGGACATTCAAGAGTACAATCAGCTCATTAGGGGAGGCATCTGGGAAGTAGAGTAAAAAAAAAAAAGTCCAACACTGATTAGCACTGACTTATCGTCTTATTGAGCACGACAGGATGAAGTCAGGAGGGCTGAACTGGCTTTGGTTGATGGACACTGCCTCCTCCCTGGGTGGAGAGGTGTTTAAACATTGATTAGAAAAATCATTAATTTGTTCAAGTATGCAATATTGCAGGCAATCTGTTGCCTTGGAATGATCGATGTCTGACCCACATTAACAGTCAAGTAGGGCAAACACTGATGAGGCGACTTGCGGTGAGTGAGGCCCTGTTGTCCCTGAGCTCTGTATCAGTACAGACTTTCATTTTGAAGAAAGTTATATATAGATTAGTAAGAAACAAAAAGTTCTGTCTTTCCAGAGGCAAAAGTCCTGTTCATTTTCTGCATAAACAAGTTCAGGTGAACAGACATTGGAGCATCGCCAAGGAGCTTGGAGGCTTAAAAATATTCTGGTTGAATCATCGCTACAGGAGTTACACAAGGTACACAAGGTACAAACCTGTGTACATAAATACTTAAAGTTGCACCAATCAATATTTTTATCTTAATAATTGATCAGTTGACTAGGTAAACCATGAATGAGGTCACTTGTAATGACAAACCCACACAGAATTGTAATTGTGCTCTCCCTCAGCTCGTCTGACCTTTCAGGTATTTTCAGCGTATTTGTTTACTTTTCTGACAGTTTTATTCAGCAGAAACTAATTTCCTACCTCACCAGCACCAAGCATCAGACAACCAAGGTGAGCAATCAGACACTGAGCATAGTATCAGAGTTAGAATTTACAGAGCACAGCTAAAAGAGGAAATCAGACTTTTTTCAGATGTCCCAAAAACATGTTGCAACTAACTCTATCCATTTTAAAGGTGATAGGATGCCAGTCTTGTATTTGCAACTTGCTGCCAGGGCCAAAAAGTGGCCTGACATTCTCTTTTAGTGGTTGTAGGGAGAAAAAAAACTTCCAAGGAATATTTCTGCAGGCTAAAAGCAGGCTACAGTTGAGTTAAAAGTTACTGCAGAGATCAAGGAAACTTAAAAATAAAGCAAACATAGAAGATCTTAAAGCTGCAGTTCCAGGGGTCACCACTTGGCCTTTTGTGCACTGAGGATTGCCACGGATGGGTATGGTATGAGTGACAGGTGGGCCAAATAGGCTGGCCTCTTGCCACCAACCATAGACTGAATAAAACATTGAAAATGCTGACTCATCCTAACCTTCAGTCAACCTTTTCTTTTCCTTCACCAGCTACACTGGTGCACCAATTTAGGTCGACCTATAGATATATGGAAATGTACACCCGGTACAGCGTGTACGAAAAAAAAGAAGAGACCTCTGATAGCCGAAACCGGTTTGAACCAGGCTACAAATAATTTTAATTATATTTTTGATTTAATTGAATTTAATTCAGTTTAATTTTGTAGCAAAAGCTATCATTTCAACATGGGAGTTAATGTGGATTCCTTGGCCCTTGAGCCAGCTCCAAAGGTGCATTTCGACCAAGAGTTCCAGGGTCTTTTAGCCCCCAGAACTACTTTCCCCGGAACTAAAAGGTTCCTGTGCCCCCGTTGTCTGTGTTTCGACCGCGGGCTTAAGTCCCAGGTAGATTGTGCAAATCAGGCCAGTGACAAGTTGAGAAAAAAAAAAATTAAAAAAACTAAACTAGTATGCATTCCCAGGACTCCTCTTTGTTTCAACAACTGTGTAAACTCCACAAACACCGTTACCTTAAAGCGAAAGTCCCAGGACCTTTGAAAAGTACAACCCCCCAAGCAGGGGCTTTTCAGAGGGGAGATTATCTACCCCTGAACTAAAGTTAGACCCTGGTTCCTCCGGTGGAAACGCACGTACGTAGTTCAGGGGTAAAGTTCCTGCGGTGGAAAAACGTCTCAAATGGCCAATTCAGTCCTTTAATTCAACCTCTTGGTTGCATTTGTGTTGTCATGAGTTTTGTGTTTATCTGATGAGCATTTAAAACAAAACTGAAATCCTACCTTATTCTATATCAGCATTAACAAGCAGTTGTCAGTGTTTGTGTTCAGCGTATAGCTTGTCAGCTTGTTCAGTGTTGTTAAACAATCATTAATTTTTGATGGCCAGTGTACAGGTGTCTGAATTGTTGGTTCTCCCGGGAGAAAAAGACTGTGAGCTGTAGAGATGAGAGGGCTGTTTATTCTATGCTGGTGAAGTTACCCAGTTTGAGTTATTCACTTGCACCTTGCTCACCCTATGGAGAGTTGGGTGTGAGGGGACAAGTTTGCTCCCTTCCCAGTATTTCTAAGGCAAACAATACACCACTGTTACATTTTAAAGTGTATATATCAAATATTTATTCCATTCTGTATAGAAATTGGCAGTTTAAACAGATCAGATTCTGGTTCCACATAGGATTAATTCAGCAACTATATGCAATGTTTTCTCCTCCAAATTGCGATGACATGCTGTATATTTTTCGCAGCAGTGATTCATACAACTGACAGGCTTGTTCTCCGGAGCAAACAGTCGGTTTCATAATATTTAGAGCCATCTGTCATACCAAACTGACTGGAGAAAAAAACATCACGAGTTAAATATTTAAAAGTAATGCGCATAATATTAAGTTCTATGAATTTTTCATGTGGAGTAACATTTCAGATATCATTAAAGGAAAGTCTTCAAAGGGTTAATTAAAAATTTAAAAAACGTTTCAACATGCACTGGCTCTGGTGTCTGCTTTACAAAATTCCTCCTGTATATGGTGCTCAATTTCTGTAGATGAATTAATTATCTGTATTTATTTACCCCAAGTGAAGGAAGCAGTCAGAGCCGTACTCAGAGCAGGGTGGTCCTGAACCCCACACGTGAATGTGATTCCTGCGTCCAAAGACAGCTTCGGCGGGAGGGAAAACACACTGAAGAGGAAAACTTCCCGGCTGTGGACGTCCATCACTTGGAAACACTTTGGCTGGTTGAGAGGCACATAGTTCACCAGCCAAACAGAAGACAGCAGGGCTCCATCAGCTGGGTGTCCAAACATGTTACTGTGAGGGCTGATTGCAGGAAGGGTGCAATTGGTGACTGACAGGTGATCGATATGGGCTGCTGTGCTCTGGTAGGTCCAGGTGAGGGTTAGCTCATTGGGGTGGAATCCCCCGGTGAGACAGACGAGAGCCCATTGACCAGACACAGGATAAGGGGGAACTTGGAGGTAAATTCTTGGAGCAGAAGGAGGTCCTGGCAGAAGGGAGGGTTAAGAAACAAAGTAAAGGCTTCCTGTTGAAAATTCAGGCTGGGAAAAAAAGGTTCATTTATGGGCTGAGATTTGTGCCACTAGAAATTGAAATTGAATTATAACATTGAATTTGAAAAGCATGATTTCAAATTGAAATTAATGTTTTGAAAATTAATTTATTTGCTTTGAAATTGTATTTAATAAACCTGAAAATTCCACTCTCAAAAATAAGAAATGCAATTTCAGTTCGCACAATTCAGATTCAGTTTTACAATTCAATTTCAGTTCAGTGTGGCACAACCATTACGTCATCTTTTATTTATTTTATTCATTTATAACCTTTATTTAACCAGGTGTGTTAATTGAGAACCAATTCTCATTTGCAATAACGACCTGGGCAAGAAGGCAACACAGGTGACAATAAATAAAAGACAAAACAAGAAACAGAGAGGACATACTTAGAAACCTAGAGATAGAACAATACAATACAAAAATATGACAGCAGTGAACAACTTAAAAGCAATTTAAAAGCAAGTGCAGTGATGTTGAGTTATGGGGTGTATTAAGTTTTTGAAAGTGGCGAGTGGAATGTGAGAGGTCAGCTTTAGGGATTGTTGAAGGTGATTCCAGTCATTTGCAGCAGAAAACTGGAAGGAGGTGCGACCAAAGGAGGTCCGGGCTTCGGGTGGGATGAGTTTGATAAAGCTACTTGAGCGCAGGCTACGGTTTGTGCTGTGAAGTTTGATTAGTGACAGTAGATATGATGGGGTTTTGCCTCTGAGGGATTTGTAAATGAATAGAAACCAGTGTGTTTGTCTGCGAGAGTGTAGTGAGGGCCAATTCAGCTGAGAGTGCAGGTGACAGTGGTGAGTGGTAAATGAGGCTCCAGTGACAAAACAGATAGCAGCGTGGTAAATGACATCCAGTTTGTGAAGGAGAGTGTTGGAAGCAGACCTGTAGACTATGTCACAGTAATCAAGAATTGGGAGGACTGTCATCTTAATCAGAAGCTGTTTAGCAGAGTGAGTATCTACGTCCGTGAGGAAGAGTAATCGAGCACAGATTCACACAGCTCCTATTCATAGTTTTCACGCACTTGTGGAACGCCCCCCCTGGAGAGCAAAAAAGGCTTCTTACTGCTACGGGCTACGGGGAAATGACCGGACTCTGCTGGTCACTTGACTGAAAACTATGATCTGTGCTCGATTACTCTTCCTCACGGACCTAAGATGACATAATGGTTGTGAGACGCTGAAACTGAATTCTTTATTTTTGAATTGAAGGAAAATAGAGAGTTGAATTTTCAAGTTGGTTAAATACAATTTCAAAGCAAATAAACTCAGTTTCAAAACATTAATTTCAATTTCAAATCATGCTTTCTAGTGGCACAAATCTCAGCCCATATTCATTACATAAATAAGTTTTGTTTGGGGAATTAAAACAGAGAAGAAAATAACAACTAATAGACTATATATGTCACAGCTAATTGAAGAACAAGGACAGATAGAGAGGGAACATGTTGTTGAAAATGAATGAATTTATGAACTCTGAAAGAAACAATGAAAGGAGTCTAGACATTAAATTCTTCCAGCATTACAACCTTTTAAAATGACAAAACAGACAACAACAAAAATGTTTCTTTACTGTCTTTTACTAAACAACACTAAATTAAATTAATTACAATCACTATAATAATAGCATTTCTTCCCCTACCTCTAAAGTACTCTTATAACTGAAATCTATAATCTACACTGAATATCTTTTGAGAAAAACTTCATGTTTAACCTCAGAGAAACAACTGATAAAAATGCATCACTGTTTATTTACATATTGAATGAAACAATAGTGGAATAAATCACAAGTACTGAATATCAATTGTTATTTGAAGTCATCTTTGCATTGAAAAAAATCAAAGGGAAGCTTTTCTTCCGCTTGAAGGATTTCCACATAATAATTTGGCCATCCCTCCCTGCCTTGTTTTCTGGTGAGTTTCAATTCCCTGGGCAAGATCGATACAAGGCACTGCGCATGGTGCCGGGGTGATTATTTCTAGATCTGTCATGAAACTGCTCAGGCAAAAAGATGAACTCGGAGGGAATTTCACATGACTTGAATTTTTATAGATCGAGTTTGGCCTTCCTTTTCTTTCATGGTGATGCATGGTCTACACCGGCAGCTTGTATCGAGCTGACTTGGACTAAACGCTGGTGCACAAAAGATACAAATGAGGCTTAATTGCCGGCATGGAAACATCACCCAAGCAGGGCAAACTGTGATGAATTTCTGATTTGTGCAATTAGTTTCTTACCCAACACGACCAGCTTGGTGCCGTTGCCCATCGCTGGGTCCCTCTGCAGGACGTTCACCTCGCAGTAATACCACCCAGAATCCACCAGTGCTACCTCGGAGATCTCCAGGGACGAGGTTTGATCCTCCTCCACAACGATGTGCCTGGATGACTTTGGGATGAGCTGCTTCCCCGGCTCCATTTTGAACCACTGAACCCCATACTTGAGGGATTCAACTTCGAAATGACAGAACAGTTTTGCCGTTTCACCACGCATCACACTGAGAGAGGGAGGATTCTGCCTCACCCCCAGTCCCTCCGGGGTCGCTGTCAGGCCTAAAGACAGAGCCATTAATGCAATGTGTCATACAAGGAACTTTTAGAAAGTGCAGAGCAGACCTGCGGGTCGACTACAAATACTTTAAATGTGCGTTTACTTTTCCTTCGTGACAGCCGGGAGCGAGATTTCCCAGACAAAAGACGACAAGACGGAAAACTCAAACAGACCACAAGCAGAAGATTGGAAATCAATTTTGTATAATTTTACAATGCATCACATCTTTACTGAATGACTCACAGTGTGATAAACTTTTCCAGACAATACAAATGCAGCTCTTAATGTAGACTCTTTCTTTGTAATGCAGACACGTACAACACAAAAGATTTCAAAAGCTTCGGAATGATTGTTTGATTGGAGCGACTGCTTGTCTAGCTAAGTGTGATGAAGTGATAATTAAGTGTGATGGTGATGAAATACTGCAGATAAGATAAGCAAAACACTCAGGCGCTTACAACTGGAGTGCAGATGGCAAAGACGAAGGAGCAAACACAGAAATGCTGCTCTGAATGTATGTTGCATCCATACCGTGTACTTTTGCTCAATAGAGGAAAGAAGAAGGAAGATTTTTGCTCTAACTCAACTCGTCTTTTAAGACTGGAACTGGTATACGTTTGTCTCACTGCATCAACACTGATTATTGTCAAATATGTTAAATTCTAAGGCCTTGTGGTGCAAAAACACAATATATATAAAGAGTTGTTTCACTGCTTGATACTTGATATTGAAACTGAAAAATGTAAAAGGACAAGGAGCTTAAAAGAGACAATCAAAGGCATATAAATGAGCCGTGGTCGAATTTACACAAGCCAACACATTTGCGAACACGACGGACTTGATTTCAGACTGACCTGGAACTTGGCCTGCAAACAAAAGAAGTAAACCCAGTCGAGTCAGGTTTGCCATGCTGCTGCTGTTCCCCTCTCTAAGCCTGAGAGGTGAAATTATCTCTCAGACACTCTCAGGTATGAAGCGGGCTGCGCTTTAAAATGTGATGGTGTCAGCTTGTTTTTTTTTAGGTTGCTGGGCTCTATGGTTGGAGGTGATGGCTCATTAATAGGTCATTCTATGACAGAAGCCTGAATCTCAGACTCTGTTCGGGAGAGAAAAACTACAGATGTCAGTGTGTTGGTGAAGAAATAGGTGATCTGTCTGGGCTGACAGAAACCACAATGCAGCTCTAAGCAAGATCTGCTGCTATTACTTGACAGGTTCTCCTCTACAGAAGTGCTATTTAGATCAACCAAACAATGGCTGTTGTCAGATTTGGATTTCAATTCAAGTCATTATGAGTGAATTTACAGACGTGATGTTTATTTTGGGACTACTTTTAAGCCATTTTGTTGTAACTAGACTGGACAGCTTGAGAGGGTTAGGACACAACAGTCTGGGCAAGAGTCTGAGGATCTGGGTCGACTCTGTGGAGATTGCACATGGGGCCTGTATGCTCCTACCAAGTGAGAAAACAGACCCTATTAGATGTCTTGCTTATGCAGAAATGTCTCAGGCCATGACAGGGCTTAGAACAAGTGAATTCTACAGTTTTTAAATTTGCTGGAGAACAAAGTTACAACACACCAGTGAGAAACAAAGTGACACACAAGTTGAACATTTTGGCTTAGAGGTCCAACCTGTAGGGAAAAGACTGCATGAAATGCTTCGCACTGAAATGAAGATTATAAAAAGGAGCTGTTATTTTTAATTACTCCTACTGCATTGACAATAAGTATTTTTTGCAGATTAGTATTACTTATAAAAGAAACAGCTTAGAAATGTGTTGAAAAGAAACCAAACCATGGTGAACTGTTCATTACAGAACAGCTGAACAAATTGCTGTAAGAAAAAAAAAGTTTTTTCAGGTTTACACAAAATCTAACAGCCAGGACACACTTGAAAAAGAGATTTTTAATCTCAATGTGGTTTTCTCCTGGTTAAAGGCACTATGAGGAGTTTTTAACTGGCTGAGAAACAGACTGAAACCGATACTGATGCCTCTTTATGATCCTCAAAAGCAAACAAGACCATCCACAACAACACTGATACATTCTCTGTTGTCATTTTTAATGCCTGAAACTGTTCTGAGGGGGTAGGTGTGATGATGACAGATGATTGACATCTCACTCTAGAAACACCCTTTTTTGGCTGTTTTCATGGTAAATAATCACATTGTGTGATAAATCTAAATGTTAAATGACAACAGGATGGGATTATTGTCTGAAGACCGAACAAGAGATAAGAGGTATCACTTTGTCCACAAGGGGGCGCCAGAATCGATACAAACCAGAAGTTCCTCACAGCAGCTTTAAATAAAATAAAATAAATAAAAGAATGAAATATTTCCTGTGAAGAAACTTGTGGGCCCAACCTCGATCTGAATCACCAACAAGCAACAGAAGGTAATCTGACTCACAGATGAAATATGATGGGAATGAGGATGAAATATCTTCCTCATGCATGCACAACTACTTTTGGTAACAAGCTGCCTACTTCATGTTATTTCAGTCTATGTATTTCATATCTGTACGTCATTGTGTCCTCTGCTTTCACAAATGTATGTCAAGTATGTTTCCAAGTTCTAAGAGTTTTAGAATCGAGAAGTTTTTGGTAATTTCCCAAGCAACATTAGAAAACCACATTACTGTTTTTTCCTGTAAAGTCACAATAACTCAGTCTATACTTTACTTACATTTTTGTTTGATTGTAAATTGTGCATAAGCTCCAAAACAGAGCTAATAAACAGAGACTTGTGTTCCCTCTGGCAGAACCAGGTGCTGAAGAAAGCGAAAAACATTATCGGCCAGCGATTACATGTCCTTCATACCGAGTTTGTACTGATGCCTTCAGCTGGCCGTTTTTATGCAACCGTTAGGAGAACTACGGTATTCAAAATCTTTCATCCCGTCTGCTATCAGGCTTTGAAACTGAGACGGCAGTCTTTCTAGTCATTTTAAAGACCATTGGTATGACAAGGAGATTATATTGTCTTTTAATCGTTGTCGTATCTTACTGTTATTTATTTATTACATTAACTTATTGCTGTCCTCCACAGGGCCTCTGGTCCCATGTACAGACCCGGTGCTTGACTTATGACTTGTAGCATGTATATATGATGGATGTGTTGTAGATTTTAAATGTTGTATGGTTGTTGTATGGTAAGCTATAAATGAATTGCCCTTCTTGGGATCAGTACACAGGCTACACAGTGGTGCAGTGGGTAGCGCTGTTGCCTCACAGCTAGAAGATTCCTGGTTTGAATCCCCGGCTGGGCAGGTACGTGTTCCCAACTGCATGCATGGGTTCCCTCAGGGTACTCCGGCTTCCTCCCACAGTCCAAGTATATGCTCACCAGGTTGATTGGTCACTCTAAATTGCCCGTAGGTGTGAGTGTGTGCGTGGATGGTTGTCTGTCTCTCTGTGTTAGCCCTGTGATAGGTTGGCAACCTGTCAAAGGTGTACCCCGCCTTCCGCCCTAAGCCAACTGGGATAGACTCCAGCCCCCCGTGACCCCTAAAGGGATAAGCGGTCAAGATAATGGATGGATGGGGGGATCAATACAGTTGTCTGAAAACACCAGTATTTTGGGAACTGGCTTCCTAACATGTGAGCATGTGTGTTGAAGATGATGTTAAGGAAGCACAGATGTTTGTGGAGAAATTCCTCTTGACTCTATGGGCTCTGTAGTTTCTAGCTACCACCCAAATAATTCACACATTAACACAAGAAGAGCCAGATTTATTGCAGCTGGATGCTGATACACTTGTTAAAAATGAGTAAAATCACAGCCAGTAATTTGTATTTTCTTTAGATCTTTTTTTAAATCAAGTTTTCGCCAATTATAACCTTTCACTTTTTGTTGGGGAGTGATTTAATACGAGACATTTATTCTGACAGTGTCTCTTCAAACTGAGTTTTCACACATTTGAATAAAAGCCTCAGAGACAAACCTGCAAACACAACAAAAGTGAAAGGCTCTTTACTCAGCAGGAAGCAAAAAATATGCTGAAAGAACCCGCCTGACCTCACCTCTTTTCCATCCACAGAGGCCAACAGAGTGCTGCGCTTCTACCAACAAACCACACACAGTGAGTCTGTTAAAAACAAAACTGACTTTTATTTTTTGTCTCTCTCCACTTGATATGATTTTAAACTCATGGACTTTGAAAAAGAAAAAATAGACACACTCAGAAATGAAAGCGAAAGTAGACAAGTTTAGCAACTAAACAAATCAATAAGAAGTACAATCATCGCTTCACAGCACT
The DNA here is from genome assembly GCF_009762535.1 of Notolabrus celidotus. Lineage (NCBI taxonomy): Eukaryota > Metazoa > Chordata > Actinopteri > Labriformes > Labridae > Notolabrus > Notolabrus celidotus. The sequence continues at coordinate 8,533,720 of NC_048283.1, read as the reverse complement.
GAACATCTGTCAGGGTGGAAGACAAATGTTTTGATCCTTTCGTTGTGTTTCTCTGTCTGTTATGTGTTTACATCGATGAGATCTCCAGAGGTGTCCGTAAATCAGGTTTGTGTGAATGAAACAAACACGCCTGCACACAAAAACACACCTACTCACAGATACATGTGTGCTGTTTAATGCTAGCATAGAAGCCCCCTTGAATTTCTCATGCTCATTGTGGAGCTCAGTACACACTTGCAGCTAGACAAACACACTCACACATACACACACACACACACACACACTTACAAACACACCATTTAAATAAATTAGTAACGGCGGAGTGGGTGATCCTGGAGTACTGAAGAGTTGGAGGGCAGAACTTTTTACAGGTTATCTCCACACAAACAAAAAACTGGAGAACTGGGAGAATAAAGATAAACGTGTGTGTGTGTGTGTTTGTGAGGGAGAGAGATAGAGAGAAAGGGAGAGAGAGAGAGAAGAAAGAGAGATGAGAGAGAACTAGGGTTCACCAATATTACATGGCTGCTATTTTCCTCTGACTGAGGATGGGAATCTCAGTTGCTGTAATGATGTTATACTCTTGGGGTCCAGGTTGTAATCACAATAACATGCAATTTCTAGCCAACAGTAAAGTTAGGAGGGAACTAGTGAAACTCTCATAGCTAGCTGTTGTGACCAAGCTAACTGTAGCTGACAAGATGCTAACAACACATTTATAAGCTCATCAGCACTCCAGCTAATGTTAGAATTCAACCAATTCCTTGCTAAGATGACCCAAAATGATTAAGTAAGAGTTACTGCCTTTTCTATTCTATTACATAATATGACTAAAGAAAACAGTTAGCTAGGAAATGGTTGGTTACTAGCATTAGCTGCTGTCAAACTGTAGCTAATAGACCTTTAAATTAGTGTTTCTTATTTAAAGTATGACCCAATGTCCTTCAGGATTCTAACTCTTTGTTGTCTTCTAAAAAAAAAGGAATTTGCCAATCAGTTGGAGGAAGGGGTCTTGGGGGGCATGGCCCTGAAACCAGATTGGCCACCCCTGGTATTACTCCAAAAATACTAATCTATGATTCTATGATGCAATTTGCCTTGAATGCAGGACTTGAGGGAAATCCAACTATTTAAGTGTTGCAACAGGCTGCTGGTAGCTTTCTTTTTGTGCATACAGTTTGTGGCAGGTTTCCTTTTTTAGTAATGTAAATTATGGATTTGGACACACATCTTCCCTTTGAGTTCTTGAAGATTTAAAGCTGCTGTTGGTAGGAATTGTGTAAACAACTTAACTTATTTTCTGCTGGGTTTGGAGAAAAGGTCATGACCCATTGGTACTCTTCTGTAAGTGAAGAAATTTGACATCATGGCGAAATCTCTGTTTTTCTATGCCTTTGTATGAAGCAATGTTATTATTCCCCTCTTTCCCGTTATCACGGACCAATCAGAGCTACTCCCCCAACTACGTTGCCCTGATTGGCTGGGAAGCCACTACTTCCTCATAGAAGGCGAAATTACAATCTTTTGTGGGTAGCAGAGAGGGGAGGGGGAGGGGAGTTAGAGGAAATCTGCTGTGGAGGGAATAGTGTTGACATTCAAAATCTCTCTCCGAACTGATGTTTATATCACGACTACCAACAGCAGCTTTAAGTTCAGAAAATCTACAATCTTATAATTGAATGGTGATTTATAGGAGTGTAATGTCCCTTTAAATGCTGAAGAAATGTGATTTATTCCTGTAGAAGCTCACACTTAAAAGAAAATTCTCGCCATGCGCCTGGTTTGAAGCAGTTAAATGACTAGGATTTGTCAGGTTCTGTACATTTATGTGATTTACAGACCTGGAATACATAAGTATAAAAGTAAAAGTATAAGCATTTGAGCTTCCAACACTGAGCATCAGTGGAAAATGGCTGCCATATGAATACGTTGGATTGTGAGCTAACCTTAGCCAACTAATTTCTTTGATGCTAGGCCCCCTTCCTGTATATGTATTAGTTTCTAAATTAAACACTCCCTCACCCTGCAATGAGGACTCCTGCTGTCCTCTCACTGTTTTCACCCTCTGGAGGCACACGCCACATCGCCAGCCCATATCATGCATCCTGTCATGTATCCTTGCCTCCAGCGTACTGCACACTCTAATAAGACACTTGTTGCCCACATTGGTTACTTCACCACGGCCTGGCATCCCTACACCCATAACTGCTATATAAATCAGCACAAAAACACCAGTTGGCGTTGTCACTTGTGAAAGACATCCAAGTTTGCCCTGTCAGTCCTCCACACCACAACCAGTATTTACCCCTATGGTGATTGACAGGGAAAATGCCAGGCGTGGGCCGATGATTCAGAGAGGCCAAGTAATGGGACTCTTTCTATGCTGGAGATGTGAGGTGGGCGACTTAATGACAAGGGGAGAGGTGGTGGGCGAGATCCCTCCATTGTGCTGCCTGGTCCTGTGTGAGCGTCGCTCGGCTCGACTGGTGGAAGTGCAGCATGCTGTTAATTAGCCAGACGCTGCTGTTTCTTAGAGAGGTGAGTGATTGACAAGACGCCATCTGTGGTCGCAGCGAGAAGAGGGCGAGACGTGCGGCTCTGTGGCCCAACATCTTTGCTGCAAGCTGAGGATTTAAATTTATACAGAACACCTGAAGTGAAGGATACGCATGAGGAATCTATTTAACTACATGAGACATGAAACAAAGACTTAAATCATATCTATCTATCTATCTATCTATCTATCTATCTATCTATCTATCTATCTATCTATCTATCTATCTATCTATCTCAGATCTCTTTGTAATTTACAAGTCTGATGCCTTGAAGTGTTCTCCAACTCACTGTAATGGAGACCTTCCTCAACACAATCCTCGTCGAGCATGCTGTATACTAATGCACTCATTAGCTGTTGTAATGGAAAAGTACTGGGCCTTAATAGACTTGCAACATTGACTTTGCCCATGAGGACTGAATGAGCCTGTAGATGGTTGGTAAACAATGGATAATTAGGATAATATATGGGAATTAGGCGTGCGTTGCTGTAAAGGACATGAGCGGGGGATTTACAACAATGATAAACCTCCATTTGTAATTGTCTCTCTGCGTCGCATATATCCTTTTGGTACACTGACTTTGCTGTAGCGCCTGCAATTTCACACATTATTGAATTATGATCTATTCTATATAATTTCATTCTATTGTATAACATGCTTGTACCCTATCTTTGTGCAATATAAACCCAGACTTAAGCCTCTAGGTACACAATGCCATAGCTGCTGACACCAGCAACTGCGGCTACATGTCTATCAAAATGTTACCCTGCAAAACCAAACAAATCTAAGTGTAAAAAACAGTGAGCAATGTAAGGAGAACGGTGCATTATGTAGTAAAACAAACCAGCCTGGACTGATTTAAGAAGAAAAACAAGTGATTAATTCTTGAGTCCCTCAATGTGAAGTGTAGCTCTGAACACATAGTTTACTGAGCTGACATTACAGCTTGCCCAAATAGTTTCAGAGAAGGGCTTAAAATCGATGCGCAATTAGGGGTGTCTTGTATCAGGCATGATGAATTATGCTCTCTGTTCTAAGGCCGCTCTATAGACACTTGATCAATTCAGCTTCTGGGGACCTGGTAGGGCAGACCAGAGAGAAATTGCTCTATTTCAAAGCCATTCAGTCGAACGTATTGATTAACCATTGCACTCTGAATTGAAAGTCTATCCGGGATCTGTTTTATGTGGGGGAGGGGGTTGCAGCCCGAGCCTGTTGAATGAAAAAAGCAGAACATTCAGACCTTCTCCAGGCTTACTGTACACCTCTACACTCTTGTCTTAAAAGCACCATAATCACCTTACTATACTGCATCAGATCAGAAACACTTTGTATCTGTCCTCCCAAAGAGCTTCATTGTTTGAGATTCCTCTTAACAAAGGCACGGTGCACACTGTATTTCACAAACCCTATCATTAAAGTGAATGTCACAATGCTGCATTAAAGTGTCAGTCATTTACAACTATATAAATTAATCTTCAACTTATCAAACAGCTATGATGGTGCAAAACAATAACATGTTGCATAAACTACTACTGCATGCTAGTTTTATGAGCTCTGAACAACAGCTTCACGGCACCTTATTAACAAAGTTTCTGTAAACAGATCATCATAACCTTCAGCTGCAGGAGCCAATCAACTCTTTCTCATCAGGGCACGGCGAATGTAATTAGAGACCAAGTAGACGTCTTGTTTATACCGCCGTAAACTCATTGAACCCCAGTCAGGATGTTATTTATACACTTGAAGTAGGGCAGACTGTGTTTGTGATCAAGACGGTTATGTTAATGCAATTCATATTATATAGTGAACCATAAATAGTGCGTGGTACAGGTTCCCCTGGGGGAGAGCACACTGCTAAAGTTTGGAGATGCAATATGAGCATCTGAGTGTCTTCCTCCACCAAACTGAGGAGTTCACTGTCTGGTTAGTGTCATTCCATCTCCCCCTGGCTCTCTGATTTTTGGATTTGTATTGTCAGGGTATCCTCCCACAGGCCCGTCACACCGGGTGCAGCATTCACATCTACCCTCCAACTGTGTGCTCAGGGGATCTGCTTGCTCCTCGCACACACCCTCTCCAGACCTCCCCTTCTCTCTCTCTCTCTCGTTCTCTCTTTCTTTCTCTCTCTCTCTCTCTCTCTCTCTCTCTCGCACTAGGAGTGTTATTCATTTAAATACATCATGACTCATGAAAACATGTTCATTAGCTGTTTGTTTATACAAAAATGCCCACATTCTGTCAATTCAAACACCACGATTTCAAATCATATTGTCTGATTAGCCTCCAGATGGACCATCAACCCATAAACTTGAACAGAACATACAATGTTTGCTTTTCTTTTTTCAAGATCCACCCTTACACCAACAATGACGTGCTTTTTTCAAAACCCACATTGAGAAACATGACAGTATGTTATTTTTTTGACCGTGTTTTTTTTTTTTACTCTTTTGATGTTTCTTTAGCTTTTGTTCTTTTCTTCATCAAGGACAGGTAATGTACACACAGATGTTACATGCCCAGTGAGGACGCTGACATGGAACAGTGTACAGAACAACATATGTGAGTGTGTGGGAAACTGAAAGAAAAAAAGCAGCATGAAAGATGTCTCGAAAGAAAGTAGGAGGATGTGTCTGAGACAGAAAAAGGAAGCAGTGACCAAACAACCTGCTCTTGTGCTTGGAATGGAATCTGTCATTATTTTGGAGCAACAAGATGCATGCACAAATAGTGTGTGTTCTGTCACACAGACAACCCGACTACATCGCAGAGGGCAAGACTTCTTGAGTACAACATGTAGTATTTTTTTTTAGATTAAGGGCCATTTAAACAGAGCTTCACAATCATTTCAGAGTACTGTACACAGTAAAAGTACAACAACAGACTCATTTGATATACCTTGTTAAATTTTTCAGATATTACACCACAGCTTTAACCATATCTGATACCTCTTGCACAGTAGAGTTAGGGGTTATTGCTGGTTTGAAACAAAAATAAAACAGAAACACATTCAGACAATTTAATACTGAGTAATTCCCCTTTAAGGTCGCAGTAGTCTGGGTTCAGCCGGGGTAAACTCATCTCTCCGTGCAGGCTCGTTATGGCAAATTTGCATATAGTCCCTGCATGTGAGTGGAGCAGTGTTTCAGCGGAGAAACGAGTGCCGCCGTGTTGAAATACGGGCTTACCTCCCACTGTTTGTGCTGTGCGGGGGAGGTGGATGGATAATTGTGCCATGGGGGTTTTGTAGTGCCCATGCCTGCATGTCACAGGTACACACTGGAGGGAGTACAGGCGCACAGAGGCGACATTGTCCTTGAAGAGGATTCCTGTCAGTGGCAGGATTGAGCTTGATTTATGGGGGCCATCACAGGTTGGCAGGGCGGGGGGAGACAGGCGGGGCCCGGGCTCCTTCACTTAGCCAGCCACAGGTAACAGCTAATTACATCTTTATCTCTCCGTGGTCTGGCCGAACAAGAACCGCCACACAGCCATGACCAGAGACTGACACAAATCTGACTCATTCATCTAGCTGGTCGGAGAGAGACACACTTTGATGCATGGACAGATATGCTGTAAATGTGTGTGTGATGAAGTCAACAGCATGAGAAAAAGAGTCCAGGAAATAAAGTGTTACAAATCATAATTTACATCATCATTCACTGCTTCTGGACTCGGATGAAATAAAATCCTCAGTGTTTCAAATGCGTTTTTAAAAAGCTTGTCATGGCAAAATAGAGCACATCACTTCGAAAAAACTTTACACCTTTTTTTTTGTTTTGTTTTGTTTCTTTTCATCCTTCAATGTGTGTGACTTCTCCGAGTAAAGTACAAAAATTATTTTTCCCCACGCACGGCTCATTACCATCAGATTTTTTTTTTTTTTATATCTCACATGGAATTACTATTCATAGTTATTCAAATACTTATTAACATCATCATCATCTGTACTATTATTAACACCAAAAAAGTAAAAGCAGGTAACCTTGCAGAGGAGAACAGACACAGTGCGGGGAGGGGGGAGGTAGAGGAGGGGGGGTATGGACTCACAACAAGAACATCTCTAACCGGTACATGCTATCAACAAGCGACAAAGAGGGTGGAGCCGCCGCAGCTTCAGAACAGAAGATATTGTTGTCACTGGACAGTCTCTTTCTGCTTCAGAAAGCTGGAATGAAGTTGAGGCTTATAGGAGATGTTGTCCGGCGCCAGGCGAGTTGAGGTCGCCGGCGTGGCCTCTGTACTGCATATATTTACACTGGAAGGGGGGGAGGAAGACAGAGGGAGGGTGGGTGACACGGAGCAGAGAACACTATAGTGATGCGAAGGAGAGAGGAGGGGGGGACTAGACAGAGCACGTAGAACAGAGAGGACGGGCTGGGAGGGCTAAAAAGGTTTGGGTAGTGAGGGTGTCCACATGCGGAACCTTGGTTGAAACCCCCCGAGTTACATAAAGGGGTTTTGAGACTGACGCCATCACCACCCACCCTTTGTTTTTTTACATTTTGACATCATTCATAGCAGCTTCACTGCTACACATTTAAAAAAAAAAATCCATACGTGTGTGAAAGTGTGTGATCAAAGGGTGACACTTCACATGGCCACCAATTCAACAATTATCCAAAAGGTCACATGACCGCCAGTACCACATTAAACCTATAATTTCCATAAATATCCACCATAATATTGAGATCTTATGTATCATTTCCATAAGGCAAACATTGTAGGTCAGTCATTAGTCTGTGTAGTATATTACATAAATGATCGTCCATTTGTTAGATTACCTATTTTCTCATTGATCACTGACACAATAATCATTGATATACACTATCAACATCAGTCGAGTGGTAATAATGAAAGGCGAGGGGGGGAAAGTACCAAGTCAGACAAATCTGCAAGGCATTCTGGGAGACATAAGATAGAGACGGTGTGTGTGTGTGTGTATAGGGAAGATAGAGAGAGAGTGGGGGGAGAGGAGATGATGACAATGTTTGACCTCGAAATTGAATTGTGGGTGTTTTCATCGGGTGGGGAGGTGATGTGGTTTGTGTGTTCTATGGGATGATTCAATGGCTCCTGGATTAATGCATATTCTTTTTGTTCACAGTGATGGGTTCGTAATTAAAGAATTTCATTTCCTTCTTTCCTTCCGAAGAGGGGGAAGAGAGAGAGAGAGAGAGAGAGGTGGGGAGGGGTGGGGTTTGGTGGGTTGGGGCAGGGCTTTCACAGACGTTGAAGGACTTATCCCAAGTGGAGCTCGATCTTTTTACACCTTCAGCAGAAGAACAGAGGAGAGGGAAATCCAAACGCACACGCCAACACTCACTCCTGCTTGTAAACCAGTCCCTCGCCCATGTATGGCCCCCGGTCCTGGAAGAAAAAAAAAGCAGAAGGACGAATAGAAGAGAGTGGGGAGAGGGAAGGGGGAGAGATGTGTTATAAACACGAAGAACACTTTCAACACTGCGACAATAAGGAGTCTCTGTTTGTGGCAGCTTGTCTACATTTTTAAATATTCCTATTAATTAACCAAATTTATTCTGAAATCTCGGATAAATTACCCCTAACAATTAACACAAAGCCTGTTTCACAATAGAAATATGGTGTTATTTTTAATTAGAGTCATATTTCTCATTTTCATACAGATTCACACTCTTTGCACCTCATTACTGAACATCTGAATCCCATTTCAGATTGAATATTTAAACAGTGGATGATATTTTAGGATGTGAAATATAGAAAAGTTACAATAGAGTTACATATACAGGTTAACACTTGGAACCACCAAACACTACTGAACAAATGCTATTGACCCTGCACACAAAATACAAGCACATTTTCAAATAACTTTGACCTTTGTCTTACATGTCATATAAAACCACGAGAACGCCCTATTTAAGGTCATGAATCAGTAAAATGTTAGAGCAATAAATTTTCTTTTTACCAATAAATGTCCACAGAGCTACTTCCCATTCTTCCTGTTCTTGAATCAAGGTTATTAAATACAGAATATATATATATCCCTGGCCTTTGGCGGCTCACCCAGAGGAACAAGGTGTCCATTAACTTCTGCATGTCACACACCTGAACTAAAGCTATGCTAATCTCTGTTTACAAATTCTATATAGAAATGTAATACCTGTACCCAGGGATCTGGATTATCAACATGAAAAGTGTTCTGTTTTTCAGTTTTGTTGAATGTTTGTAGTTCTAGTGGTCATGATTATTCCTGTATCAGCAGGCTTTGATGTATGGAGGGAAAACAGGCTGTGTGGAGAGCAAAAGCAGGCAGGACACACACAATCCAATCAGCTGTTAAATTAGGGGCCAGCCTGCAATGTATCCCGTTTACATAAGGGATCAAATGAGCTATTTGCTGTTTAACCTCATGTTGGCGTACACAACCAGCTGTGTCATGAACGTAACGGCCACGTACTTGACTATGCACTACGTGTCATGAATGATACCTCCAGAGAGCAGCAGGAAATCAGACTGTATGCAACTGCTAGATTCTCAGGATGTACCAGAGATTTGGCAGAACTCATGGAGGTTGCTGTTACGCTAACTTTCAGTGGCCCACTGAGGGACAAATTCCTTAACCAGCTCGGGTGGCTAGTGACCGGTGGACAGAACACACCATAGTCATTGAATTTTTCTAACATTACCCTCATTGCTTGGACAAAACAGTCCCTTGATTGCGTTAACTTATCTGTCGCCAGCTGTTTTGACTGGCATGTTTGTTGCTGAGTGAAGGCATGACATATGGTACAGATGGATAACTGAAGACTTGGTCTACCAGCTTGTACCCTTGATGAGTTGAATGTCACATCCCCTCTGACTCTACACTGACCCTACTGTTCATGTGCATCCTCCATCTTGCATCCAAGCAACATTAATGTTTGAGGACGTGCACCGCTGATGCACCAATCAGATGCAGGGAGCAGCCGTAATGTATATGCATAGTTAAAATCGAGTATTTCATGGTTCATCTAAAGTAACATATCCATGGTATTACATTCAACATGACTGATGCACCTTTATTGACAGAATGCAACCTATTTTCATGGTATAGTTACACCCGTGTATGACCAGTCTGAATGTATTTGGTAGAAAAATAATCTGAATAATTATGAATCCCTGATTTATCATAAGTACGTTTTAGTGAAAAGTAAATAAAGTTAATATTTGTCAATACACCATCAAGAATATCATATTTGGGAAATTAAATTGCATGTCAATTGAAAGGATAGTTCAAGAAAATCTTCATTAACCTTGTTTTTTCTTGTTCAGTGCCATTAGGCCATGAAGTACACTTATAATATGTAACTTGTTGGCTTTAAATGAGACTGTGTAGAGCAGGAGCAGGCACAGGCTGCCAATGGCTTTAGTAATGAGCTCATTGGTTGAGGATAATTGCAATAATGTGCCAATTTTGATGCAATTGTGGGTTGTTGCTGTTAAAATGCTGCATGTGGCCCCTTTAAAACGGTGAACAAAGAAGCCAGGAAACAAAGTCAAGGGCTGCAGTAGCAGTGAGGGACAGCATATGAATAGAAATGCCACAAAAGTATCCGATTATGGTCCGTTTGTCCGTGCCGGGTCCAGCTCAGGAGGGGGTTTGTTGTGTTCTAATGATGGCAAGAGGAGATTAGGGAGGAAAGAGGAGGCAGAAGGACAGATGATGGAGAGATAGGCTGACAGAAGTGGCAGCAGTGGAGGAAAAAAAGAGAGCGGGGAAGATGTATGGGTCTGACGGGGGAGTGAGTCATTGAAGGGAGACTGGCCGAGATAATGGGTAAAGGAATGAAAGAAGAAAGGGGGATAGATGAAGGACTCACTTAAGATGGTAATGCTGAATGCACTAAAGGGAGGGAGAAGGGAGGGAGGGAAGGAGGGAGGGAGGGAGGGAGGGAGGGAGGGTGAGGGGAAATGGAAGGGTAGGAAATCGCTCATTGGGGACGGTTAATGTGAATTGGGCTTGGAGTGAAATGACAACTTCTTGCGTAACGGAACCGAGCTGAGCGACAGCCTGTGTGTGTGTGTGTGTGTGTGTGTGTGTGTGTGTGTGTGTGTGTGTGTGTGTGTGTGTGCACTTGCAGGAATGTGTGTGGAGAAGAGATGGGAAGTGTGAGTGTGAATGAGCGAGAGAGAAAGAGAGAGAGAGGTGGTAATATAGGCAAGCAAAGCTTTAATGGGGCGGAGAATAACGGAAATGGGGAGTAGGAGGGAGGAGAGGGCTGAGAAAATGCTGCGCTGTGTGCAAAGCGAAAAAATTAGACGAGGAGAAGAGGCATAAACTGTGTCGCTGCATATGTATCGTTTTCTAGTCGTGTGTCAGGTCCGTTCAAGCTCTTCCACCTTGATTGATAGCCACATGCGATCAAAGTGAGCCTACTTCTACTCCTAAAGGCCTCTGTTTCCATACATGCCTTTTTCACCTGCGTGTACTTCAGTGTGAAAACTTACGAAACAGCAGCATGCTGGCGTTGGAAGCCCCCAGACGGTTTGAGGCGAAGCAGGTGTAGTTGCCAAAGTGTTTTTCTGTCACATTGGTGAAGAGCAACAGCGAGCGCGTCTTCTCGTTTTGGATCCTCAGGGTGTTGTCACTCTCTACCGGCCTGGGTGGTAGTGGTTGGGGAGCAAGGAGCGACGGATTGATGCAGGAAAGAAAAAAGGGAAAAATGGTGTGACAGGAAAAGACAGTTAACACAACATAACATCACACCTAGTGACTCAGCCTGCAAAAGAGCTTTTTTTCCCTCTCTATCTCTCCAGAGACATCTAAGCAACCCCCCTCCCCTCCTCTCCTCCCACCAGCTCTATCTCACCTTGTACTAATAGTGAAATCTAACAGTCCATAAATAACAGAGGCCTCCTGCTGGGGCCCATTATACTCTATTAACAGCTCTCTCTGGCTGGAAAAAGCTTGTCTAAGTACTTCTGCGTCTTGCTTTGCCTGATGCCAAATCACCCTGACTCTGCGTCGCTCTCTGGGACCTTTTACAAACTTGGAAGGACAGATTATGTGAAGGTAATAGAGAGCAAATACATTCCCAGCAAGATAATATATCTCCAGAGATGGCAAAACATACACAATTATCTCAGACCCACTCTAATGTAAAAGGTTAGGCTGCGTCCACAGTCAGCCGGCAGAATGTGTGAAAATGCTGTTTATGTGTGAAAACGATTAGCTTTTTCCTTTTGTTTTCCTCTTTAAAATGTCAAAAGGATAATCAGTTTTTCATCCTCTTTGGTTCGTCTTAAATGATAATTTGTAGAAGAAAGGGAAAAATAAAGCCCTGTCATTTAGCAAAGTCTCAGTGGGTTAAGTCTCTGCTCTGTTCCCTCCTTTTCTCAGTGATAACCTGCTTTACTGTGATTTTTTTTTAGCTGAATTTAGCTGAACTCACAGTTTCACTTTTCTCATTGACAATAGGAAAAATATAAGGATTGTAACTGATTGAGAAGTTTGTAGCTTTGTTTGGAGTCCTGTACATTTTTTTTTCTGCACCACACCAAAGTCTTATATCAGCCTACATGAGAATTAAGTTTGTCTGAATTTGAGGAAAACACTACAAAGGCCTGATTTTCTGATGGTTCCAAAGATTATCTGCCTTCCTCTGGTATGAGGTGTGTTAAGAGCACAGACTGTATAAAACATGGACGTAGTATCCGCGACGTCACCCATCTGTTTCTGAAGCGCTGTTTTGAGCCACATTGCTGCTGTCGAGCGATTGTGACATAAAGAGGCGGAGTTTGAGCCTCCTAGCCAACAGCTACAGTGTTCCCGCCTGCCAATCAAGTCAGTTGTTCCTCTCATTGGAAGACTCGTAATCTCAATATCTTTGAAATTGCTGCGTTAGAAAAAAATTCACCCCCTCACAGTGTGTGCTGATTGAGAAATGAGCTATCCAGACTACACTTGTTTTTTGTACCAGGCTGTAAACATGTTTATTTCTGCTGTAAAGGTCATCTTTTTTGAATTGTTGTGTATGTGGTTTCCGGTACTTTTGGAGCCAGCCTCAAGCGGATCCTCGATGAACTGCAGGTTTTAGCACTTCAGCATTGGACTCATATTTTTAGACCGGAGGTTGCCGCTTGGTTAAGAGGGATTTCACTTTCCCTAATCTGTTTGGAAAACAATCTGACCATAACAATTTGAATTCCTGAATATCAAATATGTTGAATAGTTATAATCAGATATCCTGTTGTGTTGGGGGAAACCCTGGGGACAGATGAGCACAAACTTGGTGGAGTGTCACATGGAATAGAATGATAGCCAATCAGGGAGCAAGCTGACTGAAGACAGGAGCAGAACAACTCATGGCAACAACAGTTAACTCCAGCGGCTACAAGTACTACTTTCCATCTCACCACAATCATCTCTCTCTCCCTCTCTCTCTCTCTCTCTCTCTCTCTCTCTTCATCTCCAGCTATCCCTCTTTCAAACCCCAACTCGGTCGAGGCAGATGGCTGTCTATCATGAGTCTGGTTCTGCTCGAGGTCTCTGCCTGTTAAAAGGAAGTTTGTCCTTGCCGCTGTAACTTGCTAATGTTGCAAAGTTTGCTGTTTGTAAAGTGTCTTGAGATAACGTTCGTTATGATTTGGCCTTATATAAATTAAGATTGATTGATTGAGTGATTGATAAACGGGAAGTATAAACTTAGATGGATGTCAGCAGGAGCGTCGCCAGACATTTTGGGCCCCCTGAAAAAATCTTACATCACCATCGGTCCTCGTTTTTGGGGCCTCTGTCAATCTAAAGCCTAATTTTCCTCCCTCAAACCGACCCCCTGGATGTCAGAGGCATAGGACTAACTTGTTTAGTTTTCTAGCAACAACACAAGTGTTAATACGACATGTCTTTTAAAACATACCACAAGCCGACTGACAGGAAGAGGAGGTGGACAGAAAGTGCAACAAGTGGATGTACTACATAGCTTAGCAGCTCTCAATGTTTAGCATGGAACCATCCTGTCATCTGCCACGTTTGTTTACCCTAAAGTCACATTTGACTGTGACAGATTTTGCAAGATATCCACTTCTGAGTGTCAGGGCTCCAGTTGTTTGTGAATAGAGTCTGTTAATGTGTGGTGTGCTGTTTTGGCCATATTGTTGCTCTCCACACTCTATAAGAACAAAACTTTTAAAGTGAGCATTATTTAAACATTTTAAAGTCTTTGAGTGTGGGACAGGCTTTAGACTAACCACCAGATGTGTGCCACACACACTTTCTCACTGTTTAGCATTGCATTTTTGAGTATAACATTTAATCGTATGTGAGTTTGTGAGCTAAAATAAGCAACAGCTGGAACTGCAGCTCATGAAACCGAACCAGAGTCAGAAGGGCATACATTTTTCACCCAAAAACTACGTTCTAAGTGTTTTAATCTGTTTAATTACTGGGTCTGTTTGTTTTGAAGAGGAGGAGAAAACAAGCCGGGCTCCGCTTCCTGCATCGCTCTGTACAATGACAAAGCTAAAAAGCAAAAGCGCAGAGTCGACTGAAGGGCTTTCTCGACTGATAATTTGAATAGTTCACTTTCAGTGTGCAGCCTCATTTAGTGTGAACTGTGTCACCTTACATCTATAGCCCCAAACTGTGTCAGAGCCGGATTACAAAATAACTCAGAAGCTCAGTTTATAACAACACCACCAAAATGCAAACCCTGTGTTTTTATCTCCAGGGCATTTTTCAAACAGCTTCATTTTTTGGAGGAAAAAAAACGTTGGCTTAGTGAGGACTAAAGGCCACAGAGAGAAAAACACTCATTTCATGTTTAACTGGATTAGGGTGGTAATTATCGGAGAAAATAAGCACTGAACTCTTTGATGGTCTCACCTATGGTCATCTCTGTACCACTCGAAGGCAGCTGGTGGGACCGCCATGGCTTCACAGCGCAAGATGGCTGTTTTACCCAAATGTGCTGGCATGTTTTTCATTTCTGTGATCATGGGAGGGTCTGGAAGAGGGGAAAAAAGGGGAGGAATAGGGAATGCAGCAATTAGTTTACATCTTATCTAAGGGAAAGGTTGCGTTAGGTTGGCATGGGGTTGCAAACAAGGTGAGAAAAAACCCTGGAGAGAACAGAATTAAGATTTATGTATTCATACATAATAATGCATCCACTATAATTTACATAAATTATTAATACACCTTTGTGCTATAGCATGGGAGATTGAATTATCACCGCTGGGCTGTTGGGTGGTGCCGGGAGATACTTACAGTTAACCGTGACCTTAACCTTGTGTTGATCGGGCGGAGCTACTCCATTGTTGGTGATACATTCGTAGTCCTCCGCCTGCTGCCTCTTGATCTCTGTGATGTCCAGGAACTCCCCCTCACTCACCAGCCCATCTATTGACATAAAACATAGGTCAAAGGTCGCTATAAATCTAATGCAAGGTGACTCAGGATGCTGATTTAGGGCCTACTATCTGAGATACGACTGCGGGCGGACTGATGCCCGACTATGAGCTGAGATGATTTAGCAGCATGAGGGAGAAACAGAGGATGTATGAATGAAGTTGACAAAGCCACAGTGAATGTATCCTTTGATTTTTGAACTTCTGTTTTGGGGCCTGAGTTTTGCATTATGGCAATTGCGTCTTGTTTTCTGGAACATTGCATGATGGGTATTCAGTGCTTTATGCTTGTCTGAGCTAATAAGTCACTTCCATGATTGCCAACCACACTGTACTTGCCATGCCAGTATGCTTACCCAGCATTATAGTTGAATCAAGTCTAAAAAAGATCAGAACCATCAAAATGAACCACCTGCTGACTCAAAAAAAAGCTATTTATACCACAAACTAATCACAAAAATATTCACTGAGGTTATAAATCGACTGAGAATATATGGAAGTTTTGTCAAATGGTTTTATCTAATTATCTAACTTCCTTTTTCAGCTTGTCAAGTCAACCCCTGTTGGTTATAAAAAAAAATGCAGCTTAAAGCACTTCAGCAGTGGTCATGAAACAGCTTTGGCGCTGGTTTGGCTTAGTGGTTGAATCCCACGCCCAGTGTACAGAGGCCATAGTCCTTGAAGTTAACAGCAATGTTTCAATTCCAACATGTAGCCCCTTGTAGCATGTGAGCCCAGTTCTCTTTTGGCCTAAAGCCCAAAAATAAAGTTAAAAATAAAATGCATTATCCACTTCTTATACTCAGGCATCAAAAAATATAGCATGTTACAGCATATTTAATATTTAGAAGTCAAGCACTGGTGGAAATCAACAACATGACATACACAAGACTATAGTCTCATTTAAAAATTGCAGTCGGATTACATACAAACAATAAAAAGTACTGTTAAATGCATGAAACTGTCACATTAAAGCTCCAGTGAGGAGTTTTTAGCTGCTTATAATGAGAGATGGGCACACGTTTGTTGATCTGTTAAGAGTCAATCAGCAGTGTTACTTTTCTAAATTAACTTTCAACGTGGGTGTTAATCTGAAAAATGATGTTCGTCACATTTAACTTCCGTTGAATTCAGTTTCCTTAACGTTATCATTTTTGCATTAAAAGTTATCACACTGCTGACACATCTGTATCATATATATCTGTGAAAGAAGTTAAAACTTCTCACCGCTATGTGGCACCACTGTGCCGGTGACTGACAATGAAGACATGCAGAGTTTATAGTCCATTTGTTTCCTGAGAAAGAAGAAGGATCCAAACACTACTCTTACATAATAAGATGGATCGCAGATAACTTGAGCAAGAGCATACATCCTTTGTAGATTGGAAGTAATCCATGGATCTTTATGGATATAATGTGTCTGGATGACATTTTTTACTGGACTTGGATCGTGGGAACCCTTTCCAGCAGGAGGGGGCGAACTGTCTGACTTTCAAAAAGTTTTAATGTAGACGTTAATGTTCACTTCCTTTAATTTTGAAAATAATTCACTGTGATCAAAGTTAACGTCTTTGTGCCCTAAAGAACAGACTGATTGCTATGATATCCTGCATAGCGAAGAAATGCATCCTTCTCAGATGGAATCAGCACAGACACCCTACATTTAGCCTGTTAAAACAAACTTTGAATGAAACCTTACGTCTGGAACAATGCACATACACTCTGAAAAACAAGGGGGATGTTTTCCTAAAAGTTTGGCAGCCGCTTATGGACCTCAGACATCCACCCAGCATGGCTGGCCATGCTTGGACTCAGAGTACAAAAAAGATATTGTAATATGACAATGGTTTATATATTTGCACTTATTATAATGTACGTATTTGTGCTTTACAAGCAGTTTTTATTTGTTTTATTTATTTATTTATTTTTCCCTCTTTTCCCCCTCTTCTTTTGACTTTCCTCTCATGTTTGTTTTTCGCCTTGTATGTTATAAATTTGGAAAATAAAGAAAAAGATAATTTAAAAAAAAACAAAACAGATTGATAAGTGATAACTTTGATACATCAAAAAGAAGAGACTTATACAAGCAAACAAGACCATTTGCAATAAGATTGATAATATTGGAAGTTGTATTGCACTTAACCGCTGCAAGGGTTAGGTGTCAGACCAGACGATTCACTGCACAGTGTGAACAGCCTTTATTTGACTTCTCCACAGTAATTATTCTCAGTGACTGATACATTTGACTGTAAACATTTTTGATCAGAAAACATGCCTTACACATGTACAGGACAAATCAGCGAAGATACGAGGTATCTTTTTTTCCACAAGGGGGCGCCAACATAGACACAAACATGAAGTTCTTCACAGGAGCTTTAAACAACAAAACAGTCCTCTTATTGTATATCAATCTACAGTTTGTATTCTGGTATTTATTCTGACACGAGAAAACAACAACAAGAGAATATTGCACTAAAAATATAATGACACTTCACATCCAACAACCCCTCATGAAATATCTGTAATCCAGAAAAATGGATTACATTCAGTTCTATTTTTCCTCAAGACCCTCGGTCTAGGCCTCAGGCTGGCTTGTTCAGTGAATAATGGGTCAGTTGGTGAATATTTTTATGAATGCAAAGTCAGTAAACATGATTTGATAGCACAGACACCATTACTTTACTACTGTCAGGGGAAATTGTAAGCTCTGCTTCCAAGCAGTAGCCACAGCAGGAGGTGACGGCTATTTCACTACATTACGCACTGAGAGGAAATATTTGGCTGGTATTTGATGTTGACAAAGTCCCAGGTTCCCTGAAAACCAAATTAGCCAGTCTCGCACTTTCACATTTATTTTTTTTCCTCAGGCGACAAACAGCCACAGAATCTCTTCAGAGGGGAGAGTTGACAGGACGGCCCACGAGCTGTTGCTGCTTCATGTGAGGGACTGGATGTCGAGAGTGTTATTGGACCGACGGTGGCAGAAAAAGAAAAAGAGCAGCAAGAGAAGAAGAATGAGAGTGAGAGCGGCTCCCTCTCCCCACCCTGCCTCTCTGCAAGCCTCAGCCACCAGCTGTCTCACAGCCTCAGAAACCATTAGGCCTCTTTTTTCCTTCCTTTTTTTTTTACCCCATTAAAGGAGTCAGACTGTGGAACACGACATAATATATAATCTCACCACTAACAAGGGAATCCAGCTCTTAAATTGCTGCTCACTTTTCCCTTTCAAAGCCCCCCCTAAACATACACACAACCGCTGTCAATCAGTGAACCTTTACTTTCTCCACAAAAACACACAAACGGCTCCTGAACACAACACTGGTGCAAACACACACTCAAAAAAAGACACTAAACGCCATGATTATTCCTGTCAGAGATTAGAGCAGCGCTTCTAATTGAAGATTATACTGGAGGATTATTAGTGCGGCTACTGAGCTGGAGACGATTATTTGCAGCTGCTGCGGCAGAAGCTGAGCGGCGAGCGACAACCGCGCTGATGGCTGCTTTTGCCACCGGAGCGAGTGCAGACAGGCAGGCGCTGGGTGATGGGGATGGGTTGGGTGCGGCGTTATTCACTCTTTCCATTAGTCTAATAAATACAGCTCTCTTGTGACATCTCTGTCAAGCAGGCGGAAAACCATACTTTGCCATAGGGGAAAACCGTGGCGGCGAAAAGGGAGGAGAAGATGGAGTCAGACAAGTAGCAGTGGAGATATTATACACAAGGCTGTTACAGATGACTTCCAAGAAATAAAAAAGGACAAAGAAAATAAAAAATGAGAGCAATTTAGCGCCACAGAGAGAGTGGTAATTTGCAAGAGATACTCAGAAGGAGACTGAAAAGGATATAGAGATAAAAAGAGAGAAACCAAAAGAGGGAAACGGAGGGATGTCAAGTCAGGGTTTCGACATGGCTGGTTCATTCATGAACTTTTTCATCCCCAGCACCTGTGTGTGATGTAATATGACATTCCTTTCACTCCCCCCCGTCTCCATCCCCTGAGATTTCTGGCCCAGCATCGCACACGTCTCTTCACTTCGGTGGGAGATGATATCTGACTGGAGCTGGCCCCTGGCACTCCTACAATGGCCTGTAAAATACAGCTCCATCAACCACTTATGGCTTTTGAAGGAGCCTGACTCCTGACCACCAGAGATAGTTGGATTGCACCTGAGAAGAGAGGGAGGTGTATGAATGAAAGTAGGGGGAAAAAAAGAGGGATCAGGGTTTCTGGCCTGCCCTACAGTGAAACCGCTGCTCTATTTCCCCGGCAGCACTTTGAGTTTGGCTAGATCATCAGGACACTTGATTTCTCGGCTCCTCTTATCCATTTTCATCACAATAACTACCGAAAAGGCAAAGAGGTCAGATGTTGGGTTAAAACAGAGATGAGCGGAAAGGCTGACGGACTGCAAAGGCTGTCATTTAGAGGAGTGAAGAGCTGAAATGTGTGTTGATTTGCTTAAATGATGCTGCAGGAGAATTCAATCAAGGAAGTCCAGCTTGCCCTCCACACACACACACACACACACACACACACACACACACACACACACACACACACACACACACACACACACACACACACACACACACACACACACACACACACACACACACACACACACACACAGAGAGAAAATGACTCCATTGTCAAGTTAGATCCCTGAAAATGATAACATCCTGTTTCTTTGGGCATAACCGTGTTGGAGTTTTGAGGCTGATTCTATTAAAACTATGTTCTCTTTCACATTTTCTTATGTTTAACAAATTGTATGAACACTGGAAAAAATGCCCCTCCAAAAACAAGAAAAAAAAAAGAAGATTTTGTTCTGCCAAAAATCTGCCAATAGAACAAGTGAAAATGTTCTTGGTAAGATTTCTTAAAATAAGACGTAATATTTAGAAAACTGTGATCTTAAAATTAGCAGGGAAAACTTATTTTAAGTAATATTTTACCAGTATTTTAAAGCTTAGTGTCTCAGAATAAACCAGGAATGATAACAATTAGTATTTTTTCACTCAACAAAAGATTTTTGCACTAAAAAATTTCATGTCAACTTCTTCATGTGAGATATATTCACCTTCATTTGAGTTGTATTATAGCGGCACTTCTCTAGGTTTAAGACCATCTTGTCCTTGAAATAAGATTACAAAGTTTAATTTGAGCGTTTTAAAATATAATGTCTTCTCATAGTGAGCTGGATATACTAATATTCAGTCATGTTGTTTTTTTAGGATAAGCCAGCTATGCTCAAAAGTAGGTGTTTCATTGTGTGCATGTAGTTTGAGGATGTATATTTTTTATCTGATTTAGAAGAAACAGTGCCTGAAAACTGTATTTCTTTCTCTTTTTTTTTTTATCAATGGAGCTGTTTTCTGATAGATTCTTCAATAAAATGCATTTACTTAAATCAAGTAAAGGGTTCGTCTTAAATCCAGATTATCGGTCTTCTACAAATAAGATCTCAGCTTGAAAAATGTATGAAATGTAAAATAAACCTTGTTTCTTCTGAATTACAACTCAAAACAAGATCATTTCAAGATTGTTTGACTTAACAAGATATTTAAGACGTCTTAAAACAAGTCCCTCTATCTATCCAAAATGTTACTTGTTAAATAATTTTATCTTAAATCAATTGGGATAAGACATTTTGACTGAAAATGAGACAATTTCACTTGGTAAGATTTATAGTTTTTGCAGTGAAAAGAAGAAAAACACAGACCAACCCTTTTCCCTCAAACATGATACACTGTGTCTTATTGATCTGCTGTGAAGGCCTCCAGTATCATCCAATAACATCAGAAACACATCAGTAGTCCACGCTCTTGCAGTGTGTTACATGTTTCTTCATTACCATAAAAAAGGCAGTGTGATTTATATTCTATCAAAAGCACCGACACAGTGCTGCTGTAAATGCTCACCATTGTTCTTAATCCGCGGCTGAAAATAGTCCCAGACTACAACAACATTCACTCCTCGGCTTGATGCAGCAGTGCCGGCCTGCTATAGAATAGTATGTGGCATTTTCTAAAATTGAATTGTGTATTTGGGACCGGTTTCCAAAAGATTTATGTCTTCAGTGTGAATAAATGGGCTTTGGGACAAATGTTGAAGTGCAGGGAAGAAAGAAATGGACTATCGCTCTGCTGATTCTGTTCTTCTAAAAAGATCACGTCATCCGAGCTTTAACCTTTAACATAAGCACATAACATTTCTCATAAAAACCGAGTAACATTAATTTGATATGATTAAAGAATTGTGTATTGAGCTATTTTACAATAAATGGAGCGACACCTGTGAGCTACTTCAGGCAGCCAACTTTAAGCTGCACTGATTCTACACTCGACATGCATCATTCTCACAATCACCTGTCAAACATTTCTGGTCTGGTCTCTCCCTCTGCTTGGTCACTGACACCGCTGCCCTGCATTAGTGCCGCGTTCAAACTTTCAGACCCACCACCTCCCCAGCATCCACTTATATGCTCTGACTAAAGAGTTTAAGATATTATCTGAACACTCCTTAAATACTGCATGTAAATAAATCTGCAAAGACTGATGAGGTTGAAGCCTAGATGCCAAACGGTGACGACATAAGGACCAGATTTTTTCAGCTATTTCTTCTCTCCTCCCAAACCTGTTGTTGGTATATTCATGAGTGTACCCACACACAAACATACACATTCTGCTAGCTCATCTCTCATGCTGCAGCTTTAACAGGAACTCTTCTGTTCATTATACCTGTCTGTTTCTGGATTTTATTTGAATGTCTGCTGTTTGAATTTGCCTAAACTGACAGCCAATTTTGCCCAGCCCTTTTCCTTCTTCTTGCTCAGTTTTTGTGCCCAGCTTTAGGATGTAGTTTGGGGTACACTACAGGGGTAAACTACAGGGGTGTAGTTTGGAAGAGGGTTCAGGGGGCTCACTGAACCCCCTGGAGACCGTTGACAAAAATGCACAAATATCCTATTTCATTTTTGTTATAAACTGAAGTAAAGGTTTATTGTAACTCCCTGCTCTGAAACAATAATTCATACAAATACATAACTTATTGTGTGACTGTGATTATTCTCTTAAATCTGTTATATGGTAGCCTGCAGTCATACTCTTATACACACTCATTCCATTAGCTCACAGACAGTCTGTATAAGACATGAACGTAGTCTCTGTGACGTTATCCAGTGCTTTCTAAAGAGAGGTTTGGAAGCCCAGCAGCTGTGGGGTTCTGCATATTGAAAATGCTGACTCAACATAACTTTCGATTTCACAAGACTCAGGCAAAGAGGTGGAGCTACAGCTAGAATGCATAATCTATATGCCAACTCAGACCCTAATTATGCAATTTTTTTTGCATACATTTTAGTTTTTGTATTATCCAAGCAGCAACCTCCGGTGGCGAGAAATGAGGCCAATGTGGAAGTGTTCAAAACTGCAGTTCCTCGATTGTCCACTTGTGGCTGGCTCTGGAAGTACTGGAAACCACACCAATTCTAAAAAGCAGTACTACAGCAGTACAGCAGAAATAAACCTGTTTACAGCCCGGCACACACTGTATGGTTGGTGAACTTTTCATAACTCAGCAGTTTATAAGATAGTAAGATTACAAGTTTTGCATATTTAGAGTCACAGTTGACCTGGTTGACATGCGGGAACACTGTAGCTGTTAGCAATGAGGCTGAAAGCCTGTCTCTTTACCTCAAACTAGCTTGACAGAATATAGGTTGAAAATCCTCCTTCTCACATGTGTTGACTTCTTAGGGAGACCCCCCCCTCCCCGTCCCCTTGCATCCTTTCATTCATTCAAAGCCTGTGTGCCTGCGTGTGTTTTAACGGATGGCATGTCGAATGATAAGGCCAAGATGCGCTGGTGTATTTAACTGAATGAGACAGAAAGCCTGTATGTCTCTGAGCGGGTCACTTGATGGATGCCAGTGAAAGTGAATGGCTGCGACAGATTGTATCTTCTATCTGCTTTGGTGAAGATGAAGGAGGCGGCGCCTGCAGTCAGCAGCACAGGGTAGCATCACTATCTGTTTGTGAGGAAGGACTCTGGGAGCTATATGGTGGTGAAGATGCAATGGGGTCTTGGAATTCTAGCAGGTCTCTGTGTCACACAACTCCTCATGACACACACACACACACACACACACACACACGCTATTTTTCCACGTAGACTCCACCCCTGCTTGTTTCTTTACGCAGTCTCTGAGTAATGGGGACAGATGGTTGGCAGCTTCTTGCTGTTTCTTTGGGCTCGTCCATCCCTCCCTCTTTTTCCACCGCCCCTGGTCCCCTGCAACTGATGGCTTGGTTGCAGAGACTCCCACAGAATAGCAATGCAGCCCCTATATCTCTCTCTCTCAATTCCTCTCTCTCTTTCCAAGCTGAGGGGTTACAGGGTGGAGGGGAGGTGGTGGGAGATAGCGGGGGCGGTTGGAGGGAGGATTACTGCTGACGGAGGAGAAATGCTGTAGGCTTGCAAGTAAGGACAACTCCACAGTCTATGATGTGAGGTGTGCGTTTGCTGCAGGTGTGCATTCATGCATGCTTTTATTGTCTCCTCTCCTGACTGTCCCCGCCTGAGGTTCTGCAATGTGTACGTTCAGGAGCTATAACTGTGCAGAGAAGGACAATGCATGCAAAGGGACAAACAAAGATGAGGCGAGGAGGAACAGACCTCTGAGCGAGCTCAAAGCTGTCTGATACTACAGCAGAACTGTATATGTTGTGCATTTATTGGTCTAACAGCACGATTACATCATGTTGACTAGTTGTTCACAGTGACCTATTTATTATTGCTGTCTTGGTGATGCATTTGATCCGTGTTGTTTCTGCTGTCGTAAAGCTGCAACTCAGCCAATACCGGTGAGTGTGTGTGTGTGTGTGAGATAAAAATGCCTTAATCAGTGTTTCAGTGACATTGATGCAATGCCAGCTTTATTAAAAGTCCACTATCTGACTTTCAAAGTACTGAAATGGCTCAGTTTTTGTTGTCTGGTCTGTCATATCTCCCCATGAAAGACTAGTTTATAATAAAGTTCAATCAAGTGGATTTTGCATTGTTTTAGCTTGTTCATTTGTGCCAAAATGAAAGCTATTTACACAAATCAGTGAAGGGGATGAAAACAAAAAAAATGGCACATGGCAATACTGGCCCATTATGAAACAAAGCTACATGTTAAAAAAATGTATAGTAATCAAGTGACAAACCACTAAGACTAAAAAATGGAATCTACATGGAAGTGCCAAAAGGTGCAGTTGCTGTAGCATTCCGTTGCTTAGTGCCGCTTGAGTGGCTGCTTGTTGCAGCAGCTCTCTCTTTGTTGTTCCTTTTTCAAGTTTTTCTCATATCTGTTTAGTCATCTTTGTATTTTGAGGCTGTCATGACTTTTAATGACTCATTTGTTGGCCATAGACACCAAACTTTCTATGTTTGCAGTGTTTTTTTTTTTTTTTTCAATTTTTGTTCCTGTGTGTGTCCGGAGATCCTGCTTGTAACCTTGGTAACACTGTTTACATACAAGATCAGCTGCTAGCATCCCGTAGCATGTTGATGCTAAACAATGCTAGGCCCGATGTTCCCTGCAAGCTGAGGAGAAGGAGGCAAGGATGACGTGCTGGTATTGAGGTGCAAGCTAAAAAAGACGATATCAACCTGTCCTTCCACCCACCGTTATGGGGAATGTAAGATCTATCAACGATAAAGTGGACGAGCTAACCAGCACCAGAGTAGCATCATGCTAACAGAGCTAACACCAAACACGAACGCCACATTGGAAGGATTTCATCTGCTGTGGGATATGAAAGGAGAGCGAGACTGAACTAACTGGGGAAGAAGGCCAGCTCAGTCCTGGACCCAGTGGAGGTGGTGGCTGACGGGAGAATTATGGCCAAGCTGTCGTCTTTGATGAACATTTGTTTTCAATATATATTCTTGTTCAAATTATTGTACTGTAGGCCCACACCTTTTTTTTCCTGCTGTAACTTCATGAATTTCTCTGTTGTGGGAAGAATAAAGGAGTATCTTATCTTATCTTATCTTTCCTTACAAGGCCACTAGGGACCTTTTCAAAGAGCGAGTCATTATCATAGAGTCCTATGTTGCAATGTTAGAGCAGAGTAAACATGTTTAGAGATGGATCCAAGTAATCATCATGCGTCTTTTGTTAATTTCACTATAAACAAGTATTGCTGAGTAAATTTCTCCTTCACTCACCCTTTTGTGGCTTTATGTGACCAGTGGATGCTGCTAGCTGACTGCTTTGTGTCACCATAGACTGTATAAAACATGGACACAGTCATAGTGATGTCATCTATTGGTCTCTGCTTTTAGGGCTGAAAATGCTGACATTAATTTACTTTTGGTCAACCAAGCAGAAGGCAAAGAGGCAGAATTAAGGCTGCCCCTTAGACTTCTGGCCCGCCTCTCAGTCAACTCAGCCACTCTCCTTAATTATGATACAACAGAGAGATACGGTATGCGATTCAGACCCCAACTGTTTTGGTATCAGGCTGTAAACAACATTAACTATACCGTAAATTCTGAGCATTTTAATATGGGTGCAAAAGGGATCTCCTTGGCTCTGGAGCCAGCCTCAAGTGGACACTTGAAGAACTGCAATCTCAGGCACTTCTGCATTGGCTCAATTTTTTTAACACCCAAGGGTGCCACTTGGGTGTCAACTGGCCTTATGCTAGTTCCTAGACTTGAACTCTCAGCTGTTTTTGCAGTAATTGAGTTTGCTCACACAGCAAACATTTTCCTCATTACATTTATGGAGGAAGTTGATTTGCTGTACAGCTACATCCTGCTTTCTTACGTTCACCCACAACTTTTTTTTCAACCTTATATGTGTAAGCAGTAAGCAGCAAGTCTGCTCTGTTCAATGAGACCTCTTAGATTTTTAAATCTTATCAATAAAAACTCAAGAGGCAACATAATAACACACTTTGGTTATCTCTAATTAGTTACCCACTAACTTCAGCTTGAGCATGGGCGGTAGCTCCTTGGCCAAAGAGGTTTTGGCCAAGGAGCCTCTTTGGCTCCACAAAACAAGGATGGTCAAGACCATAATGCAAATTTGGGGCTCCAAAACAAAAGCAACTTACCTCACATTGGCTTCATCCATTTCTTACATCTACTGTGTACACAAGGCTTCCCCTGTCACTGAAAATTAAACAATGTGTGCGTCTATGACATTTTGTGCCATGTACGTGAATCGTTGTAAGCGCAGAAGCCCCAGGGACATAACAAGCCAAGACAACAGAAACAACAAACACTATAAGAGAAAGCCACATAGGTCAAAAGAGACAAGTAGTCTTTTCTGCTTGAATGCCAACAATTACTGCAGTAAAATACACTTAGGAATATTGAGTCATTGCAGAAAACAGTAGTTTTTTGTGTGCCAAACAGATGAAAAAGCACTTTCATCACAGTTGTAATAAAACCTTTAAACAAACAATCTCTAGAGGCTACATAATGTTTATTTATCTGACTCTGGACTTTATTGGTGACAAAAATGAGAACTGATTGAGTATAAAAGGTGTGCTGATCAAACCAAATGGTTTAGACTTCATCCATCAAGCTGTGCTTTCTGACCACCCCGAACCAGTTCTGTTTCCACCCACCAGTGGCGGCTAAAAATAGCAGATTTAATGCCAAAAGCGGCTGTTAGCGTCAGTTGGCATCGTGATGCAGGTTGACAGGGTGGATGAAGACAGATGCTGATGATTACAGGTGGCGCGCTGGGGATAATTATGTATAATGTGTGGTTATTTGGGACACAACATTGGGATGTAGGGAAAATACACAGGACTGTGAATTCAAAATGGGGACAGACTAAACAGCTGGGTTTAAAAATAATGACACAGGAATGGGGGATAAAGATGAAGACATAAGCTGAATGCTGATAAGGATGGAAGGAAAAAAAAAAGACCTAACAGGGTGGGGGATGAATGTGAGGACTGAGGAGATAAAGGTGAAGCTGCGAACAAGAGATCTGGATCTGAAGACAAGCAAAGAAGACAGGGTGGCTTACATTTCTGGTCCTTCCAGGTGACGGTTGGCTCAGGCCGCCCCACTGCCAGACAGTAGAGGTTTACATTCTCTCCTTCGTTCACTGACACGTTTTTTGAGATGTTGACGATTCTGGCCGGCACTGTGAAGCAAGAACACGCTTTTAAAATATGACCTCAAAATCCCCTTTTTATATCATACATTATTGATGAGGTATGGCCTTACAGCCTGTTAAGGTGCTTAAAGTATGATGCAAATCCCTGCTCTTAAGACAGACAGGCAATCAGCTGATTAATGATCTGTGCCGGAGTGCTTACTGAGCTGTGCAGCAATATGCTTGACCGTCTACTTAAAATGCACTGAATTCTAAAAGGCTGCAAATGGGCATTTAAATCTCCTTCTCCTGACATCTAATCTAATTTGATCTTACAAAGAAAAAAAAACAGAAGGACGTGTTGGAGCTGGAGTTTTTTTTACTTCTACTTTTAGAAGTGAGCGACTAACCCTGAATACCGTTTTGCCAAAAGTTTTACAGTCTTGAGTGCTATGCATGTATTTAGCTTGATAGCAGGATGACCCTTGAATTTAAATGGCCTATTATCATTGTTTTTAATGAGCTTGGCCCTGAGATTGCTTTTTTTGCAAGCGACACACCAAGGATCCTATTTTTCTCTATCTTGCTGGAGTTGAATACTTGCAGCGATAAGGCCCAGATTGGAGTGGCGCTGAAGCTGCTCCTGCTTGATTTACTGACTTGAGGGTGTAATTATTTTGTGTGATATCAAGCTAGGGCTGAAATTGCAGGCAGCTTGGAATTAGGTATATATGTCCAATCTGTGCCAAGCTTTGGACCCTGCAGACAAGAGTGTTTGTTTGGCTGCAGTGTGCTGTGAAAACTCTGTTAGTAAGCTGCTGACATTGTCTCTGCCACCTGTGAGATGTGAGCCAGACCTAGTGTTTCCCGTTCCAGCAGAATGTTCCCAATATATCCTGTTAAAAGTTTTCAGTTTCATTCTGCTCGTGATGCATGACTGCAATCTGCACAGCACACACTCTGGAATATGCATAAAATTGAAAAATGCAAAGAGAAAAGGTCTTAGATCTATCTTCTTGGTAGCCCTGTGCCAATACATGTTGTCACTCAGGATCAGTCAGACTCTCACTCACTTAGTGGCTGACTTGATGACTGAGACCCAGCCGTGGTCCTGCACTGTCAGTTATTTAGTCGGGCAGTTGGACAGCCTCCTTGTGTACCTCATCTCCTCCACCAAAAATCCTCATCCATCTGGTGTGCCTCACTTTGTGTTTCTTAAGACAAGTTACCCTAACTCGCCACGTGGAAATAATAAATAGGATTGGACTTAAACTGACTTCCTGGTTATTTGTCACCTGCAGTGTGCTCGCTTTACTGAAGCTGCACTAACACACACATACACATTCACAGGCCAACTGCTCTTTCAACACAATCAAGTAAATACTCTCTGATTTAATCATAAATAAGTACCATAAATGCCAAAACATCATACAACATGAGCTACCTAATCTATCTCACATCTTAAGTATGAATCATCAAAAAGCAACCAACAACTGTTTCCATAGAAAATATTAATTGCTTCCTCTGATGTCAAACCTCAATCACACCTAACAGACAGAACTGCACTTGGGTGAATGATGAAAATGCATAAATAAGCCTTTTAGGGGATGTGTTTATCCGGTTGCTTACAGTACCATTGGCACACACATTTTTTATTTTTGCAGCTGCAGTGGAAATTCAATCTGCAGAGTCTGGATGAATCAGGGAAAAGAGCCAGCTCCCCTAACTTGATACTGTAAACACCTTCAAGTTACTTCTAGCAGACTCCTATTTAGTTTCAACTCAGCTGCTGACCTTGGACAATGAGGTAGACGTGGGCGATCCGAGGCTTGTTGTTGGCCTGGAAGGTGCAGGTGTAAGGCCCCTCGTCTGTTATTTGGACCTTGTCGATGTGGATGGAGAAGTCACTGTTGTTGCTGTTGGCCAGCGTCACACGCTTGTCCAGCGACCACTTATCTGTCCCTGTGAACAGGATGTTTGAGCGGTTCAGCCAGGCCTTGTGGGTGACCTCCTCGTCGATCCGACATCTATAAAAGTGCAGAGTGATCAAAAGGTAAGGGGGTGGCACAAAAGTCAAGACAACATCAATTATATAACACAGTTAAAACATAGTGCCAAAAAAGTCACACCAAAAAAAACCAACAATACACAATACATCAGAACAAAAATAGTAAAACATGTTGGAGTAACAATGCTCCCATCTCAAATGCAAGACCAAAGAGAAGAGAAGAGAAGAGAAGAGAAGAGAAGAGAAGAGAAGAGAAGAGAAGAGAAGAGAAGAGAAGAGAAGAGAAGAGAAGAGAAGAGAAGAGAAGAGAAGAGAAGAGAAGAGAAGAGAAGAGTCTCCAACAATGAATTAAAGCATTGAAGGATGTGGGCTGATCTTATGGGAGCTCAAGGGTTGTCCCTACAATTCCTAAGAGACATGTCATTATTACAAGAGCCTGACCAATTTATCTATTGGCTGATACTATTGAGCTGATCAGTGCTGTAGTACTCCGGATTTTCAAGACTTGAACATGGACACTGATGATTTAGGTCCACACAGAGCTGTTCAGTCCACATTGAATGAACCCTGGTCCTTTTCCTTGGATAGAAAAGAGTGGTGTGACAGCTCATTTGAACTCTGGAGAACACCAAACAAGCTAATTCTGATCCACTTAAAAACAGAGGTTTCAACATGAAACATTTTCTTTGGTTGGTGCTTAAAATGGTGACATTGGAAAATATCTTCTTTTTGAGTATTTAGAAAATTAAGTTCAGCAGATTCAATGTTGTGAAGAACATGTGATTTGTGGGGAAACCCCCTGAGGTTTGGGGTAAGCCTGTAATGTTTTCAAAGTCTGGCCCTCCAAGTCTGTGCCTCAGTTTGGTGAGCCCAGTCAAAAAAAAGCCTGGCTCCTCCACTTCAACTCAGACTGGAGCATTGAAAGCATTCAGACCCATCTGGAGAGGAAGACTGAGACTTATTTATTGATAAAGACTATCCTACTGTCTTGTTAGATTTTTTTGCATAAAGCTCTAATAATTCATTTATTTTCAAACAAGAGTTGGTGTGTTTGTTTACCTCTATGTGTGTTCATGTGCTGTCTAGTTCAGCAACCCTACCAGAATGCTTGATGAGGTGTAACTAATTGTGAGTTTTACTTTAACCGATTTTACAGAAAATGCAGGCAAAGAGACCTGCAACATGTTTAATATTTAAATCTCCAGACACCTGATATGATCGGTCAAAATCTAACTCCAATAAATTAAATGTGTGGTCTGCACATGGAAAAAGTCTCACTGACAGATGTTGTTCATATAGTGGATTGTAAACAATATTAATAATGAGAACTTGACTCCAACTCAGACTCAAATTTGATTCTTCTTCTGCGTCTTGGATTTGTCCCAGACACAAGGTTTGTTGGCTTCACTACAACACTGAGGCTGATAAATGCCTATCACAGATACTGGATATCAGTATCAGCATACCACGCTTTTTTCTGATTCATGCGGCTATGAAAACTTTTTATGTAGAGTTTTCCACAAAACTCTCTGACTCTGTATTTCATAAATCTGCCAGCACTGTCTGTAACAGATGTAGCAGAGAATCACCGCTAGGCAGATAGCAGTTGCACTTCAACTGCTTGACAGTGTACAATAGTAGTGATGTCCAACGGGGGGGGGGGGGGGGGGGGGGTTATTACAAAGGAGGAATCCTTCTGAGTATGTTTGCATAGCCATGTAGCTGCAAAATCAATACAGAAAATGTCTGTTTTCATGGAAGCTCAAAATTGGCTATTGACTGCCATGTTGATGATTGTGCACATTGTTCCTCTCTGAATTCATTAGTGATAAAAATTCTCATATCGGCTGGACTTTAATCATAACATGCATCATTGGGACATGTATACACATTGAAACATCAATGGCCAATACAACATAAGGTATTGTAATAGCTGTGAGCATTCATAATCAATCCTCATCAATCAGCCAGTCTTTATTTTTATAGTACCTATTCATAACTGTTATTGTAAGACATTTTACATAAAGAGCAGGTTGAAACTGTAATATTTGTTATATTATTCACAACAGCAAGATAATATTACTACTGCAGCGTTTAGCAAGGAGCAGTGGCAAGGACAGACTTCCTTTTCACAGGCAGAAACCTCAGGCAGAACCAAACTCATGTTGAATAGCCATATGCTCTGACCATAATACAACAGATTTAGGTTTATAGTATTGAAATGTATAAAGTTTAATTCTTCAGAAATATACTCCTTCCTGGTGTTTAATCATCATGGGTTATATTACCTGTTGGCCTAAAATCGTCCCCATAGTTGTTTATTTGGTTGGAAATATAACCCACAGTCTGCTTCAACTCCTTTACTACTGATTAAAACCATTGTGGGACTCCTTGTGCTCTTCAGTTTAACCACACAACTCATTGTGTCTCTACACTCATTTATTCTGTTTTTTGTCTTTATTTGTCATCTGTCTGTAGCCCCCTGGGTAACTCAGAGCAAATGCATCACTCCTGTTTCACAGGTGGAGCTAAATAGGTCGCATAAAAACAGCTGAGACAAGTTTTAAAAAAGCTTGCAAACAAAGCATTGCACAAGGATTCACTTTATAAACCATTACTCAGTTTACAGCTGGTGCAATGTTCAAGATAACTTAAAAAGTAAATGAAGTTTAAGATGCAAACAGTTCAAGACCAGAGGTCTGTCAATGATTCATTAATCTAAAACTGGCTGTAAACTCAGACTCACAAGCAGAGTTATTATTTTCAAGTAGAAAAATATGCAGAAGAAAAAGGAGAGCTATTATAAATTGGTATATAATAGATCATATTGTATAATATATTAAATGCACATCTAGAATCTATCACCATTCTTGTTTCAGAAGGGCAATGCATGCCTCAAAACAATCTATGGCCTGACTTCAGTTCACATCTTGGCCACTAGATGTCCTTACCCAGCTTCAACCAGATGTGAGGACATGCTTCTGTACTCCTCATGTTTAATTGATATGACCTGGATATATTTCACTGTTGAGGTAAATCTTAAATCACCTGCCAAGTCAGAGGCAGTGACACCACAGTGCAGAACAGACGGAGTGCAGCTAAGTCTGGAAGTGCTTTACAAAAAAGTCACTCAGGCTTTGGGCTCATATTGAAGTAGATACCTTGACCTAAGGGCCAAACCACTTAACCACAGTCATAGAAAATTCAACAGAAAAAAAGAGCATTTCTTTAATTAAGATTTGGTTTGTGGCTGGTGGGTTTATGTAAAGAGATAAAAAAAAAAAACTCCTCATCAAAATGTATTATGTGTGTACAAACACTCCACTAATCTATTTTTAAAATTAATCACTTCTCCACTCATGATGTTGCTACAGGACTTCGAGCCCAGAGGAAATGAGCACTATAATAGCATCAAATGTGGCTCGTCTTAATGGCCCGCATCAAAGCTGAAACACCAGCAGTGTCTCAAGCACAACACAAGTATCTGTGCCACATGGGCAAAAGTAATTTTACATGAAAATGGAGTTTATCTATGATGCTCTTGAGCCTTTTGTTTGTCAGCTCTTTTGCTGTCTAATGCAGACAAAAGTTACACACACATCTGATTACAAAATATGTCCTTTCTGCTGATGAAGCTTAATGCAATATGCCGTGAAATCAAACTTTACTGCAAGTAGACTTTAAAGCGATGCCTCCCCCGACCCACTGTAGAGTTAGAAAACCTCATGGGGCTTAAAGCTGTACAAGCCTGAGGGGTCATGAGATGGTTCACAGAGTAAAGCTGAAAAACATATGTCTACCACAGAAGACAGGTTTATTTTTTAAGACTTTGATCTAATCCTTGTGTTTTTTTGCTGGTGAGTTACTGGATAATATAACCCCATTCAGGCTCGATAAAGTATCCTAATAAAACAAACACAGAGGGAATAATTAGCCTTTGGTTGAACCTGCAGACAGGCAGCATTGGCAGTGTTTGATTTAAACAGCTAGAAAAAGGTTGAGAACCTCTGGTTTAAAGAACTGAAGGGGATTAGCACAAACATGGAAAATTGTCTTAATGTTCTGAACAGAAACCTGGCATCAGAAATAAAGCTGGATTGTTCTCTTTGCCGATCTTGTCTTGTACATGTGTGAGGAGTATTATCTGACAAAAACTCTTATCCTAATTTCTTTTAACAGTCAAATGTATCAATCACTGAAACAGTACACGATCTGTTTCATAAACGTTCGTCCAAAATTATTCGCAACGGCTTTAAGGTTAAGATCTTGATGTAAGTTAATACCAATATTTCAGATTCAGATTCAGATCCAGAACACTTTATTAGTCCCAGAAGGTCAATTCAGTTTTACAGTCAACCTTTCCATAGAACAGAATATGCAGTAAAATGTGTAAAGGAAGTCTCTCCTGAAAACGTATTTGTGTCCAAGAGTCATTTCCCCATTTCCTCTCAGTCTTATCTGAGTTGAATTCACTGAAAAATACTCGACAAAAATGCAACCCATCTCTTCTTTAAACCCCAGCATGTTACTCTCTCAGCTGAATGTTTCCACAATATGTTTTTTTATATAAAACATTTTGGTATTTATGTTTAATAACACGATTGGGATCATTTCACTCCAAAATCGTAGAAGAAGAATTAGGGGTTAGCCAAAATTATTTCATGCAAGTGCTAACAATCTAGCTATTCTTATCCCTTCCCCCCTACCCCCTCATCACTTACTTTAGCCCTGCCTGTTCCATTGAAAGTTACTAACCATAGACCTTTCTGGAGTCCCTGAGCTCCCTTGTCTCGTAGGTCCCTCTGAGCAGCCGTAGGCATCCTCCTGCTGTGGACGTTCCAGACTCCAGCTGATACGGACATGCTGGACTCCAGCAGCAACAGCTACTACTACTCATCTCATCACTATCACCTCTCCCTCTGTCTCTTTTTCTCCTCTGTCCCTCATTCCAGACCCAACTCGGTCGAGGAAGATGGCTGTCTAACATGAGTCTGGTTCTGTTCATGGTTTCTGCCTGTTACAAGGAAGTTTTTCTTACCCTGTCTTGAAGTGACATATTGTACAGGCATGCTTCAGCCTCTACATTAAAGCCACTTGATGCTGTATTTCACCCTGCCCTGCATTTTATTACTGGTGATAGTTACAGCACTCATCATTGCATACTTTACCAAAAGGTGGGATGGTCTTCTCTGGCAGAAAGACGTGATTTGCATTTTTACTTGTTTATTTATAAAGCACTTATTGGAATGCTACCGTCATATTTATGTTCGATGCTAGTTTGGTCCTCTGGAGCAAAACATACCAGATCAACTGGTTGACTCACTCTCCAGGTTCCCAGAGTTAATTCTGAGCTGGGAAAATCTGCCTTTTGCGTATTTGCACCATCTGCATGGAACTCCCTGCAAATCACTATAAAAATAAATGCACTGGTTTCTTTTAATCATTTTAAATCATTAGTTTTAAAATTTTTAACATCTGATAGTACCTGTTTTCACTGACTTTGTGTAACATTATTTTTCAATGGTTGTAACATTACTTTTAATTGTTGTCTGTTTTTAACTGATCATCCTTCATTTAGGGTTATATCTTTTATTTGCTTTCTCTTTCTCTTTTAGGGCTTTCTCTCAATGATTTTCGAGTTTAAATAAAGATAATAAAAGTTGGGTCTCTGTTCATAATTTGACATAGAGTGGTCTAGATCTCCTATGTTTGTGAAAGCGTCTTGAGATAACGTTTGTTGTGATTTTGCACTATACAAATAAAGATTGATTGATTGATTGATTATACTAGTAAGCTTACTCAAACATTTGCAGAAGCAGCCTTTTTTTTAATATTTCAATTGAACCCGTTGCTGTCAACAAGAGTTCATTGTTCACCTGTGTTTACTGTCTCACTGCACACTCTTATCTTAACATTATTAGGTAATGTTGGTGAGCTAGTTGGCTAGTTTTGCTGCTATGGTATGTCTCTTCTTCCTCCCTCTGCCTCTCGTTTGTTTTAAAGACAGAGCATTTTTGGCGGCCTGAACAGGCCTGAAAAGTCAGGAATCTTGCACCCACTTCAGTCCTGGTGAAACTTTAAGTTTGATATGGGCATTTTCAAAAATGTGTCCTTATAGGAGTTACTTTCACCTACGTGTTTGGAATCTGGTCGGCATATGTGGGTTGATAAGATGTACAAACAAGCTTCTTGGAGCCTTATGACAACTCCAGCAGGAAATCAGCTATTCTGAATTAGTTACTAGAAATTTTAGTTTTTTAAAGTCCTCCTAGGAAGTTGACCTGATCCATGTCAAATTTGGTAAACAGCTAGAGGAGGAGTCAAAGGGCGCTGCCATGGCAAGAACTTAAATTTGCACGATTCAGCATGTAATAGTAAGTATTTTTAAATCATGCACCAATCTGACCCAACATTTCTCATGTTTGACCATACTAATAGTGCACTGTAGTCACAGCAGGGAATGTCATGTTGACA
Source organism: Notolabrus celidotus (assembly GCF_009762535.1). NCBI lineage: Eukaryota > Metazoa > Chordata > Actinopteri > Labriformes > Labridae > Notolabrus > Notolabrus celidotus. The sequence continues at coordinate 8,498,203 of NC_048283.1, read as the reverse complement.
TTCTAAGCACAGTTCTTGGAGTTCTTGGTCCTGAGCACATTTTAAATGTTTACTAATGTTTCAGTGCCACCTTCTAGCAACATAACATTGCTGATTCTGTTTAATTTTCCCTATTTCCACTCATATAAAACTACAGTACAGCTTTACTTTAACATAGTTTAAATACAAAGCATGAAACTGATGTGTTACACAGGGAGTTGGAAGATTTTTCCACTAAGATGAAAGAAAGTTTTAATTATGAAAAAAACAAAGTTATTTCCATGGATTTTTCTTCTCCACTTCTTCAATAAAACAGCTTCAGGCGGCGCATCGTGATGACCTTATAGATTACTTCTTTGATTTTCATCTTTCAGAGTGACTCGTTGTTGTTGTTAACAAATATTGACAGAGCTTGACTTGGCTTCTGAATAACATATTTGATTTTAGTGGAAGGCTCACTCTGCTTTCAAGGGACATAAAGGGACTTAAAGAGGAATTTGTTTAAAGATCTGTAGAGGTGTAGGCTTAAAGGTGATGAAAGAAGTGTTGACTTGGATTTTTTTTTTCCTCTCCTGTCAAGCCAGGTCACATTGACACAAAGGGAAAAAGCAAGTTGGCTGTTTTTCTGCATTGTTGTGAGAAAGCTGTGATTCGACTGCTGAAAGTTAGGTAGTTGTGTTCTGTCGAGCCACCAAACTGACCTTAGCGATGTTACTTAAAAGGAAATGGAGAACAGACGGGGGGACTGCAGCATCATCTGACAGGAATTAGCATTTAATTAGCTATAAGACGGACAGAGCTGGAAAATATGGCACAATGTGCGGTGCCTAATTGAAGTTATGTGACAGAGAATTGGCAATTAAAGCGGCAAGACAGGTGGGGGGGAAATACAAACATGTTTTTCATGTAATTAGTTAGTGCAGGTGTACGATCAAGCGTTACCTCAAAGTGACGCTTTCTCCTTCCAGAACTGTAATGTTGTCCGGCAGGTGTCCGAATTCTGCTGCGTTCACACTGGACCCTGCCAAGAAAAACAAGAAGAGAGCAATGAGTGTCCAATAATGGCCCCAGACGCCCCGCAGGCATTTATCAATCTCAGGTCGGATGCTTGACGTAGACTCTCTCTCCAAACAGGTTGGGCAGGGGATGTGCTCTGCATCCTGCTTACTTATTTCTGAAGGGAAAGTAATAAATATACTAAACAAAGAGTCACAATGTCTGCACTGACCCCCATACTTGAATAATGATTTGGTTTTACCCTGCATTCTGGAGCGCTGCGCGTTCATTGAACAGCACTGATAATGAGCCAAGGGAAGAGGATTCACGCAGAGCTGCCGAAGCGTGAAATGAAGGGACAGCAACGGTAACAGAAGGGATGCTCATCCTGCCTACCAATACACACACACACACACACACACACTCCCATACTCTGGGAAAAGAGGCACATGCTTATAAAATCACAAACACACACAAGTACAGACACATCCTGAGAGCCATTAGCTGAAGAGGAAATACGAACTTTGCATTTGTGAAGTGTTATTCAGAAACTTTGACACATTTTCAAGTCATTTTTGTGAAACCTGCTTGGACTGCAAACAAAGATAACCAAAGACCTTTTATGTTGGCAGTAATATTGCATACTGAGGCTTCCCAGTAAGACACCTGGCTCTGTCCATCTCGACTCAGCCAAATCACCGCATGACACCAGATACCACAGCTTGTGTCCTCCATCTATCTCCTACAATCTCAGTCTCCCTCCGTCTGCAGGATGACCTCAATATCTCAATAGGCTTCGGCTGTGGTCTAGCCTTAAGGTTTAATAAATGGTGACTTTATGAAACCAAAGCTGCCGCAGCGAGCAGCTCAGAAGCACCTCAAGCTCTGTTAAATAGCCGCACAAAGTCAAAGACGATGTTAAGCTTTGCTGAATGGAAATCAGCTGAGAGATTGGAAAAGAAACGATGGTGGCGGCACCGCTAAATGTGCAGGAAGTGTGGGTTTTAATTAAAGGAATTTGTGGAATCATGGTGTGATTACAAAAAATAATGAGAGAGGATTCTGAGTTATAATGCACATCATGGATTGCTAATCAAAAGATTTTCAAACTGCCTAACAGAAAGTTCTGGGGATTGCCAACCACTATACATAATAAATTATTATCCCTTAAATAAAGACCAATTATGCCTGGTCTGCTTTTCTGCATGTTTGTAAATGTATGAGTGGGTGTGCCATAGTAGATATGGGTTATATCCATGCATTTGCATTCATAAATCCGTGACTGCATGTGTTGCCATTTAATTGTGTATAAAAGCTGGTACAGTATCTAGGTGTCTGCTCCTCATGGATATGAATGTGAACGTGGATGTTTGTTTACTGACATACCGGTGGAGAACAAGAAAAGAGGACAAACTAATGACGCCTCAAAAGAAAACTGGCCCTGAAAATCTCCCGCTAAAAGCTGTAATCGCATTAATGGGTGCTGCTGCTGCCACTGCTGCTGCTCTGCTATCTAGGCCGGCCAAGGATCCCAGAACTGGTTCCAACTCTCTCTCTCCCTGAAAGCCTTGGGGGAGGGGTGAAGCACATTAGCCATTGTGTGTAATGTTCAGAAACTGTCACAAGCTTTCGTTTATCCATGTTTTTTTTCTGTTTTTATTTATTTTTACTTCAGAGTGATGCTGCATAGCAGGTCTGTGCTCATGCTTCCTGTCTCAGACACAGACAGTCCTCAGCTCAAGCCTTCAGCTGTTCCCTTTCAAGTGCTCTGTACTCCACACACTAGACTTTATTTAGGTTAATTCAATTCAGTTCCAGGGCTCAGGGCTTGAAGACGAGTGTGACATGCTGTCATAAATACACACTACCCCACATATGCAATTACAGACGCACACTCAGAGGGGAGATGCTCCCTATCACATAATGCAACCACGGGGGACACACATACGACGCACACATTTTGATTGAATGAATGATGAATGCCTACGCTGAATGTTGCAAACAACATTGCAAAGGTTACAAACCAGCGGGGAGCAATTCCCATTTCCCTACTCAATTCCCATTTTCACAGCTCGATTGGCACCTCGCATTCTCAAACCTGTATCACCCTGCATGCACTCCTAGGTGCCACACAACATGATAACCAGGTCAACACATTCAGCTCACACTTCCTCTCACATAACGGATTTCACTGACGTGCAAATACACCCTCATCGATGAGCCAACAAACAGACCGGGATAAAGGTTTGTTCTCAGAGTTCATTGCGACAAGGTGTGAGGCAGAGAGCTCATTTATGAAACACACACAAAACACAAATACCTAGCATCATCTCCTCCTGATTTATGCACACACACGCTACCTTGTGACCTCCATTGACCTCTGTCTCTCAACATGGATGCTCAGTATACAGTCGAAGTGTTGTTTTGACCCTTTTCAGGCTGAGAAAATCAGTTTAAGTGGAAATATTTTGGAAGTGAGCAGAGTAAACAAAAAGGATCAGCATGGATAGCAGACCACCTCTGGTGTGAGACTAAATTGTCTCTTGAGGACAATGTTGGGGTTCAGGCTTGTTTTTTTCTTTTTTGTAAGACATTAACTGCGTGAGAGGCGGTCATATTGCACCGCTTGCTTTACAGATGGATTATTTTATTCTAGCACCGAGTTGAATTCAGAAACCTCAAGCAGACCATGATTCATGCAACCCTCAGGACTGTCAATTGGCTCTATGCCCGGAAGTGGCTGCAGATTCATGGTTAATATCAATATTATACATTTTTATGGTTTAATACCCCACGGACATCTGTACCAAAGTTTCATAGGAATATATCATCCAGATGTTCACTCTGGCCAAAAAATGTGGCCAGCGTGTGCTGCTTATTGACATCTTTCATTCCACTTCAGCTGACTGAACAAAAATTATAAACAGATTCTAATCAAAAGGCAAGAACTGATTCAAGTTTTTACTTCACTGATACTTTTTTTTTGATGATTCAATTTATGTGGCAACCCACTGTGGCTGGAGAACCAAGAATAGAGTACAAAAAGCTACTTGAGTGGCCACTCAAGGTTGATTCCAAAAGGGAATCACTCCCAAGTAGCAACCTCCAAGTTTAAAAAAATGAAGCTGATGCAGAAGGGCTTAAAACTGCAGTTCCTTGAGCGGCCACTTGGGGCTGGCTCCAAAAAGTCCTGAAAGCCACATACCCATACATTCTAAAAAGTATATCTTTACAATAAAATAAACACTTTTCAAGCCTAGCACATAAAAACATCTTTGGCCTTAATAGCTCATTTCTATCCCCTTACACTGTACGGGGGGTCATTTTAAAAAATGTATTAGTGCTGAAGATATCAAGGTTAAAATGTTTGCATAGTTCAGGACACGACAGACCTGACTGGCAGGCGATCACACCAAAGCCGTTAGCGAGGATGCTAAAGGCCCGTTTCAACTCCACCTCTTTGCCCAATGCTAGGTAGACTAAAATTGATGTTTAGTCAGCATTTCCAATATGGTGGCTGCCATTGATAGACTTCAAACTTCATGGAGACTATGACCATGTTTTATCGATTCTATGGTCCCTCCTCAGTAGGTCCCACATTAAAATGCTCAACTTAACATCAGAAATACAAGAACAGTTTTGGTCTTTATAGCTCAAATCTCAACTAATAACCACTGTATGGGTGTCAATTTCTAAAAAATTAGCCATTTGTATTTTAATATGGCTTGAAGTTTTGCATAATAAGGGGTGTCTGCCAGGTGTCAGCTAATTCATATCACTGGAACTTAAGTCCCTGCAGTGTGTGTGGTCTTGTTACATTGAGGAGTTGTTTTTTTTCAAGCAACTATCACTAAAATAATTCGATTTGCTGTTGGGTTTAATGACCTAACATACCAAAAAGTCTTTAATCAAGTTGTTGGTGAGTAAAATCCTAGTGCTGTTTATAGAAGCAAGTCTCAGAGTGGCATATTCAACCAATCAGACTTTATCTGTACGTTTGTACGTTTCATACAACAACAATATGACACAAAGTGCTATTGACAGAAAATCAATGAAAACACTAACAATAAATGAAAACCCCATCCCCACCCCCCAAACTAACAAGGTAAAGAAGTAGAAATAAAAACACAAAGTGATGAACTGAATAAATGCCATCATTAAGTCAAATGTGAAAACTGAAGATATAAAAAACAACAACAATATGATGGAGGTCATAAATAAGATAAACATATATTTTAATATAATCCAGTTGAAATTAAAGAGAGTACAATAAACCATCTACTAAACACTTAAAGATAAACAAGTAAATTTAAGAGAAAAACTAAAAGATGATACAGAACAATGAAATAGATCGAAATAATTAGAACCATTGAAAAATAATTAAATAAGAGAATAAATGAAGTTATTGCAATACAATCTAATTAAAGCCAAACTAAAAAAGTAGGTCTTCATTGTTTATCATTCTGTATATCGATATGTAGATGATGATGGCCTCTACATTGGAGACAGTATTGTTGTTTTTTCCCTTCAGAGGCCTCTCTATGTGAAGTACCACGGGGCTGTAATGCAAAATGATCTCATTCAGCTTGACAAACTTTGGTTTAATATATCATCAAGTGCTTAATGATGGAGCTTTTGGTCATAAAGGTGGACTGTGTAGCTCTTTAAACCAGGGTTCGAGCTGTAATCTGAGCTTTATAGGGGTCTCTAAAAAAACTGCAATGGGGCATAAATAAATAAACCGTAGAGAGGTATGCAATTTTGGAACGCTACCAGACAGTAAACTGCCCAGACAGCAAACAGCCCCCCACACACACCTACAAAGTCTTTCTTTCTCACACACACGCACACACGTACAACAACCCAGATTTTTACAATGCCACATTTGGCGCATGCACCCCAGACTCACGTCAAATAGCGCTGCACATCATTCTGTAACAGTGAAGTGAAGCCATGTACTCAGCTAACAACTTGGTTTTTGCTATCATCTAAGGACACCCTGTCCATAACGGTTAGTATAATTTAACACTACTTCATGGAAGCTCAAACTCCTCCTTATGGGAGCTGACGTCACACTGGCTCCCATGTAACTGAAATCCTGTTTTTCACAAAGAGTCTAGGGGTGCTGGTTTAGCCAGGTTGGTAGAGCAGGCGCCCCATGTACAGAGGCTATAGCCTTCAGTGCTCTGGTCATATGATTGATTCCCAGTCCCCATATGTTCTATATCTCTCATGCTGGGCTGTCAAAGAACGGCTAAAAAAATCCCTCCCCCCAAAACAATATACATGAAAGAGTTTGCTGACCCTTTACTACCGTCCCATGTCACCTTCCACCCTCCAAATATGGTCACCTCAGGCTGCAAATAAAACATTAGGTGGTCAAAGCAATAATTCCCCAACTCAAAGCTTCAACGATCCAGTGTATGAACCAATGGGTGGCACCAGTGTCCATGTCCTCCTTTTATACAGTCTATGATCTATGATTAAAATGTAATGACCATACATGAGATAATTGTTTCCAGACCAGATAAGAGCTGGAGCTCAAAGTCTAGGATCGTACATCTATTGTATAATACAAAACTGTAGAGAATATGAACAAAGCAGCTACAGAATATCCAGGACGGTTGTTCATACATTTTGAAGCATAAAAGGAATATTAAGTGGACATCTGCAGCCTCTCATTATATGGACAGTGTAGGTGTTAGCGGTGAGAAACAACAAAATGTAAACATCATCTGGCTGAATGACAGCATGCGTCTACCACCCTTTGATGTGATCCACATTATTTCTCCCATCAGGCAATTAATACAAGCGTTGCTGGCCAAACACAGCGGCCGTGATCAAACATAACAATAATGAGTCTAGAGTGCAACCAGGCGAGTGCTGTTGCATGGCCAAAACAGAACCTTCAGACATCACTTTCATTTTCTGGACTACTTTTGGCTCTATTGATCCCTATCTGAAATTCTGCTTTTTCTCTGCTCCCTCCTGAGGCCCAGCATGGAGGCAGATGAACCGCACACACCAAGAGGATTCAGGAGTTGTGCCTATTGACACCCCGGAAAGAAGGGAGCTTGCCAACAGTGACGCGTTAACCACCGTCTGCTCTGTAGACTCTGAATGTGAAAACACAAAAACAAAGAGAATACTAAAAAGATGCTTCTTGTTTTCATGGGTTCAGTACACGACTTTACTAAGACAAACACTGAGGTTAGGAAAGTCCTGAGTGTATATTAATCACAACTGAGCTGAGCATGAATAGTCATAGAGAAAATAATCAGCAATCCATTAACAAGGCTATAATTACACTGCACTTTTGATACAAGTTCAAAGTGTAACAGTACTCGGGTCCAGAACTCAGACTCCAGTTCAACTTCTCGATCACTGACTCCATTAGGACTTAGAGAAGGAGAGGAGGACTCAAACTTAGTTATTCATTCTGACTGTTCATTATTATCTTTTTGCACAAGGCCCTACAATTGTTTTCAGTTGCAAGCGAGGGCTGGTACATGTGTTCACCTGCATATGCTGCCACTTCTGTCATGTTCAGCTCCTGCAAGGAGGCCTAAAGAGGTGCCACAAATCATGCATTTTTCAACAAAGATTTTACAGCAATTTCAAGGAAGAGCAGAGCGACGTGTTCGATCTGTAAAAGAATGATCAGGGAGACAACGGAGGAAAACTCAAACTCAAACAGACACCTGTTCAGGATGCACCATGACAAGTATTTGAGATGCTAATGGTAGCTTAGTTGGACAGTTGATTTCATTACTATAAGCAAGCTAATGAAAATGTTAACCTCAAAAATGGTGCAAGCTCTGGGTCCAAGACATTTGGTTAGTACAAAAAATTTGATTCAAATTTCTGGGTTTATTAGACACCTACAGTGATTCTACCCCAACAGAATTGTTTGAATGGTTTGAAGTAATACAGCTGTCTTCTTTACAATAAACCATAAATTCTAAAACAAATTTATGCTTTTGTGCGGACGCTAACGAATGGGTACAGAGCTTCTTTTTTTAACACACTTTTTTTTGCCCAAGACAACTTTTTACAGGATGCAGAGAAATTAGGTAATGTATTGATTTGTAGCTACATAAAATGATAACTGTAGCAGAATGACATACGGATGTAAGACTCTGGTTCATTACAGTTAGCTAGCTTCCTAAAGTTGACCAAACACACCAGTTTTACGTTAACTGTCACAGCCCTGGTGTCATGCTGTGTGCTCCGCTGCCCAAATAAATATATGATTAACTTAAATGTGCACACTATTGAACTCTTTAGTCTTCAGAAACCAGTGAAGCAGTCACTTGCTGATGTAGACATGTACCTCTGTTTATAGCCGTTTTTCTTTTTTAGCTAGCAAAGCCCTGGTTGTAGAGTCTCTCTGACTGAAACACAACTTTCAAAACATTTGTGTTTTTGCAAATTTGTATCCAGTATCAGCCATGAGTACAAACATTATGTAAAAATAAAATTATCTGAAGAAAAAAAAAAACTCCTCCTGCTTGTTAATTAACTTCTCACCGACAAATTTAACCAAGAGAGGTGCAAACATTGTCACGTCTGGTGAGAATATCGACTCTACTTTATTTAACTGAGAATGAGACCTCAACACAGACAAAAAATTAGGATAAAGGAATAATCAATCTTGTCACAGGAAATTTAATTTTACAACAAAGGTCATGAAGAGGCATCAGTGTAAGCCTGAGACTTTTTCAAAATACGATAAAAACTCCACAGTGTTTTTAAATACATGAAAACATATATATAAAAAAACAAATGAAACCAGACTGACAGGGTAAAGTGAACTAAACACACATAAATGAGCAAAACTAAATTAAGACCAAACTTTAAAGCTAAAATGAAACAAACAAAACCATACAGGCCATTTTCAACAGTGAACACCGGCTGCTGGTGTTAATGGAGATGCTCCTTTGTTGAGTTTCCCTGCTCACTATTGTGTACAGCAGATACAGTCTATCATGGCTACCCGCATCTTTTGTCCTTGCTTTGACCTGCTCTTTTGGCACACAGACGGAGCCCCCCATCTCCAGACCACGCACGCACACACACGCATAAACTCTTGTATGCTGTCCAAACAACCCCCCTCGAGCCTTTGTCTGCACAGTGTACTGGGCCTCTGGTCTGGATTAGTCTGACATTTTTAAGAGAATAAAATTTTATGGACATGCCTGAGGGACTGCACACAGGAAACACAGCGCCGGTAGATTGTTAATTCACCTGCACTGTCGCCTTTCCTTTTAGGCGTTGTACAACTTAAAAATGCATAATTCTGTTTTGCTTATCTTTGTATAACGCTGTCACTGCTTCCGGTATACACTAACATAAATGACTCTACTTGAGGTCTTGTGTTTTTGTATCTGGGCTTTCATACATTGTACCTTTTGTCTGTAAAAGCATTACAAGGCTGCGTGCTCTGTACCCACGAGACATCCATTATGTGATTTGTATTCTCTTGACTTGTACATGCGCCTGTTTGTAATTGCACTTGCTACTGGCAGACACTTATGAGTGGAACTCTATTGAGCTGTACTACTTTAGCCCGCGTAGTCCTTGCAAGGCTGTCTTTGTGTTGTTCATCTATTGCACACTGCCCTTGACGATCAAATAAACACGGCAAGAGGGGGAGGGCGCTACTTCTGAAAGCATGATTGGCGTCAGGACGGATAGCAGCAGAGGCTATAATGAAACCCATAACAATAATCCGTTTAAACGGAGGCTGCCACGGTTTTAAAATTGAAAAGAGAAGGAGAGAGGTGTTGCACAAGGTTATAAGGGAGAGGGGGGGGGGGGGGGGGGGGGGGGGTAGAGATAGCACAGGTGAGGTGAGGTCCTGAAAAGAAAAGTCACAGAGAGCCAAAAAAGGTAAGTGGAATCTGGAATTACAGGATATTGTGTAGCAGTAGAGGCAGTTACGCAGCTGTAGTAGCGGTAGTATTGAGTGATAATAGCATCAATTTAAAGAGAAGAGAAGTGTGAGGACAGAGTCAGTGATACTGGGGCAGAAAGCAAAGCAAAGGAGAGACACAACCGCATAATTAACACCGGCATGCTGCAGCCAATTAAATATTTACAGAGGCACTTCCCTCCGACACCTTGATGATGAAGAGCGGCAGCCCAAGGATTATCAGATGCTGGGGGCTTCAAGCTGGAGACAAGGGGTTGGGAGTGTGGGATTAAACATTAACCAGTGCAGATATATCCCTTTCTCTTCCTCGTCTGATCCCATTAACTCTGAATGGCCAAAATCCAACCTCGCGTCCACCCCACTAAAGCCCCTATCCCCACCACCGCCCTCCCTCTTCAACTTCCTTCTTCCACTCATTCAGCTGCTCTGTTCCCTATCGATAGAATCCCCGACTCCCCTCCTGACTCCGGCACCACCTGCCAGGGATGGAGCAACAGGAGAGCAGGAGGAGAGCGATGGTTGAGGAGTGAGAAACCACCTGGACGCCTCGCTCGCACCGCACAACAAGATGGATATGCAGGTCGCCTGCTTTCCACAATCTCTGCTGAGGCAAAATGGATGTCAGCAGGATCCCACTTGACAGGAAATCTAAGAAATGTCACAGAAGTCATGGTGGATGAATTGTTTTGAGACTGTCTGGTAATGTCATTTTTCTTTCTGCTCGGACAGAAGATATTTTTTCCTGTTGAAGGAATGCAGTTGAATGACTGAAATGAATTTTCAGACTGCGGTTTATTTTGAAATTAACTGTTCTGGTGAGCTCGTTCTTAGGCATCAAGAAGATTAGTTGGCTGCTTGTCATTCAATGTCATGTATTTATTAGGCCCCCCAAAATATTCTGACACGCATTCAGCTGCTCAGGATTGGCACAGAGAGGAGTTTTAAAATATAACTCATTTTGAAATGTGATTGCATCATGCAAAGGAGAAAGATCACAGATATTCTCTTCTCTAAACTCCAGACAACAAAATATGCACTGCTCAGTTGTATTAAGTTTAACTTAAGTCTGTCAAGGGGGCAATGTAACAGTCCACATGATCTTGTAAGATCACACAAACATAAAACAGACTGACCACAACCGGTTTCCCTCATAATTTGTAGACTGAAAAAGTTCTGATATTCAGTCTTCAGGAAGAACCATGAGGTGAAATGCTTTCAGTTTATGCTGAGTCAGCATTTCCAATGTGGTGATTGCCCCATCATTGGGCTTCAAATCTTTCCAATGAGTCAAACCAATTGGTGATGTCACGGGGGCTACATCCATGTTTTATAGTCAATCGGTAAAACTGTGGATCTGTTCTGGACAAACCACAGACGGTGTAAAAAATGGGCGAAATCTCAGTTACATCACACATGAGTTACTGAAAGGCACTGTGAAGCACAGCTGTGTTGGTTGCCACTTGGAAATGCTGACTCCAACTTACTACTGATCTAGGTAACCTAGAAACAGGCCAAGAAGTGGAGCTGAGGCAGACCTTCAGCTTCCTGGCAAACGGCTAAAACATGCCTACCTGTCAGTCAACTTAGCCACACCCCTACATAGGAGTCATATGAAAAGTTCACCCTGTTCAATTGTCAAAAGTGAAGAAAAACAAGGCATGAAGACCAAAACCATTGTTTTGTACCTGACTGTAAACACGTTTAGTTCTGCTGTAAAACTGCACATTTCAACACTGGGTGTTAAAAGTGACTCTCTGGCTTTTGGAGCCAGCCTCTAATGGACTCTTGGGAAACTGCAGTTTGTAGTTCCTCTGCATTGGCTTGATTTTTGGGACCACTCAGTGCAGCCACAGTTGTTCTCCTTGGGTATTATTGGCCACAATAATGCTAGTCTGAGCCTGGATTTACAACGCTCGATCTAAGAAGCTTGCCAAAACCATCAACAGCTACAAAAAGCGCAGCATCACCCTCGAGTGTCTAACTTGGCCTCACCACAGATGTGACATCTGCCCTTCTTTACTGTACACATGCTGCATCTGCAATTCCGCCTCCGGTTGCACTGCTCTTCCCGGCCTCCCCCATCCAGCATCCTTGCACCCCCCCCTTCTCCCCTCCCCTCCTTCCCACCCACTAATCCCTCTTCACACATCAATCAATAGAGCACTGCAGAGTGCACACAGCCATACAGTACTCAATGCAGCAGTTGTACAACTTCAATGGGCAGCCACAGACCTTTACCATCGAATCAAGCGTGGGAGAAAAGCCGAGCGTGCTGAAACCAGGGACGAGCCCCACTCGCGCTGTCTTTTACCCCCCATTTTCTCTGGACTGACGCCTAAACCCCTTAGCACTCTTGAAATCAATACAGTAGTTAAACTGTTACTTCCTTTCCCAGTGAGCACACACACACACGCCCGCCTTACACAAGACCCTGTAGACTCCCCTAAATACACCCTGCACACTGGTAATTTGACAGATTTGTGGGCAAGTGCTGTCACTGCTTTAAGAGGGAAGCTTTAAATACGGATTCACACCAAGCAGCTCTGCGTGGAACATCCTCCGACAATAACAGGCTTTATAAGCACAGCTGAGTTGTAAAGTCGTGTTTTAGTGTTGTATTACAGTAAAAGCACACAGTAAAGTACAATAGATGGATACGCTGAACTTTTTCCAAGATATTAATGCCTCAGCATCATTGTGTTTGTTTCTTCTTTTTACTAGACATCAGGATACAATTCTGTTTTTATGCTGAGGGCTCTCTGTCGAGTTTTCTTGAAAAGAAAAGTTTACTTGCCAAATTACATTTGCATACAGTATTTCCTGCCAAAAACACTGTGTGTATTCTCGATGTCCCACGAATGTGCCGATTTAATTTCATTTCTAAGAGAAGCTTTGCAAAGCCCTGTTGATGTTTAGAGACGTGTATAGTTTATATATCTGTGTATACACTGTCAACATACTTACAGTCATCTATTTCTCTGCTTTTTGCTGTTTTGTTTTCACATCTCCTGATGCTACGCTGCCAGTGACATTGGCAAATCTCAATCTGAGCAAACAAGCGCAGCATTTGTAGCCCTCCAGAAAGACACAGGTGTCGGACCTATTATGCTGGACAATATATTCTTTGTGACTCCAAAAAATTTTTTTATTAAGCACCTTTTATTTGTTTCATGTTTAGAAGGATTCAAAAGCAACTTTGATTCTTTTCATTATGACAACAATAATTTTCTAACCTTGGATATTGTTGACTCTTAGCAGCAAACTTGGAATGAAGAGCTGTCTCTTTGAAGAGCTTGTATTTATAGTTGATATTATTATTATATTTTCATTTTTATTTGTATGACTTATTCTTATGCCTTGTACAAAGAGAGCACAGTTTACCAAGTCAAATTTCTTGTGTGTTCAAGCATACCTGGCCAATAAAGCTGATTCTGATTCTGTCACCTCAGTCTGCAATTCTTTTTGAGAGTACAGATTTGCAAAGATCACATAAACGTTAAAGTGAAATTCCTTTTCTCTCCTGACTTGATCTTTCCAAGATGGGTGCATGTAAATAACCGCAGTCATTGCAGATGTGAGTCTGCAATGTGTCGAGGACACAGCTGCAAAATTAGTCGTTCTTTCACCCACCAGCACTGCCTTTTAAATAGCTTGTGGCTCAGAGGAAGCATCAGCTATTTCTTCCTTCTATGGGGGTGTTTGTATTGCAGAATTGCTATGAAATTACCTGAAACTATGCAAGTCTGCTGGCAAGGCTTGGCAAACAGGAGTACTCAGCTCTCTTTGTTAGTATTAGGGATTTTCATCGGTGACAAATTTTAAAGTCTGTTGAACAGAAATTTAAATTCAGACTTGTCGACTCATATAGTGGTTCAAAGATAAGAGAACACTCAGAAACTATTAAAATGAGCACAATGTGTTGAGCACAGCTAAACATAGACACAGTCACTGTCATGATGAGCTGTGTTATCTTATTAGGCTGAGGTAGAATGCCACTGCTAGTTGGCCATTTATTGAATCTTGGCCAAGGAGAATTGACATGTCCATCAGCAAAGTGATTCTCTGTCACCTCGATTTCGAATATTCTCCTCTTGTGTTCATTTCTATGACTCAGAGTCTGCTGTATGTGCAAAATGTACCTTTGGACGTAAAGTGTGACTCATCATCTGTCAACAGCAATCTGTACAAAGGGTGACTATAGCTTACTGCGCCTCTCTGACCTTGGTTTCTTTATGAACAAAGCATCACTTCTTACTCAGGAGGAGTTGGTCGCCCAGCAGTGGTCCATCCCAACTCAGGAATAGTGGAGAACTCATAGAGGAGAGCAGTACTTTATGAAAATTCTTTCACAGCTCTGATCGAATGGTTACGGCAAGCTCAAGCAGAAAGAGTCCACTTCATCTCTGTTTCCTGGATGAAAATACTGTTACTGGCACTACTCTACAAGTCCACCGTGCTGGTTTACATCCAGGTAGTAGAGCTGGGGAAACAGGCCAATGAGAGCTACAGTTACAGACACAACATTTGAACGGTATTTATGGTCCTACAATGACAAAAATATGAATAATTAGCTTGTTAGTTTATTATTCTGGGGCTGACTAGCAATGATGTTTATACATTTAACTGATTAATCACACACATAGCTAGTGAATGTATCAGGCGTGAGGAGCTGATTCCCCATGCCATGGCCCTGACTCTAAATAAACACAAAATATGTATAACATGCCTTTCAGTCCTTAAAATAATTAAGTCACACTGCTGGGAATTACATCATCCTCTTCAGTCAAAGCCTCTGTGAACATAACCTGAAATATAAAAAAATCATATAGAATATCAAAATTCAATCTTCCATTAAGCAGAAAAAAAAAATCTGAGTGAAAATAAATGTCTAACTTTTAGTTAAGACAGCTTATTTTCCAGTTATGATAACTTCTCAGGAGTGTGTGGGTGTGGCAGCTAATGTTTTCATTGTCAAACTAAACCATGGCCCAACCAATACAACATGGCCCTACACAGAAGGAGTCTGGACAAACCTCACATGTTTGAACCATCTGACTCTGAACCAGAGGACAAAGAAACTCCAGCATCTAAAAATATTTGATTTCATATGGTTTCTGAGTGTTGAGTTACAAATATCACTAACGACTTTTATTACTAAATAGCTCACACTTTGGGGAGTCTGAGACATGTGATGCCTGAGAGAAGCAAAGACTGAAGCGCAGGAAGGCAGAGCATGGCTCCGGGTGCCAAATGAAGCCGTTTGGCTAATCCTTGAGATTTCTGGGCAAAGTTGGTGAACCAGTCTTGGGGGAAATCGGCCTAGCATATGCGGGACCGCTTTAGCATGACTCAACCATGGTTTAACAAAAACATTGCCCACTGTTTCTCCAAATCCATCGCAGTTGGGAAATAGTAGACTGACAAGCTGTCATATAAACTGGTGGATGTGCAGCCGGGGATGGCATACACAATGGCTGAGGGATAAGTAGATAGCTATACATGCAGACATACATTCAGACGGACAGCTAATACAAGCAGTGCATGGGTAGCAAACAAGCTAATAGCAAAGGCGATGAAGAGATGAGTTAGCTCAGATGAAAAGAGCTGGATATAGTGGGAGCAGCATAATGTTGTTGTACAAGTGTGGGCGGGACTTGGCGTGTAATTCTTTGTGACTGGTTAGATACTTTTTTCATAATAAATATAAAAAGGTATAAACCATCTTAACACCTTGTATCAGAACATTTTCAGCAATTTAACTGATAAGATTTCAAAAAAAGATTAAAATTCAGTTCTAATATTGTAATATATTTATTAAAGTTAGGATGTTTTTGTAGATTTGGGTAACCAGAGGCTTTAAACTTTATCAGGACTTGGTTGGATTAACTCATTTTCTGAAGTGATAAGAAAATATAATTGCATCTTTGAGAGGTTATTAATCTGTTTTTCTGTAACCATAAAATAAAACTTTTGTCCAACATTGTACTTCAATGTCAAAATATATAAGACTAAATAATCCAAGGTGAATATGTAGAGTCGCCACATATCCTCTGTGTTTATATGCACTCTGTCATGTGCTGCGAGTCTGAACAAATATTTCCAGCCATGCGGTTAAGCTTCCAGCACAGTGTCGAGGCTTACCCTATAGTTTACACTCAAGCCTCTAAGAGGCTACAATAAAAACAGCAATTACCCAGTGATAGTGACAGGAGACAAAGGAGTGTAATAGCACGGGAGCAGTTACTTTCGATAGGACCATTGGCTGTAAAGTGGGGTCTAAAAAGAATGAGGCATCAAAGAGTCAGCTGAGTGTTGGCCAGTGTTTGAAAAGGATGACCAGGCAATCCAAGCTGCCAGCGGTCACTTATGACACTTTTGAGTAGTAGCACTAATGAGAAAAACAGAGTTGGATGAGTGCCTCAGAAGTACTGCCACTGTTGTTAATCTGGACATTAACTTACACTGAATGTGCTACAGTCTTGCAGTTTTCATCAAAGACAAAAGATTGATGTGCTTAAACCACATTCAGTGAATTTCCAGAATCTCAATGTGGAGCAGAATAAAAAATCTAATTCAGCTTTTGTTTGGAATTTTTTGCATGCATAAGCCTTCAGAGCTCCACCACTGACTTAGCTTATTAATTTTCTCCCCCACCATTCATTTCTGACTGATAATGACATATTTCTGTGGGAATATGCAAAATCTGTAATATACTCAAACAGAGTAATAAGACCATTTATAGCGTTGAGTGAATGGAGCGCAATTAGCCGCTGTCTGAAGCCGCTAAAGTAATGAGCAATCTAAAATAAGTCATTCTTTGTCTGGGCCTTTTTTGCAAACAGCAAAACAAGAGGGAGGAACATTTTGTCTACAGGGGAGCGGCAGCATTTTCACATCAACACACTCATCTCAATAAAAAGCACAAATAACTGAGAGTGCTGCTGGAGTGAGGTGGTTCCTGGTGCAGTCAAACCACATGTCTGTGCCCATGAATTCATGCATGTGCCTATTCGTCAGCATGTTTGTTTGAGTGCACACTTTGAAAGTGTTTGTGGAGTTATCTTTTTCTGTGCGTGTGTGTTTGTGTGTGTGGGCTGGTGTGTTACTCAGAACCACTGGGCTGCTTGTCCAGAGTTTTTACCGGCACCACAGGGGCTGGTAAGAGAGCGAGGATGAAAGGAGGAGATCCAGGTAGGGAGGGAAGGATGGAGGCTCAGAGGGGGGGAGCCGAGAAAGAGATGGAAGAGAGTTGGGGGCAGTAGTGGGGGTGGAGAAGGTGAGGGCCAGAGCCCAGGGGTAAGGTGCTGTCAGGATAATTCACAGCGGCAGCACTTGCTGCAGAGAACAAAACAGAGCTACCTGAGGGAACAGAAATCAGCTAACACCTGCTTAGGAGGGAGCTCCTGAGGGAAGGAATTGGAGAAGGAGGTAAAAAAGAAACAGAGGAGGGAGGTATGCTGCAGTGCACTAAGACGCTGGCAAGTACAGATGAAGTGTGTGAGAGTGTGAGAGTGAGAAAATGAAGGTGCATATGTGTATTTGCAAGCGTGTGTAAATCTGTTTGCTGCGTGCGTGTGTGTGTGACTGCGTGTGCATGCATGTGTGGCTGTTTTCGTGCATGTGTTTGCACACTTCCGTCTGTTTGTGTGCAGTCGGATTCCGCCTGGCTGTGCCCACAGCCATGCTTACAGCTGTGGATGGGGTTCATTTGCATTTTGAATCGCAGCAGCTCTTGCCATTGTTGCACCACCGCTGTGACTCGGCACTGCTAGCTCCCGCACACACGGCCGCCGTGCCAGTTATGCTTGGCTGCAGCTGTGTTGGAGAGCCTGTGGCCGGGAGTCAAACCGCCACCACAAGCTCAGGCTATGGTCTGAAAGTTGAGGGGGAGTTTGGTTGAGGTCATTCCTCCTTTTGTGAATACCTGGTGTTGTCTCATTCAACAAATCCTGGAGCTCCATTTCTTCCTCTCCCTGTGCCCTCTCTCACACCAGATGGCAACAGGATGACACCCTGGCTCGCTTTGGGCATCGCTGGCATGCTGCCACTGCTCAATTGCAGTAAAGCCCCTTCCCATTCCCTTGACAGCGTGATAGCCCTGCTCTCACGCTCCCTTGTTGCTCTCTTCATCTTGCCGAGAAGAGATGAAGTTAGAAATACACCGACTTTGAACACTTTTCACTCGCCCAACCCCTTCTTTCAGCCGGGGTGATGACATGCTTTTGGTATTTCTTTGGAGAGGCTGGTGCATTAGAAAAGAGCAATCGATAGAAAGCCCATTTAATCTTTGCAGCCGAGCAGAGCTGAGAGGGGTCCCCTTGTATGACATGCAGAAAAAAAATACGGAGAATCAAGGAAGGAGAGATGAGGAGAGAGGTAAAGGTGAATTAATGTGTCATGGTCTGTTTGAGGAGGAAACAAGCATGCAGCCTGTTACTCGGGGCTAAGCTAAGCTGTGCGTTTATGTCAGCCCTGGTGGACTGAGCCACTGATGAATCTGCTTGCTCATGTTACTGATGAAGCTGTTTTACCAAAGCCGGAGGCAATTGAGGAATATGAGGAAATCAGGGGCATAACTAAAAGTGTGACAGAAGTAAAGTGTAATTAAATACATTGCCACTGGCTAATTTGCCTTTCATTTATCTTGACACATCAGTTTCTTGTGTGTTTTCTCATTGTGTTTCCTCGCAGTAAGGATTGTATAACTCTTATTGAGGAGGCTATTAATCTTTCAGTGCGCTGTTACAAACATAAACAAATTCCTAAGTCACCATAAGTTATTAAGGGGCCATCTACTCGGAGCTGTTTGAATTGGATTAATGCTCCTTCATGTGGAGCACTGAAAATGATCTCTGGCTCCGCTCTCCCTCATGTGTGAATGAGCTGCAAAAACAATTTTACAACTATGCCACAAGCACACACGAGCAAGGGGAGACTGCAGACATTCCTCATGCATATGCATATCCACGTAAAAAATGCAAAAGCAGGTGTTTCATTCATACATATACAAACATTCTCACTGTCACCTTCACAGTTGTAACTACAGTTTAAGAAAGAAAAAACTGCATAATCATTCATTTTTCACATTTCTGACACTTTTACAAAACACTTCGGAATGAAGGAGCATCAAGACTAAAACAAGTAAATTGAAGTATTAATAATAAAACAAGCAGAGCTGCAGAGATGTATTGCAAATGTCAAAGAATGAGAAAAAATGAATACGCACTGCGTTGAGTCTTGCTCAAGGGAAAACTTACCTAAAGTACAAAAAACTGACACATTTTGGTAGAATAGCCGTCTTTGGAGCTGCAGGATTAACAGGTTTCACAAAGAGTTGCAGTGTAAAACACACCTAAGACTATCATACATCTTCAATTAACACGTCATTAAGTGTTCCAACTCAGCATGCAGACAAGTGTCTCAATGTGTCTCAACCACATCTGTTTTAACATATAATTTCTAACCTTTTTCTTACGCTGTCTCATTATCTTTTTTCACTCGGTGTTGCATCGCCAGCGACTTCATCTGCAAATGACCCGACAAAACATTAACCAGATGTTTGTCCTCCATGTTTGCACAAGAGTCTGGAGCAAAGGATTAATATCATCCCCCGGAGATGTAAGTTAACCTCCTCTAAGACACGCCTGTGCCTGACTCAGTAAATTCAGCGCCTGATTGAGCAAACTGTTTGAACAAAGAGAAGATGTTAGAGAAGATTAGGTGAATATTTCTGAGGAATAAACTTTCCACAGATTTTTTTATTCTGTTCCATAACTTATCATTAATCTGTGATTTCTCTGTGTGTTCCAGGAATTACTTTGCATGTATTGCAGAAGTAAGTTACTTCTTAGTGCTCCCACTTTTCTGCAACCTGCCCAGTCTCTTTAGAGCTATAGTTTTAATGTGGTTCCAAGAATTTTCCTGCTCGAGCGCAAGAGTTAGTAACATTTTTTGAAACCTGCTTTGCATTTTTTTCTATGGAGGCTGAAGTGCCTGCTGAGAAAAGTGATATCTTCAGCACAGCTTAATCCAGTCTACACTGCATTTCTCCTCTTAACTTTTTGGACTCAAACCAAAACTGAAGATTTTTTAGAACAGTAGAACTGAAACATCCCTGCTAAGCATTTTATTCAATGTCGCATCATAATTCCACCAGTAAAAAACACCAAACTGCAAAATGGACAGGGTGTGTATTTAACACCATTAATAATGTATTTTTCCTTGAGGAAGAGCAATATGTAAAAAGGATTATCTGACAGGAAGATGAAGGAATAAAAAGAGGGATAGAGTTGTCAAAGCAGCAGCTCATTCCTGTTTTTAAAAACACCCTTTGTGACCTATACACCTCTAACCCAATGCTCCAGTTCCTTTATAATGGGGTCCTCTCAGTGTAAGGCCTTTATACCCTGCAGGATTTCACACATTGTAAGACTTTTCTTGCTCTGTTCTCTCCTCATTTCTCTTCATATGGTCTTATACAGATGAGTAAATTGCATCAGTCATTTATTCCGTGTCTGGCTGTCAATCTCTTCATTGTTTGCCATAGACTACAGTGTATATTTGCATGATGTTGTAAGCTTGCATGCAGAAGCTCTTTGTACAGATGGTTATGCACAGAGATGTCAAACATACATATGTATTTAAATATGAGAGTTGACTTATTGTTAGAACTTTGTCACTGAACAGTGACTATCTTACTCCAATAAGATAAAACTTTGATTTTTTCAAGCTATACTGTGACTTAAAAAGTTTGCAAGTTGGCTTTCTTTATAAAGCTGTACAAAGTCACAAACAAACAAAGCAAAAGAGGAAGCAATTGGCTTAACCATGTTTGTGTCACCCTTAAATTTGTGCATATCCGTATGAGTGTCTGACATAGAGCATAAATCAGCACTGAGAATTTTCCCCGTACTCTGCGCTCAATATTTTTTCTTTCTGGAAGCTT
The DNA here is from genome assembly GCF_009762535.1 of Notolabrus celidotus. Lineage (NCBI taxonomy): Eukaryota > Metazoa > Chordata > Actinopteri > Labriformes > Labridae > Notolabrus > Notolabrus celidotus. The sequence continues at coordinate 8,477,348 of NC_048283.1, read as the reverse complement.
ATACTGATAAAGACCTAACGCTGCAGTACCACCAGAAATCATGAGAGTGGTGTCGAGCAGTGTAGCCAACTGTTCAAGCTAGCCCAGCAAAATATAATGAAGAAGAATACTTTGATTGTGAGGGTTGGTTAGAAGCTATAGATATACGTATAAAGTTACCTTGCCTGGGCACAGGGACATAGGACAGCTGGGCAGAGATCAGATGAGAACTGAATGTTGGTTGGAGTTGAGGAATTGTTCAACGTCCATCCCAGTGGAAAGGATGAGTATTTTTATACAAAAAGGAAGCTGAGCCTTTGAGGGGCAAGATGTATGCTCAGCTAGCTAGCTTACTGACAAACTGTGGTATATTTAGGGGAATAGAGAGAATAGAAAGTTACAGTTTAGGTGAAAGAGAGATCTTTCCATCATGACTATCTATCCTTGTTTCTGTAACTAGTTAAATATTGATATAACCAGCTCCTTTTTGTATTTGGTTACAGCCTCAGAACAGTATTAGATGAATGACATTAGCTGAAGTTAGCCTTAGTCATCTTTCTTACTGTAAATTTCGAAGCATGCATCTTGAAAACACAAACATGAACCCAACTGAGCAGCCAAACAAGCTCTGACTGACTTTGCTATAGTCTTACTTCCTCAAAACACAGTACAGAATCACCGCTATGTCTATTTTCATAAACTGGATCTTGACCGGGACACTTTCTGTTTCCATTTAGCCCAGCTTAGCCGTTGTCTTTAATCACAATAGTATGTGAAAGTGGAAATCTAGAGGAAAAATAGGATCCCTGATAAAGATTTGTTTCAACAAACAAAGTATTTTAATCATTGTTTTAGCTAGCTTTGTTTAGTAAGCTTAATTAGCTAGCTAGCAACAACAGTCCGCAAAATCAATGTTAGCTTAACAGAAATGACTAGCATACATTTATCTTTCTCTGCTTGACATCAAATACTTTTAATTCATTCTGAAATAACTCAACTTTTTAAGACATCTATATCTCCCACAGTTGCAGAGCAAAGCAGGTGTAGCAACTTTAATCATCATTTTAGCTATTTCTTCTTCCTGATACATCACCCATCCCCTCAATTCCCATCTTGACCTCACCTGTCTCCTCTTTTCTCTCCTCCTGCCACCTTCTTTCAGCTCTCTTCCCACCACTGTCCTCCATACCTCCCTCTTTTCTTATCTTCTCACCCCTTTGCTCATCTCCTCTCGCCTGCAATGCCACAGTTGATCTTCTCCACCCTCTAATTCAGCAGCTTATCTGAGCATACAAGTTCCACAAAGCTGCATGATCCCTGTCACCTCGCGGCCCCGTGGGAATCATGAGTCAGTGCTGCAGATAGATGACAGCGTAAGGGCTGGATGGAGGGGGTTGGGGTGAGCGAGGGTGGGAGGTTGAGGAGGAAGAGCTGTTGAGAAGGAGTGAGAATGCAGAAGGAGAGGAGAGAGAGATGCAGTGAAGTGCAGAAAAGCGGGCAAAGATAATATAAATCTGAGGGATCACAAACAAAATAACCGCTGTGAGATGGAGAGACAAAAGAATCCTGTTAGATGAGCAGGATAAATCCATCCACCCGCTGAGTTTTCAAGTTCAGGACCTTTGCTGCATTTAATCGTCTCTCATACACTTCCTGTCACATATCACTGCAGATTATATCAAAAAGATCATGAAGTATTCTAAAGGCAAGCAAGGGAGAAACAAAGCGGAGGTAGGTAATGGATTCAAATTAAAAAAACATCATGAGAAAGTGAGTGAGAGACACAACTCCCCTGATAAAGACAGAGACAGACATTGTTAGAGATTTAGTACAGATGTGTCACACAAATCCTGATCTTTAGTCAGAGTCTGACAGGCACAAAGAACATCTTGCTGCCACACAGAGCCCCCCTGTGAGCCCCCCTCCTCCTCCTCCTCCTCCTCTTCCTCATCATCTCCCCTCTCCTCAAGCTTCTCTCTCTGTTATCATTTCCTCTCTGCCTCGTTTCTCCTTTTGCTTCACTCCATTCCTCCTGTTTTTTTCTCTTTAGCTCTGCCTCATCTCTCGTCTGCCGCTCTCTCCAAGCACATCAACCTTTTTGACTCTATTTTCAAAGTCCCACTCATTCCTTCAGCTCTCCCTCTCCTTTTACGACTTTTCTACATTCTTTTGAGAGAAATGTGTCATTAAAATGCTTCAAAAAACGTTTCCGCTGCCCCGTCCGCTCCTGCCCTCTCGGTCCCCCTCTCTTTCCACCCGTCTCTTTCTTTCGCTGTGTGTCACTCTCCTGGTGGATTTTCTGCTGCTCGTCTCTCTCCACTAATGAAGTTTGGGCACTTTGCAGCCACAGATGTTGCAGCAGGCAGCCGCTGGCGACAGGGCCTAGCTTAAAAAAACGGGATGAAAAGAGGGAAGAAGCGCTACAACCATAGACTGTCTGCCATCACCTCTTTTAAAAGTCTATAGAAGCCAACACACCTACAACCTCACCTCTTCCACTTCATGTGGAATGGGGATACTGGCATACTAAGTCACCCAGCCATAGACACACATCACCTACTCTCCTTTAATGTATTTTTACTTTTTGCTCTTCTCTCAGAGATCCCTCACCACCCATCCCTTTTTCTCAGTGCCTCTCTGGTTAATTGAAAATCCTTGTTACTATCTAGCAAGCTTGAAAACTCTTTATCCGAAGGGAGCCTCAGGCGAGTTAACCAACACCAAAGTTATGTTTCAGTCCCAAACTTTTCAACAAGCACCACCCTTGTCTTTTGTTTCTTTTATTTTCTATTTAATTCTCACACCTTGCAGAATTTTATGCTTAATTAAGTCTGCCCTTGGTCTCTGAAAGCTTAAAAAAAAAGCACCAAGAGTGGGTGAAGGCACTCATTATGGAAGTCTACAAAAGGTGACAGTGGCAAGGAAACAAGGTTTGTAAAAAGTATGTTCTCAGGGAGAAACCATCCAAGGTCTTAATGAAAAATCTTCTAAATTGAAAAATCTGTTGAGTGTCTATTGGATTTTTGTGGATTTGTCTATCAGAGGTGATTACATCCAGTTACATAAGTAATTTCTGACAGGAGGGAACATGGCATTCTGTAATTTAGTTAGGCATAAACATGCATATGTCGGCCCCCTCAAGGGGTGGCAGAGTAAAGCTGATGAGTCACAAGGGGATTTAAAGGATACAATAAGACAGAGCATCATTTGAGTTAACGGTGCATTACATTATATCTGGATTAAAGCAGACTCTTGCCTCTAAGGCCTCCATAACTGTACATGAAATAACCCGAGAAGCAAAAGCAATACTTTGTTGTAGCTTCCCTCAACTCATTGACATTTAACAATGGGCTGCGAGTAGATGCAGTATTGTGATGATGTTGCACTAGATAATGAACAGGTAGAGAAGGAGCCACAGACTTTTAATTTGAAGGTCATGGATTATTTGATTTTGAATCATTCTGTGTTATTGCACGTACGCAAAAAAAACCCAAAACATTATTGCTCAATAACAAGAGGCAGGATTATACAGACTTGAGAAGTAAATTAAGCAGTGACTAACCACTGACAAAAAATGTGCAGGAGGAGCCAAAAAACACAAAGGGCTTGTCAAGTGGCCCACATAATGAGAGACATTCAACATAAGGATGAAGTGGTACAAGTTTAAGACACAACTAAAGACAAATCATAAGGACGAAGAAAGAAAAACAATCATAAATAATAATAAAAACATGGAGAATATACAGTATCTGACAAAAGTGAGTACACCCCTCACAATTCTTCTAAACTGATGCACAAGAAAGCCCGCAAACAGTTTGCTAAAGACAGCAGACTAAGGACATGGATTACTGTAACCATGTCTTGTGGTCTAATGAGACCAAGATAAATTTATTTGGTTCAGAAGATGTTAAGCGTGTGTGGGGGCAACCAGGTGAGGAGTACAAAGACAAGTGTATCTTGCCTACAGTCAAGCATGGTGGTGGGAGTGTCATGGTCTGGGGCTGCATGAGTGCTGCTGGCAATGGGGAGCTACAGTTCATTGATGGAACCATGAATGCCAACATGTACTGTGACATACTGATAACGACCCCAAACACACCTCCTAGAGGGCCCCTGCTTTGCCAAAGAAGCTGAGGGTAAAGGTGATGGGAGTGGCCTATCATGTCTCCAGACCTAAACCCTATTGAGCATCTGTGGGGCATCCCCAAACAGGAGGTGGAGAAGTGCAAGGTCTCTAACATCCACCAGTTCTGTGATGTCATCATGGAGGAGTGGAAGAGGATTCCAGTGGCAACCTGTGAAGCTCTGGGGAACTCCATGCCCAAGAGGGTTAAGGCAGTGCTGGAAAATAATGGTGGCCACAGAAAATATTGACACTTTGGGCCCAATTTGGACATTTTCACTTAGGGGTGTACTTACTTTTGTTGCCAGTGGTTTGGACATTAATGGCTGGGTGTCAAGTTAGTGGACAGTAAATTTACACTGTTATACAAGCTGTACACTGACTACTTTACATTGTGTCAAAGTGTCATTTCTTCAGTTGCGCCCCATAAAAATATATAATTAAATATGTGCAGAAATGTGAGGGGTGTACTCACTTTTGTGAGATACTGTATGTAGAAATGATGAGGATTAGGATTATGCTCATAATCAAATTTGCTTTCATGATATCATCTGGATTTCACTCAGGATTAGACCCAAATAAAGTTGCATTGCTCAACTGACCGAGCAAATGTGTTTGGCTTGTTTCTTAAATAACTTAAAGCGAGTCCAGTTTCCAATGTGACTTGGTACACTGCTCCTGCAGTGAGGTCCTCTGGATCTAATGGAAAATGAGTGGATTAGCATTTCCACTAGGACCTCTATTACCTTTAATTACTGTGGACATGTGGCATAGGGGGTAAGTCAACATCCCTTTGAGGATATTGCAGGGTTACAGCAAAGAGTGCGGCATACTTTTACTTTTTGCACCGCATTTGCTGCATATCAGAGGGGATTTTTTTTCATGAGGAGGCAGGCATTCTCGCTCCTCTCTGCACTTTCATTGTTCTCCTGTTAAATGTATGAAACTAACTATGGAACTATGCATGCCAAAATCTCCCAGAAATAGGGCGGTGTGTTGACATGTGTGAGTGTACTACTTGTGTTTGCGTTTGCTAGCAAATGCAATTAGTGACTTTGCTCATGAAAACGTCAAGGCGTAGAAAGTATGCCTGTGAGAGAAACCCTGTGAATGTTTTGTTTTCTATAATTTCAAGTTGCTGCTACTCCTGGTAGAGGAATAAAATGGTTGAAAACGATACTATAACTGCAACTCAACTTTCCATGAAAACACAACAGAGAGTGTTGAGAGGGGCGGCTGTGGTTCAGTTGGGAGAGTCGGTCGTCTTAAGGCTGATTTATACTTCTGCATCGAATCGACGGCGTAGCCTACGCCGTAGGTCCGCGTAGCTCCCGTACCTACGCAGAGGCCTACGCACGTAGCTGACGTGCACCTCCTCCAAAATGTAACTACGCTTAGAGCCGACGCGGACCGCAAGCTCTGTGATTGGTCCGCTCGACGGCTTTGTCTTTCCCGCATTCACAGCACTTCCGGGATCCCGGACATCGGCCACACATCGGCCGTGTATTTCATCTCCTCCTCTCTATTCTTCATGTAATCATGTCTGTATGATAAACAGCAACATGTATCAGCTGTAGATTAACAGAACACGCTCTGAATCGATGTGGAAAAGTAAACAGAGATCGTAGCAGGACCGGAAGCAGGCGACCGGCTATCAGAGAGACCGCACTGCGCTCAAGTGTTTCGGAGGAGAATTGCTGCGCGACACGGACGCATCGACGCACAAGTATGTGGGGCTCATGTCCGCGTCAGCCCCTGCTGCGTAGGGGCGACGCAGAAGTATAAATCAGCCTTTACAATCATAAGGTTGGCGGTTCGATCCTAGCTCCGTCAGTCACATGTCGAAGTGTCCTTGAGCAAGACACTGAACCCCAAATTGCTCCCGCTGTTGTTCAGCGGTGTGTGAATGTGTACAAAGATCAGCTAATACTGATGGTTCCTTACATTTGCAGCCTCTACCATCAATGGGTGAATGCGACGAGTAGTATGTAAAAGCACTTTGACAGACTAGCAAAGCGTTATATAAGTACAAGTCCATTCTGGTCCAGTCATTCTTACCTGAGTCAGGGCTACCAGACATTGCTTCATTTTAGGGAATCAGAAAGTAGTGACAGTTGGGATCCACTGATTTAAATATTATTACCCAACTTGGTTAAATCCTTGATTCTTATTGGTCTACATTTCATAACAGCGGGGAGAAATTCTCAATAGCAAAAGTGACAATCTGACAATCTGAGGAGTCCAAAAATGCAAGTTTCTGTCTCAGTCTGGTCCTGATAGCCGGGAGATAATGACAGTTACCAGGCACAGATGTGAGAGCAGCCTGAGGAGTTATTGGGTCCCAACCATCTCTGATAGGGAAAAGTGGAGCAACAGCCTGTCTTGCAATCCAGGCAACAGCAGCAGAGCTGGTGAGAGCATCTGCAAGTTACTTAGAGAGTCACTCCTCGTGAGATAAGACCCCTCTGCTTTGCGCCAGAGTCCTGCTGACCCTATCAGGATTCTAATTAGCATAAACACCTGTTCACCACACATTTATCTTAGTTATCTGAAGGCAAAAGTGAAGGTATGCATACCAAATCACACAATTTGGTGGATAACTTTCTACACCCAGAGTTAAACATTTTATGACTCAACATTTTTGAGTGGAAAGTTAGAAAAAATGAAATCTGCTTAAAGAAAAAAGTCCTCAGAAACTCAAATATTCTATTAAAGATATTCTAGTATCCATATACATTTCAGCATAGTTGTATTTTCCCAGTAATATTTAGTCGCCCAGACTTAAGACTTAAGTCTGCTCTAACACGGTACTTTACATAGGGGGGACATCAGAGAGAGGACTGTGTACTTAGAGTATCTTGTGTGGGCGTTCCCATATGTCAGCACATCCTGAGGTAGCACTGAATGATTTATGAATAGTGGGAGATTTTACATGCACTACTCCACACTTTTCTATGTAACCTCTGTAGAGAGCTATGTATAGCACCAATGGGTGTATAGGTTAATTGTGCTAACTCAAGGGCATCCCAGCTGTGCAGCCCTGGAGGGTTCTACAACTTTACATTTTAAGGCCAAGTTATCCTCCCCCCTCCAAATCCTCCCTCTCTCTCCCTTTCTCCAATTTTCTCACTCTTTTTGTTTCTTTACCCTCCCTTTTTCTCCCCTCTGCAAACAAACTGCCTCGTCATCATCACCATCTCCCCTGACAACGCTGGTTGCTTTCACTGCCCCAGGTGAAAGCTGTTCTCCCACGCAGAGGTCACAAGTTCAAGTTCTCGGTCTACTCCCAAACTTTTTTTGGGAAAGTGGGCAACATCACCTTGCTGTGCTTTTGTACTCCTGACATTTTAGACAAAGTACTTTTGATAAAAAATGAAGAGAAAAAAAAGACTAGACTCAGGGGTTTTTCTGGATGTGCAGAGAGAAAGCACAGCGAACTGATGTCGGCTTGATGTTGTATCTGTCCTCTCTGGGTGTTACACGATTTCCTGTAGGGCTGCTGTACTCTTTCAAATCTCACACTTCTTATAGAGGTTTATTGGTTGAGTCTTATGCTGGGACGTTAACAAACATGTTATATAATAATATATTTAATATTTTTCTTATATAATGTGTTTTACACCTCTTTGAAGAGAACATGGTGCTAATTACTGCAACCTTCAATCACAGTTTTCAGTGTGGAAAAACTGAGCAGTGGGCTGTTTGGATAGAAGTTATGTACAGGACTTACCTGCAATACTGGATCTAACTGTTAGAATACATACATAGAATGTGCATGTATCCACATAAAATACATAAAAAAAACATGCATACATACACACACATATCTTAGCATCATCTGGTTCAACTTCCAGAAATAAAATAAACAGTAATGCTCCACACAGGGCTATCCGTTAGGTCTTGGGCAGCATTTGAGGTAGTCTGGGATTATTGCATAAAGGGAGTCTCTCTTGTTTGTGAGTCAAAAAAAGCCAGAGGATGTCCCAGATACAGAGTGCAGTACTGTGAAAAGGGTTGTGTACGTTGTTCGTCAACTTATTTGATACGCGCCTCTTTTATATGTAACTCTAGCGAAAGTTCGGACAGGAAGACTATAAAAGCAATCACAGCAGTTGTTTAACTCTCCTCTCCCTCGTTCAATAGCTCACCCGCTTCCAGCTGCACGCTACAGAGCTGTCATTGGTTAATCAGCAGCGTCTGTCATCCAATAGCTCAGTGGCACACCCTTATCCTCAGCCTATTAACTTTCTGCTGTCTTTTTAAATGTGTCTCTCTCTCCAGCTAGAGGCATCCCTCCACCTCCCCATCTCCACCTGGTCTCCGCAAAGTCTTCAATTCCTGGAATTCATCAACCACCACCACCAGTGTCTGGACTCTTGGGGGATTTCCTCTGCTGCCAAATTCACACATCCTACGCTCACAAAATTATCCCCATAGAGTCCTGCCAAAGATTTCTGTCAAGTTTCATTGTTCATTAAGTTGTAATAAATAACCTTTAATCTTCAAATTGTGTCTCTCCTGATTGAAATGTTGTTACAATGTCTTTCGACCTCTTCTCCACAGCAGACGCTATAGTTGGCGGGTGCAAGCCAGACTAAAGCAAACTGAATGATCCCAAAGAAACCAGATGTTTCCCAACTTCAAATCAGAGGACTGTAACATGAGAGGTGACTTCACAGGCTATAAGTAATAGTGTTGTAAACCATGTTCAAATGACGATCATTAAAGGTGACATATGCTCTTTTTCATCAAAATATATTGGTCTCAGAGGTCCCAAGAACGTGTCTTTAAAGTTTATGCTCAAAAAACACTTTGAAATCAGATTTTGGCATGCCTGTAAACCCCTTTTTTTCAGCCCTGCTCAGAACAGGCTGTCTTCTGTGTCTGTGCCTTTAATAAGACTGAGCTCTCTGATCACGCCCCCTCAGAAAGTGGATGTGGCCTCGGCTCTCCAGCATGTTGATCTAATGTTTACATGTTGGCTGAATAGACACGGCTGCTCACAGACCCGCATTACTTCAACCCTCTGAATTTGATCCTGAATCTGATCCTGATGGAGAGGCGCCTGCAGCAGGACCTTGCTGAAGGATTGGTCACAGATTTAGTGTTTCTTGTTGTTTTATTTGTCAGTATGTAGAAGTGTGTCTTGGTACACAGCAACGAACATGTAGCTATGTGGCTATGCTAACTAGCGCTAGCACTTTTCCATGAAAAATAAAAATCATCCACTAGATCTTCAAATCTGCAGACGTGGGGAGTAAAACTGACCTTTGTGTTTATTAAGACAGCCTACAACTAGCATGCCTCCCTCCTAAGCTCCTTGTTAGCACACATTTGTGCAGGTAATGAAAAACGGAGGAGGACTTGAGTTGTATTTCATACAGTCAATGGGCTGAACAAGCTCCGAGCTCTGACTTCCGTTACAGACCGGATGGCATTATGACGTATGAAAAACACAGAAAACTGAAACAGCTTGTTTCAGCACACATTTACAGAAAGGTGGAAAAATCAAAACAGGGGCAGAATGGATTTTTTTCATTTTTCGGGGAGTTTGTAGACATGCCAGGGACACATATTTCAGGTAGAGAACCATTAAAAAGTTGATTTTGCATAATATGTGACCTTTAACTGATGTCATGCTAAGGGTAGGAAGCTCAAATGTTTTACTGCTGTGTTCATGAGTGGTGAGCGGAAACCCTGCCACATTCTGAGGTAAGTCAACTTTTGTTAGTCCAGTAGCTTCCATCAGAAAACAGCTACTGTCACCATTCAGCAACTTCCCAGCTAACATGCAGTTTTAAGGGGCCTACAAAGGAAAGGTGTACAGTATATTCCAGAGACTAGGCTGAGGTGTAACTTCTGGAAGAGGCTACTGATTCACTGAATCACTTTCCATCAATAAAATGTGAAATGGAGAACATTTCTTTTAATGCTTGTTTCATTCAGTTAACCTACAAGTTACATACAATAAAGAGAAGTAGCAATTCTGTTGATCCTGTTAACATATTGTTCTTGTCATATGTTTAAAAAACCCATTAACTAAATACAAATTTAACGTGGGGCGCTGGTGGCCTAGCGGTCTAAGCGCCCCACATATAGAGGCTACAGTCTTCGTTGCAGGCGTCGCCGGTCGACCATTTCCTGCAGGTCTTCCACCACTCTCTACTTCCCACTACTATCTACTATCTAATAAAGGCAAAAAGGCCAAAAAAACCCATAACTTTAAATACAAAGTTAAAACTGCATAAACAGTGGTGATGTTTGCTGATTTGCATCAATCATCTAAGTAGAGGGTTATTGAAGGACCAGTTGGTAGAATTTGGCAGGATTTATTGACAAGTCCAATATTCACATGTGTGTTTTGTTAGTTTAGGATAACTGTAAATTCCTAACTGCTGAGTTTTGTCCCCTCAGAATGAGTCCTTCAAATCTGCAGAGGAAGCAAAAACCTGGCTCCAGTGAATGCTTTTCGTATTTTTCGTGAGTTTATGATTTGGTTGCAGTCTTATGGCTCGATAGCACTAAATCCTACACCTCGGCCTCTAAAAGGGCAAAGGGTTTAGCAAATCTCCCACTAGTTTACAAATCTGTAACACCTCAGGATATCTTCCTTCATACTTTTACTGACCTAAACACAACTTCACCGTCATGGGAGCTGCCTGCTCGTCTTCTCTCTGGCTCTGATTAAGATATCATCCTCCTCACTCGCTCATACAGTCCTTGTCCTTCCCACTTCCTCTCTCCCTGAGGAATAAATAAACCACAAAACAACTTTGCTCCAACTTTTTTTTCCTCCTCCAAATCATCTCTCATCATTGCTGTTTCTCCCCCTTGTTTTCTCCTTCTCCGTCATTCCCTGAGGTAGGCGGCGGTGCGGGGGAAACTGACAGCCATCATTGCATCGTTTGTCGGCTGTGCTGCTAATCTGCATGGCGTTAATAATTGATTGAAGCCTCCAACCACAGATCTCTGATGGACTTTCTCCCCCCCCTGCATCTTTCTCTCTTTTTTTCTCATCCTTTCCATCTTTTCTACCCCGCCTCTAAATATACTCCCACTTCACTTCCCCCATGCTATCATGATGCATCTCTCTCTCTCTCTCTCTCTCTGTGTCCTCTCTCTCTCTCGATGAGTCTACTGAGGCATCCTAATTCTTTTTCTCATACTTTCACTCTCTCTAATACGCACCCAAACACACCGTGGGCCTCCTCTCCCTCACCGTAAAACCTTTACATCTCTGTCGCAGCTTTTCATCCACCTGTTCAGTTTTTCAGATGAGCCTTTTTAAGTTGTTCAGCTGTCTCTGCCGTGCGAGGTGGCTTTTTGTATCCCTCCTCCAACAAACAACGAATGAACAATGCTGTGTCAAAGGCTCGCCACCTGTCCTACTGTAGGCAGCAACACGTTACAAACACACACAAGGGTGCATATACACACTCACGCACACACACACTCACGCGGATGCAATTTTTAACTTGACAACATAATCCTGCCATGCTGCTGTCGGTGATTTATGAGACCCAGTTAAAAGGATGTGAGGGTTCTCTCTTCCCTTCACCTCTCTCTCTCTCCCTCCCTATCTCTCTCTTATTTTATATCTCCAAACAGCGTGTGTGCATGTGTGTGTGTGTGATTGCGTGTTATAAAAAGAGGGGGCCCCATCTATAGAAGAAGCAGGGCGAATCAAGTCACAAGCATCCCCCCTCTGTGATTTCTAAGCACAAGCTTTTGCACTAAAGCTCTGCAGTGCTCATCACTCACCTGCACACACACCAGCAACCCTAATGCATGCAGTGTCATAAAAGCACACATTAACAGAAAGATGTCATGCACACACACACTGTTACTCCAATCTGGCCTGCTGATTCCTGCTCCCCAAGGTTGCTTCATATGGATTTAGTCTGGATTTCCCCCCAGGTGAGGCAAGAAACAGCCGCAGGGTTCCATACCCTCAGCAGCCCTGAAGGCCTCAGGTTCGGTGTGGCAATTAGTTTCTGAATTAACTGCATATGATATTAGTCAACAACCTTAAGGTAACTCATCCAGCTTTGTTTTTTCTTTTGTTTTTTCAGACCTGTCTGACCTTTCATCATCAGCTTAACTTTTGTTTTCCTGCAGCAGGTGACATTTTGTATATCTTATCATTAATATTGCAGCTCTATGACACAAAATAATGTTATTTCCCTTACTCTGTTTTTTTCTATTCTCTTTATGTAGCTCTTTAAACCTTTCGCAAAGATGTTCCAACAATTAAGTCATCCATCTTCCTGGCTTAGTCTTTTTTTTTTTGTTTAGCCTGTCTGTGCTATTAATGAAAACTGTAAAGTAGCAAAAGCTGCCTTTGAATGTGTTGCAGTTCTTTTAATATAGCTCAGACGCTGATTATATAGTTCCTGATTCAAATCAGTCTGGCACTCTCAGGTGCTAAATAATACAAAGGTCTTGTTTATTGAAGTCTTCTACGTTTTTGCTGCTTTTATTGAATGGAAAGAGGATTCAGATTATTTTGCCATTGTACACAGAGTTTTCAAAATATATATATTTTTACTGATCTCTGTGGAAGATTCAAATACGACAACAGAGAAGCAGGCGCCTGATAAGAATGAAACAAACTGAGATCTCAAGAATAAATTTGCAAAATTATGAGAATAAAGTTGTCATAATTTCCAGCTTTGGTTAATCTATTTGACAAATTACACATAGTGATATCAGAATAGAAGCCAGCACTACAACTCATAGTGATAAAAATAGCGACAGGCTAACGTTTACTGTCATCCATCCAATTCAACATCGGCAGAGAGCCGGTGTTGCTAGGTGTAGCAACATGCATGACTTGACAACACCTTGACACCTGTATTCATCTACTCTGTATACTGACTGATCTGAAGCGATGTTTCATGCATTTGTCCACATCAAACAAACAAATGAATAAAAAAATAAATAAACCCACAACCTATTTTCTTGATAGTTTAATGAGCTGACTTTATTTGGAGACAGCTTCCCACAATGCAAAGTCTGACCCATATGCATATAATTTGTTTACCTATGCAGGGGGAAAAGGAGGCTGCAATGTAAGAACTGCTCTCCAATGGTGTGCACTTTGGCCCATCTTACAAGATTGCAGTGTGAACACAAAAAGGCTCAGGGGAAAAATGCAAGAGTGTATCATTTCATTGTCTCAACTGTAACAAAGCAAAGGAGCTACAGGTGTGAGAGCACCTTCAGACAACTCAAATACTACAAGCGGTCCTTCAGAAAGAAAACGTATATATTTAGCACTTGACCTCGTCACTGTTATCTGTATTTCTTTCTTCTTTTTTTCTTTAAAGTTATATTTTTGGGCTTTTTGCCTTAGTGATAGTAACGCTGAAGAGAGACAGGAACTGTGGGGAGTAGAGAGTGGGGGAAGACGTGCAGAGAATGGTCGCGGCCGGGAGTCAAACCGACAACCTCTGCAACGAGGACTATAGCCACTGTATGTGGGGCGCTTTGACCGCTAGGCCACCAGCCCCCCTTTATCTGTATTTCTGCACCATTGTGGAAGCTGTTGCTGTATTTTTTTTTCACCTCACTGTTTGTATGTTCACCAGCATAACATTGTGACCACCTGTCTAATATTGTTTAGGCTCTCTTGTGCTAGGACATAGACTCCACTAGACCTCTGAAGGTGTGCTGTGGTATGCAGCACTGAAATGTTAGCAGCAGATCCTTTTTCATGGAAGGTGCAAGGTTAGACCTCCATGGATTAAAATTGGTTGGGAACTTGGGGGTTTAGAGACCTGAGTCAGCACAGTTGTGATCCTCCAGGCCATCTAATTCCATTGCTCTGTGCTCCAGTTCTGATGCACATGTGCACATTGTAGGTTGTTCAACTTATGGGCAGGGGTCATCAGGGGCACCCGGACAAGTCTGCAGCCATGCAGCCTCATGCAAAAACAAACTGTGATGAACTGTGTGTTCGGACACCTTTCTATCAGAACCAGTATTAACGTTTTTAGCAGTTTGAGCTCAGTAGCTCTTCTGCAAGATCAGACCACACAATGCAGCCTTCATTCCCCACAAGCATCATAAAGCCTTGGCTGCCCATGACCTTTATGCTGGTTTTCCAGTTATCCTTCCTTGGACTTATTTTAGTAGGTACTGACCCCTGCAGTCCAGGAACACCCCACAAAAGCTGCAGTTTTGGTGATGCTCTGATCCAGTCAAAATTTGGTCATCAGAGCAACCCATGACATTACAATTGTCCAAGATCCTGCTTCCAACACATCAACTTGGAAGACAAGATGTTCACTTCCTGCCCAACATATCCTAAGAGATGCCACTGCAAAAATATGATCAATGTGATTGAAGTCCCCTGTCAGGGGTCACAATGTTATGGCTGGTGTAATTAAATGTTTGAATAAATGTGCTTTTTACTGTAATGACAACATGACAGTTTAAACTTTACCCCAATCAATTAACATTAGGTAATATCTTTTTTATTTTATTTTTTCACAATAAATATTTGTGTATTATCAAATTACAAACTTAGACACAAAGCCAGACCTTTGGACAGCACTGGTGGCTTCCGGAGCCATAGTCAAAGCATAAACGAGAATCTCTTCTGTGCTGTACACTATGATAAATGCTAGGAATGAAAAGGATTGATAGGAGCTTGATTTTGCTTCTGTATCTCCCCTGCAGGATGGTACAGTCCAGGTTTGGAGTTTCCAAAGCCCAGGTACATGAATGCTGTGTCCTTCTGCAGCATTTCACAGCCACACAATCAATCTCTTCGTTCCTCATAGAAACACTGCACACATACATGTTTTCTTCACACTCACACACACCTCTACCCTGCAGACACATAAATTCATAATGACGTCTTAAGGCAGTCATCCAGAGCAACGTAAACACATTTAGAGGAATCTTAGCAGCAGGAGACATAGTGACATGTTGGATGTGTGTGGGCGTGTGTGTGTATGTGTGTGTTGTGTGGTGGGCATGGGGGTTTGGCTAGGGCCGGGTCTTTGGCAAAAGCCAATCTACCCAGGCTGTTAGTCATGATGCCGTGACACCCCCCGCTCCCAGGCATTGCACGGGTCATTAAGGAGCTGCAGCGTAGCCGTAGGATGACCATGACCATGCACACATACACACATAAACACAAACACACACACGCACTCGCAGTAACACTGACATACATAAGCACACCAACAGAAAATATTGTGTTTATGTGCTACCAGGGTGGTTAAAGGGGACAGAGGGATGGATACAACACAGGGAGCACACATTCATGCAAACACACACACACGCTACTTCCACTACCATCCACAGGGGGAGCCAGGGAGGCACATATCAGCCAAATGGGAATCATGTATTCAATTACCTAATTAAATCCTGGGCCCCCAAGTGCCCCGGTGACTCTAGAGGCAGCTAATTGAGAGGATGGGATTCTCAGTGCTGCTCTGCATCCTGACCCTTGTCACTGCCTGTAACTGAGGCCAAACAGGCCAGAGCAGGGACAGGACCTCAGATATGATCGCCAGGCAAGACGGAGTCAAAGTGAGAAAGGTCAGAGCTGGATGAATCGATGAGATAAGTGGATTGCAGTTGATTTCTTCTTCCTTGGACTAAACTTTGAACCTGAGGTGTGCTCGCAAAAGGATAGATAATCATGAGTAGTTGTAGCAGCTATATATATCTCCATTAAGCCCCCCAGAGAGGTATTGTTTACCATTGTGAGCGAAAGAAAAGCATCTTTATGACCCCCTTTTTGGACTCTAATCATGCTGATGTATAGGTGCAATAAAAGAAGCTGAGAAATAATCAGTGTCCTAGGGAGTGTTGAGCAGTTTCTCGGCCACCAAAGTGAGATGCTTCCCACCGGTGGGGAAAGTTGTTTCTGTTAAGGGCAGTGAAGGAGGGAGGGAAAAAGTTAAATGGCTTTTAATTAAATTTTAATCAAGAGATAATTTTCCCTTCCCTAAACCAGTTAGGAGGAGGAGATGGATAGAGCCGAGTAGAAGGCGAAAGACGGGGCGCCGCAACCTTGATGGATTGGATGTTTAAACCCTGCAGAGAGGCCATCACTGGTGTCTTGTTAAAATTTAATCGATCTGTTGATTCTCAATGATCTTAAAAAGGAGACAGCGGCTATAAAAGGTGAAATTCCTCAATTTGGACGGCCTTTAGAGACCTGGGGATAAAGTCTCTAACCTTTTGTGAGAGAAAAAAGGGGGAACTGTTGTCACTGTTGCTTTGACATCAGGTCAAAGTCAGATCACTGCAAACATGTTTCTACTCTGAAAACAAGTTCAATCAGAGTTGAAGTCCTCTCTGGAACTCAGACATTATTATTGATAATGCCACCACCTTCTGTCCATCCAAAGCCTTCGCTTGGCCACCAAAAAAAATGACCCGACCTTTACGCAAAGCCTGGTGCTCAATACAACTTTATTACTTTATTGACTTGACTGGCTTAGCAGAGTCGGTGCTGCACAGTAGACATTTCATCCTGAATGTCAGTCTGCTGATGTCATAGTTGCCTAGGAAGCTGGACCCATCTTCACAAAAACCACAGAGCCATGTAATCATCTGGTCTCCCCCTTCGCTTAGCTCCACTCTTTGCTCTTTATGATGCTCGGTGGGAGGATCCTGGACTGCATCCTGACCACAACATTGCATTCTCCTCAGTGATGTGTTGAAAAGGAAATAACACCAATAATCACATTATTGTATTCACACAGCATTGGTGTGAATTATAGAGGAGTGCTGACTAGCTGGGAGCTGGATGTTGCACTGGATTACATTTCAGATGAGTGTTTCCTGCCTTTATGGACGGCTATTACTATTATCACTTTCCTTGCTGGGCAGGATGGGAGCACAGCGGCACGTCAAGTGAAAATGTCATGGAGGTTTTAGTGGGTAGGCAGAGGTTTTTTGAGGAGGGAATGTGGTAAGAGGCTCTGGTGCACAGGGTAGAGTGTGTTTCTGACATGGTGTGTGACGAGGGGCATCGCGCCGACCCCTGCTCATGAATAAGACATGCGCTGAGAGGGCCGCTGGGGCGCCCGCTGTCCATTTGCCATTTGCACGCTTGGCCAAAGCCATGGAGGACGACTGGTGAGGGAGTGCTGTATAGAGCTGCTCTAGGAATTCATGGTGGAGATACAGAGTACACAGAGGAGACTCCTGCATGCAGCTGCACCATTTGTGGATTGAGGTTTTGAGGTCTACTACACAGCCATAATTAATGGCTGGCTCGCCTGATTGCATGGGCATGAACAGCATGTCAATTTGATTGTGTTTTTAAGGGAAAGCATCTGGGATTCTGATTTGTGTGGCAGTGGGTCTCCACATCGCTTTCCTGTATTGGCATTGCGCAGAAAAACAAAGAAAGAGTTTTGCTTTCTTGTTTATTTTGTGTCAACCATGTGACGCCAAACTCAGACACAGTGAAGGTAGAAAAACAGCTGCAGGGAAGATCCAGTAATGCAGTGCAGTACATCTTCACTGCTTGCTTTGGATACAGATATTTGCCTTTATCATTTCCAAAGTCGGCCTTGAGCTCACAAATTGATGTCCTTTAAAGATTTCCAATAGCAACCAACATTTCATGGTCACAGCATTTGCAAAATCAATACGAAAGAAGACGGCTGAAAATTGCATGGAAATCTGAATGTTGAGGTAGATTTTGGAATCCAATGAAGCCAGATCATTCTGATTATTTTGTTTTATAATCCCAGGCTGGCAAACCAGAAATAGTTAAAGACTTTCATCCTTAACGCATCCAACCCCTCCCCCAACAGGAGGTCAAGCTTACATTGATCCACAGCTGTCCCCGTCTTTCCCCCCCTTTTCCTTCTTCTTCTTCTTCCCCCTGACCAAAGCAGATGGGATCGATAGAAAATCAAGGAAGAAGCTGGAAAACAGGTTGGTTGTAAAATGTTCCAGCCTGAACTTTTACTTCAAAGGGGACTTCTGAAACGAAAAGAGAGACAGACACACAAACCGCTAGAACTTAGAAGCTCGGGCCTGGTGGATGTGAAGCAGCAAATTGAGGTGAAGAGTCAGAAGGCGGATGCTGGCTGCTCAGATGGAGGATAGGAGGTCAAAAACACTACAGATGAATGGGACAAATAAGTGCTATGCTGTTAACACAACCTGACACCTGTACAGATGGGCTAAGTCTTCTTCAGCGGGGCTGTTTTTTGACTAGTCTCTGGACAAAGGCTTGCCAAAAGAGTCTGAGGGTTTTCAGATTGTTGTTCAGACAGCAGCATCACTCTAAAAACACAGCACAAGCCTCTCCTCTCTGTCTTTTTCTTGGAGTTCTGATTGGAGTCTACACAAACCTCCCATAAAACAATGTTAAACCTGTCTGCTCTCCTCAAGGGTTTCTCAGATGTAAACAACTCTAGCTGGTTGACACAGCCTTTAACCCTCCAAGCCCATGGGTCTCCTCTAGCATTTAATATACCTTTCAATTGAAAAATGTGGATTTCAGGAGACAGCAGGATTGTTCCTGGGAGCTGTTAACCGCTGACCTCTTGGCTTCAAGTGCCTGTTAGCAGAGTCACCTGTCTAACCCAACTTCACCAGGCCACACATAAACAAGCCAACAGACTGCAGGTGCCTGACTGAAAGCTACAGCCACAACAGCTGCAGTTTGGCTCTCAATTTTTTCCCTGCTACCTAACCAGAATCCCAGTGGAGAAGCTGGAAGGCAGCAGGGGCTCAATACTAAAATCTCTCCTGTATAATGAAGAGCTGAAGTGGAAGGGGAGACTGTTTGTGGGTAAACCAAGGATTGATTGGATCTCTTTGGACAGACCTGCAAAGAGCTAACTAGATGACTGAGCTCCAACACGGATAATTACAAGACAAAAAAGTGCAATGTCAGGAAAGGAATTACGGCTTAATTTAAAACCACAGAGCCTGCAGGTGAAAGACCTAATTCATTGATCTACTAATTTCAATTACAACTCAATATTCCAGGTATATCATCAACTGTAAGTAATTTCACCATGACTTAAAGAAGGCATGTTTCTGGGGTAAATGTCTTATTCCTTTTAGCCACAGACTCTATTAAAAATGGACAACAAGAAAGCCCCCTCAGAGGTGATACCAAATTATTCTGAGCTCCCCTTGGTGACTGGCTGCAGTGAAGGTCATAAACCCTCCTCCATGTTAACAGGGAGGACATGGGTCAACCTTTAAAATTAAAATACATGTCAGTGCACAAGATTGGCTCAGTGACAGAAACTCCAGGCTGTAATCCGCAAAGAAGGTGGCCCAGATTTGATTCCAACGCGTTTCCCTTTCATGAATGTCATTCCCCGTTCTCTCTCTCTTTTCGGCCTCTCATTCTATTCATATATTGTTTAGTGGAAGGAGCATGACGTCAATCTTGTGGCTCCAATAGCCAGATTGCTTCTGCACATCAGTGCAAACTGTCAGCGAGCATGACGACAATGTTTTGGCGTCGGTGGGATGAAGGCTTGTTGTCCATATCTAAATAAAGTCAGTGGCGTTAGATCTTGCTATAACTAGGTTTGGGTTTCACAAGTATTATGAAAACCAGTTGAAAGATTATTTTCTAGATCACAGCGGGTCAAATTTCTGATATTGAATAAATGAAAACAAATTTAGACACAGTCAAGTTCTATTGTTTAACTGGGTTGTTTTTGCTGATCCAGGAAATATTACTCTGATTTTGGACAGCATGCAACTTGGCAGCAGAAGTACTCATTAGTGTCAGATAGGCATTCATTATGTAACATATATGTGTTTAATGAGATCACACCACAAGGCTGTTACACAGTCCTTGAGGAGGATGCAGAGTTGTAGAAAATGGGTGTTCATATCTGAGAGTCTTTAATTAAAGCTGAGTGGAAATCATGTGGAGGAGCAGGAAGCTTGCTCAGCAGGGGCTAGAGCTGGACAGGCTCAGTGGGGGTGGAAAAGGATAAAAAAAAAAAAACCTCAAGAAACAATTGGATTAAAAGGAAATAAACTTAGGTGATAATTGCAAACAAGTTGGAGAAAGGTAAGCTGCTGTTGGAGGATTGATAGAGTAGGTGGAGGTGTGAGACAATCAAGGGTTGTTGCACTGTAGGAGGGAGAACTTTGGCGCAGTGGGTAATTAAATGTGATAAAAGCAGACTCTTCTAAGTGTGGATTGCAAAGGAAGAAGGAAGAGATCCAGGCACAGAGGAGCACAGGTGGGGGTGGGGACAGGTGGCAGGGTTGGTGATGTGGTGTGGTAATTGGTTGGCAGGCAGCAAGGCTGAGATGGTTTCAGCGCTCTGTGGTAGTTCTAGGGTGTATCTTTTATGTGTCTGTGTGTGAGTGCCTCAGCGTGCTGCAAAAGAAAGAGAGAATTGATCATCAGATTTGTTCATTCCTGTGGAAAGGCTGGAGGCAGGACAGGGTACCAAGGGTCAGAAGAATTGGGGCTTTTCTAAGTCCGATCAAGGGAGAACAAAGGTAAACAAGGGGGACACTGAGCAGGAGAGAGAGAGAAAGAGAGGTAGAGATAGAGTAAAGATGAAATGGAAGGAGGGAAACAAGACAAAGGAACACAGAGGGAAAGAGAAACACTGGCTCATGGGAGGATTAGGAGCCGAATGCAGTGGAGGAAAAATAAGAAAAACTCATTTACAGAAGCTGGTCAGAGGCATCTTCAAAGTTTGGGAGTCGATCACTGAATTTCAAGTTAGCCAGCAAGTTTGAAGATTCTACCTCAACTCTGAGTCCACTGAGAGCAAGACTTCATTTCAGGTGGATTAGGCAACACATGTGTATTATACGGTTGTACAAATTGTTTGACCAAGTTCAACTCACTTCTATCTTTTGTGTTTGAATTGTAACTGTAACTACTACAGGGTCCAAACTTAGTTGTACTACCACAACTTTTTCAAATGAGGAATCTATTGCACAAACATTCATGAATGTCTAATGAAGCTTTTGAATAGAATTGCAAGGAAAGAAGAATTCTGGTGGTCAGTTTATTTTGGGGATGGCTTAACATGGGAAGAGGCCTACAAACTGGCTGCATTTGACAAAAGCAAAATATATGTAGGGAGTAAAATCAATCAATCAGACTTTATTTATAAAGCGCTTTTCATACAATGACATTGTAACACAAAGTGCTGTACAAGAAAAACAACTTAAAATAGAATAAGTTAAGAAAAATATCCCAGCCCCAAACCCACCCCACAATCCTAAGGTTAACAACACAATATGCAACAATAGTAATAAAAGCAATAAAAAAATTAAATAAATAAATAAAAAATCTAAATAATTTGCTGAACGAACTGCAATTTGTGTTGCAAAATATTTTTTTGCAAGAGGGATGCAACTTTAACGGCCAATCACATCAGCATTGTGCATCTAATCAATACAAAATGCCCTCAACTGTGGTCTGACTGCTACAGGACAGTCATCTTCCTCCTCTACTGAAAGCAGCCGTGATAAGTTCATCTAAACTTGAAGCAGGTCTTCTTAGTTGAAAATAGTCATCCAAGTAGCTGTATGACTTTCACTATATATATTGGGGGTGTGTGGGAAAGACTAGAGTTGTCTATTTTATATTTTATATATAATAATCCATCCATCCATTATCTTGACCGCTTATCTCATTAGTGGTCACGGGGGGCTTGAGTCTATCCAAGCTGACTTCGGGCGGAAGGCAGGTCTGCACAGGTAGCCAACCTACCACAGACAACTATTCACACACACACACCTACGGGCAATTTAGAGTGATCAATCGACCTGGTAAGCATGATTTTGGACTGTGGGAGGAGGCCGGAGTACCTGGAGGGAACCCACATATGCACGGGGAGAGCAAGCAAACTCCACACAGAAAGGCACCTGCCCGGCCAGGGAATTGAACCAGGAACCTTCTAGCTGTGAGGCAACAGCACTACCCACTCCATGTAGTCCTTATTTAATAATGTGTTTTGTATTAGAGATGGATGATTGGTCAGGCTGAGTAATCGGGCCTAAGAATGTCATTTGAAAGAATTTGCATCACTCGATACGTGTGCTCATGAGGCTGATAAATAATGTCTGCAGACACTGCAGGTAGCCTCAACTTGCTGTGGAGTGATTTCAGTTAATAAATGTTAACACATCTTTCCAATCTGAATCACAGGATATCAAATCTAAATCAGTTACTGGCTAGTGTTTGTTATCATGTCTAGAATAATGCAGTTTAATATTGCTTATGACATAAATATCAGTCATGTTTTAAATCTATAGTATAAACACAATGAATTTAAATTTGTATGAATCAATTAAAGACCATTCTGAAACATGTTGCTTGCTAAGATAGCCATGTGTACTGTGTAAGATTATAATGTGCATGGACTACTGGATGTTATAGTTATTTATTTGTTGTATTTTATCAAATGTGGAAAAGGAACAATACTGTGATAACAGCATTATATATCAGCCAGCGGCAGACCTTCTTTCTAGTTATCGGCACCAGCCGTGATAAAACTGATATCAGTTGACTAGTAATTTTTATTGCTAAAGAAAAAAATCCAAATGTAAATGATAAAAAATTTAATTGAAATGTTGAAATCGGTTTTAAAAATCAGCAGAATAACATTTTATTGAGCTTAATAACAGGAGTTTTAAAAGCTAAGTAAATGAGGTGACATAAGGTTACTTTATGACGTGTTCAAGGTCAGGTAAAATAAATATTAGGTAAAGGTAAATTTAACAGAATCAATGAAAGCAATACCAGCTCTGTTAAAAAGCTATTACAAACCTGTTGTGTCTTGTCTGCACAAAATAATAGAAAAGTATCAATAGTAGAATCAACAAAGACTCTGATTTTAATTTAATAGGCTTTGATAGGATAATGGGATCCATAGACCATGGTATCCCTAGTCAATAGTGCAGTGTTGCTTTGACATTTATTTAACACAAAATGCAGGGGGATTGTCTACTTTCTCCCAGACAGGTGGAGAAATGAGTCTGCTGTAGCAGAGTTAACTGTGATAAAGATTGAGGTGTAAGTCTTTGGTGCAGCAGCTTCTTTCCGCGCTTAACCTGGCTAAATGTCTCAGCAGTCCTTGTTTAATCAACAAGCTTACATCTAATGTGGATGGGCAGCCCTATACGTGTCTCACCCAAGTCAGTCTATTCAAGTTGGCTGACTCAGGTGAAATAGAACAGCAGCTAATATAACGCCTTAACTATGTGTGTATGGCCTTCTTTAATGTAGAAACTTTTAAAAGTCATGTGTGCTCTGGGATTCTACTTGAAAATGTCAATCACACTCATTTTGAAGTGTAGGCTGAAAGAGAGCTGGAGTAAGAGAGGCACATTGAAAAAAAGGGAAGGGTAAGGAGACACCAATGAGTGGGAAAAGGAACAAAAAAGCAGGGAAATGAAAGTCAAAGACACTGCAAGCATAAGCTAAGAAACCACGAGTGACGAAACTATAGAAAAAGGGAATCTTGAGTGTTTGTCGCAGTCACATTGACGATTTCTCCAGAGAGGAAATGAGATGAAGGCAGAGGAGAGGATAGCGGTGAGGAGAAACAATAATATCGCACGAAGTCAAGCAAGGCTTAGGTGAGAAAATGGCCTTCACTTTGTTCGCCAGTACTTCTGCAGAGCTATCCGCCCGTCCCCTGCAGGCAAATGCTTCACAACACAAGCAGACACTCATATTCAGGGAAATAAAAAAGTTTTCTTGCGGCATATAATCAAGCCGCAGTTGCATGGTGCTGCATTTGTAATGGGCTTTTACATGCTTGGGGTTACAATTCAGGACTGAAGGATTCTCAAGCACTTACACAGTCTTGGTCACTCCGCTGTCAAGATTACAGGTGAGACATTGATAAATCTTCCATGAAACCAGCTCAAAAGTGGGCAGAATAATTCTTTAAACCCACTAGGAGGAGGGGAAAAGGCTTAGTGATGAATTTCAATGGAAAAGAAAGACAGGAAACCGACACAGTGCAAGAAATGAGCAACAAAGCCTTCTGTGTCCAAGCACTCTTGACCTACATGTCAGGCCTGGAGGCTGAGCTACAAAGTGCCCTCCCAATTTGCATTGAGATGAAATTTGGCAGCAGATGCCTTGATGTCAATCAGGAATCTTGATGAATTTTAACGAACTGGTTCAGCAGAAAGACGAAGCAAGGAGCCAAGAAGATGGGTAAACAGATCAGCACAGCAGATCTAAGGCTAGAAAGAAAGGATGGATAAATCATCAGTCGCTATTGAGGCCATACACTGAACCAGCAGGCGTCTCCATTCCTACGACCTCCACCCCCTCTCTGCAGCCACCATCTACAAACCCAACTCCCTCTCCAGTTCCCCCGACCACCAACCAAGTCCACCAACCATCCCCCTTCCCGCCCCCTTGAGGCCGCTCATACTTCCTGTAAGTTTCCACTTTTCAATGCCAGAAACTGGAGCTTGTTGCCATAGAAACAGCCTTGTATAGGAGGGAGGGGGAAAAAAATCTCTGCCGCATTGCTCGACTTGGATGTGTGTTCTGTACGTGTTCGTGACTCCGTGTGTGTGTGTGTGTGTGTGGGTCTGTGTGTTTGTCTGATAGAGACCTTATGAATGAGTGTGTTATCAGCCACTTGTGGGGATGGGGGTGCTATGTTTTTGTGTGTGTTAACACAAGATTAAAAGAGAAACAGTCAGAGCTTGTTACTTATCTTTCAATGTGCATTGCAAAGTTAAGTCCAACATCAGCTGTCCATGCGACTACTTTGTATTCCACGTGTGTCTGTGTGGCCGTGTGCATCCATGGACCTCTGAATGTGTGTCACTGATCCAATTTCCTGCCTATTAATGTAAATCATTACTGTAAACGAAACAGGATGCGTGATTGGTGACATCACTTACATTTGCGTCATGCATGCTAGCTTCATTACGCACCATGGCCCGCTTAGCGCCTCTCAGCCAATCCCAGGATTGCTCTGGTTGAATGGAATCTGTTCAATTTACTTCTGGATTCCAAAGACCTTCACAGCCTGTACTCTCGGCTAGCCCCTTCCCCCGATTCTTATGGCTTGGCCCCTCCAGTGACCGAGGTGACATATTGTATTAGACCATCAGAGGAAAGTTACACAGCTCTGGTCTACTCCCTCTATTCTCATTCAGGCCCAGTCTTGGCCTCCCTTGCCTTTTCGAGCCGCTCAGCAGCCTGGCAGCTCCCATCCTCTATTGATCCCACAATCTCATCAAGCACGTTTCCTTGAAGATGCAATTTCCAGCACATCAACACACAGGGCCGGAGCACTTTGTTCTAGCCGCGCCCGTCGTGTCATTGATCTACTTCGCCGCTTGCTTACTGGCTCCCCATCTCCTCCTCCCCTTCCAGCTATTATTGCACCACTGCAAACGTCACCTCAAGCTGGCTGTAGCCACCACACCACAACAGACACTCCACACCCTCCAACGCCCCATGAAACACGCCTCTTCGCCTTCATTCCACCTCAGAATAAATCCAAACGACTGCTCACTTTCCATCGCTGGCCACACTTTTGACAGATAAGGTTCAGAGGAGCGTTGAACCAAAGATCATACACACACACAGACTCACACGCAATACTTATAAAGATACACTAAATGCACATCCTCAGACAGAAGCGCAGGTATGTGTCCTGATCAAAGCTGTGGTAGCAAAGGCCAAGAGGGACTCAACAGGGAGGTGGATGGGTGTCCTTACCTTAAAGAAAAGAACCCTCTGCTGAAAACTGAGTCACGCTCAGTCGAACCTTTTACACACAAACATCTCTCATGCTCTCTGTATTTATACCACACAACAGACACAACCTCCATCATAAACATTCTCTGTATGTTTGCTTTAAATTCCACCCTTACTCCCTTTTCTTTGTTACACATACATCCACACACCGCCGACTACACCCACACAAGTCTGTGCACAAAAAATCCACATATATTCACAAATACACACCTCATCTGTTGGGCTCCAGTGGTGAGGTCATGATGGTCTAAATCTACACCTCAGGGCCTCTGAGACCTCATCCAATTCCTGCCTCCTCCTACTACTCCCATTTCTCCTCCCCTGCCCCTTCTGTAATCCTCTCCATTTTTTCTTTATGTAATCTTGTCGCAAACGTATTTCAGATATGACTAACACGTCCTCCCGTTCATCCCCTCTTCTTCTTCTTCTACTCCTTACTCGCCCTTTTTTCCTTTAATTACCAAGGCAATCATATTTACCAATTCTCTCCTTGCTGTTTATCCCTCCCTGCAACTGTTTGAATATTGAAAATGCAATATTTGTTTGTCTTCTCTGCTTTACTTCCTTGTAGAAAAGGGAAAGTATAAGACGGAATCGTGGGGGATTTAATTGAGTGGGTCAGTGGCTTTGGGATGAATTATTAAATAAGCAACAAACATTGCTAACACGCAGGCGGTGGTACAGGCAAAATTGTGATTAAAACACCCCACGCTTGTTCTGCCTCCTCACTTCCCCCCTTCTTCTCACCTCCTCCCCCATATTGGATGTCAGAGCTGTCTGTCACAGTTCTTTTTAGCAGGCAGACAAGGCACAGACTTTGCTGCAAGTGGCCTTTGAGGCTCTAATGTCAGTGTTTATTTTCCGGTGCCCACAATTATTCTCCTTGACATTTGATGACGGTGTCACCTTGAGTGATGCCATGAAAATAAGGTGGGACAAACATGAAAGCAGGTGAGAACTCAAACAAATCCTGAATATTTTTAGATGCGTAATAGACGTTTGGATGCATTGCATGTCTACCTGATTTATCTGCTGCTGCTGGATGGTTCCTAACTGATGGCCCTGAACTCCAAATCAGACAACAGCTCTCTAGCTCACATATCTGCAGCTTTTATAGCCTCTGACAGTTTTTTTTTTTTTTTGCAGAAGAGAATGCAATGGGCCCAATTATCACATCAATGTTCATATACAAAAAGACAGGCAGTGCAGTGAGGAATATAGGTGAGAGACTGTGTTGTAATGACAGCACACACAGAGAGAGCTGGTCCATTTAAAGGTTAAATACGATGACTGTTGCTTTGATGAACCAGAGTTACGGCGCAGCAAGCCGAGTCCACTTTCTAAATTGAGAATCATCAGCTATGACGCCCG
Source organism: Notolabrus celidotus (assembly GCF_009762535.1). Taxonomy (NCBI): domain Eukaryota; kingdom Metazoa; phylum Chordata; class Actinopteri; order Labriformes; family Labridae; genus Notolabrus; species Notolabrus celidotus. The sequence continues at coordinate 8,450,145 of NC_048283.1, read as the reverse complement.
CTTAACCGGACCATCATCAAAGACTGTCACTGTTGACACATTCGGCAATCAGCACAGAACCCCTCCGGAGGCCAGTCTGATTAAGCTGCAGGGGGTAATGACATTTCTGAGTGTAATTAATCACATGTCGAGTGCCACTTTCCTTGTCAGATGAAAATCATGGGAGACATAGGTAGACATAGGAAGACATCTTGCGACTGCTTTGGTTACATTTTCATCAAATTACCTTGTGGTGGATGTCACACACACACACAAGTAGGCTTTGTTTCCAAGAAACCATTGACCTTGTTTCTCCTTGCTTATGAAACCAAAATTAGAAAGCCTCCACTGTCTGACCAATTCCTCCAAGTGTCTCATCACCGTGCTTCTCGTGGTTTTAATCAGTAAAAGGATGGGACTTGCTGGCCTGTCTGAGGTAATCAACATCAGGGGCCATAAAGCGATGCTAATTGAATGGTCTCCTCATTGTCATGCACAGGGGGTATCTCTCCTCACTCCCCTTCTCTCCCAGTCCTCCGCTTTCCAATCTGACTACCCTATCCCCTTTTCTCTTCTATGCCTCTCACACAAGTCCCTTGGAGACCCTCCATCGCTGGCGCTGGCTTTTCCCACCGAGAGCTCTAAGAAAACAGGCCTTGTTTGAAGTGGATTGAGGAGCTGCTGAGAGAGTTTAGCCTCTGTTTGGGTCCAAATTTAACGGGGGGAGGAGGCCGGGAGTTTGAATTATTCATTGTTTTATCTTAGTATTCGTCAGCTATTAGCATTATTTTCTGTCTTGTCTTTTAGCACTGTTTAATTTGCTTGCGTGTGTAAGCTCTGTGGTCAGCCCAAAGTGTTTCAAATGTGATAAATTAGACTTGACTTGATTTGGCTCAGAGCAGTTGAAGGGGATGGTGGAAACATTCTGAGAAATTCAACACAGCCACAGTGAGGTGAATGTGCAGATCAGTGGGTGTCAGCCGGTATGTACACAACAAGTGTTTCATGGAGTGGGTAGAAAACACTTGATAGAACAACATTTTATTACATTAACTTTTTAATAAGGAATTCAGTTTCAGACATTTGCTGTGTAAAATGTTCCTCTGCTGAAACTGTTGAACCATTGACTGTTTTAAGTGTTCTTTCCTGCAATGACCTCTCACTCAGAGCCACACTGTGAATAACCATAGAGACAAGCCAGGACCGTGACCGAGCACATTGACTAGAACAAAAGGCCACTGATTTCACATCCAGCTTTGCAGATGAAAGGAATTAGGCTTACATCACGTACCAGGGTATGATGGCACATTGGTGACTCACATTGAAGCAAGTATTGTGGGAGGACATGTTTTTTGCTCCAAACATCGTTCGACAAATTCATGTGGTTGCATAACAAGTCCGCTTAGCTTGAACAAAAGCTGTTGCTCACACTTAGATCACTGCCTCTTCTAACTATGGGGGCGATCCCCCATTGAGGCACTTTCCTCCAGGCTAACGTGGCAGAGGGATGTCATATGGGAAGGCAAGCGCCCCACTTCCAAAACAGGCAGCGTTCTCCAGCGACAACTCCACAAAGCTGAACCATCCACACAGCACCTCCGGTGACAGAGTAGAAACCACACAGCAGAGAGGATGCCTGTGTGAGTGTGTCACACAGCGGCTCAGCAGGCAGACCATAGCATGCTGCCGACAATTGATTTTCTTTAGTTTGTGCCCATTTTCACCTGGAAATGCAACAAAACTGTAATCATCCACACGCTCCCATCTTCCCCCGCTTCCCCATCACCACCCACCCTCCCACCCCCCCAGGAAGCTGCTGCTCGGGCTGCCATCTGGAGAGAGGCTGACCACCGCTTATCAGCCCCCTGGCTCATCACACAGCTGGCACAGCGGCAGAGAGAGAGAGAGAGCAAGAGAGAGAGGGGAAAGTGGGGAGAGAGAGACAGAGACAAAAGAGAGGAGTTAATGAAAGGGGGAAGGATGGTGAAAGAGATGTAGCTGTTGAGAGACAAAGAAGGGACAGAGGGAGATGAAAGGCGACAGATGACGAGGGACAACAGTAATGTGACATTAGAAGATGGAGGACCATTTAAATAGTTCCACTGCCAAAATCCGGAGATAAGGAAACCAGATGACAATGAATGTAAATCAGAGGGTGAAGTGTGCGAAAGGTTGGAAAATTGAATGAAAGAGAATCAGACGGAGGAATCTCTTGGGTTTGGGGTGTGCAGTTGAAGCTGAACCAATGTGTCTGCCCTTTATGCTTCATAAATTGCCTTTCAGAAAATCATTGTAGGGGCTATTGATCCTCAAAAGACAAACACACCCCCTCAGGTCTGGAGAAATGGAAACTTGTTGCCTCCATTGATGAAGTTCCTGTTCACTGAGTCTTTTATTACCAACCATTCACCTCTGGACCAGAGAAGAGCAGTCTTTACAAAGAACTTCCCCTGTTGGCCTCTTAGCATCCTGGCCAAAGCCTTCGGAAGTGTTGTGACGCTGGGAGGCTCCAGGAATAGCCTCAAGGGTCTCCTCTCCCCCTCTCTCCTCTCCTCTCCTACCTGTAATGAGACTCTGTGTTGCTGTGAGTCACTGTGTCAGTCAGCTCGCCCAGTTGAGGCAGTGTGTCTGTCAGACAGCCAGTGCGAATCAGGGAGTGTGTCATGTGGGTTAAATGGTACACAGTCCACTGTATATCTCCCCATCAGCTGTCACAAGGCGCCTGACAGTGACGAGGATTAAATCAAAGACGCTTGCTTTCCTTTTCCACCCAAGTACCCTTGCCTTGTTTATGAATCTGACGTCCTCTTACCAGCGTTGCTTGGTGGACGTTGGATTTGTGATTTCCCTGGAGGCTGGAGAACTTGCCTTTGCTCTGCTATGTTCCTCCTCCTTGTTACCAAACGCCCACTTACACCAAGGCTCTGATGCAGCGCTTGTACAGCACATGAAGACCTGGCTCCGCTCCTGCAGGATTTCATGATGAGATCAGTGAGCACGACTGATGAGAGATTACGTCTTTAATATGCTTGGCTGGTCTATGATTCAACCATCCAACTTGGTTCTAAATTGGTCTTCCTATGGTGGGATCTCCTACTGAGTCCACAGCTGTGGGAGCATGTTGAGACTCCGTGGGCTAGAGCGCTTTGTTGGAGAGGGTAAGCCAACACCAGGTGTGGTCTGACCGCCTCCTGAGAATCCAACTGGTCTACTCATTTCCTCCCCATTTCTTACCTTAATTACCAAATTTAACTGGTCATTTGGTTAAAAACTCACTGGCTGTTTCATTCAGTTTTGAAGTCTTCAAGACACGTCCTAATGAGCTGTAAATTAAACAGTACCTGAACCTGCACAACCCTGAGAGAAGTGGCATTATCTTTCCTCTTGGTTACAGTAGATCAGTGTGGTTTCTGCTGCCGGAGCTCCCTACTGTCTTGGGATCAGGGATGAAACCCTGTAGTTGAGAGACAGGCGCAGCCACCTGATTAAATCAGCAGATTTATTTTTCTGTGTTGCTCCCTGTTGTCTCTTTGTTCCAGTTTGCTTCCTTTCCAGAATACTTCTGATGGAGATGAGGGGAAACAAAAGGAGCAGCAGTAGAAGCTTTCTTCTTCTTCCCTCTAAAGAGATTATAAGTGCTTGTGAAATGACTTCAAGGCAAAGTGCATGGGATTGTCTTTTCTCACTTCGTATCAGCCTGCAACCATGAGCCTGAGACGGCTTCCAGGGAGACAAAACGGCTTCAGACATCTCGCCACACATAGAGCTGCCGCAGACAATGGACCAGGCTTGTTTTAAGCCTGTTCCCCCGGCTACTGTAACCATCTGGATGGTCTATTAGCTTGTTAGCCCGAATCCAGTGTGGACTAGTCACTGGGCTGGTGTTGTGAGCACAGTTGGCGGGTAAAGGGTAAAGGTTAGGGTGTTGGATGGGGCTCCTCCGCTAGGCATCCACTGAGATGATTTACAGTGATCCCTTTAATTAGTCTGTTCAAGCGTGTCACGAGCCCTGCCATGCAGAGCAGAGCTGACTTATTACTCGTGCACTGGGCAAGCAGCACTATTGAACTGCAGGCTTGGATTTACAACCTGTGCAAGGCTGCTTTATTGTGATTCCTTTCTTCAACACTTTTCTTCACCCTTATTTTCTCCTCTCAGTTGAATACATCTGGGGACGTACTTACCACAATGCAAGGAGTTAGCATTAGCGAGGGTCCAGAGCTCATCAATCAAAGCTGGTGTTTCATGTTGCCCTCTGCCTCTGATGCTACCCGTTTCCTGGCTGATCAGTCTGCTAAGCCTGCACTACCTTCCCAAAGCTCTCCCTTGTGAATTGCTTACCCAATCCAAAGTGACTGATCCAATTCCACATCTGTTAAAAATTCTGGTTCTGTATTGATGTTTGGGCCCTGCTCTCTTCAATCTTTGAAAGTCAATTGTACCGCTTACTCCCCATTCCTTCTGTCCTGTGACAGTCATTCCTGCCCAGTGGAAGTTCTAATGAGTTTTTGGCACAGCTTGGGCTGATGCAGGAGGCACTGATATTGGAAGAGACTTTGATGCCAGGTGGTGAATTGCTCTGTGAAGAAATTACTTGAATATAGCTGTCCCTTACAAAATGATATCCAGCTGTATCAATAAATGCAATTTAATAACTTGCTGTCTCTTTTGGAATTTTAATTAAATTAGACTCTGGGAATGTGCAAACATATGGCTGAGTACAACATTTAAGGAGTAATGTGTTAGTGGTATCCCAGTGGTTCCCTTCTACTGAAAGATGACAGCATTTTTAGGCTCAGAGAAATTCATACCAAAAATTAGTTAATAAGTAATTTGAAAGCCAAATGAATGCAAATTCAAATACAGCAAATAAGCAACAGCATGTTTTTGAGGTGGGATCCACTTGATTTCACTGTGTCATTTCTTTTAGTAAAGGTAAACACTTAATTGTAAACGTCAGTGCTTTAAGAGGAAATAACATACTGCTGGTGCCTTATTTACTTGTTGGAGTATGTACGTAGTGGTCAGTATCAGTAAATCATTGGTATCATGTTCTAAATTTCTGCAGTTAATAAAAGTTACCAGAAGATGATGCATTTATTAAACAAACTCCTTAAGTGTGTCACACAAACAAATACCTCTGCATCCCCTGTGTCGTCATCCAGCTCTCTTTGTGTCCTCTATGTGTTCTTTGAAACCAGGCCAACATCACCATTGTTTTCTTTTTACCCATCTTTTCCTAATTTATCCAACACTGTAGAGACTTGAGAGTTTGTAATAATTTATGTTCTCCACCAGCGAAAGCTGACAAGTGAGCACCATGTAACACCCGCAAGAGGACAGGAGTAGGGCTGTTACTATATACCGATGATACTGTCTTTCATAAGTCATTAAATATTGATACAGCACCAAAAATAAGAATACAGTAAGACTGTGTAACAGACTGGTTCATAGTGAGGGGGTGGTGTGGTTCTTTACGCTGGAAACCAACTGCCATGAAACAGAGGGAAACAGACGAAGCAGCAGCAGCAGAAGAAGACTCGGTGGCCAGCTAGCTAGCTTTCACCACAGTGCGAAGCTACAACTGCAACGCAAATCGTGTCGGAGAAGGTTTTTTTTTTTAGGCCACTGTAATCATGAGGTGTAAATCTGATAGAGTGACAGCCTTAGACACAAGCATCACGTTGTACACCATGGGTAATGTATCACACAGTAGGTACTATAATGAATTGAAGGTAGAAACTGTAACATGGAGAGGACAGGAAAGGGTAAGAGGTACCAGTGTGCAGAAAAACTCGTAGTAAGTGAAGGGAATAAATGTAGAATTGGTAGTTCTGTCTAGAGCATCACTAGAAATCCAAGTTATTGATACTAAGAAGTGGGGATTATCCATCGTAAATACCAATGTCAGTGTAATAATTACACAATTTGTATTAAAATACATTGGAGCAATTATTCTTTGATGGGTGCTGCCATAGTTTTATGGATAATGAGGATTTCCTAGTGCAAAGACATACATTAGATCAGACATGAATCTTAACTTAACAATCCTCATGCATGCAGATGAACTCTTGTCAGAATAAAGGAAGTGGGGATATTGCTAATTATAGTTATTCAATGCATGCCTGTCAGCATCAGCATGCTAGGAGGCCGACATGATGAGCTTACTGACATATAGAGAGAAACCACTTGATTTTCTAATTATCTAAACAGCCTGGGCCACTCACACAGCATCCGGAGAACACGACTGCTCGTGTCAGTCTCTGTCAACAGAGGACCAGAGCTGGTTTTTAGTGCATCTACCCTGCTGGGTCAAGTCATACTTGTAAACTTATAAATGTCATCCAGACGGGTATATCAACGCTCGATTCTATTTTATGGAGGCATAAAAATGCACGGTGGCCCCGCCGCTTAGTTGGAGGATATGAAAAAAATATCTGTCAACATGAGCGACAGCCGGCAAGCCCGAGCCGATGCATGATTGCTCTCCACAAACCACCTTCTGGTGGAGGGGGTCAAACGAGACTGGAATCCAGACAGGAATTGTTGAAGTCGTCGCGCTCATAACTCATAACTAAGTGCAATTTAAGGAAGACAACAAGGGCTGCAGCTGAAAATAGCAACTAATGAAACAGGCCCCCGAGTTGTGTTGTGCAGGGAGTGACAAAGTGATGTTAACTCGATGGGACATGTGATGGGATGAGAGTTAAAACAGAAAGCAAGTAGGAGGAAAATGCCACTCTCTTTCCCTTTCTCTCTCCAGCTCTCTCTGTTTCAATGTCTTTCTCATGCACACAAAAGCACACTTCTACACACACACACACACACACACACACACACACACACACACACACACAACGCAAGCACATATTGGACAAGTCAAGTAAAGTAGTCCCTCTGTTGCCCTGGGTGCCGCCCATCAGAGACAATTAAACCCAGTGATCTGTGACCCTTCTTGCCACTCCATGTCACTGGTTGCCTTCTCAGAGATACACACAGGCTCTTGGGTTCCCCCGACATGCTCTGAGAGCTACAGCCAAATCAAGGAGAACATAAATATCTGCACTCACTCTTATGCTGTGTTTTCCCTTCTCCTGCTTCCTCACTCTTCACCTTCCACTGAGAGTCTTGCAAATTAATTTCAATGTCACGAGTGTTCACCTCTTTTAGTGCGAGAGAACCATTTAAAATGCAACAGGATGAAAAAGAAAAGCATGTTTTTATGAGTGTACCTCTGTAATTAGGAGTCAAGGCAGGAGTGTGGGTGAGAGCTGTAGAGCAGAACATGAAGAAAAGGAAAATATCCCCACAAAGTTTCTGGGTAAGTAAGGAAACATGCTGCTGCCATTAGATCATGTCACAGTTGTGGTTGTTTTTCTGTTGCTCCTTTTTTTCCGCTGTCCATCATTCCCCTGTCGCCCTAAATGCAGCTCCCTGACATGCATGCGAATTGGCTAATTTGTTGCCGGATCTCTCTCCCCCCAGACTCATTTGTGAAGCCTGGCGTCTGCCGAACACGAGCTGGATGCACACCAGCAGGTTCACAGTCAATTAAACAAAACACAATGCTACGATGAATGAATGGGAATGGATTTGACGATAATTTGTGCCCTTGTAATGCCATTTGTAAAAACTTTGCCCCTGAAGAGATGTATGATGCTGTTACCACCAAGGAGAGAGGAAGGAGTGTGAGAAAGAAAGGAGCAGATCCCATAGAGCTGCTAGCATCAGCATTCAACTTGTATAACAGCCAGCTAGTTATGAAAAGCCCGGGCGTGTGTGGGTGTTCTGCTTTTAGTCAAGTGCAAACATTTTAGCCTTAAGAGGGAGTCCGCTGCCAATATGAATGCACTATCAACACCCACGCCATTCCAGTAACTCAAGTACATGCCTCATACATACGAACAGAGCAAACAGACACTAAACAAGCTCTCCACATACATTTACTCATGTGTTAACACTGCTATGCTCTCGTGTGCATTCATACATGTCACTGCCTTTTACAAACAACATGCTCATACATATAAGGGTAATTAGTGTAACATCACACGAAAGCCTCCAAGGGAATAGTCTCAATAATGAAATAAATAACACTTTTTACCCCTGAGGCTCATTGCATAATCCTAAACCAGACAAACACTGCATCAGACTTTGTTGCTTGAGAAGCTAAGGGTCGATTTCTGAAGAAACTTCTGGACTTTTAATTAGTTCTTCTTTTCACATCCACAAGAAACTTTTCCAAAACAACTTCTGATTATGTTTGAGCATGTTGTGATTTGTCAGCTGTATCACCAGCTGTTATGGTTATGACTAAAGACTGTAGCTAAAGGCTTTTTTTGGTTTTGGTGGGAAGAAGATCACCCTGCTGGTCTTATTCACAGAAGACAGTTTGTGGTGAAATATAAATGACTCTTGGTTACATTTTTGATCATTTTAACCATTTTCATCATTGGCATCATCATCTTAAAAAAGCAAGATGTGTCTTGTAATTAAAAAAAAAAACACAGATCGCCTTGCCCTTATATGGCAGAGTATTAGAGCCACGTTATAGACGAAAGAATCATGATTTCAAACATAAAACATGAACAAAAACAGAGTCTCAAAGGGATATTTTAGTGTTTAAGTGGGGTTGTATGAGCTTTATGTCACTAGCAGGCCTAATTGTACTAGCCACAACAGATGCTGGTCAGCTCAGACCCGTTATGAGAAACTCCAGGGAGAAACCAAGCGGCAACCTCCGGTCTAAAAATATGAGTCCAATGCGGAAGTGCTAAAAACTGCAGTTCATTGAGGATACGCTTGAGGCTGGCTCCGGAAATACCAGAAACCACATACTCACCAATTCAAAAAAGACGATCTGTAAAGCAGAAATAAACATGTTTACAGCCTGGTACAAAAGACGAGTGTAGTCTGGATAGCTAATTTCTCGATCGGCTCACACTGTACAGGGGGTGAATTTTTTCCTAACACGTCAATTTCAAAGATATTGAGATTAAGAGTCTTCCAATGAGAGGTACAGCTGACTTGATTGACAGGCAGGAACACTGTAGCTGTTGGCTAGGAGGCTCAAAGCCCGCCTCTTTAGTCACACTGGCTCCACAGCAGCAATATGGCTGCTGCCGCCGCCGATTGCCCTAGAAACAGCTCTTCAGAAACAGATGGGTGACGTCACAGATACTACGTCTATATTTTATACAGTCTATGGTTTTATGTCACTAGCAGGCCTAGTTGTACTAGCCACAACAGATGTTGGTCAGCTCAGCCCCTGTTATGAGAAACATAACGCAAGCTAGGCTACAGTTTCAGTCCTGCCACGTAATTTAGCCAATTTTGAAAGACTGACCGGCACTTAACTGAGCCACCAGGAAGCCCATTTGTCTTGGCACCATTTGCAGACACAACACAGACGTGCTCTGATAAAAGTCCTAGTTTTGGGCTGTGGTTTCTGTTATTTTGAAAGGGAGAAGATCAGAAGAGCAGCCAGCCGTCTGCACTTTAGGATCTTGGAGCATCAGCGCCAGTTTGTTAGCAATCAGAAACACAATCAACAATCAGGAGTAGATTGTGTTATGACACAGAGTCCATAGTGAAGATGGGCAGGCTAATAGGCAGCTTGCACCTGCTCTGGTAAATGCTGTTTGTCCTAAACGGAGTTCAACCTCACAAGACAATTGATTCACATTTCCTTATTGTTGTGCAAATGAAAGGCTGCCCTTCTGATGTCCCCTACATGTTATTTCACATAAAGATCGATCACAGTCTTTATTTACTATTTCTTTCCCATAAAATTACAGCTTTAATCTCATAAATGTAGAACTTTTTCTCGTAAATATAAGACTTCATCTCTCCTAAATTCACAACTTAAGTCTCATATGACTGTAGTCTCATAGAACTATTACTTTTCCAGTAATATTATGACTTAATTCTCCAAATCTCTCTTTTTCATCCTTCATGTGGCCCTAATACTCCACCGTGCATTTCACTTCACACCATGGGAATGTTTTTCTCTGATCATGACAGTCTGGACACTCTGACAGGCTGGAAGGCTCTTTTAGACTCTTGATAAAAAAAAAAAAATACAAAAAAAAAAAACAGACTGTTTGGCTTAAACTAGAATTTAATCACAAAGCTCTTTTGATAAACTCTCCTGCAGCAGCGGTGTGTGAGTTCAAACGTAGCCTAGTTCCATTTCTAATGTAGGATGGACTTTATGCACTACTTACATTTTCGGGGTTGCACTGGCTTATATAATTCCATTTAAAGCAAAGTTATATCTTTAACCTCACACCTAGCTCTGGGTAGGTGTGAAGTACACCATAAACCACCAGTTTTCATGGTGCATCGTTTTATTAAAAATGGGATATTTTAAGAGGATGAGGAGAAGCAGGAGATTTCACCAACAGGCGTCTGCTCTCTCTCCCTTAGAATTGTAATGTGACTATGACCGGTACTCCTGCTTTAATTTTATTAGAGAAGACATAATTTCATCAGGTCCTTTATTGCCTTATGTTGTGGTCGACGATTTCACCACTCGATATCACTGTTGTTATTTTACACTAGTAGTAGATTAAGGATAAAGGCTTCAGTTATCACCTAATCAAAATGCTTTGTCATTTCTGATATGCCTTTGCACCACTGTTAGTCAATTAACAGCAGCTCACTGAAGTTATTTTCAGCCATTAGCCTGTTCAACGGCAATCAGGCAAGACAGTCTGCACTGTAACAGATACTGCATTAAGGAAAGTGCTTTTAAGGGTTGGCCACATGAAGTGCAAATGTAATTTCTGCAACCATACTTGGGCTAGTTTGCTTTACTACTTAACATGCACTTTAGTCTCTGTTGACTTAGCTATGATGCAACTTAAGTTACAAACTAGCTAGTTTCAATGTATGGTTAAGTGTGGACTTTGCACCCTAGGTTAGGGCATAACTCATACAGAGCTGGTGCAATGGACCACTACTCAGGGATTCTTTGCGAGTACCTCCAAGTCACCACTCCAGGAGGCTCTGTCAGTCAGACATGTTTGCAGCTCACAGCTGAGAAACTTATTTGAGGGAGAAAGCATCAACAGGGAAAGGGAGGAAAATATTCTGCATTTTCTACCTTGACTTGTAAAATGTTTTTTTTTCCTGGGTACTCAAAGAGCCAAGATTTATCCCAATATGAGTTGGAGAACACCGTGTGATGAATCTGATTTGCCAATTTGAAGCCTCAATTCAAGCGTAAAGGACACGATGTAAATCCTCCTTTCATGCTCCACACCTTGTCGCTGACAACAACATCATCATCATCATCATCATCATCATCAGGCACAGGTCACTCAATATTATGTACAACAACGAAAAAAATCTCTAGCATATTGCTCAGTAATGAGCCTGATAGTGATTCTGGGCTGTCATGTGTGCACTCCGTGGTTCCCCCATCTGTAGCCGTGAAGGTCACCGTGACATCGCGACAGAAGCTGCAAAACCTCTCACCCCGTCACAGCCACGAGCACATGATGCTGCTGGTTCCCATTACAGATCACCTCCTCTCTGATTAATTAGGCTCATTCCGCTAATTGAAAGTCACCCCTTACCCACTGTTCAGCTGTGAGGACGAGAGCCGACTGTGGGAGTGCCACCATCCCACTCTGGAATGGCGATCCACTGAACTGCCTCAGATTATTAAATCAACCACCGGCAGCCGCATTCTTCTAACAGCGCACCCTCCCCTTTGATATTGTCATTTTCCTGCACTACTCCCCCTCGCTTACCATTTGTGGAAGCCTCCGATGAATGACAGCCAGCCCACACCAGCTGCCCTGGGAGCAATGGACGTAATAAGCCAATTAACTAATTAAGACCTCGTTTGGAGGCTTAACGAGGAACACGGACACTCATTTGTGTAAATAAACAGGGTTTTTTTTTCTGCATAAGGAGAACTCAAAAGCATGTGTACTTGTAGAGAGGTCAATAAATGAAAAAAACAGAATAACAGACAGTGTACACAGGTTTCTGCCAATTGACGCCTCCTCCTGCATGCATGAGGCGAAGAAGCAGAGACAGAGCAATATGGTGATTCATTTATCCTAATGATACTGCTGACATCAGCCAAGCAAAGGAGCGGATCAGATCCGTCTAATAGAAGGAGGGAGAAGGGAAGCTCTTAGACTTCTGACTGTCAACTCATTGGCAGCCGTTGTATCGTAACAGCGTGGCTGCATACCAAACTGTAAACAGACGCGTGCCTGAATAGTTACTGATTCTGCCGTCGTACAGCATCAATCTGCATCAGGAGACATGACGCGCATTGATCTCGCAGCCTGGCGCAGGCTTTGATGAAATCGCTCTATAAATTAGGGCTGTTTGATGGAAAACTAAATCTGTAATATGCTCCCGCCTTGCTTATTGGACAGTGAATATGCAATGCATTAAATTGCAGAGCCTCTTTATTAATGCCTCCAAAACAGGCAGCCATCATCAGGGGGTTTCATGCTGAGAATCCTTTAAAAACTTCAATAGAAGTCATGATTGGTTAGATTAGAAAAAGTGGAACGTGTTGACCAACCTATCAGGCGAATTAGGAGGTCATTTCAAAACTGTACGTATATGTACCACACCTTTCTTCTGCCTGAGAGTTAAAAATGTTAGATATTCTGGGGCACATGTGCACAGCAGTGGGCTGGCTCTCTGTGTATCTTTCATGAAAAGAAATTTTGCACTTTCTCTTTGAAATCCATGATTGGTTAATATTTGAAGAGCTCCTTTCCAAAGTGTTATCCATTTTGAATGAGGGAATAATTAACTGAAACTAACGATGAAATAACTCAAAAAAAAACCGAGTACAATGTGTTTAAAGTATCATCGTCCTCACACAGTCCTTCATTTGTTTTCATTTAGTCCCCTTTATAAGCCCATGAGTATACTGTAGGTGTTTTTTTCTCCCTTAATGAGTGAAATGTCTTTGTACTGAGCTTGTTAACAAATTTAGTTAACTTCATTATTTTTCTATCTTGCACTTACTGACTTGAATGGTGTGGCACCTGAAGGGCAGCATGAAGGTAATGACCGATGATGGGATCAGGTAATTGGCACAAAGCCTATTCAAGCTGAAATGTTTCATTGGCAGTGCAGACATGATATTTGATTTGCAGCCCTCTCCTGGCTTAAATCTCTTCAAAAAGAAGGCAGGCTCCTTTGAAGCACACAATGAGCAGTCCAGCCAGGTTTCATAAAGCTGAGATGCAGACATCAGGCTGAAGACCCCAACATGTGTGTTGTTAAGTGTCTGGTGTAAATCTTAATGCCGCAGATTCAACTGTGGCAACCGCAGAGACTCTGATCAAGTCTGTAGCTAATCCCCTATGACTGAGCCTCCAATATGGGCTACAGTGGGGGGGGGGGGGGGGGGGGGGGGGCAGAGAAAAATAGATGTGTGTTTGATGGTTTGTGTCTGTGTACACAGAGCGATAGATGTGCAGAGGGAAGCAGAAAGGAGCAGATGCAAAGAGGAGAGAATGAAAGATAGATGGGCGGGAGGTAGAAATATGAGATATGGGGAAGGGGAATAGGAAAATTGGATCCTGGGATGAAGAAAAGGCTGGAGAGGGGAGCAAACATGGGGGAAAGTCACAGCTGATATAGGAGGAGGGTTGTCAGGAGAGAATAGGGCGTGATGGGAAATGGCAGGTATGATGGTGAGGAAGCAAGAAGGGACCAAAGAGTGCAGGAGTGACCTGTATTGTTGATGGCTGTGATAACACAGGGGTGGGGAGGGAAGAAAAAAAGCTGAGGGTTGACTTTTTTTTTTTGTCTCCCTTTATTTTCTGCTGGGAGTCAGCAGGTTTGGGTGTGGACTGCGGGTGAGCGGATCGATGGAAGTTTCTATAGCCAGAATACCCTCTTCCATCTCTGACAAACACCACGACAGCGTGATAGACCAGTGGGCTAGAGGAGAAGGATGGAGGCTGCAAAAATAACAGAAGGGAAGAAAAAAAGAGGGGGGAAAGTGAGAAAAATGTTGATGGAGTGCAACACCATAAAACCCCTTCACGACTGTGATTAATAAATCCGCTATATTACTCATTTGTTATGTGTAAAAAGTCATCCATAATATGTGCTTTGATCCATTTTCCTACACAATCTTTATTCCAGAAGAAGTACACATACTTGTTCTAAGTTCCCTTAGGTAAAAGTAGATGTACTGCTTAAACTTCTTTACCTAATGAAAAGCAATAAAGCAAAGGTTCAAAGAGTGTGGAAGGTCAAAATATGCTCAACACAGGAAATGTCCCACAGATGTTTTTCTGTGATCTGAAACCTCACATCACATTTATTAGTCTATTAAAAGTAAACTCTTCTGACTTCAAATGAAAACATAAAATAATATGCTGTAAATTTTACATGTTGCGCCAAAGTGCAAATCTGTTGGATGGAGAATTTTGATTCTGTTCAAAAGTCGTCTGTCATGTTGGCTGGTTCTCTTTCATCCATGTGGTTGAGTTTCTCTGTCTTTTTCACCCTGAAACATCTCAGAAGACATTTCAGACAGGAACACCCTCTTCTACATTTAACCATTAAATCACCCGACAGAAAAAAATACAGTTGAGTTTGGCAGTGATGGCTCTGCTATAAGACACTCCCTAGGTTATCTGAGCAGCATAGTTTCCAAGGAGTGCAATGCAAAAAGAAATCCCTGGTACACAGAGTGACTGAAGGCTTCAGGCTAGAAAGGAGGAGGCTGGGGATGGTGGAGGAAAAGGTTCACCAGCAGCAGGAGGTTTGTGTGTGGAGCATTGGCGAGTGAGAAGAAAGTCACATGTAAAAGGGACAGCCCTGTTGTGTGATTCTGCTGTGATTGGTGTGTTACTGATCAGAAATGATAATTCTCCCAGCAGGCGGTCAGCTGGCTACCAGCTGGGGTGTATGGCTGCCATGTCCAACATGAACGAATGCAAAGCTTCATGCATGTTATTTGATGTCTGGTTTGCTCTCTATGACTTGATGCTAAAGAACGTTCTTTTCTGTTTGAAATGATCCTGACCATTTGGGCAGACATAGGCAATGATGCAAATACAATTAGTTACTTATTATACCATTCACCAAGCTGCAGAAATACTTGATTCTGATAGGTCAAAACCCAATAACAATGGTGATTAATTCTGGAAGGCAAGAGTGATGCCAAGGTCAACCAGATCACACAAGTCTTATAAAATCAATCTGCAGAAAGTAGTTCCAACACATTTTACCAGCTTGTTGTCACTGAGGCAAAAATATTTTTCTGTTAGCATCATCGGAAAACATCAAGGCAAAAACTTAAGTTTCTGCTAGCATTCTTTTTTTTCAGTTATATTTTTGACTTTATTGGATAGGACAGCTTAAGAGAGACAGGAAATGTGGGAAGACATGCAGCAAATGGTTGAGGCTGGGAGTCGAACCCGTGCCCGTTGCGACAAGGGCTATAGCCGGCATATATGTGGCGTGCGCATAAACCACTAGGCCATTGGCACCACTCCACAAGCATTCTTAATGAGAAAGCTAAACGACATGGAGGGTTATTTTAATATTAGATCCTGTCCTGCAATCCAGGCAATGACAGCTGAGCTGGTGACAGCATCTATAAGCTGCCAAACGCAAGAAGTTACTAAGAAAAGCAGTGGTGATAATAGGCAACAATGTTTAAGTTATGACATTTCATCATTTATTTTTAGTGATGTGTCAACTGCAAAAATCTGAGAAGAGGTAGAGCTGAATGAGGACAGACATGTCAACATATATCAGTGTTTCCCACAGAATGACACTACCTGTGGCATTATGTTATTCATCCCCAACCCCCCAAACACACACTTTACCTGCAGCTGTCCTTTCGTTACACACACAGAAGCGTGTCCAGCTTTATCCCCTACTGTTTCCTTTCTCTGCATCTGATCTGTTGACAGTGTTCATCAGCAGTACACAACTCACATTTCTGTTAATGTTCCATCATCACATAAGATGATACGCATGTTGACGAGGCTTGCCAATGACGCAGCATTTTGCAAAGATTACAATCTCAGAGTGCAGAATGACATCAGCAGTAGGGGTGGGAATCCCAAAACCGGATCCTGCTTAGAACCGGTTCCAACTGATCAATTCCGTCGGATTTGTACACCTCAAATGTTATTGATTCTTCTTAACGATTCATTTCCAAGCACAACGTCAAGTCGCAGTACGTTGCATTACGTCACACACTCTGCGACGCAGAACTCCTAGGTGTAAATATCTCAAATATGCTGAAGCATTTGTGGACTTGGCCTCGAAGCTTGGAGTTCCCGTCGGGCCGAAGTGGAGAAGGGTTCCATGTGAACATGTTTGAGTTGAGGAGGCCAACCCCCGCATACCTGTCCCCTTTGGGAGTCAGGATGCTTTCCCTCAGGCTCGAGGGTCCACGTACGGACGCACGCGGCCGAAAATGAGGCACCAATAGTGGGTAAAATACCTCTGCGATGACCCCCGGAGGAAACGTGTTTTTCCTCTCCAAATTCAAAGTCTTTTCATCCAGACTCAGGGGTCACGTTCAGACCCACGCAGCCGAGAATGAGGTCAACCTATTGTTCAGTATGTTCAAGTTGAATATGTTCATGTTCAGTATTGTGCAGACATCATTTTGGAAAAAACGGTGTGGAAGACTGTGTAGAACTACTTTTTTCCCCCTCAAAAAAATACTCAGGAATCGTTGGGAGAATTGATAAGGAATTGGATTGATAAGCAGAATCGACAATGGCATTGACATTGATAAAATCTTATCAATTCCCACCCCTAATCGGCAGTAACCAACTGCACGTGACTTTAAAAACAGAGGTATGAGAAGGCTCATATTTAACAGGAGTCGTGGTCTGGGATGTACTTTTTACAAGTACAAAGTATACTCAGTAAGACACAGATACTTCATAATCTGCATACACAAAGAAACCAAGTTTACTTTGCTACTTTTAACTTTTGCAAACAAGTGAGAGATTTATTTCACCTGAGCTGCTTAATCCACACTCACACACACTACTCTAAAAATAAAGTATAGCCGTTATGTAATCCTGGATACTCAATATAGAGAAAAGTCTGGCCTTGCACTGCCATCCCACAAGTTAACAAGCTGCATTAAGTCAAGAAGAGGAGGTTCAAGGATAAACACACAAATCAGGGCTCAACATGCCCCCAAACACACACACACAAATAAAGACAAACACATAAAAAAAACTCATAATTCATTATCCCCATTCTGCCAGCTCCTGTATATGTGATGTTAATGTTAAGCCACGACTCTGTCATTTACTAGATCGTATTACGCTCTGGCTTAGGTGAGCCACTGAGAGATTTATGTTTGTCTTTATTTCCTCTGCCACCTCACTCTGAGACTCCCCTCTCATGCAGTGTGATATAGTGTCCAGTCAATAACAGAGAAAATAAGATATGAAAACAATAGGCTCCTTTTTGGACAAGAACCAGGCCTTTCAAGGCTGCAAATGGGTTTTGAGGCAGCTATTGAGGAGCCTCAGCGTGAAGTAGTCCTTGCGTCCACTCCACACCAGGGGGGGAAGAGAGAGTAACACAGAGAGAATAAGACGGAGGATAAGTCCCTAAGATGAGGGAGTGTGTTACAGTGACAATGCCCTTCAGGAAAGTCCTTAACCTGGCCCACTCAGGCAGTACTAACTCGCTAATGTGCACTGTATGAAAAATGTAAGTGGCTTAAATTGCATTAGATTAAGGCAGCCATGAAGTGAATAAGTGACAGAATAAAACAATAAGTCTCAATGGGAGCAGCATCAGCAGGGGGAGGAAAAAAATCCCCCTTTAGGGTCTGCTGCTGCTGCTGCCTCCAGCTCTACGCCGCTGACAGCCACTTGGACACGCGCCACAGCCAGGTGTAGGGGATTTTATGCTTGTTACCTTGTCCTCTGTGTGAATATTGAGTTAAATTACAATCCCACAACCTCAAATTTGGTCGAGCGACTTTGTTTTTTTTCTTCTTTTTTCTTTGCTGTTCCTCCACGGCAATTTATATCACAGTCGCACCACGAGGTCTCGACACACCTGAAAATGGATCAAAGTGCTGCATTGCATTTTTCTTCCCTCCGCTTTGAGTTTTTCTGCAGTGCCAGGTAGAACTGTGCTTGGTATGTATATAACACAGCAAATCATAGCCAACTCAGTTTGCTTTGTCCCCAGCTGTGTCCCTTAATCCCAAACTGCTATGCACCAAGTCTTACAGCGAGGAAACCTTGAGAGTAAGTGCAGGATTTGCTTTCCAACGAATTTGAGCTTCTTTTTTTTTTCCCCTTGTCAACCTTGTACTCTGAACTTCAGGGTTACAGCAGGAAATAATTCCATCAGAATGATAATAATAATCTAAGCAGTCTTCAAAGCAGTGCTGTAATTTGGCTGGGTCACAGTGGTGTAAAGGCGCAAATATGTATGTCAGTGATTCATCTCGTTGTCTGTGCACATGTTCTATAGAACAAGGGCATGCACTGTGCAAGGAGAAAACCCAGGGTGCTATACATAAATATGGGACATTATAGTGTCAGCTGCAGATGGGAAACAATGAGGCTTCATCAGTGCTGTTAAGCACCAGATAATTTCAAATAAGATCAAACAAATAAAATGTGCTAAGAGGATTTTACAGCATCGCTGTAAATCCTGAGAGTGTGTGTATCTCACTTTTACATTGTGTGTTCACACATTCAGTGCAAACGCAAGACAACTCTGCACAACTCTGTTTCTTAAGTCTGACATTTTGAAAGATCTCTTGCAGTTGCAGAGAAGCTGTAAAAATGAAATAAACATGTTTCTGTCCCAGCTTTTAGTGACCTATAAATGACAAAAATAATAAAGCCAATTCTGAAAATAGAGACTCAGAGGCCGGTTAATTAGAGCAGAGACCCAAAAGTATAATTTGCTCAAGAGATAATATATCACTGAGTGTCATTTCTGTGTCTGGCTGAAGAATGGTTTTGTTTTACTGCATATCACTTATTTATCAACCCATCTGGGTATCTCAAAAATAAAATATAGAAAATGTAGCAACTGTTGAATTTATATCTTAGAATTTATGTGTAGACTGAACAGCAACACTCAAGTTTGGACCATTTTGTGCTCTCTGACGGAGGAAATAACTCTTACCCCATCTTGAGATACAACATTAAAGTAGAGATTTGGAGAATACATTAGTATAAATATGAATGATATAACGTTAAGTAAGTAGAAATGTTGGCAAGAGTACCCGGGAATGAAGAGAGTTCAGCTAAGTAGGCCAAGGAAGGATGCTCCCGTTCACCTTGGGGCTCCGTGTGCGTTTCAGTGGAAGCTTGCAAAACTGTGGAACGGCAGCCCCAGGACTGCCTAAGATCCCCTATCTCCAGAAACAGAAACAAAGCCCTGCGGTCACGACACTTGTGCAACATGTAACTAGCAATGTAACTGAATAATAATAATAAGTAATACCCTGCAAATATACAAAGCAAGAAGCAGACTGTTTTTCCTTAAATCTGGATAAACTGTAAAAAAAAAAAGCAACATTACCATAATCTTGCTCCCATTGGAATGCTGCAGCAGAGGTTGTTATTGTAATGTTTTATTTCAATATTTGCTTTACTGATAACGTTCTCTAAATATATTATCACTGACTGAAACTATTTCAATCTAATGAGTCAATATTAAGACAACAAGTGATTCATCAAACAGATTTCCAGTAGCACATCCTCTCATTTATCTAACACTAAAGTCGTAAGTCTTGCATGTAAACAACGATAACACAATCTGAATATTAAGCAGAATATAATAAAGCAGACTTTAATATTATCATTAATGTCTTTCCAAGTGGAACAGCTTAAGTCTTGATGATCTGATGGTCTGAAATGATCCTCCCCTAATACACCACTCTTAATGATCTCAGACACAAAACTACTTCTACCATTTCCACCAGTGGCAAAACAGGACAAGGCTTCTGTATTCAGAACCCCACAAGCTCTACACTGACCTCTGACATTTATCAGAAGTTTAGAATTAAACAAACATTTCCCAGAAGATCAAATTTATACACACATACAGTCCAAATGTCCAGACTTAGCCGCATTTGCACACAAGAAGTCTAAGTAGGCCTGGGGCTGTCCGAATCTGTAATTCTTTAAATCCACAGAACAGACTCACTGCAAACTATGATGAAGAGTTCACCAGAGAATGACCCAAAATCCACAGAAATATGCGTATGATTAGGTTTAAGAAAAGTACTTCTAAGACATTTTCTTCTCTGTTGCATTAATTTATTTGTTGGTCTAGAGAGATTTGGTAATTCACACAGGGAATATGAATAATTTAGACTGGTGTTAGCTTCAAATGCATCATAATACGTGCAGAGTTTGAAGAGTGTGAAGATCCTCAGTTGCACAAGTATCCATTAAGAACTAGGGATGTAAATTTCAAGTATTTTCTGTGATCAATCTTTGGAAATGTTAACGATCAATTATCGATTAATCCTAAAAAAAAACCAGACATTTTCAATGTCAAAAACAATATCAAATGTGTTTTTCACCCTAAATCAAACTTTCCTTCACAACACAATGTATATAACTGACAGTATTAAATAGCTACTCACATTGAGGCGTACAAAATGTGAACACCCTGAATATCAAAGAGTGGAGCAGGCTCATAATAATATTCTCTGTGGACATGCAGTCATAAAAGTGAAGGCTCAGACTTCAACAAGGGAACTGAACAGAAACATATTTTAGACTCAGTGTCCAGTTCCCTGTCTAATCGTTCTTATTGAGAAAAATAAGCATTTGTACATGGTCAGGTGTCAGCCAGGAGTGCAACCAGGTCATAATCAGTCTGGCAGCGGAGAAAAAAAGGGTTTGTGGAGACCTGTCACTCAGCAGTGGCACCCAGCTAAGCGTCTCTGCTGTGCGCAACACCTTCGGTCAGCTGATTCACATCAAAACCAAGCGGCAACCTCCAGTCTAAAAATATGAGTCCAATGCGAAAGTGCTAAATTAAAAAAATTCAAAATAGACAATCTTTACAGCAGAAATAAATGATAAACGAGTGTAGTCTGGATAGCTCCTTTCTCAATCGGCACACACTGAACGGGGGGTGAATTTTTTTCTTACGCAGCAATTTCAAAGATATTGAGATTACTAGTCTTCCAATGAGGACTTGATTAACAGGCGGGAACACTGTTGGCTAGGAGGCTCAAAGCCTGCCTACATCAGTCACAATCGCAGGCCTGCAGCAATATGACTGCCACCGCCGATTGGCCTCAAAACAGAGCTTCAGAAACAGATGGGTGACGTCACGGATACTACGTCTAATTTAAAACACCCACCTAATAGCTAAACGAAATATCAGACCACACGATGTTTGTTCCACGTTATAGGAAATCAAAAACAAAAAAAAGTGTTTGAGTGTCACAGCACATTTCATACCCCTGCTGTCCTGCACTCTCACAGGCTAAATATGATGACAGTGAACACATCGTACTAAACATGTGACACTTCTTTGTGCAGGGTGGCCTCAAAACTCTCTCGCTTCTTCAAGGCCCTTTATTGATATTCCCACAGACTGTGTAAAAGAAGGACGACATGACAGCTCCCAAAAAGTAAAGTAAAATATCTGCAGCTTCCCCTGCTGATTTGCTGCAGTGTATGTCATGAAACCTGCCTCCTCCATGTTAACAGATGAGACATGGGTCACACCTTAAAATCAAAATACATGTCAAAGACATGTTTCAAAAGCGTGCTTTCTGTGGTTATAATAAGCTCTCATGATGCTGATTTATGTCCAAATATTAACTTTTCAAAAAATTAAAACGAGTTATTCAATACTGTAAGTGTGATGCTTTGATTGACTGATCTGTTGACGAGTGTGGCTGGCGTAAGGGCCCAAGAATGTCAATGCTGCAACTCCCAAGAGCTGAACCCTACTGCACAGTCTGTCTGAAAATGGCACCACTATAGCCCAGAATGTCACGGCCTGTCACTGGGGATGTGTTGGCTTCACTTTTGTAAAATAGGGGGGGGGGGGGGGTAGAGACAAATCATTCATCTATACAGCCAACTAATGGAACCTCTTGGTCTAAATTATTTTCCAACTCTTCAAAAAGTCCTCATAGACTCTCCTAGACACCTGATCTCTATATCCGCTGGCACACCTGAGCCTCTTTCCATCATCCAACAACATATGTCACTCATCAGACCCTGTGCCGGCCCACAAACACCAATCATCTTCCAGGATATCAGTATGCCACCAATCAAATCCTTGTCTCCAATTTCTCTCTTCTTTCCAATATTGTTGTCATGTCATGATCTCGATCTGTTATTTTAGGAGCATTGATCAAGTCAACCTCATTGTAACCTTACCTCTGACTCCCCCTGCCAACAAAAAACGTTATTTACCTTTTCTTTTGGAGACACTCTCTCTCTCTGTATTGAGGCTCTGAGTATCGATCCAGATGTGTTTGTTGCACTCAGATTTTAAAATAACTATGATGTGTGTAACACCAGCCCCCAGATATTTGGCCCTACTCATTTGTTGTTTAAGGTTTCCTGATTGTATTTAACAAAGTCTGTAAACATTGGCGCCGTGAGATTACATTTTAATGCAAAGCCTGTGTTGTTGTCTCTACAAAGAAGACATTCAACATTTCCTCTTTGTAAAAGGTCAGTGCATTTTGTCAGATCAACTTGGGGCGCTTGTAGAGAAAACATCTCAGTTTAAGGCCTCAAATGCATCAAGAACGGTTTCAGTATTGGCAGCAAAACCCTGAGATTGTTTGTTGTCGTTTTAGAGAAAAATTTCACATGTTAGAAGGGCCCTACCCGAGCCCATTTTTCAAGCAGAACAAGCCTGGCAACATGCATCAAAGTGGAAAAAAAGCAGACAAAAAAAATCGGGTTACATATTTTTCACTCAATAAAATATTCCTGTGAGATTTGAACAACTGTTCAGAGTTAACTCAAGGTACAATGTTACCTTTCAGAGTTGCTCTGTGTATAACAACCTTTAAACCGTGTGTAAAAACACTTCAGTCTCTCTCACATCAGCTCTGCCACGAGCCGAGCACATCTCTCAGCACTCATCTAATTATGGGGGTCAGTCAGCTCTGCAGACGGAAGAGGAAAACTTGACAGATTTGCATTCATGTCATGAGTGGAGTTCAGATCATTTGCAAAGCCATCAACTGGATGTCCTTTCATATCCAAAGTCTCTGCTGTCCTATCACTCCTACACGCTGGGGATCTTAATGATGGCTCTCTTATTTGCAGTTATTTCAGGAAATTCAATGACTTACTTGCCAGGGTCATGAGCAAAATGAACAAGACAAGCATCTTTGAAGATTATGATAATGGAAACGGAGGGCAAAATTGGAATTGTTTTAAAATTCAGCCGCACGTTCCACATCTTATTATCCTTCCACTTGGCAGCCACCCATTTTCAAAAGGCGTGATAAAAATACACATTAGATACATTCACTGCCACTGCTGTGAAGCAGAGAGGATTTTATGGCCTGGAAAGTTTGGCATTTCAGAATGAGAAAAATAAACACTCTTCATTGCATAAACTAAAAAACACGAATCCTAGACCTACAGGGAAGACAGATGTTAGACTATGAACAAAATAGTCATTAAGATTTACTCAGTACAGCAGATGAAACACAGTCCTACATCATATAATTTAGTCTGCTTTCTGACGCTCATTTTTACTTCTACAGACGCCTGAAGTGAAAAGAAAATTGAAACCTTCCGTTCTTAGTTGCAGAATGAGTATTCAGTGCTTGATACAGCATTGAACTAAGGACCAGATGGTGCAGACTAAAACACACTTAAAGAGGGAGGATGTCTTTTCAGAAGGCAAACTCATGCAAATCAGGTCCACAGTGAAGCTGTTGACTCATGCAATTTCACACTGTTTACCAATAACAAATTGGAAAGGAACATTAATAGTGCTTTCCGAGCAAAACACCGGATAAGGCTAAATGTTCAGAGAAATGCGTTATTACGGCTGACCTCGGAGTCGAAGTGATACATTAGCAAATTATGAAAGGTTTAGTAGGTGCGCTGCATAAAACGACTGCCGAGCAAAGGAGACGTTGACCTCAGAAAATACACACACATTAAGAAAATGTCAGAGATGGTCTTTGATCTTGTGGAGCCAAACAAGTAGAGACTAAAACATATGCAATTACATCAGCTGGAAGACTCTGAGGCCACATGTTCAGCGGTGTCACAGACAGTCTGCATCACTACACATTTATTCATCTCATTCTGAACCTGCTGCTCCCCTGGTTCATTCTTCCAGACAGTGGTCAGGATGACACAGAATGCAGACTTTGCATACTTTTACCACCGTAGGTAGGAAACAGATTTTCATGTAAGTCAAAATAAATCGTTGATGCACAAGAATCTTGCAGCATTTATACCTGTGCGACCAGACTTTACATAAACAAAATCTTTCTCATCCTCAGTCCAGGTGGACATCTGGAGTGCAGCAGTAGCTAAAGGAGTTTGGAAGGACACAGCAGACTGCAGAGGGAGACAGGAAGGTGTACTGTATGCGGAGGCGTGAGGGAACCAGGTGCTGTGAAGTGTGAGGCTCTGCCCTCCCAGCTGATGATCAAAGACAGCCATAACTGCCGCTGATGACCATGGCTGCTGGCCAGACTGATGCACACAGTGTGCTGCGATGACCGCACAGAGATGAGCTGAATCACGGCAATGCCAGCTAGAAAAAGACTATTATTGTTGGCACTACAACAACAAAGTGGATCCACACAGGAACAAAAGATGAATAATATCACATCAATTATCTATCAAGTCCTTTGTCTGCTTTTGCTAACCTTCAGCTCCCTCATTTAGTCGGTAATGACTGCTCTTTGCTCGCACATTTTAAAAAGGTTTTCATGACTGGGGATTACTCAGGACGTTAGGATGGAATAAGAGAAAACACGACATGTCCCTCCAGCCAGCCTGCCAAGATAATGTTAATGATGTCTTGTGGGATCCTCCACTAGAAGGACTCTTGATCTAGATCCATAGGGATCTGCTGCGACTTCTGGCACCACTCTGGAGCTCTAGATAACTCCTCCTGCTAATACCTCTTTAATAGAATTACACCCTTGATAAAAAACCTTTCCATAGGACCATTATCTACCATGTCAAGCTATGTGAGCATAGGTCTTCATGGGTATGCAGAGGCAGAACTTTTTTCACATGGCAATTACTGAAAGAGCTTTGTCAAAATGATCTTATACAAGTGAGAAACAGCTCGACTGACTGGGACATGGCTGTCATGGTTTCCCAATGGACTGTTGTGGAGAAGAGACCCTTTGGACCTCATAAGAAAAGAGCATTCATTAAATGTACAGCTGGACATGAAATGACGTTCTTCATGACTTCACATTGAGGAGCATTAGGTCTCATTTTTGACTAATGAATCTGGCCCTGCCTGTTATAAGGAGTCTACTGCCACTCATTGCTCATTGGTGGATTAATGTTGGATCTTTATAATAGCCGCATTAGCCTGAATATAGGACGACCCTGATTAGTAGACCACCCCCCCTATTCATGACTAGTTTTTAGAGAGTCTTTGAAGACCAAATCATTTGATGCAAAAAATTTTTTTAATTGGCAATAATGATAAAAAATACATTGAATGTCTCTTGCAATTAGATTGGCACATTCAAATGAAATAAAATGTGATCACGTTATCAGTAGTTTAATACCACAAAAATTAAAATATCCTGCAGTCTATTGGATGGATGATGGATTTGCTAATGGGCACACCTTTGATCTGTTTTTCTGTAATGTTGCGACGCCATATTTCTTGTGATAGAGTTATGTCTGAATAAGGTGAAACAGAATGGACATAAATGCATATGCATAAATAAATGCACGCTTTTATGTCTTTTCTGGCTCACCAACCTCAGACATTACACTCTGATACCAAATTTTGTGTCTGTTAGTCAGTTTTTTAATGTCTCTGCTGCATTGATAACAGTCATTGATAACTGCCTCAGTTGTTGGTTAACTTATTCTACTTTTGAACACCTTTGTTCACCCTGTCCCTCCATCTTTTAGCAGTGAGTGACAGCTGGCCTCAGCCATGAAGCATACACGTGCTTTACAGATAAGGGTTGCCATCTGTTGGAATTAATATTGGCATTTAATTATCCATCCATCCATCCATCCATCCATCCATTATCTTTACCGCTTATCCCGTTCGGGGTCACGGGGGGCTGGAGCCAATCCTAGCTGACTTCGGGCGGTAGGCAGGGTACACCCTGGACAGGTCGCCAGACAGACAGACAGACAAACCAGTAACCTTCTTGCTGTGAGGCAACAGTGCTACCCACTGCACCACAGTGCAACCAAGGCATTTCATCAGTAAACCCCAAATATAAGATGATCCCACTTTTGTATTGAGAGGCAAAATAACCTCATATATTTGGGTCCTTGCGGTAATATTGCAAAGATTATGACCCAGACATGTTCTGTAGCGTGTCATAAGAGTACTTTGTTGTAATCTGGCGCTTTAGGAATGAAAATATATTGATTCAAAATAATAGAAATAAACTTATCAGAAATACAGATATTAAATTAAATTGTTATTTTTTTGGTCATACCATTCTGAATTCTCATCCTGAAACTTGAGAACTGCTGTAAGTGTTTTTAGTCATGTAGAAAAATAACTGTACATAATCCATGACTATTAAATTCCATTAGCAAAGTCAGAGTTTCATGCAGTATTTATTTGACACAAAAATGTATTGACAGCGATGCCTCTACTTCCAGGGTGCAGCCTTTACTGTGTGGTAACAATGCAGCATATCTTAAAGCCATGCCTGGGTGTATTCCGTTGTCATGACTGACATCCTCTATAGTGAAAGCACTGAGAGATCAATGCATGCAGGGGCAGCACCTGTGCTGCCTGGAGCCCCACTAAAAGCCTCTGCGTCTCGTCTGAAGACAGAGCCAGCATCCCCTGGGACTCGCCTTACAGCAGAGAGAGGGAAACCCCACCCCCGACATCAGAGCTGTGGAAAGCAGAATCATACAGTCATCCACTGCTGGGAAATCAACGCGACTCCTACTATCTACCCAGTCTTCATCTCTTTTTTTTTTTCACTTGTGTGGTTTGAGCAGGCCTAATTAACTTTCTGTAACAAAGGGCTCTACCGCTGTTGCTCCACAGCCTTATTGGGCCAGCTTGCGGCATGATAGTACGAGCTGAATGTCACGCTCTCCTTGGGCCGATCAATCCAGGCGATCAGATATCAGACACCTGAGGGATGGCTCTAGCCACAGATCACTCACATGCACGCTCACACAGGCACACAATTGAAACACGTAGATGGAGAACGTTGCAGTGACACACACAATCGCAGGGAAAGAACACAAACATGCACTAAATCACATCTGGGGCCAAGGACGAGAGCTCGCCTGCAGACAGACGTGCTGAGCTGAGAGCTTTTTTCATCCCAAACATTTTGTCTTTCTCCTATTTCAGCCGTATTATTATCTGCATGTCAGCTTGATGAGATGACTCCCACATTGGGAAGACTCTGTTCAATGCAATTGCAGCACTTGTCCTGTGCTCACTGAGTGAAAATTTGGTACCTTGCTCAAGGTCACAGACCATGGTTTTCCTCAGGGGGGAGATGAAGTCAGACGTTCAACACCCTCTGTTCTCATGTCTACGTCTTTGCTCAATTTCTAATTGCCTCTGCACGAGGTTGTGGCCCGTGGGGAGAAATAGTACCAGCAAAGCAACCATTTTGTGTTTCCCTGTATTAGTCATTCAAAAAACAATCAGCGATGGTAAACACGCAGCTTGCCCTCCCTGGGAGTGTTGATGACAATCATTCTGTTAGTAGATCATCTGCCTCTAAC
Organism: Notolabrus celidotus; assembly: GCF_009762535.1. Taxonomy (NCBI): domain Eukaryota; kingdom Metazoa; phylum Chordata; class Actinopteri; order Labriformes; family Labridae; genus Notolabrus; species Notolabrus celidotus. Next base: position 8,422,264 of record NC_048283.1, on the reverse strand, counting down.
CTGAAGGGATAACAATCACTCCCTTATGTAAACCTATGAAGAAATGATGTTTACAAAGCTGGGATGCATTATATACAGTGCTCTAAAAACTCACAGGCTCTTAGATGTTGTTCACTACAGAGAATAAAAGTCTCATTTGTCTGAATAACACTATTGTCAACCACCCATCCATCTGTACTTGGTTTTAAGACGGCCAGGAGTTCTCCTTTTTCTACCTCTCCTGCTCAATCAATACAGTCAGCAATAATACATGAGTGGAGCCTGCCTCTGTATCTGACCTTTTTTTTTTTTTTCTTCGTCTCCCTCTCTGATTCTTTCTTATCCTCACTGTACAATGCAAGGCTGTCTTTTCAACCTCATTATCCCCTACGATACATCTGCCCCCCACCCAACTCTCATTTGCACTACTCTCCAGCAAGGCTAACAATACTCTCCAGTGTTTCCATCATCAGCAAAGTGTTTTCCCTTGACACCGTCATGACTTCTCGTCTCCACTGCAGCAAATACCCCAATTTTTCTCCCTTCCTGTTTCTCCTCATTCTCCACTCTATTTCATTTCTCTACACAGTTTTGTTCCTAATAAAATGATGCCTAGTTGACGGGACCCCAGCAATTCTCTGTGGCGTGTCCACAACCCCTCGTAGCAGCAGAAGGCTACTGTGGACAGGCTTTGGTCTCCTACTGAGCAGCAGCTTTAATCTGCCTAGGGGATCACATCAAACAGCAATGCCCTTATGTGTCATTTGTAGAGAGAAAAAATACAGCATTACTTATTTACCATATTCACACAGCAGGCAATTCCCACTGACGTCAGTCTCAGGTTGAGAAGCTTTAATGTTTTTATAAAGTAGCAATGCTGGGTATCAGGTGGATTTAATTATTTATTGAATCAAAAAAATATAGCAATTGTTATAATTTTACAGTTTATTGATAAATGACATGAAGACAGGACAACTTATAGTAAAAAAAAAAAGCAAAGAATAAAAGGGTGATATTTCAATTTCAAACTACTTATTTTGTAGTCACTGGCTGCTTTTATACTACAGCTAATTCTAACATCGACCACTTGCTAGGACATGAGCCACAGCATTTCTACAATTACATTAGCTTTTATGTTGATTCCTGGCTGAATCTCTCGCTAACATTTGTAATCTAACGTGCTAAATCTCTGGCTTATATTTATTATTTTACTAGATACATCCCCAGCCAGCATCGGTTTTGTAACTAGCTACCACTTGTTAGCTGGGAAAACAGCTGGTTAGTTAGACAGCAGCTTATGTTTGTATTTTTTCCATTAACATTCATTAGCTTGGAATGTATGCCTTTTAATTGAGTTGTGTCTCTTTCCCAACAATTGATAGTTAGTTTGAGCTGGACCATCCCATTTTAAAGCCTCATATCCTCAGTTCCATCAAATATCTAGAAAACACACCCTGAACAATTCCTGTCCCAATTTAAGCAACTGAAATACCAAAACAATCCACCGTGCTAGCAACACTGATTTGTCTGTAGATATGTCAATCAGTGTTCGGCTAAGGCCATTGCCATTTCAACAAATGGGAAAAACATCCCTAATGTACAGTGTGTCAATCTTCAATGCTGTTTTATTTCTTAGCTTGGGACTGTTGCTTAGCTAGCTCAGTCTATCATACGGACAGGACTTGCTGCCTAAAGTCAGGTTGGCTAGCTGTAATGCCAATAAGGGAAGTCAGTGTTTTCCAAAGGGTTACATTAAGAATACGATAAAAATAAAATATGATTACACCTTGAGGTCATACATGTGGGTTTGTAGTTAAAGCTGCTGTTGGTATGAATGGTGTAAAAAAACTTTACTTTTTTTCTGCTGGGTTTGGAGCAAAGGTCATAATGTCCATCGGTACTCATCAGTAAGTGTAGTAATTTGAGACTACTGCAAAATCTCTGCGTTTTCCCAATTCCTTTGTATCAAGCAATGTTAATATTCCCCTCGTTCCTGTTATGACGGACCAATCATAGCTAATCTCCAATCCTCTGTCCTGATTGGTTAAGGGGCGGCCCCTACTACGTCCTCCGATTGGTTATGAGTCCGACACTATCATGACTGCACACGTAAATCTGTGTTGGGGGGGGGGGGCAGTGTTGACATTCAAAGTCCCTCTCTCTGAACAGATGTTAACTCTGTGACTACCAACAGCAGCTTTAAGTCCAAGTGTCCCTATTTGGATGTTTGAACATATGGTCAACATAAAGGGCTGAATGCTAGCATAAGCTGTTGTCTGGTCAACGCTAACAGTTTAGCATACATGTTATGTCAGTGAAAAGGAGACATTTGGCCATATTTTAGATCACTCATTAGGTGCCAATCAGTGTAGAGGAAGTGAATTGATGATTACTGCTTACAATTTGGAATAAAGCAGTATGACAATTCAACAGTATGTTAGCTTAGCACCCTGAGCATGACGTCAGAGAATAATGGCCAGTGTGTAAATATGGTTGATAGTCTTTGCAGTTTACATCCTGTTACAGACTCACTTTCATTGTATTTCTATGTGTGGACGCAAGGAAGAGTAGTTCCTGGGTGGAGAAGCTAATGGAGCTCCAGTTCAATAGAATAAAAAAAGAATATAAATAAACCAACAGCTGCTGCAGTTTCATGAAGAGTTCCCCAACATGTAAGCATAAATAACACACTTGTTGGACAATCCCACACAAACACACTCAAGCTTTTAAAACAGACATTGGGGTTCATTTGCTTGTGTTTTCAGGATTATTTGGTAGCAAAGGGAAGAAGTGGTAAGTAACAAGCGCTCCAGTGACGCGCACAGCCAAATCAATCCCAATCTGAGCATGTCCACTTACTCTCCTCCACGCGGCACTGCCAATATGTGGAGCAAACGTCTTCCTGGATACTGGAGTAATCCAATCAAAATGCATCATGGGGATACCATAATGTGCTCATTTGTACAGCTGCAAAGGATTCTCTTCAAGGAAATATGCTGAAATCAATAACTCAAACCCTGCCTGCTCTCAGCTCGTCCTTTTTAAAAAGTTCAAATTAGGTTTGCAGGGGTAATCAAATGAGAGTTTTTGTTTTTGCTCTCACAGTTGAAAAGAAAAGCTTCGGCTTATCTTAAATACAACATTAGAGTGAATAAGAAGGTCATATCATTCAATCTGAGCTTGGGATTTTGTAACATAGTTAAAGTGGAAAGAGAATGAAAAGGCAGAAGATTCTGTTGGAGTGCGTATAAGAGATGCATCATTTTTTGCCTTCACTCGTTCCCTTTCTGAAGGGAAATGGGCTTAGGAATTCAATCAGCTTTGGAGAGCCAAAGCTGTATGTGATCCAGCTCTGCCTCGGTGTCTGTGTCCTGCGTGCAGCAGTGAAAAGAAAACAAACAAACAAAAAAGATCAAACAGGAAAAAAAAAAGAAAGGAAGACATTCAACCAGGCGGCAGCAGAGCGTAAACATAATGCAGCGCCGTTTCAGAAAAGCCAAGGATGTCCAGGCGGTGCATCTAAATTATGCTTTCAGGAGATGGAAACAAAATTAAACCTACAAAACTTTTTTACTAGACCATGTCTTCTTGCCATCTGGCTCAAGCGCTTCAATCTCGGTTACACCTTTATGCTGTTGGCTGAACACAAGCGAGTGCTGTGGTATTGATCCAGTCGTACACCCCTTTTATTATCTCTTCTCCCATCCAAAGGCAGCTTTCCGCTTTGATAGCACCACTGTCGCAGAAAAGCATAAATTCTCAAGCCCATTTGCTGTGAGGGGGCGGATAAATGGATGTGAAATCGAGCCATGAAAAGCCAACATGGCATGGTGGGGAATTTTCATCCTGAGCTCATTAGGAAATGCATGTTTTCTTATGTGTGAGCTGTGATGTTGCAGGATATGCTGATAGGATGTGGGGTTTTTTGTTGTCTCTGACTCCCACATTTTCATGAATGCCTCTTAATTGGGAATGTTTGTTTGGGCTTTTGTGCTGCAGATATTCTTTGGCACACAAGCCGTGGGAGAAATGGAGCCCTTCTCCGGCTCGTCAAACTAACAGTGGGCTATAGAGGGAGGTGAGGAAGAGGGTCCTGAGGCCTCTCTGAGCTTTGTGAGAATAGGGGCAGCTGTGTGTCAGTGAGACCAGAGTAAATAGGGCTGTGTGGAGTCACAGAGCTGATCAAAGGCGTCAATCACAGTTTGTTGTCACAGTTTCCTGCAGACAGTGGATAACCTCAAAGTCAAAATTCTTAAGAAGCTAACACAGCGTTAAATGCAATCAGTTTATCTGTGAGTCTGGAGGTGCAGTTAGGTTTGAATTTACAATCCCTATTTTGCCTTTAAGATCCACTGTTGCCTTTAAAGTTCAGAGAAAAAGCTACGAAAGTAAGAGATGCTCCAGCAGGGGAACTGCACCTGTTGTTTTGTACCTCCACACAAGCTCACACACCTCTATCTCCTCTTTATGTGTCGGAGAAAACGGGGCACATGAAAAAAAGGTGCCAAGGTTTGTTCTTCCTGCAGGTATGCTAATAAGATTCACTAGAAGGAGAATTTTCTCTCTTCGCTTTATTTCCTCATGCATGTGCTAAGCCTCAGGGGACTCCTATGCATATATTACATTACTGCTCATGGATTAGCATGAGTTTGTGGAGGGATATGTGTGTATGTGCTTTTGAATCCATACGTTTCTGCAGAAGCTCTAAGTAACACGCCCTCAGTGAAATATATACCTGCAAACGATGCTCTAAGGTCTTGATCTTCCACCTGCTCGCATTTTATCCCTTTCTATTTCTGAGCATGCACAACCAGACTTTCAGGCCATCTCCAATTAGGGAAGTTACACTGCTCCCACACCACAGCTATAGTGCCCAGTGTGTACATCTTGCCCTCTTCCTCACAGTGTGTGATCACAATGAGGGGATGCGTGACTGCTCATGATTGAGCCCTCTTTAGCTAACAGGTGCTATCATCTCTGCAAACCTGCAGATTTAAAGTCCTCACAAAAGGTGTAAAAAGAGAACAAATGTATGAATTATCAGATCACAAAAGGAAGGCGCAGCATGAAATCCCAGGCGGAATGGTAATTGAAAGTGGGCTTTTGGATTTCAGGATGAGAGCAGGGGAAAAAAAGCTGAATATCAGAGGAATAAGTGGCTCCTTGGATTGGTGCAGGTAAACCCAGGTGATTTCAGGCTCTGTTGGTGCTTTCTGAATCAGTCTGGCATGAAATAGACAATGCAATTTGGATGAATGAAGTAGTCCAGCTCGTTCTTTCAATTGAGACCACTTTTAGGAGTGTCTAATTATTAGTTTTATCAGTTTATTATCGTTGGAGGCAGGCTGCTGGACAAATCTTGTAAGCCGGTTGGTGAAAGCCTGGCTCTGTGTCCTGGACAAGGTTTAAGAGCTGCCTCTCTCCATGTCCTCCTCCTTATCGCTTTCTCCACTTCCCTACAACAACCCCCTCCAGCTTCCCTCCTTCCAAATCACAGTCTTTGCACCTGTAACCCCTGGGTGAAAGATGATTACACCTTCCAAAGCAGAAATTGAACCGAGTGCTTGGTCCTGACCTCACTTGCACACCTCTGCCTCCTCCCACCTCCACTAACGAAATGTGGCAGCAACAAAACAACCATTAATACAGGTGTGCATCTATGACATGACATACAACATAAGGTACTTACAAATTATGAATCTTGCAGGAATATCTCAGAAACTTTGCGTCTACACTTGATTTGTTTAATGGAGAACTTGCAACATAACGCCTCCCTCAGACCCCCACCATCTGAAGCTGCTTAGAGCAAGCAGGACAGTGGACCAAAGGCTATAATTTCTAATTCACTAGGCCCAGAGGCTAAATAACGGGTAGTCACTGTGCCTATCTCTGCATGCTGCATATCCTACAGAGTCACTAACAAACTCATTTTCCCCACTATAGAGAATCACAAACATTTTGTCAGAGATCTGTGAGAGCGCAGACGTAGAAAGAGGAGAGGTAGGTAAAAACACCAAGGGGAGATTGAGGTTGAGGGCAAGAAGGAAAAAAATGGGGGAAAGATGTGATGGATTGAAAAGAAGGGTACGGGCTGTTAGAAGTGAGATGAGATAGCGTCAAGGTGGGGGGAGAGGAGAGGAGAGAGAGAAGGAGAGGGAGGGAAGAAGGGGGGACACCAAGAAAAGCGACACACTTTCCGGGCTTATTTACACGTAGCTGCCAGTATGACAGGTAATTTGGGCAAATTCTCCACAGAGCCTGCAGCAGACGGCGGGGGGATAAAGACGAAAGGAGAGAGCAATAAGAGAGAAAAAAAAGGGGAAGGGAGGAGAGACGGAGGAGGGGATGAGGGGAGACGTGCACAGACTACCTGACACGGCCCGAGTTGGGTCTGAGACCAAGACAGCAAATGGGTTTCCAGATTCCAATCAGAGCAAAGGGGTGGGGAAAGGAGGTGGGGGCAAAAGGATGGAGGGAGGAGGGTAAAACTGGGACTGAAGTCATCCTGTTGACAGAGTCTGATCATTTTATTTATCTGCAGCAAGGAAGAGATATCAAAAGCACTTCTTAATTCAGTTTCTCTTCCTGTTGAGGCTGAAAGATCAAGCAGAAGGCATGAACGGATGAAGCAAAAGGAAAAGAGAGGGAAAAAAAACTGCATATCCAGATTTCCAGATTTATTCAGGCTCTGATTTATCCACTTGTTTTTCTAACTTGTGCTTCGTGTGTGCATGTGTGTTCTCCTGTGTGCAGGCAGGTGTGCGCTCCTCTCGGTACACTTCACAGCAAAGCAAGCCTGTTAGACTGTATTTATAGAATGCTCTTGTTCTCATTCAGTGCGTGGCTGTCTGTCAGTGCTCAGAGCCAATTAGAAAGCACTTGTTAATGGAGCCGCCGCCACCGTGTGTGGGTGTGATGACTTTATTCTCCCTCAAAGTGACAGCGACGGAGGTGTGGACGGTAAGAGAAGTAACAATGAAGGTGGTAACGAGGTGTTTGTCCCTGTAGGTGGAGGTCCAAGGGGGTTTAAAAAGGGGCACATGAGCTGACCAGACCCTCCACTGGCTTCCACTTCCTGAGGTGACTCATGCTTTAAAGGAAGAGAAGCCCTGACCCTTTGTTGACCTTTTAACTCCACCTCCCTTCTGTGCTCAAAGCCTCAGGCACCGTAGCTGTGACCTGTCCTTTTCTTGTCACACACTGACACATTCACATCACAGCCATGGGCGCACGCTGCACACATGTGAATACTCCTGATATTAGTCCAGCTTCTAGGACTCTGAATTCACTTAAACTCACACTGAGAATAGGCCTGGTTATTTTATGTGTGCATGACAGTCACACACATGTGCTGAAAGTAAATTACTGACAGAAACACCCTCCACACGTCCAATTCAAGTGCGCTTAAACAGGTTACACACCATCTGCAACCCAATCACCATCACGCAGAGCAGCGCATCCAGTGCAGCGCAGCAGTATGCGAATTAACCATACAGCAGTGCAGAGCAACAGATGTCCAGCACATCAGAATGAAGCAACAAGGGGAAAATGGATAGACAAATGGGACTATATGAGTTGATGGAGAAATATTGGAAGGAAAAATAGAGACTTCAGGGCTGAAGCTTCAAATATCATACAAATCAGATTTGGTGGTTCATTTGAGGAGTTTTCATTAGCACCAGCTGTAGGCTGGACATGAGAATACTGTTGGCTGACTACAGTCTTGGTGTTTCAAGTCAGATGATTATTGTTGATCATATTTGTACGAATGAAGAACAAAAGGGTCCTCAGGTATAGCTAAGGATAAACAAGCTTGCAGCACCTAAAGCTCCAAAGAAAAGCAACGTAGAGACTGATTGGTATGAGAAACTTGTTCAAATCTATTAGCCATTTTTTAAAATAGGTATAGATCTTAAGAAAGCACTCAAAAGTGATAAAAAAGTGAAGGTTTTGTCACCAACTATTAATTCTATTAAATGTTCATGTTTTTTTTCCACCAGTGTCGGGGGTTCTCCTTCCGGACTCAAAATACTGTTGGAAAAAAAACAGGCGTAGCCGAAAAACGTAATTTTAGTGATGTGTCCCCCTGTGTCGAGGCTTCGAAGCGTGTGCTGAGTAATCCAGGAAGATTTCTGTGAAGCGCGTATCGAGGCTTGTGTTAATGTCATATGTGGTGACGTTTGAAGCCTCGCGAGCCGCCTGTACCACGTGACTGATTCAGGAACCGGTTTGGTGCACGATTCAAAATATAAAAGGGGCAGCGCACAGTCACAACCTTATCCCCAATTTGTTTCCATTTTCACTTTGACTTTCCCATTGTATCATAAAGACAGACCATATTAAGAAGTTCATTATTTATGTGTTGGCATCACAAACATCATTCACTTATTCAATTCAAAGCTTCACACACCAAAAGGGGTCGTGTCGTTATAATCACTGCACTTATTTTACATTTATAGTCCACTTGATGGAGCAGTAGAGCAAATGGAGCACCATGAAGCTTTGGCCCATGAGGGAACCAATTGGATGGAAAGCCTCAATGCTTCAAGAAGCTTCATCTCACCATCATTGCTCACTTGACAAAAAACAGAAAACAGAGGTTGTTCGTCCAACAAAACACAGTGGCGTTACCTGCTCAGTAACTTGGCTCAACTGCCAAGAGAGCCAAAACCAGCCCTCTTTCAAAGGGTGTAGCCCCTCCCACTGGGCATTCAAAATCACAATGTTTCCCAAACAATTATAACCCTACATTAAGGTAATTTCAAGGTGATTAACCTTACACACAATCCAAAGAACACAAACATGTCCACAGGCATTTGCCTTACCTAATTCAAACACAATAATTTAGAACAAACAAAAAGATTAATTAACCACGGTCACATGGCCACTTTGGCCACCATACATCTATATTGGGTGGGCACCAGACGCGCTCGGTTTGCGCAGTCTGGACACAACCTGGTTGAGCCCGAGCCGGTAAGTGCAGTAACCCAGAAACAAAGACAACACTGATAGAGCTTCAAAGTGTGCACCCTAAGAAACTCTGGAGGGAGAGGGGAAAAGGATGGTGGCATTCACCGGAATGAATTAAGTGCTGTTAGGAACGGGAAAAGCTTGGTGCGTGTGTGTGTGTCGGTGTTAGCGACGGTGCCACTCCGTCACGACCAGGGAATCTGCTTAAGTCACATGATTCATCATATTCACACATAGCAACAGCAATGTTCAAGTGGCATAGCATATATTAGCAGCTAAAATGGTTGCAAAAGTAAGCAGAACATGTCACATTTGGTTAAAACAAAGGAGGGCGACTAATGTGCAGACATGTTAAGATGTATCGAACAAAAGAACACAATGCAAAAGGTCAAACAAAAACTTACTTTAAATGTCCTGGCAAAGTAAAGTCCAAACAAGAAGCAGGAACGCAGGTTAAAGCACCGTTCAGACTCAATGATCCAACAACACAAGGGAGGAAACACAGAGACTAAATAGACACTGGGTAACAAGCAACAGGTGTGGGCACAGGAGGACACAGGTGAAACTAATCAGAGTGGAAGGAAAAACTCAAGGGCAGTAAGTAAAACTCAACCAGACACACAAGGGGCAAGAACAACAAAATAAAACAGGAAGCACAATAGACATGACTTAGAAACACCAGGAAAGTACACGCACATGCAATATAACACCAGAAATGGACAACTAATAAACAACACAAGGAGACTATATGATACAAGAAATGCTAACTGAATAACAACACTGGAAAGACTGAAGGATAATAAACTATTATCAGAAAAGGGAGAAAAAAGATCTGAAAAACACTGAAAAAAGTATAAATGACACAGGAAATGACGAGATGAAATACAAAACAAGGAAAAAAGAAATACAAACCACACCAAAACACAACACTTAATGTATGTAGTATTTGCAGGAATGAGATGAGCTGGATTCATGAGAGTTGCTTTAAATAAATTTCTCCAAGGTTTGTTCAATCAGATATCATTACTTAAGAGAAATGTGATCACAATAATAATGTCTGTCCTCATCTAAACCTTTGAAATGAATAAATTATCAGTAGTATAAAGAATTCTGTTTTCTTCAGGATCAAAAATGTTTTATTCATATGAAAAATGTTTGAAGAGTAGCCTTGGACATTCTGATTAAATTATCACAATTAGACAAAAAACAACATGAAACCCAGTTGGTGCTCACTAGGATGCTTTAACAAATTTTACAAGAGTTTAGTAGAGTGGTTGTTTGGCCACCTGGTGGTATAAATATGTGAATGACATAGTTAATGGTTGGCTGATATATAAAACAGATCACTTATGCCAATACCTGTTCTGTTATTAACTGCCTACCATCTTTAAGAAAAGATGTATCTACACCCCTACATTATATATATTTTTTTTTATTTAACTATTTTTTAACCAGATGAGAACCCATTGAGATCAAGACCTCTTTTACAAGGGCGACCTGGCCAAGAGGTCAGCAGCACACGTCAAAATAAAAAGTAAAAAGTGCAACTAATTTGCAAATAAAGTGCAATTTGTGAACACAAAACAGCATTTTTTAAAATCACAGGCACTGTTTTGTGGTCTCTGTCTGTCTTTTAAGATGGAGCCAAAGGCTTCAAGTGAAATAACATCTGACAATTTCAAGTCCTTCTGAAGCGTATTCCATGATTCCAAGCAGTAGGAGCAGCAAAACTAAATGTCCAAACATCGGGAGCACACATTTGTAAGATGTATACTCCAACATCTGTGGATAGTTTGGCTTCAGTTAAACTTTGTGACAATAGGGGCGCCATTGTCCCAGCATGTAATAGATTACGCCCCATATACAGAGACTATAGTCCTTGTTGCTGTAATCGCTTGTGTGACAATTTGATGCATGTCCTCCCCCCACTCTCTACTCCCTACATTTCCCACTCCTCTTCAGCTGTCCTATCCAACAAAGGAGGAAAAGCCCAGAAATATAACTTGAAAAAAATGACAACTTTGTGACAATAAACACTTCAGAAATATGAACATTATATGATGGTAACACTTAAAAACAAGCTTCTTAAAGCACCAAAGACGAACTGATTTTACATGTTTCATGTATTTAGGGCCTGTGTCCATCAACACATTTTTTTTTTTTGCACTGGCAGCACCTAAGACCTCAATTTCAGAGTGCTTCACTTGAGTGGTTTCTATTGCTGGGTTATATAAGTTGTTTGATGGCATTTATGCTTCCCGTAGTTGTGATGGTCAAGTCTTTCCTATAATGCTCTGGGTCTTTCATATTTGCTTTCATTCGACAGAAATACCATAGAAATAGTGTCCCAATATTAACTGATAGATAGCAGGGGTGTTCTGAAAGTTAAACTAAGAAACACAGTATCAGTTTTGTAAAGAAATAAGGCAGGAGCCAGCACAAAGAAATGGCTTAATGGAGACAGGCCCTTGTGGATGATAGTGGCTCTGTGACAGACTACCAACCTGTTGAGGGTGTACCGTGTCCTATGCCAAATGACAACAGGGATCAGCTCCAGCCCCCACAACCTCAAACAGTATAAGTATTATATATAATCAATGTATTTTTTTTTGCCATGTCAGGATGTTTTAAATATGTGTCTTTGTTTTTAAGGAGAAAGACATTTTGCTCCATTGATGCTGAGAGAGTTTTAAGTGAGCGACAATACATTGAATCTTTTGAATCTTTTGAATCTGGAACAAAATCCAGATATTTCACTGAAATTACACAAGTAAACTATGGGTCATCTCATTCTCAACCAATGTTTGAAATAGTTGGTTCTTAAAAAACAGCTCTAGGCCCTTTAAAGAACCCACACTAATTTAGATGAAGAACAGATGAAAAGTGGTCAGAAAGAAGGTCCAATCTGGGGATGGCTTCAGATTCCGGGGAGCGAGCACAGTCTGGGTGGGCTGTGGGGTGATTGGTTGAAGAATGAAAGCAATGAAATACAATCAGAGACAGTGAGAGAGAGGATTACCTCTTTTGCTTCAGTGGAGTATGTAATTGTGAAAAAAAAAAAAAAAAGTGACTCGCTGTGACAACAAAACACAATAGTGCTGCAGAGAGCCGAGAGTGATGCTGGGAATTAGTGGCAGTGATAAAGATGGAGATAACAGTGAGGAGATGGGGAGGAAAGATTGGACTGATTATCAGTGTAGATGATAACAGTGTTGGTGGTTATCATAATGAAGGTGGTGAGGATCAAACGAGGCATAATGTCTTGATGATATGACAAAAAAAGATGACTTGATTAAAATTGCTACTGATGCCAGAGATGATAGTAGTATTTTGTTGGCACAATTTTAATCACAGAGATTCCGGATTTAACATTTTATGCCATAGTTCAATATAGCAGAGAGGGAGAGTTTGCATTAAATAGATCCCTTTGATTTTTTAGCATTTGAAACACATATAAATTCATGAATATTCCACCATAAATACTGGCCTGGGGTATCAACACTGGTGCCACTCATTCCCTTTTATTTCAAATTCAGTATGACTGTTAACCCTTAAAAATTAAATTAGGCCCACATAGTTATTTTTACACCTACAGAAGCAAATTATTCTTAATTTAATTAACTTTAAGCTTTTAAGCTTGTCCACCTTCTCTCCCTCTCAGACGGTGAAGGCCCCCCCCTTAACTCTTGTCACCCATACTGATGAGCTGTCTACTATCTTGCCTCGGGCTGAGCTAGCCAGCATCCAGAAAGGCCAACAGAGGTGTAGAAGAACTGGACAAATGGAAATTGGCAATATAAATGAATAATTAAACTTTCAGTAATGAGTCCTGTCTGGGTATATTTGGTCCAGGTGCCAAAAAATGGTTGCATTTCTCAGCTAATGCCCTCTTGTGGCCGGATCCAGAATCACTCCAGTACGAGAGTGTATTACAGGCTGATTAGAGGGAGATCTTTACTCTGGTCCCTTGGTATTACAGCAGGGATATTACATTGTGCTGTCTGCTTGGTGAATATCAAGTGCTGTGAGTGGGAGGAACTTGTGTCTGTTAATGTCTGGGCGCTGTTATAAGATTATTTACAGGAAATTAAATTCTGCTTTATGTAAACAAAGTAGGAAAACTCCAGTAAGGGTGTTTGAGCACTGATATAGACAACAGTGGCTCTGTCTGCTTGATCCAGCTGCTTTTTGATAGAAAAATGTTAGAAATCTTGCATAGATATAAAAAATGTAAAACCGGTCAGCTCATGATAACTTCAGTTTATTCAACATCAGATGCAGTAATGTGGGATACCAGTCCCAGGTGCGGAGACATTTGTGCATTTACCTCTTTTTAGGACTAAAGTTAATTCTGTAGTCAATGGAATGGAAATTTAGAATTCAAAATAAGTGGATTAACCCTCCTATCACCCCATTCAATGATTAACATCTCTAAGCTAATGACTAACATCATTTTGTTGGCTTCATATTTCATGACTTTTCCTAATTTAATGGGGATAACTTGGAAAACGTCAAATTAAAATGTTGATATGTTCCAATTTCCTGTAAAAAAAAAGTTACATATAGGTGTTCCTCGGGGTCAATTTGACTCCAGGCTGTTTTAGGTGTGTATAACATAAGAAATATCAACATTTTACACACATTTGTTTTGGTTGTTTTGGATGATATTGAGGTCACTATAGCCAAGGACACTTCTGCATGTGACAGTAGGAGCTGGGATCAAACAGCCAACCTTTAGATTGAGATATAATATTTCCAGCCAGCATGTCTCTAAAGACATTCAATTATGTGTCCTGTGTCATACGTTTTGATAACATAGAAATATGGCATGACATGACTCGCAGCAGTTTGATGGTCTGTTTTACAAATAAAGTCCTTCTAAATGCTTTAAATTGTGTTTATTCTTTAAATATATTTTATTTACAGGGTATTTAGGTAGTCAACAAAGAAACAAAGTACCTGACACATACACCTGGGTAATAATCAGTTTCTGGAGGTTTAAATTGCTGGGGTCAAATTGACCCCAAGGATAAAAGATGTTAGTAAATTTGAGGGTAACAGGAGGGTTAACTGGGAGAAAAAACTCAAAAACAGTCAAAAATGGAATGACTTATTAAACAGCTAAAAACAGGAACACAGAGACTTGGGGTAAACGGTGTCTGATTGGTTTTGCAGAGTGTGGCTTACATTAGCAGAGCTAGCACCACCAGCTTTCAGTCCTTAGTGCAGGTCAACCTCTACATGCCTGTGGTGGTTACACATTAATCTATTTTTGTGGTTATCTGCCAGTTTAGTCAGACACACATACATACATCTTTATCTCCATTTTCTAGATTAAAATACAGCAAAACCCAAAATTGTATAATTCTGAATTTGCAAGGACTATTGAGAGTGACCAAGTTGAATTGTTTAGTTGAATACATGTGCACACACATAGTAAATGCTGTGTATAAATTCTGAGCTTTTTACATTAATATTTTTGGTAGGTATTGTGCTGTCTTTAATCTGGACCTTGACTCTGCAATAAATATCCAATCTCTACTTATCTATTTATTTTAGCTTGTTTCGGCTTTTGGGGGTTGTCTTTTTGACTTTAGAATTGCTTGTTCTGAATAATATTTAATGAGAAAATGCACAACAGAAATCTCATTCCTCAAAATTCAAAATGTGCACAAATGCAAGCACTACCTAGGTGCACTGATTTAGTCTTATTTTAATGTCAAAATTAGCATACTGGATAGGATTCAAATACACAGCTACATATCTGGTTATGTTGTCTTGCTACCACAAACTAGAACTTTATAAAATGATATAATGAACACTGTACTTGCATGAACAGAGCTTTGATTAACTGGTCTTTACACTGACCCCAATCTGGGGAAATCCCAGATATGGCCTGACTCTGTCTTGCTTTACACAGGTAATGTATGGCAAGGTCATCCGTCAACCCTGGGTAATTAACTCGGTGGTCTGAAAACACGCCTTTAGGATACCATTAACCCCTGCTAGCCTAACAAGACTGTGCAAACACAGACTAAATACACCAGCAAACACACATCTGTGGAGAGAGTGAGTGGGAGAGTGGGGAGGAAAATCCATTTCATGAATATTGGATTTCATTATGAGGGTGAAAAACAGCTTTGCTGAGGATCATTCTTTAATGACCCAAAGTCCACATGCATGAATCTTTTAGCAGTGGCTGTCTGTTTGATAAGGGGAAAGGAAAGAGAGAAAAAAGAGAGCCGTTTCTCCAGTGGGTTTTGACAGACCATGAGACCAGACCGGGATTGAACTCCTGGATCATGGACTCAGACAATCTTTCGGACAGGTAGGTCATCCCGTTGCAGACGCAGAAAAAGGCCAAATGAGGTTTCAGTTCAAAGACACGCTTGTTGCTGTTTCTCAAATCTATGAAAACCTTCAAGGAGGAGCAACAGATTTTGGGTCCGCATTGAATGTTTGTGTCAAATCTTTCAGCTTGGCTTATCTTTTGAGATGCTTGGGGCTGAGCTTATTTCTTTGTTCAGGGTTTGTTTTCAATATGAGGGAAGAGGCTTGCAGTTGAGAGCCTCTCATTCCCCCTCAAACTGATCCTCACTGATTGGCCAAGAGGTCACACTCCTCACTTTACCCCTCTCCTCTCTCTCGAGCAGCAAGACTCCACCACACTTCAGTTTGTTGCCTAGCCATCAATTCACCAAGATCTCACCTTTGTGGCCACGGCCGAATCTACCTTGACCCAGCTTTTTTAGCTTGTGATCCAACCAATGTGGAGCCTTGTTTTTATTCCACTGAAATCCAACAGCAGGATTTGTCTTAGTGTCTTATTCTGGAAATAGAAGGCTATCATATTCGGTATTTTATTTTCATGCTAACAAATTTGCATTGAATCAATCAGTGACTCAGAGGTGTTTGACATTATGGTGAGTAACTGGTGCGAAATAGCAATAAAGCTAACATGCTGGGGAACATGATGTAAGTAAATATTAGTCAGTGCTGCATGGATGAGCTGATTTGTCACATTAAGTCGTGACTCTGCTGCTAAAAATCAGGATTTTATAGCTGTATCAAAGCACATTTATATGCAACAAACAACCCAGAATATCTAAAAAGATAAGATGAGATCAAAAGGCAAATTGTGAATGAGATCAAAAGCTTAAAGCTAATACGGAAAAATGAAACCTGCTATAAATCACTGGTAATTACAGTTAACACCATATTGGTTTTCTTTTATTAATTTGTTTTCTGTATTTTGAGGGAAAGCAAATGTTCCCCGATTATGGAGCTACTTAAAATTAGCAGCTCCATCCGAAGATGCAGGTGGAGTAACACAGGCATGAAATGAATGTGGCAACCAACCTGGCAGAGCTAATAAATAAAACAACCAACCACAGCCACACAAAGCCCTCCATATGGTGCATTTCTGCCTCCACCAACTCTATCTTACTCATCCATCCTTTATGCAAAGTCCATCTCAGGAGATTCCTTACCCTTTCTAGTCTCACCAATTAGCTTCGCTAATTCAGCATTATCCCCACCTTCCAACACCATATTTGTAGAACTCACAACAGGAGGTACACCTACACCTGACCTTCTTTGTAAGCTGTGTTTTTGCCAAGATGCTTCCAAAGTCCCCCCTGACTTCAGTAGGCTGTTAAATCAAAGGTATCCTGGGGTTTGTCTTTGGTACACTTTATAAATATATCATGTAAAATATGATGTATTCGGTTTAGGGGATTGCAAATTTTTTTCTTATAGTTCTTGTCACTGCAAACTCCATCCTTCTCCTGGGGTAGGTGCAGATAATGAATCTCCTTCTGTATACATGAATCACTCTCTGGCTTCCCGGCTGCAAATTTAAAACCTGTCCAATGGATCACCAGCTAGAGCACAATGTCTCAGGAACGCCTTGAGGGTATTTATTTAGATTCATTACCTGCCTGTATTAAATACTTCATTCTGATTGGTCAAAACCTCATTCCAGCAGTAATACATTCTCAACAGAAAAGGCAACACTCTGGACAACCTGGTCGCACTCGTCATTCTAAGGAGTCCAGCACATTTTACCTCTACCTCTACTGATGTTAGTTTCCATCTCGTGCTGGTCTTGAGAGTTGGAGTGTAATAACAGTTACCATGCACAGATCTAAGAGCAGCCTTAAGAGCTACTGGGCCTTAATGGCAGCAGAGCTGGTGAGTGCATCTCTATGTTGCCACTTGCTAGAAAGTAGATTGCATGTCTGTAGGAGGCAGGAGATAAAGTGCCTAGAGGGGACTCACGCATGCATGGGGAGAACATGCAAACCCCACGTAGAACGGCCCCACCTGGGATTCAAAGCAGGAACATTCTCGCTATGAGGCACCAGTGCTAACAACAGTACCACCATGCAGCCTCTGACAGTGTTCAGTTTAATGTTCGTGGAATTAGAGGGACTGATTTTTAGCTGTATATAAAATTACTCTGTAACCCAGTAAAACCATCATGTCAGAGTCCTGCTCACCATGTTGGGATTCTGATTTACATAATCGCCTGATTATAGATCATCTCTTATCTCACAAATCTCCATGTGGAGTCAAGGAGGAATCACATCAAGAGCTCTGTGACCTTGGAAAGTGTCTGTTTCCATTACCTAGGAATTCTTGGCCAATAAAGCCAACATTTATTACAAGTATCTTGACAAATAGCTGATGCATTGCAACCTGCTCAGGTCTTCATCAGGGCCAGTCAGCAGAGGCTGGCACACCTCTGTTGAGTTGCACTAATCAGTTGACTTGAGGATCATTCTCCTGGATATGCAGGCCAATTGGCTCAAAACAAGGAATAGTTTGAACCTTTACATTCTGGTTTGTGGGCTTATACAAAAAAGAGAGGCGGTAGTAGAAAAGGTCAATCATAATTTGTAAAAAAAAAAATCACAAAAGGATATCAGGCTGTCATCATAGATCTCACAGTATGAGAGTGAAATAGGTCATTATTTGTGCACATGACATGAAACAAGGTATTTATGATAAGCACATTCCCATAAACTTGCCTCAAAGGGAGTACAATGCAGTGTGCAGCTCAGCAGGTGGATGCTACTTTCATAACTAGTTGTGAAGATGTGGTGTTCCCCCAGGTAATCAGTGTAGGCATGGAGGGTTGGCAGCTCTGATGGTACCTTTTATCACATATGTCCACATCCCTTTAGGCATGAAGCTGCCCCAGAAAAAGCAAACAGATGGCCGTAGGTTGTGAGCTTGTGTCTTCTGAGTGAGCTGAGAGCAGGAAGTAGTGACGGGTGAGTGGGCACAGTTGGTGGGCTGGGGGATCCTGGTGTTGCGCGGTACAGCATAAACTTACAGGATATACATACTGCCTGGATTTTACATTGCATAAACTCTGAGAGACTGTAGTGCATTTATATCCAGCTCCGTGTTTGACTGAATAATCGCCTTCCTCTGAATTGAAATTTCAAAGACAAAGGATTTCAAAGCCAGTCGGACTATATGACTTGACAACTGGTGTTGTGCCATCTCTGCTTTCACACTTGTATAAAGAGAATCTCGGCTCATTTAGAAGTCTCTGCTTAAAGAAGAGAATCACTGCACTGCATCAGACTGCACTGTCAAAATGCTGACAACAGACATCTCTATACTTGGGAATAAAAAAACCTCGCCTTCGTGATGAAGGGAGCAGAAACGAGGCCTTAAATGACAGACTGTGGCTCAAGTGTTTCTAATTCAGCACATGATGTCAAACATATTTGCTGAAGTGCATCATATTCAGCTATTCAAACCAGATTTTAGAGACATAACATGTTTTAATCAACCCATTACACACATGATGTCACTGCTGTGAGTGTCTGGAATAATTGAACCTTGAGGCGAGACTTCTTCTGCCATCATAACTCCTCACATTAATTCACCACACTAAACCAGTCTGGTAAAAAAAATTTAATTAAAGGAAAATCAATACCACCAGCTGAATTCAGTCCAACATAGTTGGATTAATAAACGCTTTGTAAGGCTGAATTGAAATGCAATTATTTGCTGAAACTTCTTCTCACTGCAGACGCCAGGCTGCTATCTCTCTCTTTTCTCTGTGCTGTCCAACCCCCAAAAAATCTTAATAGAAGCGCAGTGTCAATAAGGCTTGATCATGATGGATTCAAGGGAGGATCAATCAAGTCGGCCTGATTGAGAAAACACCTGCACTGTCTGCCCCACATTTGTCATGTCTGATTTAGCTGCCTCCCTGCAGTATACAGATCAATTTTGATTACAGCTGTCAAAGCCCAAATAACAAACAAAAGGTAACTGCAGCTTTGATGAAGGACGTATTTATGATAAATCAGCCGACATGAAGTTTAATAAGAGGCGCTGAACTGGGCTGTTCATCTTCTATGGATCAGATATAAGCTGATTTAAATCTACAGAGCTTGTGGTCTTGCTCTGACATCAGTCTGATTCTGATTTTGTTCTACAAAAGTCCAATATTTTCATCTCTGACATTCTCACTTTTTGCCTTGTATTGACAACCTCTAATCACATCATCACTCAGGCTATGACAGAGCTTTTTATTTTATAATACTGTTATAAAGCATATCTATCACAGTGGTTTTTTTCCAGTGTCTGCAGCAAAAACACAGCGGTTTGTTTTTAAAGAGGCAGTGAAGCTCGCTCAGGGGATCATAAATCAAGACATTTATCTATAAAATGTCAACCGTTCCAATAACTCTCATTGTGTGTCAAGGTATAGAAGCTGTTGTCAGGTACAGATATTGACTTGTCAGCAAAAGTATGTTGTATTAGAGTACTGTTGTCCAACATTAAGCAGCTAATTGCCCTTTTCTGACACCTTCATTATTTCTTAATGGAATCTGAGGTCTGCTGGCCAGACAAAGGTCACGTCAATGCATTCAGCTCCCCCTCTGATGTGGAGCGAGTGTTGTGTTTTCGTGCTGAGACAAAATGATTTCACAGGCTCATTTCAGAGGGGAGGTTTCCTAAAATGTTTGTTTTCTCTATGTGTTAAACCTGCTTGGCTCCTGCAGCACTGCATTTGATCAGGATATCAAACACGGCATTAACCCAGAGCAGCGTGGATGCCAGGGAATATCCGTTTCTGGCAATAATTTATATTGATACATTTACATGCGCTCTGCTCATCTGCTGCGACGAGGGCTGAAAAAAGCAGCTCTGCAAGGACGGAATGAAGAATAATTTTAATTGGAAATTTGACTTGCATCTCTGGAATGATATGCATTTTAATGAGCACAATTTGGCCAAATTCCTTCATATTTAGTGCGGCTGTAACACAAGAGGGATGGAGAAGTATATGACGTGGGTTTTTAAAGGGAACCACAGCCTTGAAATGTCTGAAGAAAACCATTTTTGATCAGAATTTTGGAAGTCACACTGGCACCCCAGGAATGATATTTCACAACAAATAAGACAGCAGTATTTCGCCCACGTCCCTCAATGAATAAATGAATAAAATGTGATTGAAGCACAATTTAAAAAGCACACCATATCCTAGAAATGTCTTAAATAATGACTGAGTCGAGTAATGTGCTCACAACCACCCCCAGACACTAATGGAATTTCACTCTCTGCATTACTAAAATGGGAAAAGCAGCGCAGGCTTTTAGCGTTATCCAAGCCCACATCTAATTAGTGAAATATCATAATACAATAACACAGCAGCGTCTTCTCCCAAACCCAATTAATGGTCTATTGCAGCACAAATGTTTGATGAAATCTCACCTAACATCCCAATTACCATAACAGCACCACAATATCATACATTTGATATTTTGTTCAAGGAAAGCTCCTGTGATCCTTCGTTTCAAAACATGTGGAGTGGTCTTTAAAAACACAGATACCCCCGAGGAGATGAAAATCTTTCAAATCACTGTGAAACCTTACTGTCCTGTAAGTCCATTTATGTGCCGTCACGGCCGTATCCTCACTGAAATTCTCTTTAACTGGGTCTTACTGGCAGGATGTCGCGCTAATGCGAACGTTTTATTGCAAGGAAATCCCACCGGCACCTTCACAGCTGGAGATGGAGCCACGTGCCAGTCCTTGGTGACAGCAGAATGGTGGTACAGCTCTAAATCTCAGCGTCACACACACACACACACACACACACACACACACACACACACACACACACACGCACACACACACACACACACACACACACACACACACACACACACACACACACACACAGACAGAGTGAAGGGCAACAAGCTCTGACTACTACTATCGGCATGGTTTGTTTTTCTAATTATGCTTCTCTCAGAAGAGCGACAGAAACATGTAATGTGAGGATTTGATTGCCGTGTGTGCTGACAATTTGAAAGAGAGTCTGAATGTAATATTTTATGTAACCTGTGGATTCTTGACAAGCTCCAAACCTCTCATTATGATGTGGGCGCACTGCATGAACTTCTTATTAGAGGTGTGCTGCCTCGCTGCATTGACTCGCTAACCAGTGGCACATCACATTAGCACCAGCTCCTTCATGCCACAATATCACACACAACAAGTGACCCTGAAACAATCCTGAGACTCCCACTCACAGCAATATCTCCCAAACACAGTGTTCGTGTTTTTTTATGCCGCCTAATCATCTGCCTGCAGAATCAATCCATCTCGATCGCTGCCTGTTGCGGCTCTTTGAATCCCTCCTCCCCTTCTCCCCTCGCACCATCTGTCTCTCTTCCCGCGCTTCCTCCCAGCAGCCCTCCTTCAATCATTTTTTCATAACTCCTCCATCTCTCCAGCCTGTCCACCCTCATAAGCTCCCCCTGTCTTTTTCCTCACACACTCTCGGCATTAAACATACATATCACGCTATACATAGCCACACATGTCACATCCTGGCTTTTTCTGTATGCTAATTTCACAGCAACGTGGGAATCGGATCAGCTAATGACGAGCGCACAGTGGCGTTGACAGTGGACACACTTGATTCACAGCGGCACGCTAGCCGAACGTGGTTACTGACCGGCTCATTATCATTTAGAGCTGCTCTGTGCACAAACTACACACCCACACGGTGTGACGCTAACGCCTGACAGGAATTTGAATTATGAGAAGTCAGGGAGAGAGAAATTCTTACAGTCACTATAATGTAGTGCCAAAGTCCGGGGACCCTGCCTCTTGTATGAATTTTTTTTCTGCTCCCGTAGGAGACGGTGTTGGTATGTGATGCTCATTAGCACTGCCTGTGTCGCTCCTCCACCCCTCACTCATGCCTTCTCTCTCTGTCTATTAAAGTCTGGGACACAATTATCCCCATTCTCCGTCTCTCTCTTTCTCCCTCCATCTCTGTGAATGAGAGTCTGGAACACAATTACCCCTTTTCTCTCTCTCTCTCTTTCTTGCACTTTATCCAGCCCTCCCTATCTCTCTCTCTCTCTCTCTCTCTCTCTCTCTCTCTCTCTCTCCTCTCTCTCTCTCTCTCTCTCTCTCTCTCTCTCTCTCTCTCTCTCTCTCTCTCTCTCTCTCTCTCCGCCTCTTATGGCTTCAGGAGAAGTCTGTGAAGGGAGCAGCTGCTGAAATATTTATTGATCTGTTTTCCTCAGTTTTATTTATTTCCCTCTCTTCCCTCATGCCCGGTCTTCCCCTCCGCACAGACCCAGAAACACCTCAAGCGCCGTGAGATGTCAGAGGCGGCTGAGGGGGCTGAAAATCCACAACATGAAACCATTATTTAGCATTTGTTGCACCCGGTAGTTTACCTGTGTAAACAAAACAAGAGTGTGGGATGAAGGCGAATGCGAAAACAACAGCAGCATCAGTTGCAGCGAGAACAGATGCAGAGCAGATTGAGCCGTGAGACAGGTGGAGTGTTTGGCGAAGTCTGATGCCTGTATGTGCCGCAGGGGGCTGTTGACAGCAAACACTAAGGTGCTGCTCTTTTTTTGTCATATAAAGGAAGTTGTACACAACTGCAGGCTATTTAAGCAGTTGTAGTCATGGTTACAATGCCCTGAGCAATTATGATTACAGTACAATAGTTCCAGCGTTAGCCTCCCACTAAATGGCTTCGCTGATGAATCTGACGCTATCTCTACGTAATTAAAGGGCTCCCGTGCTATCGTGTGTCCCCGCGGTAAATATCAGCGCAGTTAACCGGGAGTTTTTGAGGTTACTCCACTGGCGAGCCATTCAGCAGTCGTTTGAAACTAATGTTTTTCTCTAGCCTTCTGTTGTAGCACAAATGATTAAACTTCTACACACACACGCGCACAAGGGAAAGATATCACACATGAGCACACTGAAACACACACACAAAGCTAAGTCCCATCACCAGGCATGGCCTGCATTAGCGCCTAAGCCTTTCCCATTGATTTGCCGGCGAGCTCCTTGTCTTTTGGTAATGAGGACAGGGAGAGAAGCGGGACCCTCGTCCCTCCCGGCTCCCCTAGGACAGGCCGCCCGCACTAATCTGAATTGTGTTTCCAATGATGCTAACTCTCTGGCACAAAAAAGACTAAAAGGAGGAGGAATAGAGAGAAGAAAATCACACAGCGCTGTCTCTCTCTCTCTCTCCCTTTAACAGTATTCACTCCTCTTAAATGTGTAACATCTGCACATCACCAAACAAGAAAATATCTCTTTCTCTCTGTCTCTCTTTTTCCTCGCAGACAGCTCAATCTGCAGCCTGGACGGAAACCTCGAAAACCAAAGGGAAGAAATTTGCACTGAGCTGAGAGTTAAATTTCTCTAAATGAACACCACTGAGCAGGGATCAATGGAAGTTATTAATACCCACTTTGATGTTATATATACATGCATATATCTAAAGAGATGTGGCCTTTCCCCCCTCATGGCTGAGCTGGCTTTCCATTGATTTACTGCTCAGACTTTTTAGTGAGGGAATCGTTGAAATTCATCTTCCCACAGGTTCAGGTGAAGAAGCTATTCCGCAGTGTATGCATGCATAGGTTTATTTCCCTGTGTGTGCATGTGTGTGTGTGTGTGCATGCCTACGTAGGCGGTGGTTGGTGTGAGTGCACGAACCACTTCTACCTGCTTCCACAGCCACTCTGTTCCCTCTTAAATGATCCTTCCCCGGCACTAAATAAAACATAGACCTTTTACATTTGTTGCAGTGAGAACCCACAGCTTCAGCGTTAATATTCACAGCCGGACGGCGCAGGTCTTCAAACTGGGACTGGGACTCTGGGAGGACGATGAGGGGATTGTATCGAAGCGAATTACAACAGTAATTAAACACGGTATAACTACCTGTCCTGGGCTGAAAGCGGTCCTGGTCCCTTTCCATCGCGCTGAACTCCATATATTAAAACTGTGATTATAATTGCAAACTAGCCCCGCTGTAATCATTATTTATGACACTGACACTATGTGTAATTGCCAAACCCCCGAACCAATATGTCCAGCTCGATGAAGTGTTTATCAAAACCGACAGGGGGAATCTCAAGGGCAGTGAGGTTGGTGCTGCACCCGCCTCTGGTCCACACCAACACCGTGGTTAACCATCCCCGAAGGGTTTGAACCTGTGACCTCTCAGTCACAGCTACGGCCAGATAGCTGCTAACGCTACGAGATGCAGAGTTCTTCAGCTTGGAAGGTCACGGGGTCAACAGCACAGGGGTTATTCATCTCTGTCTGGCCTGTAATTGGAAATGCAGCAAAAAACCCTCGTATTGAGGGCAAGATAATAAATACAAGTGAACACTTCTCTGTGCTCCGGTCGATTGGTGTTTTCGCAGCGGCGTCCTCCAGTAAGGTATAGATTCCACAGATCCAGGTGCGAGAGATGTAAACATTTCTTTCAGTACTTGCAATATGATCACTTCATTTACAGTCTTTGTAGTTACCTCAAACACACTCTCTGTTGGATTGTCCTTTTGTTTTGTTTGTTTTTACCTTTTCTTACTTACTGCTCTTCTCTGTTGTAATTAATTTTTGACTCATTCATTTTGACTCATTGTTTTTACGAGTATGGTGCCTCTCCTACTAATTTAGATTTATTTTTCATCCACTGAGCTGGAGTATAAACTTTGTTGTGTCTGGGCAAGCCAAATTTACCATGCAAAACAATAAAGATGAGTCTGAAGTTAACTTGTTATACTTTAATGTCCTTGATGTGCATCCATAACAACTTGAAATCCAACAGAAAAACTCTCTGTGACAGTGTTTTCTTTAAGGTAGGACATGATTCTTTTATACTGTATTCTGAAGGCTTTATTCCTGGTACTGAAACTGTTTCCTTCTATAGTGACTTCATTCAAGAATCAGGAGATGTTTGACTCTTTTCAACAACTTCAGGCAGACTTTCAAAGAGTTTCAGCTGCTTTTAACAGATAATATCAAACACAATCTTACTCTCTGATGTCAATATTGTAAGGGCGCAACACTGAAGTTTATCATAGCTAATCTTCCCTGAAACTGGCATTGTAACTGTTCTCCATTACATTATGCTTTGCTCAGCATTCTGCATTTATGGAAACGTACTCAACAGTCGAGGGAAATTCGCCTTGAAAACGTAAAAAGCAAAGGTGTTATCATAGTTGAGGATTGTATTGATCATTTGCAAAAATCTGAGTGATAAGTTAAGATATTAACTTTCAGAGAACCTAAATGAAGAAACAGCATCCTGTGGTTTAGATCAGTGGTTACCAAAGTGGGGGTCCGGATCCACCTGGGGGGTTGCTAGACATTGATCAGGGGTTACAAGATGCCTTTCAAAATAAGCACATAAGTAACAAGGTATAAATGATAAATAAAAGTGAAGGTTTAACTGTTGTAAAAATATTAACAAAAATAGTAGTTAGCTGATGTTTTTACTTTTTTTGTTGCCACATTACAACAAATAAACCACATCATCAGTTGCAGCAGGTTAGTTCACAGCAGCACAGGAAACAGCGACCTGTGCACATAGAGACACTCGTTTCCTGCAGAGCAGCCAACTTAAGTATCTCAGTCTAAAGCCAGTATGACACTCACAGACACACACTGGTTTACCTGTGTGGCGGCTTATTAAATATTGTTTTTCTTTGTATTGCAACAGTTTTTGAATTGGTCTATTAGTGCTTTGCATGCAGTTGTGAGCAACAGTGAACAATCTTGGAGGACAGTAGGGGGCCCTGTCTCTGACACTGTTATCATATCATCATTTCAGATGCAAATTTGAGTTGCAGCTTGGAAATCAGCTTGTGTGATTAAATGAGTCAGGAAGCAGAAATCGTGTCTAAACAGAGACATCGGGCGCAGCCTCAGATCCTCAGGCAGGAACCTCCTTAAAGTTCCCGCCACAAAGCTGAAGTCTGAGGGTGAGCGAGCGTTTACTGTGCAGGCTCCTCGAACGGGGAACGACCTGCCTGAGGATCTCAGGCAAGCTGCATCAGTATCTTCTTTTAAATCACAGCTGAAAACACATTTTTAACGAAAGGCCTTCCTGTAATATTGTTTTATCCAAGATGCTACATTTATTTTTAATCTATTTTCATTCACTCATCGTTTAATTGTTTTACTGATTTTATTTGTTTTACTGATTTTATTTGTTTTACTTTTTTTAATTGTTTTAATTGCTTTTAGTAGTTTCTCTTAGCTTTTCCTCTAAAATTGTCTTGCCAGCCCATATACCCCCCCTTGCTTTGTTCTCTTTATTGTGGGTTTTTATGATGTTAAGCACTTTGTAACGTCTGTTTTGATAAGTGCTTTATAAATAAACTTTATTATTATTATTATTATCATTATTACATCTAGGGCCTGTGTCCATTAATGTAGTTTTTTAAGTTTCTCAGTGCTCAGCATCTTAAGCAAAAACACGCCATCAGTAGGGGTGGGAATTTTTAAGATTTTATCAATGTCAATGCTATTGTCCATTCTGCTTATCAATCCAATTCCTTATCAATTCTCCTAAAGATTCCTGAGTATTTTTTTGAGGGGAAAAAGTAGTTTTTTACAGTCTTCTGCACCAAAAGGAACCATTTAATTTTTTCCAAAATGATGTCTGCACAATAATGAACATGAACATATTCAGTTTAAACATTCTGAACAATAGGTTGACCTCATTCTCAACCATATGAGTCCAGACGTGGCCCCTCCAGCCTGGATGAAAGACTTTGAATTTTGGGAGGAACAACACTTTTCCTCCGGGGGTCATCGCGGAGATATTTTACCCGCTCTCAGTGCCTCATTTTCGGCTGCGTGAGTCCAGACGTGGCCCCTGGAGCCTGGAGGAAAATACTTTGACTCCATGTTTCCTGGTGGTTGAAGGAGTTCTGCGTCGCAGAGTGTGCGACGTAATGCAACGTACCGCATTTGAGGTGTGCAATTCCGATGGACTTGATCAATTGCAACAGGTTCTCAGTCGGATCCGGTTTTCGATTCCCACCCCTAGCCATCAGCATCAGCAGTTCTATGTTGCTGCGCTTGAACGGCTCTCAGTTGAAATAGTACAACTTCTTGAACACTGCTAAGCATTCCAATGTCACTTCTTTTTCACCAACAAAAAGTGCCATCAAATAAAAGCATAATTTGAGCATATAGAGCATTTTCATACAGACTTAAGAGTCAGTGGACACAGGCCCTTGATCAGGGTCTACAAACAGTGAAAACCATTATTTTTAAAGCAGGTTTCAGCATCTTGTTAATGGTTAACGAGAAAATAGCAGAAAAATTATTGTTGATTGTTTAAGGGATGGACAGTTTTAAAATGCTTTGCTGCCAAAGTTTACAGTAACATGCCATATGAGCTGAGATACCCTTATTAGTTCCCAAAGCCATGATGAAGCTCTGGCTCTTTGCTAGTGGCACATTTTCATGGAATTAAACAGCCTCTGCTGATACTCAACACTCGCCAGCAAAAATAGATCAAGTTAATTCTTGCAGCCAAAAAAAGCAAACCATTGACAATATTCAACACCTGCAGCCGTTAGTAGTCAACTACATATGCTCAAGTTTGATTGGCAAAGCTTTAAACTACTATGTGGTAATTAATTAAATTTGCTTGCAGACTTAGTTTTATATTTTTCTAAATCAATTTACAAGACTGAACACGTCCAATTCAAACTAAATATGAACAACGTTCACATTAACTTAAATTACATCTTTTTTCTAAATTAAAATGCATTACAGCATTTCAGATTATAAAGAGTTGTCTGTACATTAGACTCTTGTGGATTTAAGTTTCAAGTCGCCTCTTTTTTCCATCTCTGCAATTAATCCAAATGGAGTTTCAAGCTAAGCTCCTCTATAAGTGTTTTCAGCATGGTACTCGTCTCAGCCAGTCTATGGAAAAAACACAGCTGGACTCTCTTTAGGTGCTATCTCTGCTCCACTGTGCATGAGGAATGGATACAGGGGAAGATGTTGGAGGCTCAGCACCACAGGCCACCACAGAGCAGCAAGAGCCAGAGAAAAAAAAAGTTCAACCCAAGAGGGGAAACTTTCCGACCACAGACCCACTCCAGGCTTGGTTTTACCTCCAACCTTTGTCCCTGCAGGCTCTTGAGACCAAATCTTGGCCCTCTCAATCCAACACTTGCAGAAAAACAAAACCTGCCAAAATGGCAGAGCATTTCCAAGCCAAACATGGAGAACAACAGCTCACAGAAACCAAGGATTTCAAAGGGAGGGAGGAAAGCAGAGGCCCCTCCAGAATAGAAGCGCAAGGCATCTGTTGATGCTGGCATCTCCCTGCTCTTCATCTGCAAGCCAAGGCTGCTGATCCAGTCGAGTGTGTGGCTGCGCGAGTGTGTGTGTGTGTGTTTGAGGGGGCAGGGGAGAAAGGTGGCTACGTGCTAGCATGTGCAATGAGCATTGACCCCACTTGGCCCCCATATGTTGCTGAAACAAGAAGGATGGCGGGCTACAAAGCGACCCCGCCTGTTTTCACCTGTGTTCCTGCCCTGAACACTTCCTGTTACCAAACCCTTCATCACAGCGGCGCATGCTGCAGAAGAGACCCATCTGTTGGACTCTTGGAACATCGGCCAAATTTATGTGTAGTGTATACAGTCTGCCAGTCAGATTTTCTGTAACAATTGCATTAATGGATGACTGTGAGGCATAAATCTGCTCCTCATATACCTAAATATAGCATGCAAATCAAATCCTTTGAAATATAACCTTACATGCTCTCAGCTGCGACCCGAGCGGCTCTGTAAGCGGAGGCAATTTCTTTTGTCATCTTTACTTTTCATTGAATCAATGACAGCATTATTCTCATGATCAGATCGCGGAGGTTTCTGTCACAACAGAAATCCTTTGAGCTGTAAATTGTTTAATTTTTCTCGGAGATGTGTGTGGATGTATGTTTTCATCATCCACAAAGCAGCGAAGCCTCACAGTATCTGCTCCCAGAGATGAAACAGGTTTTGATTAATTGCCGACAGCCTGTGAGACAGAAATACACTGATATTTTAGTGTATGTATGTGTGGGCACCTAGCCATCCACTTCTATTGAGGTGTGGTTCTCAAATACTTAAGTTGGAGAAAAGGGAGAGGGACTAAAGAAGTAGAAAGGCATGATGGCATGCCAGTTGGACACCACAGCCTCAGAAAGGTTTGTGCTTTCACACGCCAAGCTAGGAGGAAACCTTTGACTGGTCTGATTGTTTTTTGCAGCACAGAAAAAAAAGAGTGTTTTCAACCCATTTGGCATGCCAACACACTGTTCTGAAACATTTTCTTACTATCTGTTTGTGAGTGTATGTAAGGTCAAATGCTACTTTTGCTTCAAAAATATCTGTTGTGCACATAGAGAGAAGGTGAAGGGGAAGAAATGTCTTCAGCGGAATAAAATACTCTGCAATATTTTATTAAACTAGTCTTATAAATCATCAAAGTGGCATAATACCTCACAAACAACCTGCTGAAAAGTATTGGTAAAGCATTTGCGCACCAATTAAACACTAGTTCTACTTTCAGGGCTGCAGAAAAGAAGGATTATTCTGCTGCTGCATGATTTATCAAGAAGTGGACAGTCCCATTTTAACAGCCATGTTCTTCCTTCATAATGTATGCCTTTGGCCGTGAAAGATGGACGTGTTGTGGACCTACAGCTACTCAGAGCAGTAGGCTGGGATCCCTCTACCAGAAAGGTCTGATTCACATGTCCTGAAATGCGCCCATCAATATCCAATCACTCCTCAACTGTGGCTACATGATTGGTTACACAGTCACATCTCCCCCCCTTAAAACCCCTCCCCCGCAGGTTACAGATTCAGAGAGCTGGGAGCTGGAATGAGTCTCGGAGTGGTTTTAGGGGTTGGTTTGTGTGGTTGCTGAGGCCCTCTGTGTTGGTGTGTTGGTGAGGTGTGTGTGTGCGTCCTGCGGGGCTGTCCGTCTGCTCTCTGCCTGCTGTGGAGAAGGGGGCTCGCTGTGGTAAGCCAACCATGACCAGCTGGGCTTCTCCTGCCCACGAGGAGCTCCGGAGCAGGAGGCTGTAGCCCGTCTGCATCTGCAGGCTGTTAACCTCACATCTTATTGCACTGACACATCAATTATTGTTATTAAGGGCCGGAGTAATTTATTTATATACTGATTTCCCATAGGAGGAAGCTAGGCACTAATTGAGCCAGGTGCGTGTATGTGTGTGCAATTGTGTGTGTTTGTTCGTGATTCATGAGCAGGGGGGAAATTATGGCGAGAATGCCGCGCACAGCTAATATATGGTGGGATATCCCATGGCATGGTGAGAATATTAGAAGATGAAATGATGAAAAATGCAAGAGGGTTTCAAAAATTCCCTGGTCAGCATACCCTGAGGACAAAGGCAACAAAATAAAAATTTCAGTTTTTTTTTTTTTTTATTATAAGGAAGCAGTTTAATATCCCATCTGAATCATCTGCTGGTGCAACTTCACCCCACACTGCAAGAAGACTTAAACCCCAGGATTTTGGGGATGATACATTAAGAGTGTTTGTCTTCTTTATTGCTGAAGATGTTTAATGTTGGATAAAAGAGGAGAATTAGGCTTGACAACACACTGCTTGTTTGACCCCCCTCTTAGCCCCCCAACCGTCCATCCTTCACCATTCATCTCCATCTGTCTCTCTCGACCTTGGGTTTGAAGTGAGAGAACAAAACACTGTCTTTCTCTTCCCAGCCTCTCTGCATTGCTTCTACACGCACTTACATTAACCCCACCACTATAACAATCCCCCATCATCACCACCACCACCTCATTGCACTGGTGGTGCGTCGTGCGCGTGGGATCCCGGGTCATTCATGTCACGTAAAGGAATGTTCACAGTAGACTGGGGCTGAGGGTCTGTATTTTTTTTTATAGTAAACATTTTAGCATGCACCACTCGTTGCTCTCACTGAACCACGAGGTTGGCTTGGAGATGAACCTTGCGCTGCGCTCACATGCACGCGCATCTGCACACACGCACACACACATTTGCAGCGTCTCTCTCTCTCTCTCTCTCTCTCTCTCTCTCTCTCTCTCTCTCTCTCTCTCTCTCTCTCTGCGTTTGTAAATCCGTGTGTGAGCAAATGGAAAACTAGAGCGCAGTGGCACAGCAGACACGCGTGATTCACAGGCAGGTAGACCCCCCCCATCCCCAACCCCCTGCTTCTTCTTCTTTCATCATTAGTATTCACCTCCACAACCATTTTTAGAAAATGAAAGGCGATACATGCGCATCAGCACAGAACCGTCAACACATCACCAAAGTAGCTCGTAAGAACTTACCTTTCGACAGCAAAACCAGGATCAAACCAGCAAACACGTTCCGCAAGAGGGGGCAGCCCATGATGGAGTTCTGATTGATTTTCTGCTTGTTTTTGCAGCCAAATGTGCCTTGGTATTCCTCCCGTATGGTGCCGTTGCGGGGTCTCAGTGTATCAAAAAAAAAACGACCCAGTGAATGAATGTCAACAGCAATAGTCCCAACGCTTCTTCTACATGTGACTGGACGAAAACATCAGTCTTGTCCACTTGACTTTTCCTTCAGACGGAGAGACACAGACAAGAAGAGAAGCTGTGTGTCTTATCCTGTGCAGAATCTCTTCACCATAAAAATATCAACGCAGGAAAAAAAACAAATATTCCAGACAATTAGTTTGTCTCAGAAAGCCTCGCAGGAAAGAAGAAAATCTGCTGGAAAACGCATGTGAGTAAAAGGTGAAATTAATCTGTCCACTGACTTGACATCAATATGTTTTTGGTCAGAGAACAGGAGGGGGTCTGTGCGTCCGTACCAGCCGCAAATCGCCACTTGAGCCTTAATTAGCCTGCTCCCTACACCTCTCTGTTGGTATGCAGCGCGTCTCGTCGCTCCGCACTCCGCGCGTCGCAGGGAGCAGCACCGAATGCGAGGCGCACAGGAAAAAAAGAGCATGATTGACAGTTCAAGGAGAGCCCCTTTCCCAATCACCGGCCCTAAGGAAGGAGGCGGGATTTACGATTGCACCGATGTCCCGCTCAGAGAGGCCGGCCAAGGAGCCTCGCCGGCCAATCGCAGGCGCGCGTTGGGCGGGCAGAGCGCGAGGCGAAGCACGGCGCGGTGATAATGCAATGTGATTTATAGCCAGCTCGGTGTTGCTGCAGTACTCAGAGAAAACAGTCCACAAGGGGACAGGCGGACATAATAACTACAGGGACAGAGGTGGGGAGGGTGAGTGAGGGGCAGGTGGAGCCATATGGGCTCCGGTGCACGCGGGGTTTTGGGAGAGGATGAATGAAAACAGAACGAGGTGGAGGGACAGGTTGCGCTGCTGATGAGCAGATGTTTCTCAATTGCTGAAAATGGAAATTGTCAGACCAGAGGAGGGGGAGGCTGCGAGGACAGAGTGGAGACTTCCCACATAGAAGGAAGTTCTTGGAGCACAGGGAGCGTCAGCAGATTGTAACAGCACAGCACAAAACACCATCTGACTCCATCACTCTGCTGACTTAATGGCAGGCGACAGAAACGCATGTAGGAAGACACTTTATATTTATGCAGAGGTACTAATGAGCCATTTATAAACATGTTAGTCTCCTCTCCACGTCTGCCAATAAAAGAGTGAGAAGTAAAGTGAAGATCTAATTTTCTGTTAAAGGCTTCACATGGTGAACTAATCATCCAGCTAAACACACAGTGTATAGCTTCTTTGTGAAGTTGTGTAACAACCAACCAGAAAAATGTATTAGTAAATTTATGTTGTCCTCCCTGACAGTTTACTACTCATTTCAGTTGTCTTGCTTCATTACAACTGACTTCTTTGGTCAGAAACATGGAAACGATGGGTTGATTTGATTCTACTTTATCACTATCTTTTCCATTTTGACCAACCTGTGCATCCTCATACCACCAGCTTTTTTCTTTTATCCTGGCTGCTGTAAAGGCAAGCCCATGCAGTGAATCATAGAGTGACAAATGTTAAAAGTTGTTGCACGCTTCAGATGTTGTCTTGCTGACTGAGTGTTGCTTGGCATGAAACCATACACTGTGTATAAAACATGGATGTTGCCTCAGTGACGGTTTGAAGCTCAATGATGGCACTTGTGTTACACTCGTGGAAAAAGCGAAGAAAGAATCACGAGCGTGATCGTGTTGTGTTTCCTCATCCAGAGCGTTTAATAGAATAGCAGAAAAGAGCGCGATCTCCCTGCTCTGCAGGTGGAGACCGAAGCAATCGATCACAGATGAACATCTGACACAGACTACTAAGTAGATCACAGATCAACATGAATAAATCTTACATTTTAACGATAGAAAACATAGTAAACAGTATATTTAAACACTCTTAGCGTAATTACTGTTTGTTTTTAACCATTAACTGACTTTATGTATTTCAAATGACTTAAATGTTTCTATATGATTTTTAATCACTCTCTAGAACTTATGAAATCATTTTGTTTTTAGACACAATGTAGATTTTAGCTTTTTTATAAACAATGAACTTAATAAACTGTTTTTAAACTCTTTTTAACTTATATAATGCTTTTTAATGCTTTTTAACTTATATAATGCTTTTTAACCTGTCACACTCTCTCCCACAAAACAAATGTCGTCCCGACATCAAAACATTTCAAAACAACTGTGTGTTTTTTTTCATGTCTCTCACAAAAAATTGACACAGCAGATCCTCTTCTGTAAGCTAGTGCTTGAAAAAAGTGTGGGTGTCAGGGTTCAAATACAATGTCCATGTCTGTTGACTGACCTCTGTTTAAACAGTCTATGACAGTCCATAACAGTCCATGAAAATCTCTGCTTAGTCTCTCGGTCAGTCCAACAGTCCATCAGTCTTGATGATGTGCTGGGTTGGTAAGCAGGCAACAAAATGTCTATGACCACAGGCTGTGAAAACAGTCAAGGAGTGGTCCACAGTAACAGTTCAGTAGGACAGTTCACATTAGATCATTAATCTAGTCAGGTATGTCACCACTGTTACCTCACGCTCGCAGGAGTCCATACATATAGGGTGACTGAAAGTAATATGGCTGTAAAGGGGGCAGCCATGGGACCAGTCCAGATGTTGGGTAAACAGGTAACAGCTGTGGTGGGGGCTGGATGCTGTAGCAGGAAGGGTTACCCAGCTGATCATAGGTGATACGCCTTGGCGGGTGCCTCTCTCTCTGTGGACGCTGGTAGGATTGCTCCTCAGGCTCAGCAGCAGCAGATGAAGAAGGAGAGGTACTCGGCTGGTGAATGTCAGGTAGATGTTCAGCAGGTAAGTTGATGTCGACAACAGGCTGGTTTTCAACAGGTGTGATGAACTCATCCAGCTGATGTCCATGCAGGGGCTGTGCTGGCATAACATCAGGTACTGTCCCTTTAAATATCAGTTCTCCTGACTGAGGTCTAGTTTCAGGCATCTGTGGTCTGACTGTTCTTTCACTGGAATCTGTAGGTGGTGTGGGGATCTGAGGTGGCTCATAATGAAGGTCATATTCATCCTCACTGTCTTCCTCAGGTTCTGAAGAACTTACTGCAGGTTGATGTCTCTTTTTGTGTTTACTTCTGTCAGCTTTAGTTACGTCTGGTGGTGTCTCAAAAGGTAAGTGGTCACAGGACATGAGCAGGTTTCTGTGCAGGACTCTGGAGCGTCCCTTACCTTTTTCAGGTCGTACTTCATAAATCGGCAGGTCAGGTGTCATTTGTCTTACTACTGTATGGACTGTTTCCTCCCAGTAGTCACGTAGTTTACCTGGTCCCCCTCTTGGTGTCAGGTTTTTAACAAGGACACGCTCTCCGGGCTGAAGAACAGAACTCCTTACTTTTGTGTCATAATATTTCTTGCTTCTTTCAGCAGCTTTCTGTGCATTCTTGTTTGCAATAGCATATGCTGTCTCCATGCCTTGTTTCCATTTTTCCACATACTCTCGCTGGTCAGAAGAGCCTGAAGCTGTGTGGAGTCCAAAGAACATATCCACTGGAAGCCTTGGTGATCTCCCGAAGAGGAGGTAGTACGGTGAAAAACCTGTGACATCACAACGTGTACAGTTATAGGCATACAAGAGTTTGTTAAGGGAGTCCTTCCAGTTGGACTTCTGTGTCTCAGTCAGTGTCTTAAGCATTTGCAACAATGTCCGGTTCATACGTTCCACTTGACCATTTCCCATCGGATGATATGGCGTTGTTCTTGATCCAGCCATACCACTGAGTTTCTTCAACTGAGAAAACAGTTGGTTTTCAAATTCTCCACCCTGGTCATGATGGATGCGGGCAGGGAAACCAAACTTCAGGGCAAAGTCATTGAAAATGAGGTTTGCAGCAGTTTTTCCTGACTTTGATGTGGTGGCATATGCATGGGCATAGCGTGTGAAATGGTCGACAATGACAAGGATGTACTCATATCCGCCTTTACATCGGTCAAGATGGAGGAAATCAATACACACTAGTTCAAAGGGCTGTGTTGTCACAATGTTCGTCAGGGGAGCTCTTGTTTCATGACATGGTTTCTTCTGTTTGATACAGGTACAAGCTTTGGTCACATAATGCTCGATGTCAGATTGCATATATGGCCAGAAGAAACGGTCACGTATCAAAGACACTGTGCGATCAACTCCTTGGTGTCCCATGTTGTTGTGCAGCTCTTCTAGTACTTTTTCTTTGTACTGTTCTGGCAGGACCAGTTGTTTTCTGGCTGAAGTTGTCCTGTACAGAATACCATCACTGTCTATCACTAGTTTGTCCCATTCTCTGAACAAAGATTTTGTCTTTGGGCTGAGTGATTTTAGCTCTTTAACTGAAGGTTTGGAACCTGACTGTTTACAAGCTAGCACAGGACAGATAACTGGATCAGATTTTTGAGTCTTTCTAAGCTGATCTTTTGGTATCGGGCTGACTGATGTTGCGATTGTCTCATCTGTGGCTGAAACTGACATAGATGCAGCTGAAAATGACAGAGTTGCTGGGAGCTCATCTTGGACCTCGATTGCTTGGATTGTGGCAGCAATCGCATCAGGTGGCAGCTCTTCAGAACATTCTTTCATCAGTGCCTCTACATCTAGTGGCATCCTTGACAATGCATCAGCATCAATGTTCTGTCTCCCTGGTCTGTACTTTATCGTGAAGTGAAAGTCAGCTAACTCTGCTACCCACCTAGATGTGGTTGCGTTCAGTTTTGCAGTGGACAGGATGTAAGTCAGCGGATTGTTATCACTATACACAGTAAAGGTTGGAGAATAGTATAGATAATCTCGAAACTTATCAGTGACTGCCCATTTTAAAGCTAGAAACTCTAACTTTCCTGCATGGTAGTGATAGTTTTTCTCAGCAGCTGTCAATGAGCGGGAGCCATAAGCTATGACTCTAAGCTTGCTATCTTGTTTTTGGTACAGGACTGCTCCTAACCCTTGATGTGAAGCATCAGTATGTACAATGAATGGCTGGCTGAAATCAGGGAAACCTAACACTGGGGGGTGGAGCAAACAGTCAATCAGCTGTTCAAGTGCATGTTGGTGTTGATCAGTCCATGTGATTGGCTGGTTTGAGGGCACAACATGGCTCACCTTCTTTGTTTTTGTCTTTGATTTCCTCATGTTGTCAGGGGGTTCAGTTGGGTCGGCTTTCAGGAGATCGTACAGACAGCTGGCCTTTCTGGAAAAGTCTTTGATGTACTGTCTGTAGTAAGAGAGTAAACCCAGCATTTTCCTGAGCTGGCCCACATTCTGCGGCTTGGTGTCTTTCAGTGCTCTGACAGCTTCAAAATCAGCTGGATCAACTCTGCTGCCTTCTGCAGACACTATCCTGCCCAAATAACGGACCTCAGGTTTGAAAAGGTCGCACTTACTTGGTTTGAGTTTGATGCCAAACTCTCTGAGGCGTTGCAAGACTTTACGCACATCGTTCACATGACTGTCAAAGGTTTTACTGAAAACCAATGTATCGTCCAGATAAGGGATGCAGATGTTATCCCGGAGTCCTTCCAAACATTCCTCCATACAGCGTTGGAACGCCGCTGGGGCATTCATGAGGCCGAAGGGGATGCGTATCCACTCATAGAGTCCCCATGGAGTAACAAAGGCTGTCATTGGTCGACTCTCTTCAGACATAAATCCTTGATGGTAAGCTTTTCCCTGATCAAGGAGGGAAAACCAGGAGTTACCACCTAAACTGTCCATGATGTCTTGGACCCGTGGGATAGGCTGACGGTCAGGATGGGTCTTCCTGTTCAAGTCTCTGTAATCTATGCACAGCCTAAGGGTGCCATCCTTTTTTCTAACACACACTACAGGGGAAGAATATGAAGACTTTGACTTCCTAACCCAACCCTGAGCTATTAGATCATGAAGATAGCCTTTCATCTCCTCATACAAGGGCCTGGGTACTGACATGTATGTGCGTTTAACTGGGTCAGGATCTTTGAGAGAGATGCTCATTTGCAATCTGCTAATGCAGCCGATGTCATTGTCTGATCTTGAAAATGAGTGACACTCTTCTCTAAGCATGAGTTTGACTTTTTGTCTCTGGTCTACATCAAGATGGCTTAAATCAACAGGTGGGTCCCACTGTTTACTAGCTGTATCTGGTGTCTGGGCACTAGTGTGGTTCACTGTAGCTGGTGTGACATTTTCAAAAATCTGAGCAGGCAACACAGTCATTACGGTCTGTATCGTGCCAATCATAGTTTTGCCTGGCAAAACAATGTCATGATCAGTTGGGTTTGAGACATCAACTCTGATGACAGGGAGCACACCTTTCCTAACTGTGACTAGTGTGTCATAGAACTCTAAACCATCTGGCCACTGGGGGTTCAGGTCTGGCTGAAATAGCATGGTCATGTCATCTTTAAAGGGCTGGGAAGCTACACGACAGTCAATCTGAATGTTACTGTGTTTTGGTACTGCAACTATCTCTTTCTTTGTTTTCACTGCAAATTCATCTGTCTGCTCTGCACTAACAGCCTGAATAAAAGCTCTTACCTTGTTCTTTTTAAGACTTGGGAAAGCTTTTCTCACTGTGTGGTACTGTTTAGACTTGTCAGTATTTGCAAGAATGTGTTCGATGACATTAAAACCTATGATGGGGTGGGACAGATGAAATCCTCTCATCACAAGCACTGGAATGATCAGTTCTTTTTCTTGGTTGGTTTCAGAAGCTAGTTGGAAGGTTGTCTCGATCCATCCAAGGTAAGGCATGTCAGTTCCGTTCGCTGCAGTCACTTTCAGGTCATCAGGTGAGTCCAGGATCTCTGAAACATCTCTCAACTTGACATTTGGAAAGTATTCTGCTTTGCATGTTTCATCAATGACTGAAACTTGAGAGCCTGAGTCCCATAAAACTCTGAGTTTTTGTCTTCCCAGGTAACAGTCAACGAGACACTGTCTGCCAACTAGTGAGGTGACTCTGTTGTGGCAGCCTGCTGAAACTAAATCTGGCAGATAGGTGGCACTCTTGTCATTGCAAGGGGACTTTTCACTGTTCTTTTCCGATGTCAGGTGGATGCACTTTCCTTTATGTTGAGTCCAATGTTGCTTCTGACATGCTCTAGAACAATAAAGGGTCTTTTTGCAAGATGAGCACTGTTGCAGTTTCTTATGTGATGCTGGACGATCACAATTGGCACATTTTTGAGACTTTTCGCTGCCTACGGTTAACACTCGTCCCTCTGTGGTAACCGTCTCCAGTTTAAAGGGGCCTCCCTTGATGGTCTGATTCCTCTGATTTTACATCCAGCTTGAAAGTGCTCTCCGCTTCCACATCTGTAGCAGTGTGTACAACGTTCATTCATTCCAGTCTGCTGGCAGGCGAAACATCTCCTTGGTACATGAGCAGGGCGGTTGGTGTACTGATAGGGTGCACTCTGGGGCTGGTTGCGGTTGCTGTAGTACTGAGGTTGTGGACTATATGGCTGAGGGTCCCTATTTTGCATCCTGACTGGAGTTGGGTCGTGGGGCTGTGGCTGTAACATGGGCTGTTGTAATGTCTCTTTAATCTGAGCTATTTCTGCACTGAGACCTTTAAGAGAAGCTACACCTGTCTTAAGTTCTGCTAATTCTGTTAGAAGTTCAGGGGGTACTTTAACTTTAGCTTCTTTCACAGGGTACTTTACTGGTGGCGGGTCACCTGACTGGACAGCGCTAACACTTGTTACTGGCTGTGGGTTGCTAAACTTTTTCTTATTTCTTCTTTCAGTTTCATTAGCACAGGCTACATTTAGTTTTTCTAGCAGAAGCTCATCTGAGGTTTCAGTGTCTAGCAGAAGGGGCTGCATGTCTATCCTTATGCTATCATTCTGGAAACCTGTGAGTACTGTATGCAAAAACATACGCTGAACAAGAGCAGGGTCATATTTAAGTCCTGACTCTGACTCTTGGGATGCAAAAAGTACTTTCTGCTTTAGATCTAAGACTCGCATTATAAAGCTTTGTGGGGTCTCTTTGCTATGCTGTACTTCTGATGCAAGCTGCTTATAAAGCTCTGTGGCGCTCTTTTCCTGGAAATGGGAGCGCAGAATGCACCTAAGTGTAGGGAGGGTTAGCTGAGGCTTGCCTTCCAAGTAACTGCGTAGCTGTAGGCCTGGAGAAATAGCTCTAATGACAGCATCGACTATTTCTATTTCAGGATAATCTCTGTTTAGCCCGTTCTCAATCTGATGAGCAAGGCTGGAAAATGTCAGTTTATCTTTCTGCCCTGGTTCACCTATTTGACCAGAAATCTTAAACTCTTTGCGCCAATATGGGCTTGGTTGCTGTTGAGCAGTGGGCTGCATGCTAACAGGGGGGCTAACTGCAGCTACTCTTTGGTGCACAGGAGTGCTAGCATTAGCATTAGCATTCGCGTTAGCATTAGCGTTAGCGTTCGCGTTAGCATTAGCGTTAGCGTTAGCATTAGCAGTTTTGACTCGTTCCATTTCTACTTCTTGCGGTTTGGTTACAGTTACAGGGTCTTGTTTTTCTCTCTGCTGTTCTGTTGTCTCAGGTTCTTGTTCAGCTTGTGAAGTGTTTTTAGCAATGCTATCTTTTAACACTGCAACTTCATCTTTCAGTACCAACAACTCAGCCATGCCTTCATCTTCTAGCTCGGTTAATTCCGCTCTTTCTAAGTAGTTCATGATATGAGTCACCAGTGATATACGGGATTTTCCTTGAACATTTGCTCTGTTAACACCTGATATGTTGAGGGAGTCACATACTCCAAGTAAATTGTCTTTATCCAAGGTGTACAGTTCTCCTACTACCTCTTCATGTAGTTCTTCCAACGTTGACATTGTGTAGACAGGACGGGAGGGACTGTTACTGTGCTGGATGTGTCTATGAACTGGTGGACGGTCTTTACGGTCCCTGACGATCTCTGACTGGCCTCAGGGGACGTGCATTCAACCACCAGCTTCCCTCTCACCTCGCACAGCGACAGCTCTCTCTGCAGCCTGCCTGGGTATAATGTAGGGGATTTAGTTGGCTCAGAATTCAGCATTCAGGCTGTGGACACTGGACATCTGAACAACAATCCCAGCGGTGCCTCCAAAATGTTACACTCGTGGAAAAAGCGAAGAAAGAATCACGAGCGTGATCGTGTTGTGTTTCCTCATCCAGAGCGTTTAATAGAATAGCAGAAAAGAGCGCGATCTCCCTGCTCTGCAGGTGGAGACCGAAGCAATCGATCACAGATGAACATCTGACACAGACTACTAAGTAGATCACAGATCAACATGAATAAATCTTACATTTTAACGATAGAAAACATAGTAAACAGTATATTTAAACACTCTTAGCGTAATTACTGTTTGTTTTTAACCATTAACTGACTTTATGTATTTCAAATGACTTAAATGTTTCTATATGATTTTTAATCACTCTCTAGAACTTATGAAATCATTTTGTTTTTAGACACAATGTAGATTTTAGCTTTTTTATAAACAATGAACTTAATAAACTGTTTTTAAACTCTTTTTAACTTATATAATGCTTTTTAATGCTTTTTAACTTATATAATGCTTTTTAACCTGTCACACTTGCCACATTGGAAATGCTGACTCATCCTAACTTTCAATCAGTCTAACCGCAGGTGAAGAGGTAGAGCTGTGGCGAGCCCATAGCCCCAGACATCTTCTTAGCGCTTGTCAGTACTCAGATTCTGTCTGCAAGCCCTCTAGACCTTTGCTGTCTTCTCTTGCCATAGCTGTGCAGTGTAAAACAGAACAGAAAGTTGTTTTTGGCAGGCTTAGGATTCCTACTAAGTCACAAAACTTGGTATTCATGAGCCCTGTGTGGAAATGAGACATTTTTTTAGGGTTTTGGGTGTGGGCATGGAAAAAAAGGCACTGCATCGCCCCCCCAAAAAAATTAAAGAAAAAAGAAATGTTACTTGGAGTGCATTCAACCTATATCTATGAACATTTCTGGACTATTGTATCATGGCCAAACATGAGCATAGTCTCACTGTCGTCACCATTTAGTCCCTAAATAGAGGTTTTTTTAAGCCAAACAATGGAAGTCGCCATTCTGGGAATGCTGACTCAGCCTAATTTTCAATCAATTTAACTACCAGAAAATCAGGTGGAGCTTAGGCAATGTACCCACCTATCAGTCAACTCACCACACTTTAAACTATGCAAATGTATCTGTAACTATTAGCATCAATGTAATCAAAACAGGTGGGGTGTGGAAAATTAACAGTTGCCGTTATTGGTAAAATTAGCTGGTTAGACTGACATTTTTTTTGTACTTTGGGGCCCAACATGGGATTCCCTGGCTTTTCCTTAAAGTCAGACTCTTGTGTGACACTTGAAGAACTATTTGCTTGTCTACATTGACGTTAGTTCAAAACTGGAGGTTGCCTTATATGTGAAACCCCCTCGTGGTTTCTGGGAAGAGGTGTGTGACTTACAGCTAGTGTCTACAACACCAGTTAAGCTCCATCAAGTTTTATTTTTTTCTTGCATGAGACTTTGCATTACATTTTTCTGTAATGTTGTGTTGCATGATCTTTGTTTGCATTTCATAACTTTGCATGAAGTAGTTTTGAATAACTTTTTACAAGTGGCTGTACTTCACAAAACATGGTTCCTCCTTTGTGTAGCTTTGCTGCTTTCAGCTTCTTACAGAGTGATCTAATTAGTAACTTGCAAGTGATGCCTTGAAATTAAAATACCCAGCACTGATTTACTGTTCACCTGAGCTGATGTATAGTATCTTTCATGACTTAAACATGTGTTCCTTTCATTCCCAGAATAACCAATTACTGTTGTGTGAATGCTATGTGCACACGTTGTAAAGCACTGCTTGTTGATTTATGCTTTTTCAGACAGCATTCCAATAAATACAGTTGAGGATTTATTGAGTGCATATCTGCCTCAGACGAAAGATGAAGAAAGATGAGAGCACAAGAAAACCCCGGACTGATTAATGATTCAGCTAATCAAAGCCCAGCATTAGTTACTCACAGTGTTGGACTTGTTTGTAAATACTTATTATTCACTATTAATTAGATTTGACACAGTGGAGTGAATCAGGAGCCAGTCATTTTTAGGATGTTAGCCAATGGCTCATTAGGCCGATCTGTTGGAGCGCTTCTTTGATATTTTTAGCTGACAGATGTAAAACTAATGATTTATAATAAACTGGTGCTGGAGATATAAAGATAGATAAATGGACAGACAGATAGGCGGATAGATAGGCAGAGAGGCAGATAAATATACAGATACATGCATGCATACATGTATACATACATAATGAAGCCAACGTGATGTCTCAGTGGGCGCTGACATTTTGTGCTGGTGACATATTTTGGAGCAAAGACATGTGCAGACGCAATCTGTCTGCTGGAGCCATGGGATTGCTGTTATGGCACTTCCCCTTACCAAAACACTCATTTAACTTATATTTAGAACATCCCAGGTTTTATCAAGGTCCCCTTCAGGTTGGTGCCGTCCCCAGCAGAACAGGTTCTTGTGTCGATTTGAAGCAGAGTGCAATGACTCTTATGTGAGAGTTAATTTGATTTTTTCTCACCTCTCCTCCCCTACTCTGCTAATTTGGCAAATATCACAGCGGGAGTCTCATTTGTCAACAGAGCTGTCAATCATGATGCCCGACTGATCTTTTTAGCATCAAATAAGTAATTAAAACTGAAGTTTCTCCAAAAATAAACACTTGCACATAAATCAGCATGATATGATGTTGCTGTCATGACAGAAATTATGTTTAAGAAAAATCTGTTTGATGTGTACTTACATTTTCTGCATCGACCCATGTCCCATCTGTTATAATGGAGGGGGCGGGGTTAATGACAGTCAGTTTATGCAGCCAGTCACAAGATGGAGCTTGAAGTGCTGGCTTCACTTCGAGGGAGCATTTTTTTCCTACATTCTAGGATGCATACATAGTTACATCTGCATAGGTACATGGAAACACTCATACTATCACAAGTTGTAAACAACAGAAAAATCCCAGTTATTCATCATCTGTGATAAATTAGATAATATCTTACACGAGGACTGATTAAAAACAATTTTTCAGATTGAAAATGGAAAAATGTTAAGGAATTGTTAAAAGCCTAAGGATGCTTCAAATGGTTAAACTTACTGATTTGGTTTATTTTTCTTTGTTCACTTCGTTCTGTATACCTGATCTGATGACCTGTGACCTGCAGAGCATTCTAAATTGATACTCTGCAATTGATTTCTTGAACACCACCCACATGCCTCGTGGAATTTTCCTTCTCGACTGTAGCTTCAACCGATGGTGGGAACTTCACCTTTTCACCTTTGATATTATTCCCCCTGATTTTGTAGCTATGTTGTGATCTTTAACAGAGGAATTATGCTGTGATTAATACAATAACGTGAACCTGTTGAGAGATGGTCAAGCTATCATTTTGAAACCCCATAGTTGTCAAGGCAGGTGTCCCTAGAACACTATCGCTGGGTGATTTTCAACCGAGAAAACACATTTACATGATTTTCTTTCAGTTGCGTTGGTCTGAGTGTCATCGGTCCCTGGGTAGCTTCAGCATTGTCTTTGACATCTTTGATGGTGTGAGTGTTTCCCTATTCCAAAACCCGATTTTTCCAACAGGCACGTATTCGGGTAATTTTCACCCTTTTTTGTTTCCCTCTCCTGCAGCTGTTTGTGTATCAAGGAGACTGTGCCTTCACCAGGGAAGTCTCAAATGTCCCAGGAATGGTTGGACTGAACACCAAGTTTCCAGTTTCATCATTTTTTGTTTTAGACATTTTTTAGACTTTCCAACTTTTCAGTAATTTTGGAACATTTATATAGGGTCCCCCCATGATACATTTTTTTTTACTTTTCTTAGACATGGCACAGTTTAAAATAAAAGAAAACTTCTCTAATTTGCCATGTATTGTCATACTTTGATATATTTTGATGACAAGTACTTTTTATTGGGTTTATTATATCGGATAAAAAAACACCCAACGTTATTGATGGTGTTACTAACCTTAGTGATCGTGTTCTAGGGTTAAAGTAATATGAATTGAAGTGAGGTTAA
The DNA here is from genome assembly GCF_009762535.1 of Notolabrus celidotus. Taxonomy (NCBI): domain Eukaryota; kingdom Metazoa; phylum Chordata; class Actinopteri; order Labriformes; family Labridae; genus Notolabrus; species Notolabrus celidotus. Next base: position 8,377,447 of record NC_048283.1, on the reverse strand, counting down.
TCACTTAAACTTAAACTTTTTTTCCTTTTTGGAGATTTAAGAAAGTACATTTGAATATTGTTGTCCATCACATGAACACACTCCTGATAAAACCTCCTTATTTATTAGAAGCATAACAGCAGCTCATACAAACAGGTTACAAACAGTAAAGTTATGAGATTAACTATAGCTCACAGGAAATCAAAATTCCACGCATTAAAAGACCCATGACTATTTGCTGGTGTGTGTGCTGAACCAACAGAGTATAATGTTGTACATCGTTCCTCTAATCAGCATGTCCCCCTCCTCCTCTTCTGTTTAAACATATGGTATTTGCATTGAAATGCCGCAGGACAGTTATTGCACAGCTTTGATACAAGCACATAAAAACATTACCTCAGCACGTTACAAAATCCCAAACAAGACGTGCTGAATATGCAGTTCTAAAGATGTATTAATGGTATTCATGATTTCAATCAGTGCTTCAGCTGAGTTACCACGCACTCATAGATATATTATTTATAGACCTGTCCCAAGTTGCAATTTGTTTATACTCTGTTGTCTCAAGTTTGTTCAATAAAAGTAGAAACACCTGCTTAAAACGTTGACATGAATTTGCATTTTGACTCAGATTTTACAAAGCCAATTACCACCAGACCTCGTCAGCTGCCATCATGCTGCATGACATCCTGAGCTCAGGGGAAGGCTGAAGAGGAGGATATATTTCTTCATTTTGGGAAGACATGATGTGCATTAGTGTAAGGGTTGGTTGCTGCTTTGCATTATAGTTAAAGGCAGAACTAATAAGCACATGCACCACAAAGTCTGCACAACACTCAGACATACAGTACACACATTATTACTGAGAGGGTGTGTTATATAACTTACATTAGGACCAGATGTAAGGAGCTTCTTTTGTCTATGCTTATACAATGCTGACATGGTATGGAAAAACACAGTGTTTGAATAATAGATGTATGTGAAGACAACAGGTCACTCTTTCCTTCCATTATGTAAAAGTGAAGCAAAACTGGACAGAAGCCAGATGATCTTTTTTTATATCATGCCCACTCTGTCGACAGAGGTCTTGGTAGTTGAATCTGGTGCAATGGTTTCACATTTTTATCGATTCATTGTACTCATTCATTTACTTTTTTATCTAAAAGCAATATCATCACCATCGGATTTTGTCCCCTGAGGGAGAGTCTGCCAAGTAGAACAAGAAAGATCATTTTCAATATCATCAATGTGCACAATTAATATGGAGATAGAGCTGGACTCCAGGGCTCCAGGAGACTTTGAGGGTCTGCAGAGACTCGCTATGATGTCTGACAGGGGAGTGATGCTGAGCCAACATGTCAGACTACTCATGCAGGAGGAAGATACTCGATGCTGAAACAGGCAAATAAAAAGGTAGAAAGCATTTAAAGAGAGATTTCAAGTGAACAGCAGAAAAGTACGTTTCAGGTTAGGAATGAACGTGTATGAACTCACTAAGTAATTACAAATGTGAGCCGAAGGCAAAGCTAAGCAGAAGAAAACTGGCTTTGTGAAGGGGGGATGTTTAAAGAGGATATACTGCAATAGACGAATTAGCTGTTAAAAGGAAATGATACAATAATAATCTATAAGAGGAACCAGATAAAACTTCTCCCGGGCCTTCTTACTCAGAGAGAAGCAGGAGACGTTTCCTGAGGAGGCAGACCTCATCTTGTTGAAGCTAACACTAATTAGCGTAGTCATCTTCCGGCTCTGACCTTTAGTAGATTTCTCTTTTTTTACCGTCAGTCCTTAATTTCTCTTTAAGTGAAGGTTCTTGCAGCCGCAGGAGCCAGTTATTGTTACACATTATTGACTCGATAATCCTCATCTTTTCTGCACGGATGTTGCACTCTCATTGTTTTTATTATTCATGACTTGAACCACGCTAAAAGCTTTTAAAATTCTTAACAGATGCTGAAAATGTAAGAGACCCCAGACGTGATGAGAAATAATGACTGATTCAACAGTTTTGTTGTTATTGATAACTTGCAGTCACGTGTCCACCATGATGTCAGTCACTGCAGTGGAAGGCAGAAGTAGCAAAGTTGACATGAGGACCCCCCCATCCAATTGCAGATACCTAACATGTTTAATAATTATGATTTTAAATTGGCAGTATAATTTTTAGACACATCCAAAAATCTGGACCTTTGTCGGACAGGGGATCAAAATCAGCCTGATGATCTTGTAGTGAATGACTGTTTGTCTTGCAGCCTGTTAGTACAGAGTAATCAGGTGTCATAAACCTGGGCCCTGTTTTTTCATTTCAAGGGGTCAGGGGTCTTTACATTTAACCCTAGACCACTCTTGCCGGGTGATTTTCACCCAAGCAAACACATTTACATGATTTTCATTAGGTGGCGTTTGTCTGAGTGTCATGGGTCTCTGGGTAGCTTCGGCATCGTCTTTGACGTCTTTGAAGGCGTGGGTGTTTCCCTACTCTGCTTTTTCCTACAGGCATATGTTCGGTTGATTTTCACCCTTTTTTTACTTCTATCTCCTGCAGCTGTTTGTGTCTCAAGGAGACTGTGCCTTCACCAAGGAAGTCTCAAATGTCCCAGGAATGTGTGGAAGGAACACCAAGTTTACAGTTTCATAATTTTTTGTTTTAGAAATTTTTGGTTCCATATTTCAAATTTTCAGTAATTTTGGAGCATTTTTATAGGGTCCTCCCATTATGCATTTTTTCATTTTGTTAGACATGGCACAGTTTAAAATAAAAGAACACTACTCTAATTTCTCATGACATATTTTGATATATTTTGGTACTTTTTATTGGGTATATTATATCAGGTAAAAAATACCCGGCGTTAGTGATGGTGTTACTAATTTTAGGGATAGTGTTCTAGGGTTAAGAGTATCATGCTTTCTTTAAACCATGGGGAGCTGTTCCAAATATGCATAACTGTCATACTCCAAAAGTTGTTTTTTGTCAAAAGCCTGATCATTGCTTCCAAATCAAACACTAATTGTCTTACTTTACATGACTTTGGTGGGTCACCTGTTGCTTGTAGCCTGTCTTGTAATGCGTAATCTGGATTTTCTAAACCTCTCATGGAGAGAGATGTGTTCTTGTTTTGTTTGTTTTTTTTAAGATATGTTTTGGGTCATTTTTGCCTTTGTTTGATAGGAAAGCTGGATAGAGACAGGAAGTGTGGGGAGTGGAGAGTGGGGGAAGACATGCAGCAAATGGCAGATGTCAGGAGTCGAACCTGCTACCACTGCGACCACTGCCTCAGTACATGGGGCTGCTAGGCCAACGGCGCCCCATGAGATGCGTTCTTACCAAACCTTGAGCAGTTGTTATGTATATATATATACTCGTCTATCAATTGGAAGGTTGGTAGTTCTATCCAAATTGCTCCGGCTGCGGTGTGTGAATGTGTATGAATGAGACAAGCTAATACTGATGGTCCCTTACTATAAAGCAGCCTCTACCATCAGTGAGTGAATGATCGGTGAATGTGACAAACAGTGTAAAAGCGTTTTGAGTGGTCAGAAAGACTAGAAAAGCCTTTTTACCATTTATATCTCCCTTTTCAGGGCCTTCATACTTCGTTGTCAAGAATTATATTTTTTGTCGTTCTCCCTCATGTTTCTGCAAATTCTAATTTCTCACATCTCCATTCTCATTACTTCAAGCGAGTGACCGTCTTCTTGTAGCCTGTCTTGTATTTTGCTAACTAGCTCCACTGTCCTGTCACGGCTCAGTTATAGCAAAATATATGTTTATAAAATTATTTTGGCTTCCTTTAGTGAGAGGTGAAATCTTGTTTGATGTATGATGGCTTAATGATGCATACCTGAGTGTGATTGACTGACCACAATGCCACCAAGTGCTTCATTACTCATCAGGGGGAGGAGCAGAGAGGTCAGTTTGATGGATTGTGACTTAACCACACTTTACAGTGAGCTCTTTAAAACTGCGTGAGATTAATTGTAGCATCTGTGTGCATATTCTTATCTGAACAGACTTTAAATCAAGTGTCCAGTGTGCCGAAGCCTACAGTGCTTTTTTTTCTTTAGTCTGAGCTGCTGAGACACCTCGAGCGGCTGTGCTGAAATGACAGTCATTTCGCACCAATTAATGGAGTATGAAGCAGAAGCATATGATAATGTCAGATGTTGGCGCCTCGACTGTAAGGACAAACACGGAAGGACACCTCTGCGAGCTTGTTTGAAGAGCGAGGTGGTTAATGCAAACATGTCTGACTTGGAGTACGAACCTGTCCCTGAAGTGTCTGCTGTAGAGCTACCAGTCGAGCTGAGACACCCCACCAGCCTGTTTAGTATGGTAATGTATGGAGATGCGGGCACGGGCACTTTTCCCCTCTTTCCCCTTGCTCCATCTTTAAGCCCCAAACATTAATTGGCATGGCAGAGGCGGCAGTCACTCGGTTGTAATCACTGTCCCTCGAAGAACCCCACTGAGAGGGGATTGAAGAGGAGAGGGACGGAGGAGAGAGCGGGAGCCTTGTCCTCTGAGTTATGTTATCCCAAGAGGGGCAAAGCAGCAGAAAGACAGAGAGGGAGGAAGAAAGAGAGGAAGACATGGAACAAGGAGAGAAAAAGGACGAGAGGAGCTGGAGAGAAAATTGTGATGTGAGCCCCCATGCTCACGGAGAACTAGAGACCACAGATGGAAGGAAAGGAGATTGGATGAGAGATCCATGTAGGGGATTATGGATTGAGATTGATAGTTGGATCGGTGGGAAAGAGGGAGGGGGATGGAGCTTAGGGTGTTTGATCGACGTGAAGAAGATGAGGAGAAAAAGGAAGGGAGGGATGGTTCAGAAAATGACAGAGGTCGATTGACAACAAAGCTCCACCTGTTGTAATTTAATTGGTTTTCAATCTGTGTAAACTTCCCAAACGCAGAGGAAACATAAGAAAGGAAGAGGCCTCACATTTCTAATTCAGGGGAATTAATTTATTAACCATAACCTATTTATTTGGTTCATTTCCACTGCTGATACAGCCCTCGCTGCCAGCGCCTCACAAGTTGATGTTGTTACATCCACTTAAAGTGCACAATTGTTTTCACTGCTGATTGCTGCTGCCACAACATGCCACGCTTGTAAAGTACCTTGAAATTGAGGCGCCGCATCTGAATCTGAAGAGCAGGCGACAAAGAGGCTGCCAAGAGATGGAGGAAGTGCCAAGGAGTCAAAGAGGGATAAGGAGAAAAAGTCCAAATATTTGAAAAGAACCTGAAGGTTCCTCCCTCTGAGGGTCAAAATGTAAATGTTGTACTCCATCTTGGTCAAGGCTGCTAATTGCTTTAACCAAAGGATGAGTGTGTGGGTAAGTCTGTGTGAGTGTTTGCAGGCATCTGTACGTGAATGTGTTTCCCCATAGGCAGAGAATGATGGATAGTAAATGAATGATGAAACACGGAGCAGGGAGAGTCACCTTTTAAGATGTGAATGGAGCCTGAGCGCTTCACAGAGTGCGGCCTTGAAGCCAGATCAAAGCCATGAGCCGAGCTGTAATAGATGATGGAATTTAATCATGTCTGCCGCCTAACACGCTCTCCCTCCCTTTCTCTCTCTCTTGCACTTCTGTTTCTCTCTTTTCTCGTGTCTCTGTTTTATGGCTTTCAAACTGCCATTTCTTCATTTTAATTTGCCACTCTGTCAACTCTTTCTATCACTGAAAAACTCTGTGCCTATCTAGATGCAAGTTCCTGACATACACGCACACACACACACACAGGAAAAAGCACAAGTATAATTACTTTATTAGCACAGACTGATGTCGCACCGGCCTGTCTTGTTTCATGTCACATTAGCGCCTTAGTTAGTGTCCGCTGGTTGCCTTCAGGGCCACGAGGAGGCCTCTGCTGCTGAGCTCATGTCCTTTTCTCTGTGCTGCGTCTCACTCGGCAAACCATCCCCTACTAATTAAACAAATCTTAATGATAGAACTTCCAAAGAATTCCTTCTGCCATTAATCATCCACATATCCCATAGATATTGAAACAAAAGGGCAGAAAAAAAACAGAACTATCAGCAGCAGGAAGAAAAAAAAAAGCCGTGCTTCATTATCATCAAGAGAACTTTTGCATCCATTTGTATCCATAACTGTTGCATTTCAAGCAGCACGTCATTAATCAACAAAGTGTTTGTGGGGATTATTGAACTCTGACTCAGGCATAAAGCCACAGAGGGTCCACAAAAGCAGTTTTGTTGAAAAAGTCCCGTCAGAAGCATTGACTGTTTAAGAAGTGGATTTAGCCTCTGGGTTTTAAAGGTGAAGTCAATGTAGAAGAGTCTGAAAGATGCATTTTCTGTGACAACCAGCAGGGGGAAACTCCACGAGATGCAAAGTTTGAGGGGAGAAAATGACTACTTCTTAGTCGTTTATAACCTCAATGAACATTTTTCTGACAAATGCATGGTCTTAAACGCTTGTTTCAAATCATCCCCAATACAACATGCATCTTTTGTAAATAAGAGTCTCATAAAGAGAACAAATACACAATGAAGTCGGACAAACTTTAGGCCGTGACAAATCTGTAAATACTTTTTGCATATGAATATAAATCTGAGGGCAAGTGTCATGTTTTAGAAAAATCTCCAAAACAAGGATCCAAATTCTTCCTCAACCTCAGATGATTTTTTTTCATTCTGTTATGTATTACTTTTTCTGAGTTCAACATGTGTTTATAATATCCATCCATCCATTATCTTGACCGCTTATCCCATTAGGGGTCACAGGGGGCTGGAGCCTATCTCAGCTGGCTTCGGGCGGAAGGCAGGGTACACCCTGGACAGGTCGCCAACCTATCACAGGGCTAACACAGAGAGACAGACAACCATTCACGCACACACTCACACCTACGGGCAATTTAGAGTGATCAATCAACCTGGTAAGCATGTTTTTGGACTGTTGGAGGAAGCCGGAGTACCCGGAGAGAACCCACGCATGCACGGAGAGAACATGCAAACTCCACACAGAAAGGCACCTGCCCGGCCGGGGATTCGAACACCACCGTGCAGTGTTTATGATATCCCCCTGTGAAATTTGTTGAGAATGTTTCCTGCTGCGCTCTTACATCAGCTCATCCCAACGTCATGTGGAAATTTTACAAAGTGGCTGGCAGAAAAAATCAAAGGTAAAGTCAGGTTGAACATTTTGGCAGTTTTAGTTCCACATGGAGCTCACCCTGAAAATTTCTGTCACTTTTCAAGGAGTTCTGTGCACGTGTGAATACAGCTATGGTTTGTCAGTTCAGAAATTGAAAAGACACTGGTATGATTCACCTCGCAACAGCAGAGAATACACTTTTTGAAAGTTAGTTACTCAGGGTTTTAGTTTCATAAATACAACTTAGTTATCTCTGTCTCAATAGCTAGCATATAACTCTTCTTTGTGTCTGTCCGTCAAAGAGCCTCACAGAAAAGGAACTCATACTTCCTCACTCCAAGAGCCAGCTGAAGCACAGGAGCTTATAGGACACAGGTTTCATCTGACAGAAGGGCTGAAGCACAGAAACTAAATACACACATGGTAATCAAACTCAGGTGTGACAAACAAGACACAGCTGAAACAGATCAGGGCAATCAAAACGGAGGGAAACACACAAATCAGGAAGTAAAACAAGACAAAACACAAGACGCAAGAGCTACAGAATAAAAAGGGAAATGATAATGATCAATAACGTTGAAGCCATTTAATTGTGAGAAAGTATTGGTTAATTGTTTTGTTCTTCTGTGCTTGACTTGTTCATGCCAGTGCAGCATGTTTAATTGAAAGCAATCAGGCCTGTTGTCAACTCTGGCCTCTGATTGGCCGAAGGGCACAGCAGGCAGAGCTGGATTGTTTGAGTCGAAGCTGTGAAGCTACAGCAGACCGTGCTTTCTATTTTTAGAAGTGCTTTCTATGTTTATGTTGAAAGTTTTGTAGGTTTTTTCTATCTGTATCGATAAAACTCAGTAAAATATTGAAATGAAGAACCTGGGCTGAAGTTTTTCTAAGGAAATATGTGTTATTCCTATGCTTTTAGCTTTGCAGTTTGTGTGTGCATTTTTTTGGAAAGAAGATGGAGTCACACTAACAAACAAGGCAGATTGTAAACTTCACAAGTATATAACAAAGGTGTTTTAAGTCCTGGTTGTGACTCAGTTACAGGAGCAAGACAAATAGGACTTAATATGCAGAGGCAGGTATTCACGTTACACTGTGTCATCAAACAAATAACTATAGCATGCCATAACACAAAATGATTATTATCCTGATGTGCAGGCACAGTTCCCTGTTGGGATGTAGTTTTCTGGCTCGTTTATTATCACTCAGGTCTCATACATAGAGGTCTTATGTGTTCATTTTAGGCTCGGGAGGATTTTATATTTCAGATCTCAGAGTCTATGTCTTTATATTCGACGGCAGGCACGGACATGTGCGTCAGGAGCAACAGGACATTTCACAGTGGCCTCAGGGTCTATTTTGCAGCCGTGAGCAGCCAGTGTGAACAGCGAGAATGAGTGCATAGACCTCTCTGAATGCATCTGACCTCTCTCTTCACATACATCTCTGACCTCATCATATGCCAGTGTGACTCACGTGGTTTGGTTTATTGTGCTCAGCCTGTTGCAGTAGTGTCCCAGTCTGCAAAATATGACGTCGTAGCATCCCTCACTACAAAAAAGACAGTTGGAGAAGAAAGGAGAGAATTAAAAAGTGGAAGGTCCAGTTAGCCTACATTTAGTCAAACTCAAGGTCTGAATTATTATCACAGTCAGACCTTGTTTGACAATCTGTTCATGCCCACAGGTAAAGTAGCTTATATTTAATTTCTCTCTGGTGTACATGCTTGGTTTGTCCACCAAAAATGTCTAGCCACTTAAAGCTGCTGTTTGTAGGAATGGTGTAAAAAGTTTTGGTTATTTTCTGCTGGGTTTGAAGAAAAGGTCATAATTCCCTTCTGTACTCATCGGTAGGTAAAGTAATTTGAGACTATTGTGAAATCTCTGCGTTTTCCAATGCCTTTGTATCAAGCAATGTTACTATTCCCCTCATTCCCGTTTGGACGGACCAATCATAGCTAATCTCCAATCCTCCATTCTGATTGGTTAAGGGGTGGCCCCTACTGCATCCTCCAATAGGTTATGAGCCCGCCACTTTCATGATTGCGCATACCGATCTGTGTGTGGGGGGGCTAAGAGGAAATCTGGTAGGGAGGGGTAGTGTTTACATCCAAAGTCCCTCTCTGAAAAGATGTACCCATGACTAACAACAGCAGCTTTAATATGGAATATTTTTCCTCTTGCTAATGTCTTTGATCAACACACAGATCTGAGAATCAATTATTCCTTCCTTGGAGTCAGTTTGCTAAGATATTTCATGGTTGATGGTCTCACGTAGCTTAACTCTGTTGTGTTCCCACTGCCAACAGCGCACGCAAGCTTACAAGTCATTATTCTTTACAAAATGTCAATGGCTCTGTTTACATGTGAAACAGCATGATAATGACACAGTGCAGCTAAAGGTGCTCTTGTGACAGTTAGCAGGGGCTAGCTTACATGCTAGCTTTTACAATTCAAAAAAAATAAAATTTAGCATGTTCAAACACCACAATAACACCGTCTTGAAACTTTTGACATATAAGCAAGGTATTACTCTGTGACAAAAACATTCTTACAAATGGGAGAAAGAATCAAGACAGTGATGGTGTTTATGGTGATATGATGGTGTTTCTCATGAGGACAATTAAGCTTAATGAGAAAAAATATTGCCATCTCCGAGATACGTGGGTGTAAAAACGCAATCAATCACAGAGAAATCTGACTCAGACTACTTGGTTGATCACAGATAAACATTCCTACATCTTTAAAATTAAAGAACATTAAAGTAAAACAGTAAAAAGCACCTTTTAACATGTTTGAAGTATGTTGTTAACAAGTATATGAAGTATACTAAAAGATCTTATAGTTTGAGTTACTCTAATAAAGGTTTCTTATAAATAAACAGTGTTTATTATACCCCGATTAAACCTTTTTACAACGTAATGTACCATTTTATTTTTAACTACGAGCCTGAACTTTTCAACTTGTCACATGGGTATCAAAGGGAGTGGATCTGATCTACTGTAAAGCTGTATCAGAACCCATCATCTTAAGACAACTTAGCTTTTTTATACCCTGTCTATTTTATCTAAGCTATCCTAATCTTCTCTGTCTTAATCTCTGCAAACAGGCATCTGCGTATGAATAAGCTAACAATCTGGTTGTGGACATAGTCTCTCAATTCAAACTTAATTCTTGGGTATTAAGGTGCTGGTACGGTTGTAAACAACAACGAGTTCATGCAGGAGAAGTCTTGGCCTGGTAGTGTTTAATCACTTATGCAAATAACCGAAAGACCAGAAGACTTTCATCACTCCCAGGAGTCATATCGTCATCAACGATAGCTGGTGGAGGCCATGTTTGGTGCATGGCCGCCTGTGACAGACGAGTTGCTGTTACAAAAAACCTTTCAACCAAGATAGAGACCTAGCAGTTTACCAGTCCCATCACCCAAATCAGTCCCCTGTGGTAAAGTGGTAATAGCCAAAATGCATAAGTCAAAAAGCTCATAAACTCTGATGTCCTTTCACATTGGCTGCAGCCATTTAATTTTTATGGTTAATGGTCAAAGGTCCTGGAGAAGATCCATAAAACCATGAAGCACTTTTCTGTGAGTCTGAATTGGTAGTCTGGCAGCCAACAGCAATGTGGCATTGATGAATAACTGTGATCTGAAAGTTGATATCTATCACTGATAACCATGCCAACTAAGTGCCAAAGTTTGAAGCTTTGAGCGTGTCTGCTTGTGACTGGCTCACACATCATCTAAGCCACTCCCGAGCTCACTAATGGATTCCCTGCCCCTGTCATCTGTCTCTTTTTATCTGTTTTTCATTTAACCACACTAAAGTGAATCACTCCTTTGATTTCTTTCTGTTTCTTTTTTGTGTGTTTCCAGTTGTTTTCTCTCTCCTCTTTTTTATTCCCCCTCTGTCACCCATTACGACAGTCTTCCCTCTCCTCCTATACACCCTTTTACTTTCTTGGCTTCCCAGCTTCAATTTCCGTCTCCGCAGCTTGATTCAGCAGTAATGAGTGCAGCTTAAGGTGGGGCTGGCCTGAGGTGAGCTGGAGAGAGGCAGGGAGGTTAATGAGGATAGCAACCTCGCTTTTTTTGCCTGAGGTGTAAAAAGAGAGTAAATGGATGAGTGAGGAGGAGAAGGAGCAAGGGCCAGGGAGACAGACGGACAGAAAAACCCGACAGACAACTAGTACTTGTGATAATAAATTTAGCTGATGCACAAAAGCACTCAAGTCTGACAGTGTGACCGCCAGCTAAGGTCAAAAGTACGCTGGTTTGTTTAAATGAATAATTGTTTTATTGAAGTTAGTGCGCACAACTTTAAAAAAAAAACAAGAATTTTAAGGAATAAATCAACAGTTGTTATATTCAATCAATCTATTATTAATAAATGTATTTATAATTTAAACTTGATAAACTATTTAGCCATCTGGGATGTTCAGAATGAAAGCATTAATTGCCTCTCCAAGGTTATAACGGATAAGAAAATTAAAAATCAAACAAGGACACACAGTGTCAAGCACACAAAGCAGCCCAGCTCTGCAGCTCTGCCAAGAGAAAGCGAGTGAATGATGCTTCTTCGTTTTCTCATTCATGCGGAAAGTCTCTAGGGACAGAAAATCTTACCATTAGCTGGTAAGTAAGATATAAATTGAACAAATGACAAAAAAAGCAAAACATTGAATAAATCAACAAAATAAATGATGGAAGCACTTCTGTTTTGAAAAATGAATAAGATTTAAGTTAAAATAAGGTAAAATCACCTTCTGAAACTCTGATTTAATAAATTCACAAGATGAATGATGAGTGATCGTTGGGAATTTATAAAGCTTTTACTTTATTACTCTCGATTGAAAGATTATATGCCTGCGCAAAAAAAGAGTTCCGCTGGGGAGCACAAATAGTATTCTGCTCTTTTTGTGCTCTCCTACAATTTTGACGGCCTGTCACTTTTTCCTGTAGCTTGTAGTCACCTTTAAGTGATATTACTCCTTCTGTCACTTTTCCATTTTCCCTTCTTCCTACACGCTCCTTCCTCCCATAACTGCCCTTGTCACTATTTTCTTTTTTCACCCTTAGATCAATCTTTCTCATTTCGTGCAGAATTGATTTCACCATCTCTCACTGCTGACGCAATCCTGCAAAACCTGCTGCCTACTACCACTACATCACCCGGTCCTATTGTCCTCCATCTTTTCACCTTTTTCTCCTCTTCCTCTTCCTCCATCTATCCATCCAGCTCTACATTCCTCTGCGGCTCATTACAAACTGGGATCCTTTGCTCTGTCCTTACTTGGTAACCTCCACAGAGTTGTAGAGCAATGTCTTGATTGGATGTGGCTGGCATTGCTAAGCACTAGGTGCTGCAGAATTGGTGCCATGCGTAAGACATTATGCTGGCAGCCAGCAGTGTATTATCACCAGGGACTCACTTATATACACTACAGTGAAGATAGATTCTCAACTAGTCAGGGTGGTTGATGCATTTCAAAGTATGTTGTTAACTTGTCTACAAAATTCTCAACATTCACATCTATCAAAGACGTAAACACTTGAATACTAAAGCTTTGAGACAATACTGTTTTAAAATTGTAAACAACTTATATTTCTACAAAACAGCGACAACAATTCTAAACTCCCATATAAGGGTATTTTGAGCTGTTTACCACATATCTCTAGGCAAAGGTTTGAATTCAGTTCCAAAAACACCACAAAATTCAGCTTCTGTAGAAGATCTGCAGCCTCTCATTCTGTCACCTCATTATCCACGAAGTAATCTGAGTGGGTTGGGATGCTATGGTAATCAGAGGGGGCAAAGAGTTTCTGCCTGAATGTTGTCTAGGGGGAGGGTGTAGACAAATGCAGAGGCGGAAAAACACCACAACAAACATGGCGAGTGTTCCAGAAGAATCCACAACAGCACACTACACATTTGATCCAGAATCTGAACTGTTTGAGTGTTCTAGCCACAGTTACAACAACATGTACTTGCATGGTATGTTAAAATTTGAGTGTTATTGCGACTTTGCTGCATTTCGAGCGTAACTTTATATGGTTGGCGCTGGTTGTTGAAGCAATCCGAGGTCAACAAAGGTGCACAAATTAACAAATTGGCACCAAATGTTGTTGGCACATTGTTGGTAAAACTAAAAAGTGACCACTGTTGGCATTTGCAACCAACAACAGAGCAGTAAGCGTGTTGGCTCTAACCTTTAACATCTTGACTGCAATACCAGTCAAGCAAAAAAAATGACAGCATAGGAAAAAGTGGAATTGCTCCGGGAGTTGGGGTGGTTTTGCAAGCGTGTCTTGGAAAATCATTCCTGTTGTTATGTCACCACAGGAGGCCTTTTCGCTTCAACATTCTTAGGGTTGCTAGGCAATGAAATGGCTGAAGAATTTAAGTATAGGCAATAAAAAACAAGTTTTTTATGATAAGGGACCTTTAAATAACACGCATACAAGAGGCCTATATTTACTGCAGTTTGTGATTTTACTTGCACAAACAGTCCCAGAGACAGAGCAGCAAAATAATCACATTTGTCAACTGGGCAGAGCCAAAGAACGGTGCCCCCGGGGACAAAGCTGAACTGAGGTGATTTTGGCAGAGTGGGCATAATAACAAGGTGCACATGCAAGCTGTGTGATACTGCAAGGCCCAAAGAGATTTATTCCCTCAAAACTGTGTCACAAGAGACAAGGGGGGAAAAAAAGAGGCAATATTCCCCAGGCCGGGTGGGGGTGATGATGTTTACATCATGCCGATCCAGAAGAGCAACACGTAACAGGGTGAATTATAAACTTCCCCAGGCTGAAGAAGGAGAATCAATTTTAAGACAAGAACAGTGAAGAAGTCCTCACATCACCTATAAATGTATATACCTTTACCTGCCATGTTGTTGTGCTGTGGCCCTCTGCAGAATGGTTTTGATGCCATGTCCTGTCTCCTAAGGGACAAGTAAGAACAAGCATCTTTGGAAAATGTTGGCAGCAGGGCTGTTAGATTTATGAAACATTTCAGGAGTGTATATGTGAAAGATGCATAAGAGGTACCGGTTTAAACCAAAGACTGTATCTTGAAATGGATGCTGTCAGTTTGGATCGGGTTGAAGCCAAGAGATTTACAGCACCCCCTGCTGACTGGCTGCAGTATAGTTCATAAAAACCTGCCTCTGAAATGATTCTAAACAGAACATTGATCAAACTATAACATTTAAATAAATACACATACATAACGTTTTTCTCGAACAGATTTTGGTCAAGAAAGTTAGTTCTTATTAGGGATGGGTACCGAATTCGGTACTTTTATAGGTACCGACCGAATTCCGTCGGTACTACCGAGTACCGACTCACGTAAAACCAAACGGTACCATGTTTCGGTACCTGAACGCATCCCTGTGACTGTGAGGGGGTGGAAGAGAAGGCGAGTTTCCATACTTTCGCCCTGTAATAAAGTCAGAGACTGATCGGGTGGACGTCTCTGCTCTCTGCTCTCTGCTCTCTGCATCTGCGTGGGAGTGCGCCAAACGGAGCCTGCAGCTGACGGGCGTGCCCACTCACTGCGAGGCAGAACTGCATGAGGATTAAGTTTATTTTATACGGTCTATGGTTGAGACTCACCCTCTCGCTCCGACTACCTGCCCTGTTTATAACCGTTCCTGTGTGCGTGAATGCCCAACAAGTAAGCTGTGTGTCCTGTTATTATAAACAGATGGAGAACTGACTTTTTCCCGTCAGCAGGCATTCACGTGTGTTCATTGATAAACTCCCGAAAGAGCAATTAGACGCCACGAGCACTTGTCAGCTAATATATCTAATCACCTATATAATCCTGTTTCTGTTCATTTCATGTTAAATTAAATAAATATGTTAAATTAAACAAATTTGAGATTTTTTTTTTTAAATGAAAATGTATTACCACATAAACACACAAAAGTAGGGGTGACCCCAAATAGTCAAATATTCGACTATTCGTTCTAACGAGCCTCAGTCGACTGCCAATCTCATAGTCGAATATTTGCATATGAAACATGGATCATTCCATTCAAACAATGGGGGTGCTCAATGTGTAATTTTACATTATTTTCCTGTTTCCCGTAAAAATAGTGTCTCATTTAGCCTATTTTTATATAAATATAGACTTATTTAATGTAATTCTGAGAACAGCTTTTGAAGTGTTAAATCTCCTTAAAGTGGTAATTAAATCTCCCCTGGTAATTAAAGGTGGACCATTTAGCGGGGACCTGTAGAGCAGACGTACCTCAGCTGGCCTTTAAATATTTCTACATCCATGGCAGCTCAAAATGTCAGGAAATAAAACTTCAGATGATCCTAAAAAATATTAATGAAGATGAGGAGCAGCTTCATGAGGAGGGCTGTGAGATCAAGGATTACCGGACCACACAAAAACTGTACGGGGCCAAAAGAACGAGCAGGAATACCCAAAGCTGTCCGAAGCCTAAAATACAATCCACAGCATCCCATCCACCTCCACACCATCAGAGAGGATATTCTCTATGACAGGATTTACAGTCAACAAAGCAAGGAGCGCACTTCTGCCCGTACACATGATGGTTTTCCTCGCGTACAGTTTAAAAGACTCAAGCGGCCAAAGACGCGATGAAAGACTGTTTTAAAAGGTTCTGTTAAGAGATTTAAAAACCCTTTAGCTGGTTCAGGTTTGATTTTGAACATTATACAAATGTTTAGCCTTAAGTTGGACAAACTACCCTCTGCAGTGCTGCTCTCTGATGTGTGAACACTGTTTAAATATCTCCTGATTCCTTTCTCTATAACGGCGTGTTGTTCCATGTTTAACGGATGGTGGCCTTATTTGAGTTTTCTCTCCTTCATCACCTCGTTGTTTTTGCAATATAGATTTAAAAAATCTAAGTTTTATACTTATAATATTCTGTTGTCCCTTTTACTTTAAGCTACGAGTCTCTTGATTGTAAAGGGTTATGTGTAATATTGTCATGCGGTCACAATCATGCAGACTTTGGGTCAATAAGGAAAAACAACAAACACTCCACTATTCGTCGACTATGGGCAAAATCTGATGAATCAGATTCGACTAAGCAAATCCTTAGTCGGGCTCACCCCTACACAAAAGTACCGAAAATTGGTACCGTTGAGTACCGGTACCGATTCCCAGGTACCGGGTATCGGTACTGTATCGGTTCAAATGTGAAAGGTACCCATCCCTAGTTCTTATGCTAATTTTTGCTAAAAGGCTAATTTTTCTAAGAAGATAAGCTTTAACAGTCATTTTCATTTTTAAGATGTGACATCATAATTGACAGCTCAGTTGACCAATGCGGGCTTCCCAGATACTCGATTTGTAGAGTAGAGTAGAAAAGCAGTCAAAACATATCAAACACTAACACAAGAGTCTCTGAACTTTTCAAAACCACGAGTGTCTGCTTTAAATCAACACATGAAACTGTTCTGCTCTTATAGATAAGTTTAATGCAAGTTTTGGTCAGCCCCGCAGGTGTGATGTTAGTCCTGTGACGCATCCAGCCAGGGTACTCCAACTGTTTGAATGTCAGCCCCTTTGGAGGCAAGCTTTTGGCTTCAAAGCTCTCAATGGGCAGAATGAAGTGTCTATTCTATATACTGTACAATCAGTTGTTTGAAGTAGTCTTTAAGATAAAGTCACCCAATGTAATTCAACATATGGATTTTAAAACAACACAAGTCCCAGGGCTCCATACATATTTATCAGATGTTCACTGTTATTACCTCACTTTCCATCTTACTGAAAAATTCCACCGGATCCGTGTCCGGTCCATCTTCGATCCATCACGGCACTGGATCTGATAGATTTCTACTCAATGTGTTAAATTCCACAGATGCTCCGGATCAGACACACAAGACCTCTATTTTTGCCGGATGCTGGAGCATGAGGCATAAATATAAACAGAGCAGGTCAAGTTGGACAGGAAGTCAGGCACCGAAACAAAATTAAAACATCTAGATCGTATTTCACTCAACTACAACAATAAACCATCATGATGAGCAGAGCCAGGCCTGACACAGATCTCGTGGAAGTCCGATGTTAGCGTTCCTTGCCTCCTCCAGTACATGACTCAGTTCCTTTTGCCATGTCGAGTATTCATTGTTGAAATCACTTTGGCTTCTTTAACTATTATCTATGACCTTAAATCAAGCAATCATCTCCTGGAAGATTGAACCCTGAAAACAGAACTCTATAGTTAAAGCAAGGCTTTCCAGTCTAAGAGACATTGTTATTATTCTGCAGCCATTAACTGGCGGGATCCACATACTCTAGCCTACCTCATAAT
Source organism: Notolabrus celidotus (assembly GCF_009762535.1). Lineage (NCBI taxonomy): Eukaryota > Metazoa > Chordata > Actinopteri > Labriformes > Labridae > Notolabrus > Notolabrus celidotus. The sequence continues at coordinate 8,360,030 of NC_048283.1, read as the reverse complement.
GATCACTTACAGCAATCATATTCTATATGCTCTTCAACAGAACCTTCCCATAACCTTAACTGCACCATCATAGTTATGAACAGGCATTAAAGTGAGGAGCCCAGGCTTTGACACAGACAAATTTTTATAATGAAACATTATCAAAGGTTTTAAATTCTGTCAAATGACAACTTCTTTCACTGGCAATGGAGTAAAATATACAAAACCTACCAGACTGAAAAATATACAAAAGAAAATACCTGTTATGTAGTCTATCTGTTCCTAATATATATACAATTCATTAAAACACAGGAGAGGGGCAACTTATTTTGAACACTTCATGATATAATACCATTTCAAGTCCAATTTCAAGAGGCTTATGAGGCTAGAATTACCTCTGAGTAAAAGATTTAACGGTAAATTGAAGATTTAACTCAGCTACTGCGACTGGTCTAACTGATATACTAGCTAAGATTAACATCTTAATTAAAAGTTAAGTCCAAACTCTCCATCTGTGGAGACTTTCTTTTTATGGTAATGCTCCAGAAATGTATAGTTTTCAAATAGGGCATAATAAAGCCGGCTGAAGGTTGCAAAGACATTGATGTAACTCTTGAACATCACCATAAAGGATTCATGAGTGGGTGGAAAAGATGATATTATTGTCCTGTGGAGTGCTGAGCAATACCGCACTGAGTTAAATTGTAGAAGGACATCTTTGTAACTTACAACTATAATACTTACTTCTGTTCTTTGCTTACTGAATAAATAAGTCTTGCTGAATAAAATAGAAAAAAAAACAGGTTAATAGTATTCTGACGGAAGCTGGTTTCTGTCTCTGAGGGCTCTGCATAACATGAAAGGCAAAAATGTAGAAAACTATCTTGCTTCTGTTTGATCAACAAAAGAGATGATTTCTAAATACTCAAACATCTGGACCTGCAATCTGTGCACATCCCCTGAATGATGCATGGGGTTTCAACACTCCAAAGGCGTGCTAAACATGCACTCACTGGTTTTATACCATTAACTTCATTGCCACTTCTTCTTATAACAAACGATGATACAAGTGCGGGAGAGGGCAAATATTGATTCCTTCAAGATAACACCGAAACTCTGTTAGAAAGCAGCTAAATGGTTGTGCACACGAATGAGTTGTGATTTCATTCTGTCTCTTTGATACTTGTCTCTCAGTAAGCTGTGGCAGCAGTTGCTTGGAAACATTTTGCCCCTGAAGAAGAAGAAGAGCTGCGGCGCTGGATGTTTGATTGATGGGAAAATGAAAGAGATTTGATAAGCCGCTTTTGGTTTGAAGGCCATTCATGTATACAAAAACATACACACACATAATCACGTATAAACACCTCGTCGGTTTGTAGATGTAAAAAACATTTCATTATTTGATTCAGATTTTTTGTAATAATGCGGCAGAAAAAAGAAGCTACAGTCAGCTGTTTGTGCTGTGTAATCAGACAAACACATACAGGTAGATTTATCTATCTCCTCTCAGCGCTCCGCAACATCCGCACAATGTGGCTGTCTCCGATGTATACGCTGAGACCTATAATCAATCTGTGCCATGTTGTATTTCCTCAGAAGGTTTCTGCTGTGTTTGTAATGCTCGCAGAGAAAGGATTAGAGGAAACTAAGAGATGAAATTGAGAGGTGAAGGATGATACAGACGGGGAGGTAGAGAAATGCAATCATTTCTGTGCACAGCTGAAGTATTAAAGGGTTTCAACATGGTGATGATAAGACTACAGCGCATTAAATTCATCCAAAAACAGACCCTGCACTCCTGAGAGTAAACTCAGTGGCTTTTAAAATTGATTATTTTCAGCCAGCCGAGTTGCTAAGTGGAATGGAATGTACAATTAAATGTTTGATTGTTGACGGCGCTGCCATTCATTTGGCTGGCTGTCTCTTAACCCATTTACCATGGTCCATCAATACACATTTAAAGAGCTGTACACAGGATATGCTGTTAATGCCACGGTTCTGGAGCATTTGCCTTGCGTTTGGACTCATTCCCGGGAAAATCATTTATCAAAGAGGGACTGTCATCTACATCTCTGTGATTATCACACACTTCCACAATTAATGTATTGATTGTAAACACTGCCAGGCCTCTTGAGAGTTTGTGTGAAAGAGTCACAATTTTGCCCGTCCCCTCTGCCCTGTCCTCACTTAATCTTCTCAACATAGACCATACGGCTTGTTTTGCCCTTTAATTAAACACATCCTTCCCTCCCCAAGCACGAGGGAGCGTTTGTCGATACTCTTTGAATCGAACTCTTCAGTGCTGATGTGGAATCTGTCCTGGCTCGATGAGAGTGCCAGTCAATGTTGCAGCTCCTCAACTTGTCCGTCCCCGTCGCTCTGCATTTCAATCACTCAGCTGATATCATCATTATCTCTCTGCTCGATTCACATTGATCATTTTTAAACCAGAGTTCGAAGTTCTAGGTTGCACTTTTTAAACTGTAACATCATCAGTCAAATGGTGCAAACCAGCTTGCAGCACACAAAGCATGCTGGGACAGGATGCTTTGTCTTGTTTGATAGAGTTGTAATGACAGGTAAGCAGCTGTTATAACCTAGTTCACTGACATCTCTGACGCAAACAGATTTGCAACTCAGTGTGAATCTCATTATCATTCATTTGCAAACTTGCATCACCCTTAGGATAATCTGTTTTGGCATCAGGGCAATGGCAGTGTGCTGCTAGCACAGAGGAAAAGGCCACCTTCCCTAGAAACCATGCCTCTGTTTCTGTTGAAATTCATTGAGAGGTAAATTGGGGTTATTATTATATCTTTCCTTTTGACAGAACAAAATCATTAGTCCGTCTCTCTTTCATGACTTCCCTACTCAGTCTGTGGCACTCAGTCCCAAGCTCATTAATTTCTAATGAAGATGTGAATCTCTAAAAAGTACTCACAAATATCAAGTTTCATTGACAAAAAAAAGGTTGAGTCATTTTCTGAAAAACCTGGGCTCTCTGTTTTTCAGCAATACTGTTGGCATGGCTGTAGGGATGGTAAAGTCGACAGAGATATCTCAGTACCGGCTGTATGGAGTATGATTCTGTAGAAATATTCCTGGTTCCACATGACCTGGTCTCTTTTACATGCCCCTGAATGTTCTCTGGTTGTGTGCATAATAGTAGTATCCTTGGTTTGGGAGGTCAATTATCTAAAAACTACTGGAAGGATAATCACTACTACACTCTTAGTCTGCAACTAAATAACTACAAAACTAGTCAGAGGTCAATTTTCATGCAATCCACTTGGAAATGATAAAATCATATGACCCAAACACAAAACAAAGGACATGCTACCAGCCTGAGATACAGTCATTGCTCTTTTTCAGCATGCAAGTACACAAAACTGGTGAAAATGGCAAACATCAAACACACTGAACATCATATTTTGCCTATGAATATATGACTCTGGGAATGTTAACATGTTGACATTAGCATTTAGCCCAAAGCACTACTGTGCTGTCTTCAACCTCTGAAAGAATCTGGCATGGCTGTAGATCATTAGCCCAGTTGGCAAACACCATGTCAGTGGAAGGAGTTAATTCGTTGGGTTCAATCTGCAGCTGCAAACTACAGAGATTGTGAGATTGCCTCAAATCCAAACTACTGTTGCCATGCTTGTAATGTATGTGAAATGTAGTAACTTATTGACCAGTGCTGTGGCTTATTCATGTGTGTTTTGTTCTTATAAATGGATAATTGTGCTCTCCAGTTGAGGAATAAACTATATTAACCCCTTTGTATTCACAGCAGTGGGCGGCTATTCAAAGCTGTTTTCCACTAAATAACCCACATCAGCCACTGCAGTGAATGTTAGTAAGTCATCCCATATACTGCCACCAACTGGCATAAGTGGACCAGACATTTCTTTAAATCAAGATGGCTGACAAAAGGTTGGAAATGTCCTACATCTCAGGAATACCTTACTAATTCTTCCAAGAGGACCTTGCTGGTGAAAATGTGTGTAACATTAAAAATCAGCAATTGATTTTATGTTTGGAGGAATTATAACAAATCATCTGTCCACTGAATTGGACGCCATGCATTGCTGGCCAGATGTCAATGAATAATAATACCTAGTAGTGGTGGGCGTATCGATTCTGTGGTATCGATATATCAATATTTACACACTACTCTTTTGAGTCAAGTCAAGTCAAGTCAACTTTATTTACATAGCACATTTAAAAACAACCAGTGTTTTACAAGATAAAAATTAAAAAGTACAACTATCAATTACTTTAATAAAATATCGATACTAATTCATAAATGTGAAATAAAAGTTAGGGTAACATACTCCAAAGTTTTTTACTGACAAATTCAGAGACATCATGATCACAGTTTCATTTTAACAGTAGTCATGGTGAAGAGGCTGTTTTAAGCTTTCCACTCAGAGAATTTGAATAAAGGACGTTGATTATTTATTATTTATGTGTTTTTCTAAATTAATTTCAAGTTTAAAAAAGGCCAGTAAAGGATTTGCTTATTAATGTTTATAAATTAACAGTATTTGTCATGGTACTTGTCTTTCAAGGGATGCATTTTATTAAAAAAAATAAATCACTGAAAGTATCGGGTATCGAATAGATTGCCAAAAAGGTCATCGGTATTGTGTCGAATCATATAAGTGTGGTATACTAATACCTAGACCTTGTTCTTCTTGAAAATACTTGGTGTATGATTGAATTTTGTTATCAAACTTTGACTTTGAGGGAGCACATCACACCTGTGCTGCGTGCTCTCCACTGGCTCCCAGTCCGTCACAGGATTGATTTTAAAGTTGCACTTTTAACGTACAAGGCCCTAAATGGATTGGCACCATCCTACTTGGCTGATCTTCTCCATGCTCACAACCCAACCCGAGCACTGAGGTCAACAAACCAGCTGCTCCTGGATGTGCCTAAAAGTCGCCTTAAAACCCGGGGAGACCGAGCCTTTGCAGCAGCGGCCCCCAAGCTCTGGAATGGCTTGCCACTCCAATTAAGATCGGCCCCAACTGTTGAATGTTTTAAATCTTTGTTGAAGACCCATCTCTTCTCTTTGGCCTTCTACTCGTGAAGAGGACATTAATATCCTGTTATGTTGTTGTTTATTGTTGTCTTCATGTAATTTTTACTTTTTACCTTGTAAAGCACTTTGGCCAACACTGGTTGTTTTAAATGTGCTATATAAATAAAGTTGACTTGACTTGACTTGACTTGCAGGTTTTTATTTCAACAAAATATTTTTCCCTAGTTATTTCAACTATTTCATTCAATGCGTTTCTGGTAGAGCTCAAGTTTGAAATCAGACCCATTTGGCTCTCCTGTATAATGTCTGCTGTTGTGCTTCTCTGTCAGCCTTCAGAGAATAACTGTTATGCTAGTTTAATTTCCTCAAGCATTTTTATCCTGTATAAGTCTGGAAAACGTCAAAGCTCAAAGAAAAAAATGTACAACTCAAATTCAAGAGCTTGAATCTCTGCATCCCAGAGGACACGTGACCAACTAAGAAAGCTTTGCATGTCCACTCTATAGTGGACACTTATGTAACCTACTGCTGCTAGAATACGTAAAAAAATAAACATAAATAAAAATTCACATTAAAAAATCTTACTCTGTTATTTGATGTTTCATGCATGTAAGTGTTAAGTTTTGGTAATATGGCCAGTAGTAGGCTTCAGTCATTGATGGACTTAATCTATTAATAACATATGTGTCGTGAAGGAAATATTGCAAATTACAGACTAATCCTTTGAACAGGATCAATGGTAGAGAGATCCCTTTGACAGATTTCCTTTATATATACATGCAACATCCTAACTGAATTGCAGTCACTCTCTACCTGTTTTGCACAATTTCCATATTCATAGGCTGATATGTGTGTGTTATGTATTTATTCAGCTGACTGTGGCGCACATGAAAGTCTAATATGCATCATCCTGGGGTTAGATAAAAAAAAACCTGAAGATTCACAAGAGACACAAGAGACACAAACACAAAGGTGCTGCCCCCAAGGAAACAGTGGGTCAAACCAGATTGAACCATTACAGTAATTGCTCACTTTGCCTCAACTAAACTAGTGAGCATTGATATATTAATTAGACAAATAGCTTCACAACATTGAAACAAGCTGACTGAATACATGTCAAGTAGAATTAATCTTCCCTCTTTATTTATTCAGCTTGTCAGTGCTTTCAAGTGACCGCTGGGAATCAGCTGGATTCTTTGTGAAATGTGCTTTGCTTTGATCTACATCAAATGCAAACTAAACTTGGGGAGGGAAAACCAAATGTTGTCAAACCACAAAGAGATTCATCAGGAAACCGCTTCTGCTGCTGCTATTGTTGCTGCTGCGTTGATATGGAAAAGGGCTTTTTGTTTTTTTCTTGAAGCTGGAGTCAGTCTGTGGCTGATTTATGGTAGGGTTTCTGGGCAAAACTCCTGGTGCATAAACAACTGTGGAGAGTGCTGATCAATGTAAATTGGAGTGTGAATGGGCACTGTGACCTTTGGAAAAGTCCTCCCTGGGAAAGTAGAGGCTGTTCACTGATCTTGTTCTGTGTCCTCTTTTTTTCCCTCTGGTGCTTTCAGTAAAACTCCTGCCACAGCAGAATCGCTCCGCGGCACTGTCTTCTGAGTGACTGGATAATAGCGGAAAATCTGACTTCTCCAGGACTTCTCTGGGCCTTTGTCTTTGAAGCAACACGACACAGGGTCTTGACACTCTAAAAAACACAGTCGAGACTTTGACTCTGTACCCAAAAATGGATGCCGGAGAGTGGCTCTGGCAGAGACATTGGTGAATGATGGCCCTCATGTTCAGTCCCAAGCACTTAACGCTGGCTGTGAAAAGCTCCTCACAGTAAAGGCAGGCAATGAAAAAGCTGAAAAAAATCTCTCAAGGCTCGGCAGTCATGCAAGTTATTTTGAAGGATTGGAGTCTTGTGCTCTGCATATGTTGCTATGACAGAAATCTAAAGACTGAAATGCTTATATATGTACATTACAGTATAGTAAAATTTCTCAGTACATTTCACAAATCCCCAAATCCCCAACAACTGTGCCACGTGTCAGAACACTTAAAGATCCAGCTGCTCTGAAAAGACTCAAGGCTGTTTCAGCCTTAAGTCTTTTCAGCCACAGACCCATTCAGCTGAATGTTGCCAGTTAACAGGTTAACAGGGTCATTTGGTGAAACACTGGCACAGTATCTGCGTCTTCCCAGACGAATCTGACATTTTCAGGACTTGCCCTTTCAAACAGAGCCCACGCAGCGGGAGATCATCTGTGTGGAACACATTGTCACTACTGGAATTAGTCCTTTTGGTTTACTTAAAGGGGCGGTGTCCAGGTAGAGCATTCAGGGGGAGGGGGAAAAGTCTTCTCGAATGGTGACTGTGTCTGTGCTTATATCAGTACATGTATAAGGACAAATCCATGGTACAACCAGTGTCGCCGTATAGGGGGGAAAAGTTAGGATGATTCTAAGGGCCCATGACTGACAGGGGGCCCAAAAATAATAATGATAAAAAAATATTATAATTAATATTTTATTCAGAATAAGGTAATTAAAAAAACAGTCCAGTTTTCTTCACAAAATGTATACCAGAGATCTCTACTTTAATTGGGCAAATTCATATTATTCCCCCCCCGTATCAGCATGAAATGGTAGAGGCCAACCCTAATCAGCAGTCAGATAGAAGTTGCACAGTGCGCGCTAAAGGCAGCTAAAATGTCTGGAAAGACAAAGTCTGGGTCCCAGAAAAGGAGGGAAAAATGGGAGAGAGAGGAGAGAGAGAAGAAAGGCCGGCAGTATGTCACCCAGTTTTTCTCCAGGAAAGGTTGGTATAGTCTTTGAGTGGCTAAAATCAACCTGTTTGCTAGTTTGATGTCCACAATGAGATGAACTACGTTTTAGCTAATTATATTAAATGGGTTTCCCCGCCCTACCTGATATATCAGCAGGTGCACTGTCTCCCCACAACTCCTCCCAACCCAATGAACAAGGTGAGCATAACATAATACAAGAAGGGGAAAATCAGTCACCTTGGGTGCAGGGAATCCTTCATTTTTGCCAGTCATACAGTAAATATTTGACTCCAAGAGACAAGACAGCTGAAAAGGTAGAGTTATGTAAACCTATGACTGGGTCGATTGGATCCTGGTGATGTGGTTACAGCAGTTGCACATGGTTCTTGTGGCCTTTGGTGATGGGGCCCAATGTGATATTTTTTTTCATGGGGCCCCAAATCCCTGGCAGCGGCCCTGGGTAAAACTACAAACTTGCAAACACAATACTGCTGATCGCTTGCTGTAAATGTTCCAGATAATCACCTGCTGCATTGACATGTTGGTTCACCCAGACTTCTCACTATGGAGCTGCCAGGACAAAGTCCAGATGAATGAATTCTGAGGTTTGTGTTTTCACATGCAGCACACTCAAGGTAATGTCAGAAAATTTTCAGGAGTCCAAGTACATGTGTGAAATGGGTTATAGCCAGCCCGCTGTCATGTTTGGCTGCTTTGGAGATCCCTCTTAAAGCACAGCTCTGTGTACTGGGTATTTATCCTGATCACTTTGGATCAGGCCACCAGGCAGTGACCTTGATATGTGTCTTCCTCAGGCTAGGAGAGTAATAGCTGTGAGGTGTGGACTGCTAAACATCTGCAACGTGCGTACATGAAATGGTGTCCTGGTTTTTCCAAGGGAAAAATTAACATGTTTGGCTGGAGGGATGTTGAAAAAAATAAAAAGCCAAGGAGACATTGGACATCAGTGCAAAATTAATGAGAGAAATGATTAACATAACAGCATATGGACTACTACTTTTTATTAATCTGATATTTATACATTATTCAAATTGTATGTATATTCCTCTTTTATGTTTTAATTAATTGTAGTCATGTTTTTCTGAGTGTCCCATGTTGACAGTGGGGAAAGAAAAGAAACAAAACCAGAGTATAAGAAAATAAAAAAGCACATTTTAAAACCAAAAAAAAAATTGTCTCACCTTTAACAAACTAGATTTGTAAATATTTATATAAACTATTCCTTAAAGAAATCCCAGTGCTCTCAAATTAAGACACAAAAATAAGAGTAAAAATGTATTTTTGACATATTTTGTATTTCTCAGCTCCCAGGAACTGTACAGTATGTCAAGTTCGATTCCTGACAACCACTAATCTCCTGACATGTATCCTCCACTTCCCACAGTCCATCAGATAAAACTCCTGACATCTCTTCACTTCATCCTTTTCTCTCTCTCTCTCCCAGAAGATGGTCTGAGCTGCTAACTAATGCCCTGAGGGGACAACATACACCTGTAGCCTAAGACTACAGCAGGTGTCTACAGCAGGATTTTGAGCCTGCTTAAAGAGGCCAAGTGCCCATTTCCACACAGTTAAGATTGTCTGTGAGAGTGGAGCAGTATAATTCTAGCTTCAGGCACCACTTCTGGGTGGCTGCTTCCAAAAGCTTAGCTTCAAGATGCACTGCTGGTCCTCCATCCAAGTGGGATGCATTTTTCTGCTTTGCCCAGCTCCTTGGTAATTCTGTCTTCTTTTCATGGAGCATGTGTGGCCACATATGCTCAACGATGGCTGGTGAGTCTTCCACTGTTCATTTTCAAAATATTTTATACGGCTGTCGGTTATATGTTAAACCAGTTTTTTGACATGCTGTTTAAATTCTGTGGTGCACTCCTGACTGTACCGCCTGCAGACTGTGATATGATATGTCTTTTTCCCCTCTTCATGAAGCCCACCTAATGCTAGTTATGCAACACTTTAAAGCTGGATGGGCAAATTTGGAGAAACCAGCAAGACCAAGCTCAAAATTTTAAGTATTTTTTAATCAGAAAATTTCAAAGCCACTCCTTCAACACACAAATGTGCACTGCCTCACTTACCGTGCACAACAAGCCTATGGGGGCCCAGTCTTTTGTTTACATTGCTGACAGCGTCAAACCACCTTCATCAGCAGAGAGCTCTTTTTTTCAGCTGCTAAGAGACACTAATATTGTGTGATTAGTGCAAAATCAGAGTGGCCAGACAAGTAGCCACCCATCGTAATAAGATGACCATTGGCCATTGAAACCGTTTTTTATTTTGTCTTCAACTCAGCTTTGCAAACAGGATGTAAAGTGAATTTCAACAAATAGATTCCCTTGTCTAGCTTAAAAATGTTACAATGTTACAATGTCATTTAGCAGACGCTTTTATCCAAAGTGACGTAAATACGAGAACAAGAACCACACAAGAAAAGATCTAGACAAGAGGAAACAAGATCAGTAAGAGTAACAAAGTGCTTCAAGTCCATTAGGGTGCAGGTACTGCAGCACAGCAGTGTGAAAGCAATGCACAAAAGAAAGTAAGGAATTTCTTTTTTTTTTGTAAAATAAGGAACATCCACAATGAAGCAACCAAACAATTTAAGACCTTCCATTATTATCATCAACAATTAACTTGTCATCACGACAATAATTACCAAAGTTCCAAGTGCTGGGTCACTTCAGAGCTGAACACAGATTCCCAGAGTAGAGCAGGACAGTGCGAGTCAACTGTAGCTGGAAGACATGATCTGCCACTGAGGACCACAGTGGAGAACAGTCTAGCTAAGTTCATAGTGTTTCCTATGCACTTAGCTAGACTATATTCTATATGTCTATTATGTGTCTATATGCTATTTTAAATAGTGTCACATTTACTGATACCTCTAAAAACATGAGATTGTGAGAGACAGGATTGGTTATTTCTTAATACTGAACTTTAGTGTCTGTTATTTTGTGCACTCAGCCAGAGGAGGATATGTTTGGAACTCTGTTGGTAAAGTTTGGTAGTGAGAGGTAAGTTAAGCTAGATAAGTTGTTGTTTTTTTTCTTTATATCATTTTCTTTTGACATGTTTTTTACTCATGGCTGCTACTCAAGAAAGATCAGCAAGAAGATATACCTATTTTTGTTTATTGCTTTAGACAAAAAAAACTCCTCCACCAGAGCTTTCCTAGTTCAAAGAACAAAACTGCGATGAATAAGATTTAATGTTAATGCCAATGCATGAATCCTTTCCTGCTCTATGAAGACTTAAGAGTTTAACCATGTGCATTTATTTCGCTGTTAACAAATCAGAGTGTACTAAGTTTTGTTGTTGTTATGTTACAGTAACTTCATGTAGCCTCAGATCACTACATTACTGATCACTACATTACTCCATCACTCTGCATGTACAAAGTTGTCCTGAACTAAGGCAATTAGTATCAAAATGAAGATTAGTATTGATTAATTTGCTTCCACGATAAATGAACGCTTTGGCAAGAGCCACATTTTGGACAGTGGGTGATCGTGCTCCTGGAAAAACACTACAGATTCTGTCCAATGGGATCACCAGAATCAACACAACATGAAAGACAACATTAGCCCCTCTGCCGCAGGACTGTTTGTGCTGTTGCTGTTTTATTTTATTGCTTTATCCTTCAGAACAACGGCGTATGGGGTGCATCAAAGTTCAAACATCATAAAACTTTCTATTTGATATTTCATTCTGGACTAAACAACCACGAGAGTCATAAAAACACAAAGACTATAATTTGATAGCAGGGTTTTGGAGCTTTATGTCTCTGCATTATAAGCAATCATTGTTTTTTGACTCTCACACACAAAGAAATGTATGATTAGTGACCACTGCAACAAGTCCAAAGCAAAAAGCAATTTAACATTTCTTCTTATTGTTACTTTATCTGTAAGAGCTGCATATCAAATGTGGAGAGATAATTTCAAAGCACTACGGGAGAGCTCTGGGGAAGGTGGAAAACAGAGCAAGTAATTTTGGTGGAAGTGATCAGCTCATCTGGCTATTGGCAGAATATTTTATCTTAAGCTCTGGAGATTTGACTTAAGCTCGACACAGGTGACACATATTAACACCTGTGCGGAATATTTTTCCATGATCTCAGCTTGATAATGAATAGGAGTGACCCGCAAAGGCCATTGTGCATTCTCACCTGAACGTCCCTCCCTGTCAGAGAGACCTGCTCTGCACGATGACATACAGTGCCTCCGGGCTGGAGAGAAGTAAAGGAGTCAAATGAAAAAAAGAAAAATGGGCAGACAGACACGTGGAGCAAGGGCCTCTGTAGTCAGAACAAAATGTCTCAGAGCGCAATGATGGAGGTGAAGAGAGGTAGAGGTCTGTACAAAACTGAGATGGAGACAGATTTAATAGCATCTTTGATGGACCAAAGTCCCTGAACAGTTACATACTGTGGTTAAAAAGTGACTTATCGGACTTGTGAGGGAGCGTTACTCAGTCCCTCAGCTGCCAGGTGAAAAACTCCTTATGAATCATAAACTTCAATCTCATGCGGTATTTTTGTGAATCTTTTTTTATCAGCGAATGTCTGGATCCTCTTTAGTTTACTAACACATGAGACTGTGTAATCATACATGCATTTGTTTCTCTGTTAATCCTCACATTTTCAATTTATTCTACACCTTCCTGACTAGGGATGGGAATCAAAAACTGGATCCGACTTAGAACCGGTTCCAATTGATCAATTCCATCGAAATTGTACACCTTAAATGTTATCGATTCTTCCTAACAGTTCATTTCCCAGCCAGTGGCGGTTCTAGACCAATTTTACTGGGGGGGGCCAGGCTGGGGCCAAGGGTGTTGTCAGAGGGACACTTTCAACCCTGACAAAAAAGACTGAGAAGGGCGAGGACTGGCTGAGAACAAACTGTCAAAACATCAGTGCATCCCTATATACAAGGCATATATAATACTGTGTACTATATCAAAATGCAGACTGACTGTTTACACTCAACATGAGTCCCTTAGCACTCTAAGGGAGTCCCTTAGCCCTTAGCACTCTGAGGGACTGGAACCAAGTGCCACACACGTGTTCCATCTGTAACATCTGGGAAATACCGAAGCTTTTTTAATTGTATGATATTATTTTGGTGTGGAGGGGGGGCCACAGGGGGTCCAGGTTCAGTTTTACTGGCCCCTGTTGGCCCCTCCCCAGAACCGCCACTGTTCCCAGTACGACGTCACGTCACGTCCCGGTACGTTGTATTGTGTTACACACTTTGCAACGCAGAACTCCTTCAACTACGAGGCTCCAGGACGTCCAGGGCGCATGTCCGGACTCACACGGCTGAAAATGAGGCACCAAGAGCGGGTAAAATACCTCCGCGATGACCCCCGTAGGAAAGTCTTTTCCTCCAGGATCCAGGGGCCACGTCCAGGCTCATGCGGCCAAGAATGAGGTAAACCTATTGTTCAGTATGTTCAAGTTGAATATGTTCATGTTCAGTCTTGTGCAGACATAATTTTGGAAAAAATAAAATGGTTCCTTTTGGTGCGGAAGACTGGAAATAACTACTTTTTCTTCCCCTCAAAAAAATACTCAGGAATCGTTAGGAGAATTGATAAGGACTTGGATTAATAAGCAGAATCGACAATGGCATTGACATTGATACAGTCGTATCAATTTGCACCCCTAATCCTGACTGTGTAAAGTGGTTTCATGAACATGAGAACATAAACATGCCCCATGCTCGACCAAATGTTGGCAATGTAGACCATCCAAGTGGGTCTTTCAGAGGGAGGAGGATGCAGTGTTTTTTTTTCTTCTTATTGGATTTTGTTTCAAACCAGCAGGAGCAATATCAACTCCAGGTCTGTGCATGTGGAGTTGTTATACTGTAATTTTTTTTACAGAAAGATTGTTGTAACTAATAGGTTTTATAGCCAACTGTACTTCCTCATTGCAAGCAGCAGTGTGCTTTAACCAGGGCATTTTTAAACCCATTGTTTGATCCACGTGACCTCGTTCAGGGAAAAGATTTCAGTTGAATATAAATCTGAGGACAATCGGGGGTCCTGGGAAACAAAAGGGCAGACAAAATCGCTGAGAAGCACTTTAAACCGAGTAACACTAATCAACAGCAGCAATGACAATGGGATGATGCAACAAAGGCAGAGATATTCACAGTCACTGCATAACAATGTTGCTGTATCAAAAAGTAGGAGGTCAAATCGGACAGAAAAGATGTGTAATCAATGTAATGAGATAGAGACAGTGAACCATGTCCTATCAGTATGCACAATATATACAAACCAAAGACGGGAACTGATGAGCAGATTAAGGACGACTGGGAGAGTATGGAGTGGTGTTCCAAGTATTTTTGAAAGTGAAACAGTACACAAGTGAGAAAGGGGATAGTGTGTTTTTTTCTAATGACTGAACAATGGGCTTCCATATAGTTAGAAAATAAGGAATATTCAAATTCGAAGGTAGAAGCAATGCAACTATGGGGATGCATACCACTTAAGAACCTTAAAGAAGAAGAACACACAACCTCTTTGATGAAGCGGCAACCTCTGGTGTTAAAAAATGAAGCCAACACAGAGGTATAAACCTCTGGGTCGAGTTGCAGCAAAGTTATTCCCCTTGGGCTTTATGTTAAAATAATGAAAATGTACAGCAGGATAGAATATGTTTACAGCCTGGTATAAAAACTACTTCATTTTGAAATATGAAGTTTAAAACTTTTGCATATTTAGGCTAAATTAGGGATGTGACTGATTTGATGAGTGGGCATGTCATAGTCAGCAATCAAGATTAATTCAGCCCTTCTCTGTTCCACCTCTTGGCTGATTTCTAGATAAGCAAAAGTTAGTTGGAGTTGCAATATTGTGACCGCCATTCAAGGTTCAAGGTTCATTTTATTGTCATTCAGTCATATTTAAAAACATGAAGGAACGAAACACATTACTCAGCATACAGAATAGATAACAAGCTAAAAGTAGACTCTACAAATAAAGAAATAAATACATAACCTCATATACCTTAGCCTTGTTGTTCTGGCTTTTAGGCTGCGCAGCCTTCTGCCTGAAGGGAGGGGGGTGAACAGTCTGTGTGCTGGATGGGTAGGGTCCTCCATGATGTGCGACGCCCTGCCTCTGCACCTTCTGACATCTATGTCCTCCAGGGAGGGGAGGCTGCTGTTTGTAGTTCTTTGAGCAGATTTGATCACTCACTGCAGCGCCTTCCTGTCAGCCACAGAGCAGTTCCCATACCAGACAGTGATGGACATTGTTCGGCTTCCTAACACCTCTGCAGATACTAATGTCACTGAGACTGTGCCCATACTTTGAAGAGTCTATGTGTGAACCCCTTTTTTTATATTCTTATCATTTTTATGTTTGTGTTATAATGAAAGGTTTTTTTTTGCTGCATACTAAAAGCTAAGCAGCATTATTTATTAACATTCTCCAAACCTCCCAGAATTGAAGGGTCTACATCTCGTCCCACCCGGGGCTAAACTTATTTTCTAACTCAACAGTTGAAGTCATTTTCTTTTTTTTTGATCTTTCTGAAGCTGACGAGGAATTGTATTGTAATTTCTCCCCATAAATTTGTGTTGCATTGAAAAACAAATGTACTCAGAAGCTTTTGATCTGCTCATAAAAGCACACACATGGATACACCCACGACACAGATGGCACAATTAATGTCTCTATGTATTTTGGGCAGCTACTGTGCTTGGAATGGTTTAAGTACCATATTGCTGAGCCGTATGCTTTTAAAATTGATAACAGACGAAAAAAAAAAGGAGCATCATAGGTTGTAAGTCCCTCAACTACTGTTCACTCTTCTGCTTGATAATAAATTGGAACTGGGGGGGTTATAAAGTGCTTCAGGGTAAAAGCGACAGTGTGTCATGTAAGGGTCCTGCTTTGTAGCTAGTCATCAAAAAAGAATAGACAGAAAAGGACAAACAAAATAGGAAATTGTTGCATTACTTGAATGATAAAGCTTTATACCTTGGTGCTCGAGTCTGCGATTTCTTGGTGCTCTGCTCTGCTCTGCTGAATGCACTGTTTCTCTTTTATCTGCCAGCTTTACTTCACATCCTGAAAGGATGGCTTCTGCTGACGACAGAATAATGCAGATTTTGTGACAATGACTTTTTCAAGACTATTAAACAACTTTAAGGAGGAAAAAATGTTGCTGCCCAATGGGTGGGAAAAATATCTGACAATATCCTTAGATATATTATCCCTTTTTTCTGAGTATTAAGCTGATTTAACTCTGTACCCTGTGGGTTTTCATGCTTCTGATAGCACTATAAGACTCTGATAAAGACATTTAATGTAGGTTTTAAAGATCACATAACACTGACTAAATGCTCCCTCTTTTCAAACATCCAAAAGCTTTGCTCGATTTGTTGGTCCCCCTCATGTCATGATTATTCAGGGTCCCTCAAAGCTTAGACTCTTTTAAATGTTGCACTTAATTAAGTCAGTAAATCAGTCCAGCGCATAAAAGTATTGCTACAGAACATAAAACATTTGGTACAGTTGAATGAATCTATGTAGCATACCTCAAACTAACGACATCTTTTTGCTTTATGTGGCTGCAACCCATCAACTCCACATACTACTAACAGAAAAACAACATCATTGTTGGCACTTTGCACACCTGTCAGTCATTTCAAGCAGCAATTAAATTAAATATGTATCTTTATAAAATTAAGCTTCAAGTGTTAGGCAACTCAGGAGTTATGTCAGCAATATGGGGCGACTGTGGCTCAGTAGTAGAGTTTGTCATCTCTGAATTCGAAGGTTGGTGGTTGGAAGGTTGGCAAGATACTAAACCTCAAATGTCTCCCAGTGACACGGCTAACAAAGTGTGAATGTGTTTCAATGGGATTAGTTAATACTGATGGGCACTCAGTGTAGCACCCTCAGCCCTAGGTATATGAATGTGGTGTAAATTGGTGAATGTAAAATAGTGAAATCGCACCACACAAGGACCGGCATTCACCAGACATTGACTGAATCTGAATACATAGGACTTACTTTTCTAAATCACCTTTACGACTAAAGAGATATATGATACATTTTGTATCATCATACTATCATAGCGGTGACAGTCTTACAGTTGGCTGCTACATGTAATGACATTTTAAGCAATTTAACAATTGGTAATCAGCTAGTACCCAACATGGACAAGGGTTGGTCAAGTGGCTCAAAAGGAAAGCCATAGACTGTATAAAACTTGGATGTAGTCTTGGTGAAGTCACCCACTGGTTTCTGAAGAGGCGTTATGAAGCCCAATGATGGCGGTCAACATGTTTGAATTACTGACTCAAACCAACCTTTGGATTTGCTCTATCTAACCACATGAGCTATAAGCTTCCTGGCAAAGAGCTGTAATGTGCCAGCCTATCAATCAACGTACCACGCCCCTAATTATGCAAACATATGCATAACTCTTAGCCTTAATATTATCAAAACAAAGTTTTTATGCCGTCTGCAAACATACATATTTCTGCTGTAAACACTTGAAGATGGGTGTTAATGGGGCTTCCACGGCTTTAGGAGCCAGCTTCAAGTTGGTACTTGAGGGACTCGGATTTTCCACTTCAGCAACAGCTTCAGTTTCCCAAATCAGAGGAGGGAGGGCTCTTCTTTGTTTGCTGGTTTGCAATCACTCACTGCTTTTTTTTTTTATGGCAGCATTTCCTCTGTAGTAAATGTCACTGGGTCTTAAGTGTGAATACAGTTTGTTCCAATGGGCTACACAGTTATTACAGTAGCAACATCACAGGTTTACACAACTTTAGGTACCAGTGATGATATGTGGCAGAAAATGTATAGCTTTGAATTCATCAATCAGTTTAACTGAGTGCAGATACTGGAAACACATTATGATTTGACATATGCTTGGCCATCTGCTGGGTCTGAATATAAGTTTCATTCACTCGTCTTCTGGTCTTTTTTTGGCAACTACCCAGGGGCTAGTCCAGATTTCTTAGACTGGGGTGGTCCAGTTAGGAGTAGCCCCGCATATGAATAAAGAGCATTTATTTACTATTTCTGTCTCCAATGATTATTTCTACTACTAACATTTAAGAACTGCTATAAAATCGTATTATGAGTTTGATTCCTCAAGGACTTCATAGAAAAAGGGAGAGATTTGTCCAAAGTCAGAATTTAAAGAACTAACAGAAGGAAATGTGTTTCATTGAAATGTAAGACATGTAAGAACAGCCTGTTGAAACTCAGTGTAAAAAGATGACTACAGCATAAGTCCCGCCCCTGTTAAAGCCAAATAGTTTAGGATTTTAGATTGGCCACTCAGGTTTCAAGTAGGGCACATGTCATCAATCCAAATTGCTGCATGGACACACCCCTGCTGTCACTAACACTGGGGGGAAATGTCTGGCTCTATTGCTGCATCATGTTCCACTTTGCGAACCACTCTTCGACACATTGCAGTAAATTACTAATAGTCATTAAATCTATTGTAATTATTTAAGTATTGATTGTGGATGTTTCAGTGTTGAGACTGTCGCAGTACAACTCAGTTTTTTGCTCAGTGCCTCTACGAGAGTGTGTGAAGGAGAGAGGGTTAGAGAAGGTGTGTATTTGGATTAAATTTCTATCCATCTAATACCTCTTAGGATTTACTTCTCAGTGGGTCAGGGCCAAAGTGGCAG
The DNA here is from genome assembly GCF_009762535.1 of Notolabrus celidotus. Lineage (NCBI taxonomy): Eukaryota > Metazoa > Chordata > Actinopteri > Labriformes > Labridae > Notolabrus > Notolabrus celidotus. Next base: position 8,341,521 of record NC_048283.1, on the reverse strand, counting down.
CACATTGAAAATATCAAACCCTGAAATGATGTAACAATGCTTTATATTTACAAATAGACCTATGCCTTTCTGCTGCATAATGCTGTATGAGAACAGACAACATATATAAGCAGCTTTTTTAATAATTGTTTCACTTGAATCACTCATTTTCCCATCATGCTTACCTGTTTGGGAATTGAATGTCAGGCGTGGATTATCACAAAGTTCAGTCTGCCTTCCTGAATTCGGTGAGCTCTGTGTCTCCCTTTTCAGTCTCTGCCAAATTTCTGCCCTCTACTCTGCCCTCTTTCTTCTTCCTCATCTTTCTTTCTCTCCTTATCCTGCTGAGCACCAAAACACACACACACACACACACACACACACACACACACACACACACACACACACACACACACACACACACACACACACACACACACACACACATACTCTCACAATGGTGACAGATGACACTAAAGGCAGGGGGTCTACTGAGCCCGTCTCAGCCCTCTAGCTTGGCATATGCCAGCCTCTGCACCACTGCAGCACTCACCTGCTCAACTCTCCATTAATGGACCCGGCAGACAGGACTACTTTGCACTACACTGTTTGACTTTCACTCAGCGTCCCAGAGCTGTCCATTTTGGGGATTCAGTCAGCAGCCTCTGTCTTTGTCTCTGTCTGAATGCATTTAGGAGAAGCAAGGAAGACACTTCCATTGATACGGGCTGCTAGTGCACCGCCAGCCGTCAGGCATCTGTCACACATCAGTGCCTCCTCGCAGCGCTGTATGGCATTTAAGTGCACAGTGACACTCATGTGCATACAGTTTAGTCCAGCACTGCAATGTGGTCATCAGCAATTAAGGCTCTGACTACAATAAGAGAACTAGAACATGCTAGAAGAAGATTCCCTCATGGTTTATCACCTTTAGATCTCATCAGGTTATGAAATTAAAGCTGCATGAAACATTTCTCATGTCATGTGGCCCCAATAAAGACTCCCAAAGAATTGTAGATCCATAAGCGTGGTGAATTATCAATTTATCACAGGGCTATAGTGTGTGAGCAAACGATCACCAAACATTACTTACACACCCAGAAGAAGAAGAAGCACAACATTGACTTTCAGCTGGAGCGCACCCTCACACCTGTTGAATGAAGTCCAATATTCACTGGTGCTCCAACCTCGGTGTCGTCCGCCAACTCCTGAGAAAAACATCTGGCTCTCTCTGGCTTCCTGGAGTTTTCTGCTGTGTTCACCAGCCACTCAGTTTCTTTGGCTCGCCACCTCTTCATGCCGGGCAGGAAGCCTATGATCAGCTTTTGTGTGGATGAGAGCTAAGATTAGCTGCCCACTGTTTCTTTCCCTGGGGTCATTGTTAGTTGCAGTAAATCAATAATGTGAAACCAAAACAGGGAGCAGAAGGGGGCTAAAACAGAAACATTTTCTGACTTGTTCTGGGGTCTTTTATGAATGCAACACATTATTTGGCATTGCAGAGAGTCATTAATATAATTCTGATTTTAGAGTAACATGATTATATTTTTGAAGTTTCTGTTGAAAAACACCCTCCTCCATTGCTTCCACCACTGGCTCCATCTTTCACGACACAGAGAAGATTGAATCAGAAAATGCTGCAGATTCCCCGTGGACACCGAGCACTAAAATGATTACAAATCACTCAATACAGCAGAGTAAAATGAGTCCTGTATGAATAGAACTTTTCCCCTCTATCAATCTGTCTTTGTTATCTTTTTAATGTTTTCTCATTCTGCATTATTTATCACAATAATATCTCAGCTCAGAACAGGTGCTTTTCTTTGCTTTTGTTCCCTCTCACTGAATGGTACCCTATTATTTTCTCTTCAGCACTAAAACAGTAAATACAAGGAGCCAATCCTGGACTTAAAACAATAATCTGTGACATTTTTATTTAAACAGCTAAGTATTGACCTGTTGTTCAATGCCAGTTAATTTACACCGCAGTGAATCGGCCTGTACCAAGAAGCTGCAGTGTGTGGAGTCTTGTCCTGAAAGCACGGTCTGATGCAAACTTGCAGCTATTTGGAATAAATAAGAGCGGACAGATAAAACAGGAGACCAGGCAGAAACTCTGACTTAATTACCAGAAACTGCAGTTCATGAAAAGACTTCTGCAGCGGCTGCACTTGGATTTAAAGGAATAATACGTGATCTAAAAGAAAAGGGATGAGCATTATTAAAAACACAACTCTGGAGAGTGCTATTGATCCCAAACGGTTTGGCAGGTCTTTGACAGAAAAACAAACAACTCTTATGCTTTATTCATGTAGTATATTTTTCTGTCCTGTGAAAACTTGTATGCCCAAAACCTTAGCTTTAAGATGAACAGCCTTCTATTCAGTGTTGGCACAATGGATTTATTGACAGCATCAGTCATTGAAGTGCCCCAAAACAACATGTGACAAAAATGCAGTCAGTTTAATGGGAGCGGGGCTGCAAAGCGATTATTGTGCCTAAACTGAACCAAATCTTTACCATCCCATTGTCATGTTGTACATTTATTTTTCTTTTGAGTGGTTTGTAACTTTTATAGCAAAACATTCCATGAGACATCTGAGATGGCGCACACAAACACAAGACCTTAAATTACATTACTTTTAAATTAGATTGGGGGGATGAGTTGATGAAGTGTCAAAAGTGATACAATATGTAAAGAGCGGCAGTTTGCATTGATGGATGGGTCGGACAAAGAAGTTTCAACAAGGAAACCTTACCATCACTCGCACGTGAAACTAAAAACTGGTCTTGAAGCTTTTTAGTTTTGGACTTATCATTACTTTAGTTGCATACATATGGTATTGCAAAAATAAAAATTGATTTGCAAAACAAACATTTATATGTAATACAAACCACAATACAAGTAAGTGCAAAATAATCTGGTTTCAGCTGGTTTTCTTCTGACAAAAGTCAACAAAGTCCTGACTTTTTGATTCAATCAGTCAATCTTTATTTATATAGCGCCAAATCACAACAAACGTTATCTCAAGACACTTTTACAAACATAGCAGGTCTAGCCTGTACTCTGTGTAACATTCAACCCACAACCTTCGGTCTAAAAATATGAGTCCAATACAGAAGTGCTAAAAACTGCAATTCATTGAGGATCCGCTTGAGGCTGGCTATGGAAGCACTGGAAGTCACATACACATGAATGGGAAAAAGCTGATCTTTACAGCGGAAATAAACATATTTACAGCCTGGTACAAAAGTGGAGTGTAGTTTGAATAGCTCATTTATCAAACGGCTCACGCAGTGGGGGGGATTTTTTCCTAACGTGGCAATTTCAAAGATATTGAGATTACGAGTCTTCCAATGAGAGGCACAGCTGACTGCGGGAACACTGTAGCTGTTGGCTAGGAGGCTCAAACTCTGTCTCTTTATGTCACAATCGCTCGACAGCAGCAATATGGCTGCTGCCGACGATTGGCCTCAAAGCAGCGCTTCAGAAACAGATGGGGGACGTCACGGATACTATGTCCATATTTTATGCAGTCTATGGTTACATTATTAACAAAGACCCAACACCAAGACGGGATACAATCCAGTCTTATCTCATCTTAATCCACCATGAGCACTGCACCTTGCAGTATATAGCTAATTACAGCAGTGAGGAAAAACCTCCTTTTAAGGCAGGTACCTTGAGCAGAACCAGACTCATGTTAGACAGCCATCTGCCTCAACTGAGTCAGGGTTGGAAAGAGGGATAGAGGAGAATAAGAGAAGGAGAGAGAGATGGTAGTGATAAGATGGTTCCAGAGATTATCTTGTCAGATTTTCCTGTGGTTTGAGGTACTGTATGTTGACATTGATTTTATACTCCCCCCCCAAAACTACTCTGAATATGTTTGGGATAGCATCAATATGAAATTACATTTTCAATATTTACCATCAGATACCTTGTTGTGTGGGAGGAGCCCTGAGGAGAGCCGAGCATGCACTGTGTGGGTTGTCATGTGAGACAAGGGTAACATTTCCAAGTAACAGGGCTTTTAATGCCAGAACACTTTTTCTTCATGGTTTCTTTTTTTTGGTCCATACTTAACATTGTTGAAAAGACACTATCAAGGGCAACAGAAATGCTTTGAGACAACTCTATACCATAGAAATAAGAAGTGCCAGTGAGAGGCACTGTGAAATTGAGGTTGTGGGCACTACCAGTGCAAATTGTGCTGCCAGTGGACACAGGTCCCATATTGTCCAAAAAACAGAATGGGGTCTACATATTGATATAGCTATGAAGCAAAGCAACACAGGTGAGGACATTCTCCATTAACTTTGAAAACAATTTTGCAGGTTACATTTTAGAACTTCTTCCTTACTATCTCTCTCTTCAGTGCAGATCCAAACTGCAGCCCCTCCCTGACTGATCCTGGTTAGCCACTCTCCCTGAGTTAATGGGCCTTGTCCGTCTCCTCTCTGTGCCTTCGGCTGCTTCTATAGACCCTGCCTGCAACCATCCCTGATCCAAAAGCCCACTCCTCTTCCCTGACCCAGTCGCACATATCCCCAGGACACACTCCAGCAGGCCCCCTGGCTCGATTCATTTCATGCCCCTCACTCCACGAGCCACAAATCTCTCTGTCTCTCTGTCATTCTTTCACCACCTCCCCCTGTGTACACCGCCTCGATTTGCTTGATGTACACTGTCCCATTTGCCAAACCTGTGATGTCAATTTCTGTCCGTGGATGCTTTGTTTGTGTTCCCTCCCTCTGCTCCTCCAGTTATATCAGTTCTTCTCCTCTTTCTCTCTTGTCCCTTCCTCTGCTCTTCATCTTTTCTTTCTGCACAAACACCCTTTCTCTCTCTGTCCAAATCCCCCAATGTGCTTTATTGGTGTGGTGTGAAATTCATCGCCAACACATTTCTCATGGTTGACTTGCAGCACCACGTTCAAATATAATATAGAACCTGTCATGCAGAAACATTACAGGACATAAATATTTATTCTTCACTCTTCATTGCTGCTGTCTCTATCTTCATCTGTTCCTTTCTCCTCCCCTATCTCTCTCTCCCCTATCTCTCTCTCTTTTCTCTCTATACTTTCTCCATAATTCCTCCTTTGGCTGCTCCCGTTCCAACCTGCGCTGGGTTCACTCCAAGCCTGTGCCTGTGCTCACCCGCTGAGGAAAAGGCCCTTGTTTATCAAAGGAAAACACTCCTGAAAAATTGATCTGCCATATCAAAGACCTCACCTCTTAATGAAAACCAAAATCCATTTCTGTGGAGACCAAACAACCATAAAGCCTATGTGGTTTTGGCAGTCTCTGTAGGAGTGGTAGGAGCAGTACGATAAAAAAAACAACTCTTTGCGAGGTAAGAAATTATGAAGAAAGGAGGATGAAGTCATTCCTTTACCTGGACTATTTCACTTATCTTCCTTATTATCTCTTCGTTTTCATCATGGCCTTAGAGGGACTGCACCCCCTCGCAGAGGATTTCGATGAAAATATAAATTATCTTCACCAACAATGAGAGGGAATCAGTCTCCTTGATTATATTTGGCCAGTTGCCTCAATGCTTTTCCAGGGAAAAATGGAAACACTTCATCCCTCAAACTAAACTAAAATTCAGTATTGAGATAATTTGCTCATTAAGCCAGAAAGCCACAAACAAAGCCACCTGAACAATTACAACAGAGTCCCACTAGCGAAAGGCTTTGTGTAGCCCCCATAATTAGAATGCTTATACTTTATCTCTCCCTCTTTGTTGTAACGTTAAAGTAATTGACTTTTTATGATTTATCTGCTCTTTGGTTCAATCTTGTATGCTCTAAAAATCGCTTATATTTTCACTCATACTTCCAGTTTTTACAGGATCTGCATCTTTATTCTAAGCGTCATTTATTAGATAATCTCAAATGCTGCTATAATAATGTTTTACTTCTCTGTTCTTAAATTATATAAATATAAGGAACCTGATTTAACCGTTAAAACTGTACTGCCTCTAGATTGATCAGCAACCGGAAACATGATGCTTAGGGAATATCTGAGGTGAATTTGGGCTTTGTTTCAAGGTAATACAACAATCTGATGACTCTTTAGCTACAGTTAAACAACAGCTAATATAACAGTCAACTGTTTCCTGTCTGACACTGCTGACTGCATTCAGGGGCGTCGCCAGGAATTCTGGGGCCCCTGAAAAGATATCTCAGTGGGCCCCATCACCACAGCCCACCCTACAAACATGCTAACATTGCTGCTATTATACTGGTTTATTTGCATTAAACAAAAATATATGCTTAAAACTGTCCTGGTTAACTGACTCAAATCTAAGCTACATATATATATATATATATATATATATTTGAAGCCAAGTGACTTGTTGAATATCAACAAGGGGACATTATTTGGTATAATCTAACCTCATGAAGTCAAATAAAACTCTAAAAACCTACAGTTTTTTTCTTTCAATCAGATTCATCCACACTTGATGCTATGAAAATATGACAATTCCCCACTTTAGGCATGAGACGCTCATCTCACAGAGCTGATCAATTTAGTCGACAGGAAGAGACTCCCCTTTTTTCCAGAAAGGATTACAAAAACAAAACAAAAGAAAAGCGTAGTAGAAAACACATTTTATTTCAGGCCCATTAAGGGCTCCCCTCCCCACTTGGGCCCTAGGTAGTCAGTCCCAATTTTCCCCCCACTACAACACTCATGGCTGTATTATATAATAGGAAAATACACAGCTAACATTGATGTTAGATAGCTAAAGGTGACGTTAGTTAGTATTGGGTTGCATACTAACGTTAGTTTTTGAGTCTAAGCTAGTGTTGAGTGCAAATAGTGCTTCTAATTGTTAATGAGTAATCAGATGCGTTTATCAAATATATCCCTCTGGATTTTCACTCACTCTATTGTCTTTTAAGTTGCTGATCTGTTGAGAAACAAGAGCTGGGTCCAAATGCAGGGTCTGTATCCTTCAAAGGGCGCATTTGAAGTCAGGTTGCATCACAGTTGTGCGTTGACGAATGCGTCCTACTATTCCCAAGCCGCCAAGTGTGCCTCGGGTGAAACCTTCATGGCCCAACATATCCCATGATTCTTTGTGCCCATTCAAATGAGACAGTGGGCTCTCATGCGAGTTAAATGTGAGTATTTTGCTTCAACTGGTTAAAAAGCAAGTGATACAAATATTCAAAGACAGCATCTTAAAACTTGAAACTATCCCTTAAATCAGGGGTTCCCAAACTTTTCAGCCAGTGACCACCAAAATAAAAGTGCCAAAGACTCGCGACCCCCACTGTCCCTCTGATTTAATGTGGCTTCATTTAGCTGGTCTGCAGAAAGTTAGCCTACCTATATGAGCATGTGGCTGTGTTTCATATTCAGTTATGAATTAACCTACTGCTACTGATGCTTTTGATTATTATGTTCACTAACTCTAAACTTAGGATTCATCTGGCAAAAAGGAAGACAGAAAACACGTTACATTTTCCATTTTCAAGGTTATTATTTCAAGTTTAGCTACTATTTTTACTATAATGGGTAAAATGTATTATTTTAAGATAACTAAGATAACTTTAAGTCTTTAAGATAAGACATCCCACGACCCTGCATTTGTGTCTCGGGACCCACCAGAGGGTTCTGACCCATACTTTGGGAACCCCTACCTTAAATGATGGTGATGGTTAAGTTATGTAACAATATCTTTGTGAGCTAGTTAGCCAACTAGCTAACTGTTGTTAGCTGGCAGGGTTGGTGCTTATGTGCCCAAGTGTAAGGGAAGGAACAGCTGGTGACGCCAACAGGAAATCTTCCCTAGTCCAGACCATCTTGATCCAGTCGTCAGCAGTCTCTACAAGCTATGAATGCTGGATCCTTCAAAGGATCCTTCTGACACAGCTAGTGAAATGAGAACACAACACATCTGATGACTTGTCAGATTCTCAGCATCCCCTTTTACATTGCATAAGCAAGATGGGACAGTTACTCCTCTGTTATACCTCATGGCCAATGTAAGTGTCACTGGAGCGTAATGGTGAGGCAGAGTCGTTCCACCACTGAGCCAGCATTGGGGTGTCACTTCAAATGTCGGACATGGCAGGAACAAACAGCATTCTGTGTGTGTGTTTGAGAATGTGAGTATGCGAAGCTTGAGCCGGTTGTTCACATGTTCAGCCTCCCATACTGCTGCAATGTCGTAACACTGCGTAAAATCACTCACTGGGACACGAGCATTGCAGCGTTGTAGGGTTCAATACAAAAGTACAGATTATAAGAGGCTTTGGTGTCTGGGTCTTCGGGTCACTCTGAAAATAAGCACAAAACCTTTGTTTGATTTTTATTAATTTAGAGTGTCTTTTATTCAAACAAGATGATCACTGCAAAAATGCTGAAAAAAGTAGAGAAGGTCTGTTTTACTGGAGCTGCAGATGGCTGGCAGATTCATACATTATGGTTTGCAGCACTGTATTGGTCAGTGCTACTTTTTTTTTTTTTACAGCAGCCTTTAAAAAAAAAATCATCTTGATAACTGAGCGGCAAATTTGTATTGATTATTAAAAGTGCCACATTTATATTCGTTGTTACAACAAGGAACAAAATGATAAATATAAACACTAAACAGCAACATTTAAAGTTTCTTAAAATGATAATATTAAACCCAGTTTGAAGTCATCAAATAAAACACATTCAGAGAGTGTCAATGAAAATTACCATAAAAAAGGGGGAAAGTAGTTTGTTAGAGATCTGCAGCACAATTTTAATTTAAAAAGGGTTCATTTGATTTGCAAGCTTGAGCCACAGCAGTACCAAATATATTGGCATGTATTCTTCCCATCCTGTCTTTGCAAAAAGGAAAATGGTTGCCATATTAACATGATTCAAAGCACACTCTTTTATATCCCGCTCATTAGATACAGTAATTTTTATTTTTTATTTATTTAACCTTTATTTAACCAGGTGAGTTAATTGAGAACCAATTCTCATTTGCAATTACGACCTGGGCGAGGAGGCAACAAAGGTGGCATGACAATAAATAAAAGACAAAACAAGAAACAGAGAGGACATACATAGAAACCTAGAGACAGAACAATACAATACAAAAATATGACAGCAGTGAACAACTTAAAAGCAATTTAAAAGCAAGTGCAGTGATGTTGAGTCATGGGGTGTATTAGTTTTTTGAAAGTGGCGAGTGGAATGAGAGAGGTCAGCTTTAGGGATCGTTGAAGGTGATTCCAGTCATTTGCAGCGGAAAACTGGAAGGAGGTGCGACTAAAGGAGGTCCGGGCTTTGGGTGGGATGAGTTTGATAAAGCTACTTGAGCGCAGGCTACGGTTTGTGCTGTGAAGTTTGATTAGTGACTGTAGATATAACGGGGTTTTACCAGTGAGGGATTTGTAAATGAATAGAAACCAGTGTGTTTGTCTGCGAGAGTGGAGTGAAGGCCAGTTCAGCTGAGAGTACAGGTGACAGTGGTGAGTGGTGAACGGGGCTCCAGTGACAAAACGGATAGCAGCGTGGTAAATGACATCCAGTTTGTGAAGGAGAGTGTTGGAAGCAGACCTGTAGACTATGTCACCGTAATCAAGAATAGGGAGGACTGTCATCTGAACCAGACGCTGTTTAGCAGAGTGTGTGAAGAAGGTTTTTTTGCGATAAAGAAAACTAATGCGGGATTTGACCTTAGTGAGTAGTGTGTTGATGTGTGCTTCGAAAGAAAGTTTGCAGTTAAGCCAGATCCCTAGGTATTTGTAACTGTCAACAAACTCAATCTCCGACCCATCCAGGGAGGAGATTTTGAGGGGGCTGTTGGGCAATGGCATGTTTTTGTTAAAAACCATACATTTAGTAAGTAATGACGTATTTGCTGACCAAGGTCAAACAGTTGCATACATGTTAACTATAATTTGACATTGAATTTCCTTAGCAGGTTAGCTGAATCAAGAGAGAGAAAGAGCATCACTTACCTGCAGAAAAGCTCACTTTTGTGTGCAGCTTAGTCATCATGTGTTTTTTTCTGCATCATTAATTTAATCTCACAACAGCTACATCAGGTAACCTCAGAGCCATGCCAAATGTTCAATAACAAGTTGAAGTCAGACCAAAAAATTGCACAACACTGACTGTGTAGCAAAGAATGTAACAGGTTTTCAGACTGTTCGACAAAACAAACATGATAAATTATTGACTCAGCTACACTTTCACCATCCTTTGACTCTAGGGTTCATAACCACCATGAAATTTGACAAGCCTAGGCATCTCAAACGTCAGATCAGCTGGTTGACAACGCACGCAGTCATGAATGTCCTATGAGTGACAGGAAGGAGAACTACCTGGTAGGAATAAAAACCAGTGGTGTAGAGAGATTGTTCCCACAGTGCCTGGGGCCCTGAATCAGCACAGGGAGGAGTGAGACAGGACATCAATCACAGCACTGGTCTGTGTCAGCCTTCTCCTCCTATCCATACAGTTAGCTGCTGGATCAGTGGAGGTCCTACAAAAGAACCGGTGCAGTGATAAAAGCGTAATGACAATAGGTTGTAAGGTTGTACAGGTTGTTGCATTTTTGATGAAAGATTGGCTGGTTAGTTTGATAAGAAGTGAAAATAGTGTATGAATAAATATGAGCTCACATACAGTATGCACATGCTTGGTTTAACTGTTTATTTATGCTAATGCATTTGCAGTGTATGCATGCAGGAATAACTGATTTCCTCTCCGATGAAAATGTGCAGCAGTTTAATTTCTTCTACTCTGCACACGCATTTCAGGCCCATCATGTCACTAGGATGTACGAGCACGAGAGCAGGAAGGTATTTATGATATTGCTTGATGTAAGTGTGCAAGTGTGAGAGTGAGTGCATCTGGATTAGGGAGGCTTTGCTTTTTCTTTTTTTTTTTTGCTCTGATGCACCCGTGTTTTTGTCCAGGCGTTCTCTTCTACCTGTCCTTGTTACACGACTGCTGCCTGTAGCTGGCACCTCCTACAAGCCTGCGGTAATTAAAGTGTTTGATCTCTTTCCCCTCCCCGCCGAGACACACATTTCCAGACCGGCAAACACCACGCTATTGCCACCATGATCAATGACTGAAGGAGAAGCGAGAGCTACAAACTGACAGTGCAGAGATTGAACGAAGGGGGGTGCAGGGATGGCAAGGGAGGTTGGAGAGAGGGAGCAGATGAAGTAAGTTAAGGGGAGGTGTGAAGGGGATGGAGGGAAATAAGGCTAATAAATAAACTGAGGAATGTTGGGGACTTCATTACAGAAGAAACATCAAAATCTCAATAGCTTTTGCTGTAATTTTCAGATTTAGGCTGAGTTCTCCCTTCTTTTTTAAACTTTTACTTCAAATAGAGAACGAATTCATCTGTTCTTAACTCCAACTCAATTCAAAGGTGATGATAGAAACATTCCAGCTGGGTTTCCATTGCAGGTATCCTTAAGGACAAGGGACCTAAAGAGGTGCTCAGATCATTTCCAGGTAACTGTATCCCACCAGATTCAATATAAAGCCACAGAAACATACACTGTTAATAATATATATGCAGTCTATGCACAGAAACTGTAATTTATCATTGAATCAGACTTTATTTGTCGTGCAATTTTCATACAACAATAGTTTAAAACAAAGTGCCGTACATAAAATTAACAATTATTGTATTAAAATGCAATTAATTTAAAACACAATAAAAATAACTGGAATGAAATGATAGATACAATTAATAACTGAATAATAATGACATAATTAACAAAAATAAATAAATAAATACAAATTAAAAATGAAGTGAATAAATAATATTTATGAATCTATAATGATTTAAAATAAGACAGAATATGACTTTTAAAATAGACACATTTACCCTCTGAAAGGTTCCCTCTCAGTGAGGGTACTTAATAAAATCAAAAACTTGTGTTAGTCTTGCAGCGTTATACATCTCAACTCAACTCAACTTTATTTATATAGAATAGCACCGTTCATACGTACAAACATACAGCCCAAAGTGCTTCACAAAAGAGAGACAGAAAACAACAGAAATAGTAAAATAATAAAAGACATAATCATAAATACAATTTAAAAATACAATAAAATCAATACAGTAAAATTAATAAAATTGATAAAAGTAGAAAGCAGTTAAAGTTTTTTTAAAAACACATAAATATAAGAAATAAATAGATAAATAATAAAACAATGATTCTAAAAATGCAGTCCAGGGCTAAAAATAAATAACTCCAAATTAAAAGTCAGATTATAAATGTAAGTCTTAACTGTACTTCTAAAAACGCTGATTGATAGTTGAAATGTGGCACATTAAATAAGGAGGAAAGGGACATTTGCTCGTTTCTCACTGAGCCAGATGAATCCTGTCTTGAAAAGAAGCTTCTGGGACTTAAAGTCAGTTGCTTTTAGTGGAAACACAGCTTTTGATTCAAGCTCCTTCCAAGCAGTACAATGTCTAAATAATAAAATGTAGAGCAGAAAATCTGTGTCCGTATGCATTTCATTTTTAACATATTTCAGTGATACAAAGCAGAGCCGATTTGCTGGCCAAGCTTTCAAGTCTAAAGCTCAGCTCACACATTCTGAGAATAAAATAAAATGTTATGTGCTTTTATTTTCCTCTTATGGGACACCAAATTGATTTTTCTGAGCCATACTTACTCAGCCACATCCACAAAGAGATGATCAAGTGACATTTATACAGTGCACTCATGGGACTCACATGCCTCACAATTGCAAACACACAGATACTAAACACACAAACACACACAAACAGTACATTTCAGAAACACACACACAAAGAGTGTGTGGGTGTAGAGAGTCACATAGATAGCCAACAGCAAGAGAAACAGGATCTGTAAAAAGAGATTTGATGTCATGTGTCAGAGGGAAACAAAGATGGCACCACACAACCAATATGGCCTCCAAAATTTTACACAACAATACATTCAGGATTGTTACAGCTTCTGATGGAGGGAAAATGTTGTATCTTCCTCTTTTGTAAACCCTGTACAGAAGACCAGCTTGTTATTTGAGTTCAAACTAAAGACAAACTTATTTTAGTCTGTAGTCCTTTTTATATTGAAATCCCACCACAGCACGATAACAAGACTCTGCCGTCACTGCATCTTTGTATTTTTACTTTTAATCCCACAACGGTGTAAGGCCTTCTTAAGACCAGCTGCTTGTTGTCACACACCTTCATGGCTTTCACACCAGGTGCAAGTCGGGCAAGTGAGTTGCTGCAATTAGTCCAGTCTTTATTTACAAGTCTTACCCCAAACAGGGCCAAACACTATCTGTTGTTACATTTCTTGGCTGTACAAATACCAGGAAGATTGATTCAACACAGTTAAGGGAGGAGTGTCATGTGATCTACGAATCTATGAATGATAATTGATAAACTAGAAGGAAATATCCAGGGACAGAGAGGGAGGCAGAGAATGTATGTGATTTATGACAAGGTTTTTCTTTTTAAAGAAAGTTTAGAGACTTGAATAAAGAGCTTTGCGAGTGACTTTATTCAAATAAATGTCCCAGACAAAAAAATCATAACAAAAGGATTGTGGAAAATGAAATTGAGTCTCTTCCCTAAATAAAACCAGGAGGGCTTTTACTTTGAAAAGCATATCAGAAGTTTTACAGAACTTAATTAGCATCATCTTGATTATTCTAAAGATTTTGATATTGAATTTCACTACCATAAATATTTAGATCAGTCTTACTGTCATTAACCTGCAGTTCCAGTAGTGCACAAACTTTCACCATTTTTATTGGTACTGTAATCACAAGTCTGTTCAACATGAGTCTGGTTCTGCTCGAGGTTTCTGCCTGTTTAAAGGACCTTGCCACTTGTGTTAATTGCTGTAAAGTTCTCTGCTCATGGTGGATTAAGAAGAGATGAGACTGAGTCTTGTACTGGATGATGGGACTGGATTTTATCCTATATTGATGTTGGGTCTTTTGTAATAATATAAAAAGGGTACTGTCTAGACCTGCTCTTTTGTAAAGCATCTTGAGTTAGCATTTGTTGTGAATTGGCGCCATATAAATTAAGATTGTTTTGTTTTGATACTGGGTTTCTTTGGCCAAGAACAGCATGCAGCTCGCGATAAAAACAGGGGGGGGGGGGGGGGTCTCCTATCCTCAAGATTTTTGGCACAAGAGACAGGAGTAGCACACGTCTTAGATGCTGGCTGCCTGTGAGCTTTATTCTGTCACTGTGCACACCATAAGAAAATCAAGCAGTCCGGCAGCTGCCACACAAACAACAAGCATCCAGTGTGAAAAGGGTTGAAGTGTTGAGATTAAATGGAAATTTGAATCCTGACTAACCCATAAGTGGGAAAACTCTCAGTCACAGTACTCAGGCAGGCAGGAGGCTGCGCTACAACTTTGACAAAACATATGACCGTCAGTTTTTGCTCACAGGGTGAAGAGGTGACGTTTGTTATGTCAACTAAAGGCACATACCTGGTTGAGAGACATGTCAACAAACGGTGCAAGCTTCACATTAAGTCATACTCAGGGCTCTTCTGTACTGGAGACACCTTTTACCTTTGTTACACTTTTGATGCCGGCTCAGTGGTGGAGCAGCTCGACCCCACATTATGTCGATACACCATTTGCATGAGGTGTAACCAAGCGGCAACCTTCGGTCTAAAAATATGAGTCCAATGCGGAAGTGCTTAAAACTGCAGGTCATTGAGGATGTACCGGAAGCACTGGAAACCACATACACACCAATTCAAAAAAGCCAATCTTTACAGCAGAAATAAACATGTTTGCAGCCTGGTACAAAAGACGAATGTAGTCTGGATAGCTCTCTATTGGCACACACTGTATGGGGGGTGATTTTTTTTGCTAACGCATAGCTGACTTGATTGACAGGTGGGAACACTGTAGCTGTTGGCTAGGAGGCTCAAAGCCCGCCTCTTTACGGCACAATCGCTCAACAGCAGCAGTATGGCTCCCACTGACGATTGGCCTCAAAACAGCGCTTCAGAAACAGATGGGTGACGTCACGGATACTACATCCATATTTTATACAGTCTATGGGTGTAACAATCCAATCTTCAACATGAGATGT
Organism: Notolabrus celidotus; assembly: GCF_009762535.1. Taxonomy (NCBI): domain Eukaryota; kingdom Metazoa; phylum Chordata; class Actinopteri; order Labriformes; family Labridae; genus Notolabrus; species Notolabrus celidotus. Next base: position 8,326,457 of record NC_048283.1, on the reverse strand, counting down.
GAAAAAGGCTCTAGTTTGGATGTGGCTATGGGAATCAACATAAGAACTGAGCGCACATCTCCTTCTTGGCAGTGTACTGATGACGTTTGATGTATTTCTCACATCTTTTTTTCCCCGCCCCCCCCCCCCCCCCCACACACACACACACACACACACACACACATTATAAACACACAGGACGCACAGAGGACACCGACAGACCTACTCACACCCAAGTCATGCACCTTGCTTGTAGACTCCTTGACATCTGTCTTCTCTCTCTCTTTCACACACACACACACACACACACACACACACACACACACACACACACACACACACACACACACACACACACACATACACACACACCCTCCTCACACCTCTGCCCTGCTCACCTCTCCCTTGCTCTCTCTCTCTCTCTCTCTCTCTCTCTCTCTCTCTCTCTCTCTCTCTCTCTCTCTGTGTTTTCTCCTCTCCTCCAGCCAGCCAGCCTCCCCGAGCCTTACATTTCCATTCTACACAACTCTTTGGCTGGCTGACCTTGGAGCAGCGAGGACGGATCAGAGACAGACAGGCTGGGAGAAGGAGACGCTATTCATCTTACATCGGCATGCCAACCCCGGCCAAACAAGCTCGGGGAAACAATCCCTAGCAAGGGAGAGCTGCGAGCATCACCTGGCTGAGCGGCACGATCCGTCAAATTACCTGAGCTCTCTGGACTGTGGCCCGGCCCCATATCGAGAGGCCCACGGCAGGCTTATGGCTGAGTACACACACACACGCACACCTATGCGCGCACACACACACACACACACACACACACACACACACACACACACACACACACACACACACACACACACATTTATAGACGTTAGACCCCCAACAGCAACATGGGATTCCAGTGTTTTCCATGACATTTATCTTTGGCAGTGTTGGCCCTTTGTTGTGGAGGCTTTTATTTCTTTGACCCTGCCTCACTCCCTGTGTACCTTTACTTCTTGTTTATAAAGGCTTCACACAAAATCTTGTACAATTCTAGGAGAGACGGGGGAGTAAAGACTCTCCCATCCTATCTTTCCTCCCCCTTCACACTTTCTTTCACTTGTCTAAAAGCAGCTTACCCCATCTTCTTCTGTCACTCCCCATTTTCTTCCCATCTTCTGGGATGCACCATCACAATCAGTGCTATATTGTAGCCTCCTTTCTTCCCCAGTGTGTCTTTTTCCCCCTCCTCCTCCTCCTCTTCCTCTTTTTCCCACTTTCTGTGTTATTTGCCTTTTTTTTTGAAAAGGGAAAAAAAAACCTCTGACACCTCTTCAGATCCAACCGCTGTTTTTTTTCTTCTTACATGGTAATCAGTTTGCAAATCAGTGCAGTGTCAGGGAGAGTGTTGCCAAGTTGTTTGGATCACTCTGCCTTAATCTGCGAGACGGCGGTATCGTTGCGGACTGCGGAGCACGCTAGTCTGGAGTGGATTTATGTTTTAAGGGTGGCTCAGAAGGGGGGAGAAGAAAGAGATATTACATTTGAGGAATGAGGTTTGCTATAAAAATATCCCAAGCACCCTGAATGCGTCACCAAAAGAGGCTTGGAGTCATAATACTGTTCTGATGAATTATATTCAAAAAAAGAGGTGGCTGCATGCTAAGGATTCCATTTACTGCTCTGCAGGCAGGGTGACCTTTTTTCAGAAAAAGTAAAGTTTGTTAAGTAACCAGTGGTGCTCACAGCTGAATCATTAAACATTATCATGTTGAAAATATTGAGTGTTACCAAGGCATACACAGATCAGCCATAACGTTATGACTAGTTGTCAAATATTATGAAGGCCTTGACCTGATGAGAAAAATATTCCGCCAGACCTCTAACATAAGACTTCCACCAAATCCATGTCCGAGCCGTCTCCGATCCACTGCAGTCCGGTTCCTTGCTCTCTCATCCATCAACACCCACGTTTACAGAACGCAGCACAGAGCAGGACCGCCGGACAGCAGGAGTCACAAGACAGACGTTCTCCCGCGGCAATTATTGAATCAATGACTCCTCTCCTCATCCATGTTGTCTTTTTTGGCTTCTGAAAACCTCTGACCTGTTGACTCCAGACCTGGCTCTGCTCACTATGATGGTTTGTTGTTGCAGTTAAGTAAAAAAAACTATCTGGCATCCGGCAAAAATAGAAGTCTTGTGTATCTGATCCAGAGGGCTCCAACCTGCTGGATCAGATCAGCTGGAACACAACAGAGCACATCCAGTGGAAGTTAACACATTGACTAGAAAAGAAATCAGATCAGATCAGATCTGGTGTAGTGACGGATTGGGGACGGACCGGACACGGATCTGGTGGAATTTGGCCATAAAGGTGTTGGAGTTGGAGTTGGTTGTCCAGCACATCCCAAATATGCTTGATTGGATTGAGATCTGAGGAATTTGGTCTCAAAGTCAACACCTTGAACTCATCATATTCCTCCATGGTCCACTTGTGATGCCCACCTGCCCATTGTAGGTGCTTTCAGTGGTGGCTAGGGGTCAGCATGGGCACCCTGACAATCTGCAACTACACAGCAGACAATTGCAGAGCACTTTGTGTTCTGACACCTTTCTATCAGCACCAGCTGTAAACTCTTTCAGCAGTATGAGCTACTAGCCTCACTCCCCATGTGCTTTAATGAGCCTTGGCTGTCCATAATCCTGCCGCAGTAAACGGGTTTGCCTTCCTATGACCACTTTTGATAGGTACCGACCACTGCAGACCAAAAACACCTCATAAGAGCTGCAGTTTTGGAGATGCTCTGACCCTAGACTCTGACAAGTGCCAAATTTGGACTATGCTTGCTCATTTTTCCTTCTAACACACCAACTTAATGTTTGCTCGCTGCAAAGTATCCCGTCCCTTTACAAGTGCCATTAATTGAGTCAAACAACAGTTTTCACTCCATCTGTTGTTGGCTGTAAGGTAATAGCTGACTGTTTTATATTGTTATTCTGTTTAACATCCACCTGAAGTAACATCCAGCTGAAGAAAACAGTCTCAGGTAAATGGTCATTGACTTTGTTGTGTCTTGCCACGGTACTCTCCAGAAAACAGCTAAAGGTCATAATGGTTTACAAGCCGAGCAGTTGAGACTTTATCAGCCCTGCTCGAATAATGGAGAGCATAAAACAAGAGGAGTAGGAAGTGGGTTTTTATACAAGTCCTCCCCAGGGACCTTATCTTACCGCAAACTGTTTCTGGAGGAGATGAGAAAATGAAAAGGCTCTCTGTGTGGCAGTTTTTCCTCATAGAGTTAGTCAGTATTACAGTTGGGGCCTTGACGGTTTCAATGCTGCTCGTGTGAAGAGGGGCGGGTTTGGAAACTTTACAATAGGAGGAAGCCGAATTGGGGGCACACATAAAGGACAGAGTCACCTTAATAAAACGAGTCAAAATGTGATGAATCACAAGCCTTTGGTCTGAGCAACTGAACTGTGTGTGATTAAAGTAACCTTGTTTGTTCAGTGTAGTAAAATTACTTTAAATAGTCTACTATGATATAACATCAATGAACAGCTGGTGTGAAACTCCAACTAACCAACAGCCATGGAAAATGGGGGCTTTTACATGTCTGTCTCCAGAGCCAGACAAGTCAAAGCACCCATCTTTACCTTGAATGATAATGTTTATATTTAACGTGAATTATTACACTAAAATAGGCCAATTTCAAGACTTTCCTGTAAACGAAAACATTTACACACTCTGAGGGAATATGTTGTCAGCTGCATAAATAAGTCCTTTTTAAATTAATCAAACTACCTTTTAATCAATACCAAAGGCTTTTTTTGACTGGAGGAACTTTACCTCAGAACTAGGGACTTTAAAATATGAACTAGGACCCAAATTGAATAACCAGAAAACACCTTAAAACACTCAGCCATGGGATTTATTATCAATTAAAGAAACAAATAAATTAACCATGAATTCAAATATTAACAAGGGACCAAATTAACAAATCAACACAAGCACAAAAGTCAGTTTTTGGGAGGCAGTAGTTCCTGTTCCAAATGCCTGTCTGCTGAGGGTAGCTGGACTTTGAGGATGTTTACAGAGGAACATATTTAATGGAAAATGGTAACTACTGTTGCGTTTTGTCCATTCCATTTTGGGGGGCCGAAAATACAAACCTATGAAACTGGGCACCAGAGTGGACTCTTCAAAAAAAAATGTAAACTGGCAATAGCAATACATACATAGATACTTTGAAAATGTTAAGGTCACATGTTCCCACGTGTATTACATGTGTTTCATACCACTGCTGAAGAACGTACTTTTATGCGCCTGTTTTTTTCTTAGTAGTTGGCAGAATAGCTTTGCGATGAAACACCACTGGCTTGGCATGCAAACTCCAATGTGTCAGTCATTTAGTGGATTTTTATTCACAATGTCCACAGATGAATGCAGTTTCTTTTTATATATAAACCATAGACTGTATAGAATATACACAAAGTATCCGTAATGTCACCCATCTGTTTCTGAAGAGCTGTTTTGAGGCCAATCGTCGGCTGCAGCCATATTGCTGCTGTTGAGCCAGTGTGACGTAAAGAGGCGAAGTTTGAGCCTCCTAACCAATAGCTACAGTGTTCCCGCAGTCAGCTGTGCCTCTCATTGGAAGACTCGTAATCTCAATATCTTTGAAATTGCTGCGTTAGATAAAAATTCACCCCCCCCTTACAGTGTGTGCCAATCAAGAAATGAGCTATCCAGATTACACTCGTCTTTTGTACCAGGCTGTAAATATGCTTATTCTGCTGTAAAGATCGGCTTTTTCCCATTCATGTGTATGTGACTTCCTGTACTTCCGGAGCCAGCCTCAAGCGTACCCTCGATGAACTGCAGCTTTTAACACTACCGCATTGGACTCATATTTTTAGACCGGAGGTTGACGCTTGGTTTTTCCTTAGTAGTTGTCAGAATAGCTTCATTATGAAACACCACTGGCTTGACATGCAAACTCCAAAGTGTCAGCTGTGTTAGTGGATTTTTATTCACAATGTCCACAGATGAATGCAGTTTCTTTTTATATAAACCCAAAGGAAAGACTTATCTATATTTAATGAGGTTTTTTTTGTCCAAAGTAGACCTTAAGATCTTCTGACCAGGTGAACCTTGCGAACAATCATCTGATTCACCTGCAGCGTGAAACACAACAGAAGAAGAGGAAGACACACAGAACAGGAACACATAAAAGACGGTTTAACAGTGGATTACTACAGTAGAGCTGTAGAAGAGGCGTGTGTGAAGACTGCATTTTGTTTCAGATTTGTTGCTCCCATTATGTGTGGCAAACATCACAGCAAAAAGACAAAACATAGGTTGTTAAGATTATATTGGACTTTGAATGCTGGGCAGTTTTTAGAATTTTTTGGATCAAACGAGTTGGAAAGAACCGTTTTCACAATCCAGATACCAGAACAAAATGTTCCCCCCAAGGATACACTGATTATTAAAACCAAACATGATTTTAGTTCAGAAATGTTAACATTCATTCACATCAAAATGAAGGTATTTTGTATCCTCCTGAAGCTTTCAGTTTTTATAACAGACAACCCATTCACCCCTAATGGTTTTTGATCTTTTTGTTGTTGTTTTCTGGTGGTTTTGTGAATCTGTGCTTTGCTTTTTGTTCCCATACATGTGATTTTTCGAACTAGAAATGTTGAGAGTTGCTTTGGAGGGTTAAAGTTAGGCACTGGTCTCAAGGCCCAAAGGTGTATGCCTGGATGGCCTTTTAAGTAATCCATCCATGATACTAAACCAGCTTCCTATGACTTGTTGTCAATGGGGGGTGGCATGTGCAGCCAACTGGATTAAAGCATGCACCAGTGCCACCACAGGCCAACCCTTCTGGCCCTGCCTGTGCCTGTGATCGGCTGGAAAAGAAGCCATCCAGGACGTGAAGTGGATGGGCACTAGGAGGATAGGTGTGATGCCCATGGATTAACAAGGTGGACCAACTAGAGGCAGGATTGGCACATTTCATTCCACTGTTGGAACATCTGGGGGTATTTGTGCTCCCCTTCCCAAAACTCTGTTCCTCTCCATTTAGCTCGTCACGCAGCAGCAAGCACAGACGGGGATGGTTTTCAAGGGGAAGTTACACTCGAGGACCATGGGGACCCCCCAGATGTGCCATGTGGTCTCCATTTGGCTACAGAAATGCAATTGCTTGGAAAAGCCTGAGGTTGGGTTGGGGCATTTGTTTGCAATTGAGGGCAGACACGTACTGAGCTCCTCAGAGAACCAGGGGCAGAAATGGATGGATGTTTAAGGAATGAAGCCTGTGTTTGCTGATTGATGCTCTGTAGCGCCACTGGAGAGCTGATTCAGCAGGATGGGGAGATGCTGCGTGTGTGTGTCTAATAAATAACTCCTCTTCAAGCCTGTGTCTTCACCCAATTTCAGCCCTGAGGAGGGAAGAAGACCCTTGTTGAGACCTTTGCCCTCTGCGTGAGACTGTGTGATCACTTTTTGATGAGAATCCTTCCCCTCAGGACTGGGGATGACAAGACAGCTGTTCTAACAAGTTTATTGATCTTTGTAATTGTCATGAAAGTGCCAAGTCATCACACCCACATGCATGCTTTTACACACATAATGCATACAACAAAGCATGGATTAAGCTACAGTTGCTGCTCAGAGAACAAACAGAAATACCTCCCTTGAAATCCCTCTGAGGTGACATGAAAAACAAATAATGCCGTGTAGTTATCATTAACGTGTTGCTTTCAAGAGGTGCTTAGAAAATCCCTCTAAGGCCTCCTCTCAGGGAAACAGTGCTGTATTACATAAGAGGATATAAGGAATTTGGAGGGCATATGCATATGAGAGCACAGCAGAAACCAGACAAGAGTTTCCTTAATTAGCAATGATTTTCCTACAGCAGCGGCTTCAAATGCACTTTCCTCTGCTCCCATAATGCATCTGGTCTGGAGTCTCCTTGGAGAGTCTGCACCACAAGATGAGTTATGCAGATATTAAGCTGGCCACAAGTCAGCACATGTACTGTTTACCAAAAAAATATTCATGCATTTTCTTGTTGTTTACTGACCCATTTTCAGATAAAAGAATTTCCCTTTTTCCCGCTTTTGCAGCTTTTCGGAGAAAAACTCCCCATCATGTTTTGTTTTTCTTTCTTTAATACTCAAACAGACTCTCTTGGCACTATCAGAATTGAGCAGAAATGAAATTGCATTTCCACCAAATGAAAATAACATAGGGCAGGTTTACGTAACAGGGAAGCAAGCTGTAGAATAAGAACAGGAGTGCCTTAAAGGAGGTCCTTTCCAAGAGTGCAAGAGTGGGGGAAGGGGAGAGAGAGAGAGGAAGGGGAGGACCGCCGAATCGATGGTGCAACCCAAAGCTCATTTTTAAATCCAAGAGGAAGTTAGTTGTGCGGTGGCACTGGAGGTTGGGGGGAAGAGGTAACGACATGCGCACATTTGCTTACAGATGTGATGCTGTCAGCAGGAAACACGCCTCCCCTGGGACTCCAAATGGCCTTCTAATATCCGTCCCCACTGTACCGCCACACAGGACTTTACAAATCACCGGCCTCTCTTCGCCTCAGCTCCCCATGCCTCTGTCAAGCATATACACAGAGGCAGCTAATCGGAACCATTTATTATATGAGGGCCGGCTTGTTTCAGGCCACCGGCCATTCATGATGATGGATGTGAATGAAGGCTGAGGGGGAGACAGAGAGAGACCTTTAGAGAGTGAGAACAGATTAAAGAAGTCATCTCAGGCATTATGGTATTACATGAAAATGCACTGATGCATGATCACAGAGCGATGTATATTCCATGTATTAGTCTGTTACATAAATCCGGAGCTAATTTGACTGCTTACTCTGGACACGCTCTCACAGCTTTTCTGTGTAACTCTTCGCTGCAGGTATAAGTCTTAAGCGTATTAACATGCACAAACTGACAAACATTTCTTTGGGGTGGGGCAGCGAAAACAGTCTCCTGCTTGTTTTTAAGTCTTTCACAGCGCTCTGAAGCAGTTACATTCATGCTTCAACACTAAACGACATCCACTTTAGGGTCTCTGCGCTTATTGGCTGGTAGGTGATGGAACGTGTGAAAGCTGGAGTGACAAATCCATGCTGTATGATTTTGTAGCACCGGTACATGGACTAGAGGCACACAGGGGAGCCTATACAGCTCCATAGTGGAGTGTGAGCCAGTAAAACAATGACAAGCCCTATCTATCCACCCCAGGGTGGCTCCTGCAAAGTCTGCCGTATTAAACTGAGCCCTGAGATAAAGCGGCTTCTTGCATGGTTCAGCCATGGGGGGAGATGAGCCCACTCTCCTTATGTATTCCAGTCATGCTGAATATTGTTTGATATAATCAATGTGGACCAGGGGGGACTGTGCTACTCTCAAACACATAGCCCTCCCCAGGGTAATATAAGTCTGAGTAACACTGACATGATTTATGCAGATTTCAGCACACAGCTATGTGCAATATTGCATTTGAGGGGACACAATTTTCTGGAGGTTTTGGGAGGCACTGAGACATTAAAGGGATGCTGTGTGATGTAAGAGGGTACAGTATACACATGTTAGCGTGTGTGTATTGGGTCACAATCCAAGAGAGAATATTGCCTGAGGGTTTATTCAGTTTTGCTGAGGCGAACTGTGTCAGAAGTCGACCCAGTGGCCATGCTTCACCTCAGATCCATTACTTCACCCACACGGGTTGCCTCATATCCAAATGCAAGCTGGAAATTGGAGCATACAATAGTTCTGCAATGCACTTGTACGCTGTATACATTTCCACAGTTTGGCGGGGACCCAAGAAGCTTTGGAAAGTGAAAAAAAGTTCCACATGTCTGAACCAAGATAGGACTTTACATACCAATGGGACTACTAGAGTGTTACCGGTTTCCAAAACACTGGACTTATTTAGCAGAAGTAAGTCTTTCAAGAACTCTGCATATGCCCCCCCCACTGCCCCCTCACTTTGGCAAACATGCACTCGGAGGATCAAGGTACATAAGCTATTCCAGAAGGCTGTGTTGAGTATTTGACAGAGGAGGAGTGGAAGATTTGATAGGTAATGTAAATCATGGAATATGCCAGGGTGGAGAGGAGGGGGGTGGAGTGATTCTATCAGGAACCAAATCCTGTAAATGCAGCTTTGAATAAGAATGAAAAAGATAAAGCTTGGAGCAGCCATCAGACGAACTGTGATATAAGACAAACAGGAGATTTGCAGCACTGTTTTCTGAAATATCACCAGACATTATCAGTGCCCACCGGCTAAGCTCAACACTTGCCTGCATTCAGAGGACAGTGCACATGCTTTCGCTTTTTATTCAAGCTAACAAGGCCTTGCCTGTGCAGTGCGTGGGTAGAGGGTCAGGGCAGTGTAGGTGACTGCAGGTCTTCTCAGAGCGGAGAGCAGGGTTAGAGAGTGGATGCCATGTTTATGGATGCCAGGATCTGCTGCTCAGCTTCCTGCAGCTGTCAGGAGGTTAATTCCATGAAACATCTGTGGAGAGCTGCCCACTTGATGAACCCATGTCATTCTCTCTCTGGCATTTTTCTCTCTTACAGACAGCACCGATTTCTCCTAAGGCCCACACACTACAAAGGAAAAACGACTATTATTATCAGTGCGATTGGCACCAGAGATGGAAAACAGCAACTTTAATTAACCAGTCTAACTGTGCTCGCCAATGTGTTGACCAGTGGTAGCACACACAAACACACACACACTATTTTTAAGTGCAAAACTTATATAAAAATTGACTCTCGTTAAGTAGAATTACCGACTGAATGATGTAAAGTGAAGAGGGAGAAGAAGATGCTGTGAGAAGTACTCAAAGTATAAAGGTAAAAAGGACAAGGACATTTCTCATGGTTTTCTGCAAAGCTGAACATCACTTCATATTTGAGACAAACAGCATGCTGAAAATATGGAACACTAACTTTGCTCCGGTATGTGAAATCAGTTGGATAGAAAATATCTCACCCTCTAATTTGCTCCAGCGTCCTCAGCTATGTTTGCTTTTTTCCCCCTGCTACTCAAAGACATCACATACAATACTCTCCTCCACTCCTCAGTTGAATTGGCTCTCATCCGTTTCCTCTTAATGCATCTTTTGGGTCATTTTCATTATGCTATGTTCGACATGTGCAATAACCACTCACTGACACACGAAGGTACGGTCTTCTTTATGTGTTATTCCATCCATTTAGATTTATATGAGTCTTTACAGCCTACTTCACATATGCACTTCTGAAAAAAAATTTCAGGAGCTCTGACCCTTACATTTTCAGAATTTGCGTCTTCCATGCATCTCCTTCCCAGTGTGAAGTCTTCCCTGTCAGGCGAGGGGGGCTGGTGAGTGAGAGGCAGAGGATGAGTCTCTGGAGGCAGGATATGACATAAAAAGCATGCTGCAAAAGCCAACATGATGGCAGATGAAGAAACAGAGACAAAGAAGCTACATGCAAACGGACAGATATTCACACATCTTCATTCCACTCATCTTCAAATGATTCTCCTTCTTTGCATCACTCTTCCATATTCACACCAGTTGCATGATATAAACATCATCAGCCCCCAGCCTGCTCACTATAACAGTACCTTTTCTCTGCTGAAATTTAATTTGGGACCTGTAAGGAAAAGAAATTGGGAGATTTTAGAGGGGGGCATGAAATACTGCAAAAGAAAACGGATTAATCATTCTCTTTAGTGACAAGGAAGCTGAAGTTTGGGGGCGAATAAGATTAAGGAGAAGAAGGTAAATTATTAGGGTTGAAAATAAGAAAAAAAAACGTCCTTAAATTTATTAGAAAAATACAACCTAAAACAAAACTTTAAGTTTGTTTTGATTTTGACCGTCCCTTTTGGCAAAGCAGCATGTCTCATCTCTTTGCTCAGATTGTCCTGGACATGTGTAAGTAAGTACATGAAAGTCAAGCCATGTGGTCACGCAGCCAACATGCTTCCTGTGTAAAGCTGCCATAGACCTGGTTTATACTTCTCTGAAGGATCGACGCCATAGCCTATGCCAACGCACACCTCCTCCAAAATGTAACTACACGTTGAATCAACGTGGACCGCAGGCCTTGTGATTAGTCAGCTCGATGGCATTGTATTTCCTGCATTTACAGCACTTCCAAAATCCCCACACATCGGCCATGTATTTAATTCCCTCTGACGTCTCCTCTCCATTCTTCTTCCCTGTAATCATTACTGTATGGTAAACAGCAACATGTGGACCTGACCATTTGGTGGAAACGCCCCGAAAGAGGCATCAGTGTTTTCAGTCGTTTGTAACCAGCTGAGCTGTAAGAAGTTTTGAACGTATTTTCACCAAGTTATGTCCCATCGCTGGTGATAACCAAGCAGCAACTTCAAGTGTCGAAAAATCCAGCCAATAATAATAATAATAATAATGCATTTTATTTATAGGCCCCTTTCTTGACACTCAAGGTTGCCTTACAACATTAAAACAAACAGAGTTTAAATAAATAACAAACAGTAAATAAAATACAATTTAAAAAGTTTGAAGTGAATAGACAGTGGAGTTGTGGTCAGATGGAGTAAGCCAGTTTAAACAGATGAGTTTTGAGTTTGGATTTAAAATGTGTGCGTGAGTCAGTATTACGGAGGTCAGGTGGGAGAGAGTTCCAGAGCTGGGAAGCAGAGCGGCTGAAGGCTCTGCTCCCCATGGTAACATGGCGAGCAGGGGGGACAGTGAGGTGGATGGAGGAGGAGGATCTGAGGGTGCTGGATGGGTGTGGCAGTATGGAGGAGGTCAGAGAGATATGGAGGGGCAAGGTTGTGTATGGATTTGAAGGTGAGGAGAAGTATTTTGTAGTTGATCCGGTCTGTGATGGGGAGCCAGTGGAGCTGTTGCAGGATGTGCCAGTTCTGAAACGTACGGTCTTTCAAGTCTCCACTAGAGGCTGGCTTCAAGAGACATATTAAGTCCATATTAAAATGCCCACATCAGAATTAAATCTGCTCATAGCCTGGTACAGAAAATGGTTTGGGTAATTTTTGGTATCGTAATGACCTCAAAGCTAGAATTAAATGTGACATAAAGCATTCATAATTAGACTAAATTAGCGCTGTGGATGATATTACTGACAGGCAAGCAGCTGCTGGTTTGTTGCTTCTTCTAGCCAAAAGTTAGTTGGAGTTGGTATTCCCAATACATTTTCCATTAAATCGTTTTAATTGAGTGAGTGTTATTGCTGTGGAAGACATTCTGGATCTGTTACCTCAATTAAAAACCAACGGTGCAATAAAGGAATAGAAAAAAATATGTTGCAGTACACGAGGGGGGAATCAGTATTCTACTGCTCTCCACCAGAGGGGATGGGTGGGTGGGTGGGAGGGGAGAGGAGCTCCTATCACTCCCCTCCGCTAATTAAAACTAACGACTCCAGGTGCTGCACGGCGGCGGGTGGAGGAACGGTCAGGCGGCGTGTTTGTGTTGGTGGTTTGCCTTCATTACCACCTCCATCCATTCTCCTTAGGAGCTCAACCCGGTATCGACTGGGATCCTGATGCACAATATGCAATGCAAGAAAACAGGGGCGATCTAAATGCAAATGGTACGAAGTGATGCATTAAACAGGATGCAAAGAGGTGCAGTGATTTAGGCTGCAGCAAGGAGATCCTTTCTTTAGGTAGAGGTGGTGGAATTTCAGTGATGGCCGATGGTATCAGGTTTCTAAATGTTTTCAATAAGGCTGGGAACAGAGGCGGTTGTTTCTTAGCAAGTAAGGAGTCGATTAACATGTTCTCTCCTCGGCCTTTCTGCAAATCGCTGATCAATAGCAGACAGGAAGAGAGTGAGAGAGCAACAATGTCTATCCCCAGTCCTGTCTTTTTAAATCACACCAGATCTCAGGAGCCTTTAGGTCATCCTGCCATTCCTGTAAAACACACTGTTGAGTGTAGATCAACCCACAGGCTACACTGCATAGATCCATAATTATGACAAATAGTTACCTTTCCATACTGCCGGCAATATCACAGAGTAAAATACAGCTGGATTAAATTCAGGGGGAAAAGGATTTGAGTAAGGTAGTTTGAAGCTGATGATGGCCTTTTAGTTTAAGCTGAATCTCCCCTGTCAGCAGGTATCAGCTGAAATTTAGAAAATGGTTGCTGCAGAGAAAGATTAAAAGATTTAAAATGAGATTTTTGTACTCACTGACTGTATAATTATGTTAACTGAAATTGTATCAATGTCCCTGAGACAAAGAAATACAAGATGACAGTTTGTTCCAGCAGATTCTGCCATTGATTATTGAGTGTTTTTACACATAAAAGTCATTTCCCCTGTGTCAGGGATGTTGTCAACACAGCAGCCAATAATCGAAGGAACAAATAGCTCACTTGAGAATGATCAGCTTTTAAATGACCAATAAAAACCCATTTCATGTAGTTTAAAATAATAATGTGAGAGTTATGATTGGCAACAAATCACTCACCAGCATAATACATACTGTCCCCCGTCACTTAGTTTCTGGCTGAATTAGATTACAGCAATGGCTTTTTCATTAGGCCATGTTATGTGATGTATTTACAGCATTTTTGACAGCATTCAAACAGAAGACAATTAGCTTGTAAAAACAACCTTTACAAGTTGGTGAAGACGTACTGAATACACACTGACACATCTCACTGATGCTGAACACATTTATGGATCCTGAGAGCAGCCAAGGATACTGCTGATGTTGTCAGGGAACTCAGGTGTGGTTGTAATGTGGGGAGTTGTAACGCCTCCATTTCCACCAAGCTGGGATAACATAAGAGTCACATGATTGCTTCAGTGATTACCCACTTCCTCCCTGATCCCATAGGGTGATTCCAAGCAGCAACCCCCGGCTCAAACAATGAAGCCCATGAGGAAGTGTTATAAACTGCAATTCATCAAGAATCCATTTGAGGCTGGCTGCAGGAAGACCGGAAACCACATAGACCCCAATTCAAAAAAGACGATCTTTGCAGCATTAATAAACATGTTTACAGCCTGTTTCAAAAAACGGCTTGGCTACAGTAGCTAATTTCTCTATCGGCACACACTGTAAGGGGGTGAATTTCTTCCTAACGCGATGGATCAGAAGATATTATGAGAGATTACAAGTTTTTGCCCAAATAAGGACATGACTGACTTGACTCCCGGACGGGAACACATAACTGTTAGCAAGGAGGCTCAAACTTCGCCCCTTTTCGTCACACTCTGCCTGGTTGAGTTCCACATTTCCAATATGGCTGCCACCGTTGATTGGCTTCAAAACAGTGCTCAGGAACAGATGGGTGATGTCACGGATTCTACGTCCATATTTTATACAGTCTATGGGTGATTCTCATGGCTCAAAATACGTGGATGGAGTTTCTACAGAAAAAAAAGGCCAGATTTTAAGGTAAGACAGTTCATTTCTTGATCAAGACTATATTTTGTTTAGCACTTGCAAATGAAATATGAAACAGTTAGTTTAGTAGTTAGTTTCTCAGACAAACTAAGATGCATTTTTTCAGATAAGAGACAGATGAGAGGTGTGCCTGCCAATGCACAAATGAGTGAGCACACACATTACTGAGTGAAAGAGAAAGGGAATTTGTGAATTTGGTTACAGTCACTCAGAGAGAAACACTGTTCCAGATTGTTCTTTTATTTAGTAAACTCATCCATGCTGCTCATCCCAGCATGTGTTACAACACTGGTAGTGGAGTAGGTTGTAACAAAGGAACACCATCTATTTTACATTAACTCAAATAGGTCTTTGCGGATGTTTCAATGGATTCCATTTGTACTGAACAAATGTGGGTACCCTGTATAAACTCCAGTGAGTTACATACAGCTGATGCAAAATGTGTTGCAACCACAGCTGGTCTTCTCTACATTTTTGTGCTCCCACCATTTACTTGGGACAAAAATGAACCAAAGTGAAGAGCTCTTACCTCCAAAAATGCTTTTACAGCTACATTCATACTGAAAAATAGATTCCCAAAAGGACCACACACTGTACTACTTGTAGCCAAAAAATGAAAAGAATATATATTTTGACATTTCACAACAGAAGAAAAAGCCCAGGAAAATGTAACACATTTCTTGATGGCTTGACACATTTATTAGCTTTCAGACCTGAAAGCATGTTGCTAACAGTATGGCCTAGGTAGACCAGCTGGCAATAAAATCCAGAGCCTTTGTGAAATCAGCAAATTTCCTTATTTAATTTTGTCATTTTCAGCTTAAATGCTAAAAACATACCTAAAAGTTCTCAACATGGAAGCCTACATCCATCAATCAATCAATCTTTATTTGTATAGCGCCAAATCACAACAAACGTTATCTCAAGACGCCATCACAAACATAGGAGGTATAGACCACTCTATGTCAAATTATGAACAGAGACCCAACTTCAAGACAGGGTAAGACTCAGTCTAACCCCACCTCAATCCACCATGAGCATTACACATCACAATATTTAGCTAGTTACAGTGGCGAGGAAAGCTTCCTTTTAACAGGCAGAAACCTCAGGCAGAACCAGACTCACGTTAGACAGCCATCGTGCCTCGGCCACATTGGGTCTGGAGAGAGGGAAGGAGGAGAATAAGAGACAGAGGGAGTGGTGATAGTGATGAGAAGAGTAGTAGAAGCTGTTGCCGCTGGAGTCCAGTACGACCGTATCAGCTGGAGTCTGGAATGTCCACAACAGGAGGATGCCTACGGCAGGAGGATGCCTACGAGACAAGGGAGCTCAGGAACTCCAGAAAGGTCTATAGCGGTTGGTTGTAGATATCTTTGAATTCATTAGACGTCTGCATTGATTCAACTACAGCAGAAACAATGAGTGCATAATGCACATTTCCATTCAAAACACAGTACTGCAACTTCATTGATAATTGGAGCACAACAGTCCTCTATGTATACTCAAACGACTCAACTGACTTGCTTCGGATTCTTCTTTGGTGTCTAACACTCAGCTTTGACTTGAGACGTTTTGGGACTCAAACAACACTGCTAAATCCTATAGTGTTGATAAACCCTTACACTCTTTTTCATTATGAGTAGAATCCCACACATAAATTTGCCCCATGTTTGAGCCATATTAAATTTATTTTTCATTTTTTCTATGGAATTCTTTAAAAAAAACATTGTGATTTCTTCTACCGTCTATGCTAACTGTTGCACTGTCATGACTTCCTTGGTGCTTGATTAAAACAGGGCTAACATCAGGTTCTCCCCTTCAGTTTGAATATCATTAAATTAAATTCACTTATTTTTCTTCTGCTAAAATGCTCGAAAAAAGGGCCGACCGTCAGGGTATGTCAGGAACACAGAGCCGAGCTGAGGAATATAAACTGTAAACACCAAAACACTCATTACTTAGGTGGTTGTAATCTGCATAATCAAAATGAATCTGCTTCTAGACTGAACTAATTAGAGCTGGACAGCAAACACTCTGAAAAACTCTTAGGGGACGGATATGTGGTACTATAAATGGTAAGTAAATATTTATTTTTAGAATTCTGTGAGGGATCACCCGTTTTAATTTTGAAGGAGGCAGCCACTGATCTGGGATTTCTCTCAGGCTGACTTGTCCCCTTGTGCTTTACATGAGGGATTCACCTGCTCTCATAGAAAATTAATGGAAATGAAGAATACCCATCCAGTCTGGTTGGGCCTGCAGTGTGAGGTTTCATTTTTCCTGTCATGCCCTACCTGTCCACCAGACACCATGAGTGAAGTTCACCTAACACCTGTCTGCCTTAGTGACTGAGCACCTGTCTGCACAGCCGATTCTCATTAGCTCATTTAATCCCCGGTGTGAAGAAAAGAAAGACAAGTTCCACACACATATGATAAGAAATGTACTGGTGTGTGTTAGTTGAGCTACAGTGAGCACCCATGTTAGCTGAAACATCTGCAGACAATACTACTCATCACAAGGGACAACAAAATACCTCAGAAACCCCAAATCCAGTCATGTGTCAACAGATTCTGCTTTTACTCGCATAAGAAGAATGGGTAAATAGAGATTATTTGTGCACCCAAAGTGAATTCCTCGCACACATTAATTCCAAACATGTAGTATCGCACAAGAAGACGTTACTTTAATTTGAATGAATCCAATAAACAAACTCGCCTGGAGTGGAAGTGCTTAACTATCAAGGATGAGACATCACAGGGATCATTGTGCTTGTTATGCCTGTGGCATTCAAGTCTGTTGTGTCATTAAAAATTCTTATTGAAGTCGTATTTGCCCTCAATGATGATGGTTTTCTTTGACTTTTTCTCTGCAGATGAGCCCAAATGAGTTTATTGAATAATCTAGTTCTTGCACTGAGCGACTTCTCCGACAGTGTTGTTTAAGAATGAGAGGTATCACATTGAGTACCTCGCTAGCAAGGACCACACCCTCAGTAGAATGCAATTTGACCATTTTTTGATTGATTTCATGTGATTCTGGATTTGATGTTGAACTTCTTGCTGTTGTTGGTTTGGGGAAGCTTAGAAGGGGATCCACCTTAGCTCCCGGGCACAACAAACCCCACTTTAAGGCCCTGTACATATCAGAGGATTGAAAGAAATAGAAAGACAAAGGGTAGAAGGGAGGGGTGTAGAATGTGAGAATGAGCAGAAAGGAGAGGGATAGGTTTGAAATTATAAGAGTGCCAGAAGAGGCATGGTTGAGGCGTGGTCCTGCTCCTGAAATACATGCATGGGGCACTGGTGGCCTAGCGGTCTATGTGCCCCATATACAGAGGCTACAGTCCTCGTCACAGAGGTCCCCGGTTCAATTCTCGGCCGAACATTTCCTGCATGTCTTCCCCCGCTCTCTACTCCCCACATTTCCTGTCTGTATTCAGCTGTACTATCAAATAAAAGCAAAAAGGCCAAAAATATAACTTTAAAATAAAAAAAAAATAAACCTGCATGAGGAGCAGCTCATGTTTCCAAATAACTCCATGCCTGGATTGAAAGAACTGTTAACCCTCCTGTTATGTTGCGGGTCAAATTGACCCATTTTAAAGTTAAAAAAAAAGGTTAAAAGTGTAATGTAATTGAAATAAATTAAAATATAAAATTAAGAAATTAAAAAATGAAAGGCTAGTGGTATTCAGAGGTTCCTTCCATCGTAGGTAGTATATGCCTTCAAAACCAGCTATAAATGCAGTGTAAAAATCTGGGCAGCATGTGTCAGAAGAGGAGTCTCATGTTAATTTACCAACATCACTGCATTAATAAAATTAATTCTAAATGTAAAATAAAATTTAAAAAAACCTAAGTTATGTAAAACTATTGTATTTCTATTTGGGCTTTCCAATGTACAGTACATTAAAAAAGTTTTAACATGAATTTTCCCAAAAGACGAGTGAGTTATCCTCTTTGAACCATGATCTGTGAGGATTAAAGAACACCAGTGCACTAAATATTGGTTTAAATGGTTAGTAATGGAGTTAATAATGATATTTAAAATAAGGTTACTGAGATTTTTTTTGGTTCCGACACTTTTGGGTCATTAAATATGGCCCGGGTCAAATTGACCCAGGAACGTTATTGCTGCCCCTAAGAAACAAACATAACAGGAGGGTAAAGGACACAACTCTGGATATCAAAGTAACTCAAGATTACGTGGCACAGAGCCATGTCTGGAATACTAGATCTCAACATTTGCCCTATGATTATATTTTCATTTATATACTTTCAGGAATTCAAAATAAAGGGCACTATCTCTGCTTGATGCATTAGCAATAAAGACTTTTTTTTTCTAACCATATAATCAAGTTATCTTGTCTGAATTGGACTCTTATTCAATATTGTCTTCCACATTTTTTTTTTTTTAGATGGGAGCGATCCATTTTGCTACTCAAGTGCTCCTTGAAAAAATGTAATGAGTCATAAAAAAGCTTTTAAATGTGTCCAAAGTAGAGCTTTTCTGAGAAAGCTCCTCCAGCGACAAGCAGTAATGTACTTCAGATTTACACCACATGAACATTTATTTGCTTAATTTAGGAATTCATAGTTCCATTCCTTTCCTTATTTCTACGTTTACCCACAGACGGGCTGAAAACGATCAAAGATAGAAACTGTGTTAACACAACATGAGAGAAGAGACATACTTAAAAATCTGCTGGAGGAGGCTGTGAGTGTCAGTGGTGCATGTGGTTGATATGAACATCTGAAATGATTGCCTATCATCTGAATCTGCTTTTCTCAAACAATGACATGATGGACAAATTAAAGAAATGTTACTGTGTGCTCCGATGTAATGACCTCCAGGTGAAAGCCAGATGCTCTTAAAGAATAAAGTGTTACTGTGAATGAGAGGAAGCCACAAGGGCTGTCTTCAGGGACACTCGCTTCAGTCAAGGATACAGTTAAAAAGCCTTTTTTCACTCAGTGCACATCTCATAAAAATCTCTAACAACCAAGAAAACATCCTTCCAAAAAACACAGTAAACTGGGATGGGGGGGCCGACATGCTGCCACACACCGGGATGCTGTCCTAAGACTGTCGGACAACAGGGGGCATGGTCGTCCTGCCACTTCAGGTGAAAACACAATGGAACCACATGTAGGGAGGTAGGAAAGATGCTGGTTACATATAAAAATATGCAAGAAAGACTCAATGATCCAATAAAGAAAGGTGAAAACATAAAATATTAAACATGTGTGACAACAAGGAACAGGTGAATCATATGAGGGTAACAAAAAGACTCTGGATACTATGGAGCTGGATTGTCTTTGTGGGGGGTTATGTGTGTATTGCAAAGATTGAGATTTTAAATTAATTCACTTTGGTTTTGAAGATAATATGGAGATAGTTGTGAAATATAACATCAGTAGTTTTACTCGAGACATCTGATGGGAAAAGTGGGTGGTGAGCTGAACATCACTGGCTCTTCCGTGTATCCCTCGCCTCTGCCAGGTGTTCTGAATGCAATTAATTAACATGACAGCCAGCCAGCCATTTGTCTAGATTGATCGAGCTGTTACCTCAGAATCACACAGGCCACCAAAGCAACTGTCAGCAGACTAATTACACTGGTTGCATGATAAATGGAAACATAGATATTAATCAAACAATGGAGCTGGTCTTTGGTAATATGGAGAAGTACATGTTCTCCTGCTCTTCTGGCTACTATACGCATATGTTGCTTGCCAACAGACCGGTCTCACTTAAGATTCAGAGCTAATTTTGTGTGTAGAGCCAAATCAAGAATTAAAAACACAGAAACTAACACTCTGAAGTTGCTCATAACTTTTTTTTTTTTAAATTAAAAGCACAATATCAGACTCAGAGGTTGTGATGTTGTACTGAATATCAGAAAGAATTGGACTCAAATCAAAGGCGAAGTAGGAGTCAGTGGACGGGGGGATTGGGAGCTGAAACTGGCCAAAAGCAGAAAACCTCTCCCAACAAACACTCAACTCAGATTTTCCTTCAAACAGAAAACACAGAAACCCAACTGATGGTGTTGACTCTCTGGAGACAAAACCCTGACTCACCAGGGAAAACCCCAACCCCTTGATATTAACCTCTCAGCTCGGGCTGAAGGAGCACATCACAGGAGCACCCAATAGCTTCTGATCAGCAAGGAAACCTTTGACCTACATGTTGGATCTCTGTCCGTAACTCTGGGCACATTGTTTTCTGAGGCATTTACAATCCTTGAACCTCTGAATCCACCCTTACAGGCCAGAGATCACGACTAAAGATGAAACAGGTGGTGCAATTTTACCGCTTTGATTTGGCAGAACAAAGGTGAGATGGGATGCAAAGTTATGTGTATCAAACAAGCGGCAAACTCCGGTCTCAAACGATGAAGCCAATGCGGAAGTGATATAAACTGCAATACATCGAAAATCCGCTTGAGGCTGGCTGCAGAAACACCGGAAACCACATAGATATGAATGGGAAAAAGACGATCTTTGCAGCATTAATAAACATGTTTACAGCCTGGTTCAAAAAACGGCTTGGCCCTACAACGCTAATCTCTCTAATGGCACACACTGTACGGGGGGTGAATTTTTTTCTAACATGACGGTTAAGAAGATATTAAGATTATGAGTTTTGCCCAAATAAGGACATGACTGACGTGACTCCCGGTCGGGAACACACAGCCATTGGCTAAGAGACTCACACTACGTCACACTCTGCCTAGTTGAGTTCCGCATTACCAATATGGCTGCTGCCGTCGATTTGCTTCAAAACAGCTCTCAGGAACAGATGGGTGACGTCACGGATACTACGTCCATATTTTTTACAGTCTATGGTATCAAAACACCAAATGACTTAAAGGTGCAGTGTGTGGTATTTAGCTACATTCAGCAGAACAGGCTTGGTCTTTTACAGAACATGATATTAGCTGTCAATAAAAGATAGGCCAGAGTTCTAGGAGGGATGGTGATGGTCACATGCACACAGCCACAAGCACAGAAGAAAAAAGTTTTCTTTCTTTTCTTTTGCTGCAAGAATAAATTGCATTAATATATGACAGTTTGTGACAAACATGATGCAGACCAGAAATATATATGCAGACAAGAAAAAAAAAAAAAAAAAGAACAGGCTTGGTTGAAATGCTCCTTACTCAATTTTAGTAAGCCTTGGACCCACTTTTTAGAATAGTATGACAGCTTACAAGTTTTTTTTTTTCTCTTCTTTTCCAAATTTAATTTCAATTTTAATTCAATGTTTTTGTTTTTTGTTTGTTCCGTTTCTATTTATTATGTTATTATTTCTTTCTTACTAATATATTATCTTGCTTCCCCTTCCACTTACTTTCACATTATGTTAAATCTGGTCTGTGGGGTTGAAGGGAGGCTGGGGTGGGGCATGGGAACCCTAAATACTGCAGCAGCTGTTCTATGTTTTTTTTTTTTTTTTTTGTTTATCAGCAATGTGTGCTGTGAATACAATTTATTATAGAATAATTTTGGTTTTGACTTAGCATGAGCCTGTTATATCTGCATAAGGAGCCGTTCCTTCTCCAAGGAGGCCGCCATCTTGCAACAGCATGTTTCTACAGCAGCACATAACAGACAAATTAGTAACATACATGTTTTTTGTATTCTGTGAGCAGTAGCGTGAAATGCACCGGCTGGAAGAAGAAAAAGAAAAGAGTTGTCATCAAGTGGAGGATCATACGTATCATGCACCACAGGAGCTTCTTGTCTTGGAAGGCCACTGTCGCTTCACCAACAGGAGGGGTGAGCAGGGGTGTTTCCATATTTCACTGACCACTAAATATTGCTAAATATTCCAATTTTACACACTGTACTGAAGTACCAACATTTTTTGAAGTACAGGTGTTCAAACCCTCCTCCTTTCCAGCTCAAGAATGCCAAGGAGGCTTTTGTAAATCTCAGAGTATCTTATTGCTGTTTGTGCTTCTGCACATAACTATTAATGAAAGCATCTTCTGGTAAACACTGCTCCATTACATTATTTACTCACTACTTAAGGGTTTTTTCTTTTGATGCTACAAGGACTGAAAATGAAAGATGCAGAAAAAACTTAGTTGGAAAGTAACACCATTTTTTTTACTTGAAAAATATATTTTTTTGAAAATAGAAGCCTTCACATTTCTCCAAGTTTTTGTTCTTGTTTTTTTGATGAAGTTTGAACTCTCTCCTTTTTTTTATGTTGCACACATTCATGCACACACTCAGACTTTCACACCCCTTCGCATTTTCTCAGTATCATCCACAAAGAGCCACAATAGGAAAACAAGTATCTGTTTTAGACTGTAACATCATCTACAAACACTTGATGGATCTTATTGTGAACATTTTCAGTCTTCTATTTATGTATGTAGGAATGTTTAGCACTTGTATCTTTCCAGTCTAAGTGTAAGGTGCAGAGTTACCTCCTTCCAATGTCAGCCGAGACTACTGGGTGATAGGCGAGACAGGGTCACTGTAGCATTCAAGGTCTTTCTCCCTGCTCCTGTCTTTATCTGTATATTTAAAATGACGTAGTGTCTCCAGACTAGAGTATCGCTCTTCTTCCCAATTGTTTTGTTTCCTATCATCCAGATATGGGTATCTAGCTTTAGTGTCATCTTTGGGGATAAATGCCATGCCTGAGGAATTGTCTGGCAGAACTGACTTGGCATTGCACTGCACTCTCCTGCCTGTGTACTGTTATGTCATTTCTCCTTGATCAAGCTCTACATAAAATGTTTCAAGGTAAGCCGTCAGAGTCTCCTGAGTCTTCTGTGTCCAGTGTCCAGTTTATTGATGAATTCCATCACAGATCTCGATGCACTAATTTAAAATATATATTTTTTTAAAAGAAAAAGCTGAAATCTCCAAACAACACGACTCACACACAACCAAGTTTATCACACAACAAATATCCTCTCACTAATGATCTTCTCAGTTACCTGCAAGTTGTTCATGCGAGAAACCTTCTAAATCTGTCTGTCCTAGAATAAAATAATTTTCAATTGATAATCCAGAGAGGGAATTCGATCTCTACCTCCAGCTGCTTTGGTGAAAGCACCATGTGGACTCCTAAATCACAATTCTGTTTCTTTTCTCCGGCTTTCAAAAGATTTGCCAGGGTTTGGTGGGAGATATCGCGCTCACTGAGGTGGAATAGTGAGAACTACACATGTTGGAGCTGCCTTATTATTCCTCACCAGTGGTAGCTGTAATAACTAGCTGAGCAAGCAGAGGGCACACTGTGGATACTGGTAATCTGACAATGCCAGTAGCCCTCTGAAATTACCACAAACATGTTTTATACAGAGGGAGAGCCTCTGTGTTACCAGACAGAGTACAAGTGAAGCTAGATTTCTGTTCCCTTGCCTCCAAGCTATAGAAATGCTTTGAGTCAGTGTCATACCAGGAGATATTGTACAAGGCAATCTAGTTGAGCTCATGACTTTGTGCTTTTTGTATGTCAAGTCATGAGCTTCTGCTTTGGAACAAACTCAAACTCTATAGTTGTTTTTCTTGACACTTCTTATTACTGTACACTTTATGAACCTCCAAAATCTAATCTGTATAATTTTCTGGGTGTCAGAGGATGCATCAAGGCTAGTTTGAAAAATAATGCACTCAAGACTGTCATGAATTGATCTTTAGTTTTGTTTTTTCCTTGTCTTTCATGCTATGTTTCCTCCCTGTCTGTTTTCTGTATTTGTTATCCTATGTCTTCCTTGTGTTTCTACATCTTCCCTGTGTTTAGTGATCCATGTCTTGTATTGTATTCCCTTGTGTGTATTTTCTTGTGTTTCTTCATCTAGTCTTTTGTGTTTCCTGTTTTGTTCTGTAATTCTTGATCTCTGTGTTTCAAGTTTACTTTTCCCTTGTGTGTTTCTCTCCTTTTTTATTAACCAGATTTGCTTCACCTGTGTACACACCTGTGTTGATTAGCCTGTGTATTAAGTTTCTCTGTTTCCCCTGTCCTGTGTTGGATCATTGTACGTCCTCCTTGTCTTCTCCTGTGTTCTCTTTGTGTTGCTTTCTCCTAGTGTTTCCTTGTGTTCCCTTTGTTTTCTTTTGGATTCAGTTCTGGGACATTTCAGTCCCAAGTTTCAAGTTTTGTTTGCACATTTTGTTCTTTTATTATTAAAATCTTTGTTTTTCTGCACATCGGTCCTCCTCCATTTTTCCCCATGGTGACAGAGACACAATACCAAAACATGAAGATGGCAAGAAATTTTGAATCCAGGGGAGGAACGAGTGTTTCCTTTTAAACCAGGGTTGATCAATGAGCTGTGACCAATGAGTTAAATATACTGCCATGTGTGTCCTGAAAAATCCAGAATATAAATGGTATTACAAGCACTCAGTTTTTGGGGTAAGATTTGAACTATCTTCCTGCATGATGACTGCCATTGCTTCAACAAATTCGTCAATGTGTAGTTTCTGTGCAACTGATAGGTTCTCTCTTGTACTATTTGTTTTCCCCAAAAAGCAGCATTGATAATGGATGGATGGATTTTGGTGGCTAGGCTTATTCTTTTACGTGAATACAAAGGTATTAAAAGTCCATTTTAAACACATAATATCATCTGATATTAGTTCTTCAGAGACTATGATTATGACAAGTATTTGTCTTGAATGGGTTCAGGGAAACATATTTTTAAAATATAAAAGAGTTATGCACATGTACTGTGAATAGGGTTGAAAACTTTCCATGGGAATTAACGGGAATTGTCCGGAATAAACCGGGAGTTTACTAAATTGAAGGTTGGCTCTTTAGACCGGATGCAACGTGTAGGTCATTTCAGACGGTGTAATCATTTTCAAGACGTGACCAAGGAAATACGCTTTGATTTGCTGAAATACCATGGGTGGAATGACGTACATGTTTAGGGATTTCTTTTGAAAGACACGTGACCAATGAAATGCGCTGTGATTTGCTGAAATTCCCGCGGTGGGAGTGGAATTATTTTTTTTTAAGACCGGCTTTTTGACAGCTAAAATGGATGACCTGAGCGACGGGAGTGACATTAATTAATAATATTATAAGAAGTAAAAATGTGTCATATCTTGCAGGAAAAAATATTTTATAATCATTTTAATTTATATTTTTGTTGTTTGATGATTTTTGGAAAAATGTTAATGCACATAAGAGCAAAGTAATGATGTTCCAATTATGTCCAAGTATCAAAAACTATCAAATGGTTTTCATTTCATGTTTCTATCTGCTCCAGAGGCTCAGATATAAAGGTTTTAGTGAAATTTGACAACTCTCAGACAACTTTTCAGAGGTTGTGTACAATTTATGCTTAGGTATTTAAAGGCATTTTTAGCAGGCGTTTTAGGTCTTAATGGGTTAATAGGGAACTTAAATAAAGTCCAGGAAAATATATTTTAGTATAATTCTGACTAAAACAACCAGATTTCATGCAAGTACAGTTGAATATCTATTCTATTCCTCAATCACATGCACATAGCACACTGCTTACTGCAGGGCTATTGAGACCCCCTACATGCACTTTTCATTTAACATTTTGAATGGGACTTTGTTTGTATTGCATTTTTGTTAATTTTTGAATGGGTTGGGTTAGGGGGGGATGAGTAATATTTAACTCAACATTCATGTTTTTGTTCTTCAATGAAAGAATCTATTGTTCAATAAAATATTTAACACTTGATAAAGTTCTACTAACAAATAAATCTGTTTTAATTGTATTATTTTGGATGGATGTCTGTTTATAACAAAACAAATATTCATGCTTGGATATGATACCTTTTCATTAAATTACCTTCAATTCCCATAAACTCCCATAATTTCCAATTTGAAATATTTCCCAAATTCCCCAGCTTTACTTCCCATGGAAATTTACTGGAAACTTTCCGGAAATTTACCAGAAATTTTCCACCCCTTTGCAGCCCGAACTGTGAACTTTTCACAGCTGTTAGCGTCTACTTCAAACCAACACAACAATCTGTTCTGCTGTGGACCGTACCCACCTGAGAGATCTGTCAATAGGTTAAGTGTGAGTTTTTATTAGCAGGGTCTAAATGCAGCCAGCTTCCGTGCACGCCTCGACTCCAAAAGACATGACCAGTCCAGCATGTCAGCCCCATTGACTTTATGTTTATACAGACACCATGCCTTCATGCCTTGACACCTTGCACTGATGGAACCAAGGCATACCCAGAAGCGATCTGGCGTGTGGAGCTGCAGGATTGACATCACACCGCTTCCAACTACCAAATTTAACTTATCAATAAAATGTCAACGACCCCTGAGGTCAGTACAGTCCACAGCAGAACAGATACTTGTGTCAGTGACTCCTGTGTTTGTGTACGTTAGGTTTTCTCTCACGTTTCTATCTATCTGGTAAAAAAAAAAAACGCTGCAGGAGCTAGTATTTGTCAAGAGAGCTGTCAGTCAATCATCTTTTTAACATCAAACAGCTAATTAAAACTAAAGCCCTCCAAAAAATGATGAACACTTGCACATAAATCAGCATAAAAGAGCTGTTATTACTGAGAGAATGTTTTGGCTTCATTCAGGGGTAGTGTTCTGCTAGGATTCTACAGTCAGTCCCTATCAAGGCAATGTTTTGGCTTTTTTACATACAATAGCAGGAAGGGGAGGCATACACATACACAGTTAATTGATATAATCGTTTGAGCAGTTCTCATTTTTCAATTCTTGAACTAACAAAAATACTCAGCAGGTGACAAAGTGATAACAATACCAGTCTTATTCAGGTATGACCCATTCAGAAAAGTACCTATTGCTGTTCAATATTGTCTGAAAAATAACACAAACATTTTTGTGACTGCTTCAAATGTTTCTTTATTCAGAAGAAGAAATAGTGTCATCTTAATTGTTTTTAGGAACAAATAAATTCATCATTGAGGTTACAAAACGACAGAAAAAGAAGGTATTAAAAAATAAATATAAAGAACAGCTCTACAAAATTTCCAGTGCTCTCCATTGAATCATACTTTAAAAAAAAAAATGATATAAAACAGTGTAGCACAGGCAATGCATGAAGAAGGAGGACAAGGAATGGGCATTTCACAGGATAAGACTAAAAGCGGAATAAATTAATATTTCTGTGTGGTTGCGGGAGTCGTTAGAACCTGCAGCAGAAACCACAGCCCTTGTAGCCCTTGCAGCACTTGCAGCACCAGTGGCACATGGAGATGTGGCTCTGTCGCTTCTGCCTGATGTGATTCGGCATCTGTGCGGAAGACAAAAGAACATGAACAAGGTGTTCATCTCCAGTGTTCAATCCACTCGTTGTGTAGAGAGAGCACCGGGGTACTCCATTGGGAAAACTCATCCACTTAAATTTTAATTTGCTCAAGGTAATTGGCTTAATTCATTCAGTCAATTGAACATACCATCCACGATTCCATTGACATTTCTTGATGTGCCGCAACTGGAGTGTCATTGCTCCCTGCCTCCTCCAGCTCTCGCACCTGTTAATGAATTATGCACATTTAGGGGACACGTCTTAGCATCCTGACAAAACATTTATGGCTAATAAGCAAATGAAGTGAGTTTAAGTCAAATTCTTACCTCGCTGAATGGGAGGGCAGAGCTCTCCAGAATGCAAATAAAGGCGAGCACGAGTGTCACTGCAACTGCAATGCTGAATGCCTTCATTTTGAGTGGTTAGTTATTAAATCCTTTGAAGATTAGAGCTGATAGGTCTTCTTTCTCATGGGTGTCAGGCCACCGAGGAGCTCCACTATGTCTTCAGCTAATTCTTCTGCTCCAGTGATGGATGGCGACTGTCTGGACAAGTGGATTTCCTTAGATCTTCTTGTGACCCTTGTCAGCCCTTTAGAGTCCCTCTGCTGTCTGATGGTCGAGTACGCAGAGCAGTCTGGTATTTATACACCCTCGGGCTGTGTTGCCTCATCACTGCGAGGCCCGGCCCATTCCTGGCAGCAGTTACCTAACTCCTGTGGGGAAGTTTTGACCTCCTCATTACTGCTCTTCATAGAGCCGCAACACTGGGGGGAAATTCTCTGATCTATTTTTGATTGTGGGCCTCAATGTCTGTTCAGCAATTTCAAATCATCTATGAACTTTTAAATTAAATTACTTTCCAAAGACAGCACACGTAATTCCACACATGAACAAGCTGCCGCTGCTGCTGGAGACCATCATTTAAACAATATATGAGAGTAATCTGTATTCTGTATTGATGCAGCGCCTAATACTTGGAGAGATTTATCTGAAAATGTGACTTTTCCTGGGACGAACTGGGGGTAAAAAAGCGCTGGAGAGTCCTGCTGCAAAGGCCAGGACTGCACGGGTCAGTCTGTTGCACGGCTGACTGAGCTGCACTTGTTTCGACCCGGGAAATCCTTCAGTGTGGAGAGCGGGCCTCTTTGGAATATCCATTGCTCAGTCTAAAGGATGTAATTACAACCTCTCAAATGGAATAATTAGCCCCTCATTTTCAGCACGTTCAGTTTTTGCATAATACACAGGAACCTGCTGTTGAACCAAATTAAATCCCTTTGAGAGCAGTGAAATAGTGGCCAGGATTAAAACCCCTCTATTTGAGAGTCAAGGTGTTTTAATCTGTGCTGGTTAAAGATGAATATAATGTAATCTGATGAGATAAATCATGTCTGGACATCAAAGAGCCGCACTGTTCGGAGTGTTTTATCTGCAATAATTTAAACCTATCGCATATCAATATTTCACGTACACGCCATAATCTTTTTTTTTTATCACTTTGTTGTTCTGTGTTTGATTTAATCCTCTGAGGAGGTTGTGGTTTTGATCCTTTTTATTTGTCTGTTTGTCACTTTGTCTGTCAGCAGGATTACAGGGGAGAAAAACTCTGGCTCTAATTTTAATAAGATTTGGCGGACGTGTGTGAGATGAGAGGAAGAAAAACCCCTTAAACTCTGCACCTGATTCAGATCTAACTTGCAAATGAGCAACAACATAAAAATGAACACAGGTTTAAGAAATATTGAATCCCACCGAAGAACGACTAAAAGTCTCATGACCTTTTAATTTTGGTAACATGCTGCCATGTTCATGAATGTGTATCAGTTTAAGCATTTGACATTCACACAGTCAACCCACCCTGCACTGATTTTACACGTGACACGTGCCATTTTCACAATCACATGAAAAACGTATCCTCCCAAATTGGCCGTCTATTTAAACTGCAAGATTCCCGGTCTCTACCTCTGCTCAGTTTTTGCCACCACTGCCCTGCATCAGCTCTGCACTCTTCCAAACATTCACCATCAGACGCTTGACTATAGGGTTTAAGGTATAATCTCATCACTCCTCAGTTTCTGCATGTTAAAGTAAAACTGTGAGGCATGATGAGGGTCAGAGTCAAGATGCCAAGCACAAACAATGTTCTGCTGTTACAAATACCATTACAAGCCATTAGAAATAGAGCCTGACTGTATTATATGTTAATGATTAGAAAGTGTTCCCATGCTTATATTAAAGCTCCTGTAAGGAGTTTTTATCTGCTTATGAATCAGACTGAAATGAATACACATGGTTCAGATTTATCAACAAAAGCAAACAAGACCTTCAGTGACAAAAACTGATGATTGGATTAGAGTTACTTTCACTTCCTGTGGATGCCGCAACAGGGTTAGCATCAGGAGAGGACAGCAGACACATCTTTTGTTTAGATTTTCTACTGCCCAGATTCCCACTGAGTGACACGTTTGACTGTGTTTCAGTCAGATAAAAAGCACTGTTTTGTCCACAGAGGGCCACAAATTTAAAACAAACCAAAAGTTCCTCACAGGAGCTTTAAAGGTAAAGTGTGTAGAAATTGAAATATTTAGCAACATTTAGCAGGCAGATCCTAGATTCAAATGCCCCCCTGCTCACCCTTCCTGTTGGTGAAGGGACGGTGGCCTCCGCAGATAAAAAACTCCTGTGATGCATGAGATGTATGATCCTTCATCTATACTATATCAAAGGAAAATGTCAAAGTCAGTGGTAATCCTGTATCAATATAGAAAAATATTAAATTATTAGGCCTAACATGTAATCTGTTTATCAGTTCTCAATGTTTCTTGGAGGTCTTATTGTGTGGATTTACCTATAGAATGACTTTAAATTAAATCGTTGTTCTGCACAAATGAGCCGTGTGTATTATTAATAAGACTGATTATTACACTCACACAAACCCACTATTTCTAACTTCCTGTTATGGAATTCAATGACTTATTTTGTTAAAAAATAATGCAAATAATGTGTACAGCAAAGTCAACGTCACTTCCCCACTATAAGTTCTTCTCAGTTCAAGTGAGTCAGTATGATTTGAGAGATGTGCCTAAGCTGACTGTACAAAAAGGTAAATAAAGGTATTAAAGTAGATGTGCTGAATTGTTTGTGTTTAAATATGGAATGATGATGATACAAATCTAAAAAGCTGTAATTCACTTCTGGTTTACAGAGAATGGTTCACCGAACTGCTTTGAAGCTTATAGGTGTTGTTGTTGTTTTCTTTACTCTGATAAAAATGTCAACTATAGGCTCAAATCAGCAATTTGCTTCTGTCTATGGTTGTTCAGTCACCACTTAATACATGACTGTTAGCCTTGTTTCAAATGTCTGTAGGCCTACTGTGAAGATGATGACTGAATAAAAATACTACTTGAAAGTAGCATTTCCTCAGGACTCCGTCTAACCCCTCCCCTCAGAGCTCCTCCAAAACGACGCCCCTGCTCACATGCATGAGTGCCGCTGATTCGCGACCATATGATCGTAACTGATTCAAAACGGGTCCTCAGCACATCGTTTGTGTTTTGCACTACGTCAACTCATGTCTCACTCCGCAGTAAGAAAACAGCAAAACATTATCATAGTGAAAGTTAAAAACACAAACATGAAATGTACGCGCAGGAGGCGGGCAGAACAGCAGGGCGGGATTTGATTGGTTTCATATTTTGGATCCTGATGGCAGGGATTTGTTGATGTTTTCCCAGGGTTTACTACGGCTGTGGATAGCGGCTTTTTTTCGCTCCTTTTTAAGAACACGTTATGTAATGATTGCCATCGGGACATACAGATCATTTTAACCAGTATAACAAAAAGTGTATCTAAATCTGACTACCAACCCCAGTCTTAAGTTTTTCACATATTTCTGCTGTAGATGTGATGACTCCTCAGCTTGGCAGACTCATGTTTTGACATCATTCTAATAGTCTTTGAAATGTGTTTTGACATGTATAGAGGTTTCACTTGGGAAATGTACATCCTCCAGGAAGGGACCTTTGGCCTTGGTGGAGGTCTGCGAACTCTGCATGCTTTTTTGGTCCATGTTTGGTATTACATAAGAGTGATCTATGGGAAAAGGAGACAAAGGGCATCTGCTTTTGTTGCATGGTAGCATTGTTGTAGCAAAACACAAAACATTTTAACAATGGATTATTAGTTCATAAATGTATGGGACAATGAACATTTAAAATATCACATTCAGTGGTAACCTTTATTGTGAACAATTGCATCAAACAATCCAAACTCTAAATTTGCAGAAATTATTTGCCAGTTATCGGTGAAGCAGCAATAAACACCTCCAGATTAATTAACCTGCCAGCATCAGAAACTGTTCCAGAACAACATCAGGCTGTGAATAAACACAAAAATCAATACTGGTGGAAAGCAAATAACAAAAAAGGCAAAATAAAGGTACAAACTGATAACCAGTGGACCGAGCCCGCTGATAGAATCAGGGGCCATTTGAATTCTCATTATACCTTCAAAGCGTCTGTAAATTGCTCGTGCTGACTCAATTAGAGCAACAACATGCAGTGGGACCCCTGCGTCAGTCTGTCTCGCTCTCTGATAACCTCGCTGGCCTGTGTGCTTACTTTGGGTGACCACATTGTCAATGTCAACAAATACAACCATGAATGGCTCCACATTTGTTGGAATGTACCCATACAGTTCTGATCTGAAAGCAGTACATCACATTTTCTTTACCTCTTGTGCATGTGCTGCGTGCTACAGTGTGACTGAGGGACAGCGAGGGGCTTTCGTACAGGTGTTTGAACAGGCACACGGCGTCCTGTCGTGATGAACATATTTTGCTTTCATGCCTCACTCGGTGACTCAGCTCATGAGGAATCAGACTGGCTGAGTGTGCCAGGACTAAAATATTACATCCAGGTTAACAGTGAGTAGAAGAAAAGTCCAGTACACTTAAGAAGTTGAAGAGAGAAGTAAATCGTACACATCTGGGTTTTCCAAGTTTTCGCCAGCGTCTATAGAGCATGCGTGCCTCCAACAGCCTCTGAGGCTATCAGTAGTAATCTTCTAGCCAAACAAAGCCAGGCACCAGCCCGGCGGACAGATTCACCTCTACAGGCGCCACTCTACCTCTTTCCCCCCCGTCTGTGCATTGCAGGGCATTGCTCCTATCTGTCCCTGTTGCATCACATCATCTACCCCCTACCCTCCCTTCACACTCCACCTGGCCTCTGCCTGCTCTATATGGAGCTGCAGGACAACCCCCAAATTCAACCCATCATCTGTCAGCATGTGTGATAAAACCTGCCAAACAGAACACGCCTCACCCCCAAAACACAGCCAGACCGACGCCTCCGGTGTTTACATCTCGCCTAAAACTAGGGCAGAGAAGAACCCGTTAGATTACCAAGAAGACATCAGTTTGTAAATAAACACACAAAGGTTTAATAGACATGACATCATGTGACAGTGTTCAGAAAGTGTAGTGTAAGTTTCAGCCTGAGGGGGCAGTGTGGAGCTCAGGTTCATGGTTTCTGCACTCTTAGGATGGTGGAATTTCCCAGAATGTGCAGGATTACAGACGTGTGACGATCTATTACCGGAATTTCCAAATTAATTCTGAACAGTATCATTCATCAATAAGCCATAATTCCAGTAAAGGATCATGGGAAGAAGATTAAGACATTGGAAGCTTGAAGCTATAGATCAAACTGGTGTTTAATCTGCTTTACAGTAAAGAGAGTCACAAAGCAGATCACATTTAATTAGATGGCACTTTTCATACAACAGGATGCGACAGAAAGTGTTTTACAGACAAGAATCAATAAAAACAATCAAAAGTGTGCTACGTTGAGACAAACAAACAAACAAAATTTCATATATGAAGGACTTAATAAAAACAGGAAGGGATGAACTGAGGAAACGCTACCATGAGTTTTTAACAAGGAAACACTGGAGGTTAGATTAAAATGTTAAAACACAAACTAGCTAAATTAAATCAAATGGAGGACATAAAGGAGGTAATAAAACACTCAAAATAATCTATAAAAATTAACTAGAGTAAGATTATAGAACATTAAGATGATTCAGAATAATAAAAAAAAACAAGATCAATATATGACTCAATAAAACAGTCAGGTTATAAATGAATAATTACTTAAATAAATAAATAGATAAATAGATAAATAGAGATATCTAAAAAAAGTAAAACTCCATTGAAAGCATGACTAAATACGTTGATATTTTTTGCTGCCCTCTGGTCTTCAGGTGGGCTGTTTAAAGATCACTACCTAAAGACCTGAGGCAATACACAGGCTCATAACTTAAAAGGAAATATGATAAATAGGATGGAACAAGACCAGTATGAGCTTTATAAACCATTAAAATAATCTTTAAATCATTCCTAAAATATATGTACATGCAGACAAACATGCAGAGATTTTCAAATGGCTATAATGTGGGCTCTCTTTCTGGTCTTTACGAGCGTTATGCAGCTGAGTTTTGGAGCATCAGGTTGATGTTCAAAGCATCAGCATGTGACTGACCAGGCCAGATAGGGGAAGTCTGTGTCTGAAGTTGCTTTGGAGCAGCTGCATCTAGGAAATATTCATTTTCGGGGCCCCACACCAGCAAAGCAGGACGAGTTTAGTTAAAGGATTGCTAGGTAAACATGAGGCTGACATTCAAGCTACACAAAACAACAAGACAAGAAACTGACACGTTATAGCCTAACTCTTAGCTCCACCTCCACCAACCCTGGGCCACACATTCAACTTATGAGTTGCATGGTACAGTGTTACTTATTATTGCTACCTTCATACTAGTGACTTATTATTTTTGTATTTTTGATATTACATACTGAAGTTGCAATTCTGTATGTTTTGGGGTCGATGTTCCAAAAAAAAGATACAGGAATTAGTGAGTGAAGCATGTGTTTAATACTGTCTTTATCAAGTGTCAACCTCCAGTCTTAAAATATGAAGCCTATGCGCAAGTGTTATAAACAGCAGTTCATCATGCGTCCACTTGAGGCTGACTGGGGGAAACATCGGAAACCACACATTGAAAAAGACAATCTTTACAAGAAAACCAAACATGTCTACAGCCTGGTTGGTCTTAATAGCTAATTTCTCTATCGGAACACATTGTACAGAGGGTTAACTTTTTATAACTTGTCTTTTTTTAAGACATTAATCTTCAGAGTTTTGCCTAAATAAGGACTTGATTTATAGGCAGGCACCCTGTAGCTGTTAACAATGAGGCTAAAGGCCCTCATCTCTACTGCGCACTAGCTCCACAGAAGTTAGGTTGAGTTCAGCATCTCCAATATGGCACCCGGTTTCAGAACAGATGGGTGACATCATGGACACTACGTCCATTTACAATACAGTCAATGGTTTTGACGTACATGGCCATTAGACATATGCTTTTGTGTGCGTATGATGAGTGGAGAAGGGTCTTGAAAATACTTCATCGACCTGCAGAAAAAGTTTGGTGACCACTGCTGTCGTCATTTCTGCAGGTGATAAAACACGCACTGGTGTCTCTGCACTGACTTGAGAAAGAAACAGTCACACTCTGACAAAGTTTTGTAAAATGCTTTCTTTGTAATTGTTCTAACATGAGGCTCAAACTGAGATCTTGATCAAATATCATGCTTACATACTTGATCATGCTGACATGGATTAAAATCCAGTGCTTGAAGTTTTGTGTTTATTTTCTCTCTCTGAGCTCAATTATCAATGACTAAAACATGAGCTTTACTTAAGTCTAGACTGAAGTTCACTAGCAAGGACCACGCCACACAAGGATATAAGTTGAACATTTAATGAATTAGTTGTGCGTGGTGTGCCCAGCAGAAGGAGACTCAGGATGGGGGTTCCGTCTCAGCGTTATCCTGCCGGAGCTGATCTTGACCCAGGTTGTACCTGGAAGTAGACAGGGCATAGAAGGAGCGAGCACAAGTTGAGTAGGAGAGGACAAGGAAATAGGTTAAGTGCAGTAGAGTAAGGTGAGGGAGGGTGGGTTGAAGAATCACGGACAAGCAGTTGGAGTAGGCTGGCTACGTTTAAGAAGGCTTGTCAGGTGATTGAGGGTGTGGTTTAGGCGTGGTCCTGCTCCCTAATCTAAGTTAACACCTTAACTTCATTTGTTTTAATTGCGAAATAAAGATGATTTAAAGGCAATGGTTAGTGTTTCTGTTTCAAATCAGAGTTGACCACTGTTTTACGGACGGATTCTGTTCTCCTATTTCATCTTATGTGTATTTTGATGAAAAAAGATGGAGTTTATTAGATAGGAAAAATGTCTCAGACAGAAAGTACAGCGTACTTAAAAATCATGTAATGCTCCCTGAGGCTTTTTTAACATCAAACAGTAGATCATATAAAAATAGAAATACAAAAATGGAGCAGTAAAAAAATATTCAACATATGTTTCTTTTTAGTTTTGGTAGGAGGTCTTCCACACAGCACAACCTAACTAAACTTTTGAGTTACACCAGTAAACACAGTATAACAACACTTGAGGTGGCACCGAGCATAAATCAGCTTTCTGACAGCTTGCTGTTTTATGGAAGAGTGGAGAGACGTCTGTTTTGTTCATCCTCTTGATGTTTGATCCAAAGCTGAAATATGAGTCGAGTGCACAATTTGAGGTATAATAATGCAGTGGGTATATCATGTCAGAATAAAAGCACACCTGGAGTCGTGCGCCTATAGCTGAGAGGATTTACTCGTTCATGTTTTTATGAATAATTGAAACTTTGGTTTTCCTGTGGAGTGTGTTTTTTCACAGTGTTTTACTGCCAGAGGAGATATTAAACCACAGGGCAGGATGTTCCATTAAAACTCTTTTTTTTTTTGACATT
Organism: Notolabrus celidotus; assembly: GCF_009762535.1. NCBI lineage: Eukaryota > Metazoa > Chordata > Actinopteri > Labriformes > Labridae > Notolabrus > Notolabrus celidotus. The sequence goes on along the minus strand of NC_048283.1, from coordinate 8,289,898 downwards.
TTTTAATGTGGTTGATGTTCAAGGTGTCAGCATGCACTGACAAGGCTGGATGGGTCAAATACATGCATGTAGGTATCAGGGAATATCTGTCTGAAGATGCTTGATACAATAAGAAATGTTTTTTTTATTTGAAAAAAATATCAGATGCACAAAGTAAACCAGGCATGTGATTGGCAGAGGACAAAAAACATGAATAAATGTAGTTTATATAACAAGACCAGAATTATTAGTTTCAGTTTGTGCACTTCAGGAAAGATAATTATAAAATTAAATCTTAATTAAAATGTGAATAGTTCTGTGGTGCATACTGTCTGAGATCACAGTCAGTGCAATGAAGAAGTCATTTTTGTTGTTGCAATGGAATCTTAATTTTGACAAACTGAGGGTGCACAAGAAAGTTCAGGCTCCTGTAACCATAGAAACTCACTAACCAGAGAGAGAGAGAGAGAGAGAGAGAGAGAGAGAGAGAGAGAGAGAGAGAGAGAGAGGTGTTTCACTGCAGCTGATTACTTTAAGTAAAAAGTATTTACTAAACAATTAAACAGCACAGCTTTTCTAACTGTGGTTACATCTACAGAGCTCTGGACCTCGGTTAAATCCAAGCTAGTTTCATCCTTCGTTACGTGGACACACGAAACAGAGCGCTGGTTGAAACCGGATCATTTACGAGCACAACTTCATTAGCTGTCCTGTTAGATGAGGGCTAAATAAACACAGCTGTCACGGCTCACTGCTGTCAGTGTGTAACAACAAGTCTGAGCTCAATCTTGACCATAGACTGTATAAAAATATGCACGTAGTATCCGTGACGTCACCCATCTGTTTCTGAAGCGCTGTTTTGAGGCCAATCAGCGGCGGCAGCCATATTGCTGCTGTCGAGCGATTGTGACATAAAGAGGCGGGCTTTGAGCCTCCTAGCCAACAGCTGCAGTGTTCCCGCCTGTCAATCATGTCAGCTGTGCCTTTCATTGGAAGACTCGTAATCTAAATGTCTTATCTTAAAAATTCACCCCCCGTACAGTGTGTGCCGATCAAGAAAAGAGCTATCCAGACTACACTCGTCTTTTGGACCAGGCTGTAAACATGTTTATTTCTGCTGTAAAGATCGGCTTTTTTGAATTGGTGTGCATGTGGTTTCAGGTACTTCCGGATCCAGCCTCAAGCGGATCCTCGCTGAACTGCAGTTTTTAGCACTTCCGCATTGGACTGGATTTTTAGACCGGAGCTTGCCGCTTGATCTTGACACAAACATTAGCATGAATACTTAAAAAAGAAACAGGGCGTGGAATTGGCCTAATAGTTAAGTTGCAGGCCCATGTAGTGAATGGCCTGGGCTCGAATCAAGCCTGTAGCCTCTTTCCCGCATGTCATTCTCCCAGTTTCCTACACTATCCACTGTCCTCTCCTCTATAAAATAAAAGTGGAAAAGCCCCAAATATATATATAAAGAAACATTGGATCAGGGTTAAGTCTAGTGATGTCCTGTGACTTTCCTCCCCTATTGCCCCCCTTCATTCAAATCTATGTTTCACAGGTCACCTCGTCAGGTCGGGAAATCCTGAGGCATCAAATCCCTGGTATCTTCTTTGTGCTATCACGTTTAATGTTTTCAGGCACTGAAACTTCTAGGTTCCTTTTCTTGTTTTGGGGTCAGTTTGAGCATTGAATTGGAGGCACTGGATCCTTAACTCGAGAGATTTTCCATTTGATTTCAGCTGCAGTGCATGAGGCTTTAACTGCCTGGAAAGTTGTTAAATCAGTGCTGTATTGGCACGGCCATTTTTCAAACAATGTTAAGTGTTTATCAGGTTGCTGTATTGTGCAGAGACCATTTTATGAACTGAACAGGCCTCAGTGAGAGAATTAAAGAAGTAGTGGATAATAAAAATGAGGAGAAATTTCAGAGAACATAACTTCTGTTGAACACGGGTCATTTGCTGTTCCTATTTGTCTCAGAAAATCAAATTCTGTTTTGCAGTTAGACCGAGCAGTTCGACAATAACATACAGAAGTATCAAAAAACAGCTATGTACTGTTTCTATCTGTTCACAGTTGCAGTCCAAACTATGTGGAGTATAAAGTTTGGAGCTTTAAGGTGGAGTGAGTCAAACCTGTCTTTCAATGAATGCAAACAGAATTTTTCTGTCAGTCTGATCAAAATACCGTAGAATCCAAATCCAAAGAAAGGCTGCTCAAGAAGAGCAACAAAAAATCTCTGAGCTCATTCCAATCCCCCCTGTCTCTTGACAGCAGCAGAATACATCTCTTTGTGCTGATACTACCATTATGAGCAAGACAGGAGCTGTGTAGTTATTAATGTAGGCCCAAGGAAGACGAGAGTCAGAGCGGTATACAAGGCATGAGGAGCATTGTATGTCAGACGGAATAAGACTCTTTCTGTCAGCCATTTTCGACAAATAACAACCTGGAAGAGAGCTAGAGAGGAGGGGGGTGTGAAACGGGCAGAGGCAGCGGACAATGCCCGCTCCTGACAGCTCCAGCAGCACAAAGGTAAGACCAGCCTGCAGGACATCAAAGTGTGGCTTTCCAGCAGAATGTGTTGGCCAGCGTGAGCTCAGGGAAAATCAGTCAGCCGTGTTCTTTGGTAGACAGGCCTAAACACAAATTAAAAGAGGGGTTTTCCACTCTCATCTGAAGAGTGTTACAGCAGGGGGCTTTGTCCTGCCCTCCAGGCAAATGTGGAAACTGTCAATTTGCTCAGAACTTACCGGAAATCGCCCACTTTTGTAAATCTATTTTGTATGAAAAATCCTGCAGGAACAACCTATTACTCAAAGCAGGAGACTCTTTCCTTTTTTATGCAATACATCAATTCATTTGAAGGGAATTATCTGCGCTGGGAGGCAAAAACAAAAATTCCTGTGCCTGATTTTAAAAGTAGAAACCTGTGAGACTGTTGCTGCTGTTTCTTTTCCTAAATTATTTTCATATAACTCTGCATGCTTTTCCTCAAGGCTGTGACAGGTCCGGGGTGACAGACAGACAGACAGACAGACAGACAGACAGACAGACAGACAGACAGACAGACAGACAGACAGACAGACAGACTACATATGTCCCAATCATGCAGGTACGTAGGATCAGAGATCAGCCACTTCAAACAGAGACAGGGACACACAGACGCCTGCCTGCCTGGCTACCTGTATGTGTGTGTTAGGCCTGTGTGTGTGTTTGATTGGCAGCTGACAAGCTTGGAGACACTGCAGAGAGGAGGGGGGGCAGCAAGACAAAACTGAGGCAAATTTAACGCATGTTACCCAAATGAATACTGGTAGAACACAAGTCTGCTATAAATAAAGGGAGTATTCAGACATGTTCAGTATTCCAGTGTGCATTTTGAAGATTATCCAAATCACAGCTGCTCCCTCTTTAAGAACAGCACCACAGTGCTTTAAATGCCTCGACCGGCAGAGTCAAACTCAATCTCACTGAGGGCTTAGATACGCCTTTTATCATCATTGATCTCCCTCACCCAAGGTGCCCTCTGTGTGTTCTAACTACTTACTGGTTTCAATTTAACCAGTGTGTTGATCAATCGATTGTCTGGAGGATGGAGTTCTCCAAGGTCACACGATCCTCCAAGTTTGTTGTTTTCATAACAGATGATATCTTTAAAATGTTCAGGCTGCATCAACATCAAGAAATGAATTCAAATACAGAGTGGATCATGCTGTTTGGTTGAGTATCTTTTAGAGAATACTACCCTACTTTGCATATCAGAGCTTTGTGCAATGAGAAATGGTGTACGAGTTTCACCAAAGTCACATCGAAGACCCTGAATTAAGGGCTGTTTTCTATTTTTTTATGAAACCAGATGCTTCTAAAGGGCAGCCTCGTCATTTTCCTCAGAGTAGACATGTCAACTTGTATTTGGTTCAGAACCAAAATGGTGACAAATATATATGGGGAAAAAGCACCCCATATATAAATGATTCAGAGTGTTTGTTGAACTCTATAGACTCAACTTTAAGGCTCCCAAACCTTATATTCTCCTTCAGTCACTAACTGTGAGTGATGAAGTGTGCACTAACACATCTTTTGGGTTATTTTACAGACATATTATGTGTTCGTGTTTTCTGCTTCAGCACCGTTGGAAAAGGAGTCTGTATTTGGGCAAGAGCAGAGAGTGCAGTCTGACCCATCTCACGTCCTCCACTCTCAGTATGAGCTCTTACCATCTGGCAGACGATGCAGAGCCCCTCAATGCAACCTGAGCTGCTTTAAAACCTCCTCTGTGCACATCTCCTTCAAAATTTAGAATCTTGCTTCTCAAGGATGCTGGAGAAATGGCATCATGATGTTCTTATCTTCTTATGTCCTTCTCTTATTTATGCTGTCTTGAGTAGATCTCGTATGAGCAATACGAGTAAACTGCAATAAAAATAGAATGTGGTGTCCTTTGGTATGTGTTGTTCTGTTAACTGATTATTATATTGATTGTTTTTTATTGTTTTTATTTATCGATATGCCTGGGGAGGCAGTTGAGCGTGTGCAACTCTTGAGTCCAAGACACATTTCCTAAAGGGAACAATGAAGTATATCATATCGTATTGAATGTTAGCATATCATATCGTATCATATATCATACTGTATCAAACATTAGCATAGCATATTGTATTGTATCGTATCATTTATCGTATTGTATCACTTTGTATCGCGTCAAATCGAATCTTAGCACATCGTATCGTATCATATATCATACTGTATCAAGCCTTAGCATATCTTATCATGTTGCATTGTATCATAGCATTTATCGTATTGTATCATATCGAATCGCTTGAAAATGTTAGCATATCTTATCGTATTGTGTCGTATTGTATTGAATCAGATCATATATCGAATCATATATTGTACTGTATCATATATCGCAACGTATCATATCATATATCGTATCATATATCGTATCGTAGCATATATCGTATCTTATCCTATGTCGTATAATATATTGTATCGTATCATATTTCGTATCGTATCATATATCGTATCGTATCATATATCGTATAATATATTGTATCGTATCATATTTCGTATCGTATCATATATCGTATCATATATCGTATCATATATCGTATCGTATCATATATCATATCGTATCATATATCGTATCTCATCATGTATCGTATCTTGTCATATATCGTATCCTATCATATATCGTATCGTGTCATATATCGTATTGTATCATATATCGTATCTTATCATATATCGTATTGTATATTATCATATATCGTATCGTGTCATATATCGTATCCCATCATATATTGTATCTTATCATATATCGTATCCTATCATATATTGTATCTTATCATATATCGTATAATATATTGTATCGTATCATATATCGTATCTCATTATATATCGTATTGTATCTTATCATATATCGTATCTTGTCATATATCGTATCCTATCATATATTGTATCGTATCATATATTTTATCGTATCATATATCGTATCTTGTCATATATTGCATCGTATCATATATATCGTATCGTATCATTTATTGCACTGTAACTTGTCACATTGTATCGTCGGTCAAGACAATTGACAACCTCCAGTGTTGAAAACCGAAGCCAATTCTCAATTTTCAAAATTCAGTATGTAGTAAGTAGTATGTGAACAAGAGCAAAATCTGCAGTATGCCAAAACTCCCCGGATGTCCACTGATTCGGGAAAATATCTCAGTATGCATCGGACCAGTCTGCCTCGCGTACTGTTTCCCATAATGCACAGCGCTCGTTCTGCTTTTTCTTTTTCCTCATTTTTTGACGGGAGGAAATCCGTTTTGGGGTGCTGTGAAAGTTATCAAATTACATATAAACCACTTCCTAACTTTTTAAATCATAAGTGATGCTAAATAAGCATTTTATTTATCGGCTTCGCCGTTGTTAACTTCCGCCTTACGAAACCGGAAATCCAGCGAAGTCTGGCTCAGCATGCTGCATGACAGATCGAACAGAACAGTCATACTACATACTAAATTCAAACGCAGTATGTAGTAGGCAATACCTACTGCCTACTACATTAGTAAGTAGTATGTAGCAGGCCATTTCGGAAACAGCCTCAGTCTACATTTCATACAGTCTATAGTCTACGTAGACCAGCCCTCTTTGTATAGTGTCTTGAGTAAACATTCATGAATTAAGGTATATAAATAAAAATTGATTGATCGTATCACATTGCATCGTGTCATAATGTATCGTATTGTACTCCTATGCACCAATCAGAATGACTCATTATCTAGATGTCAAAAGCTAGGGTGGCAGGTGGACTGCCTGTTTGCATAAGCATTTTAAATATCTGAATAAACCAGGCAGCAACTAGGCATATAAATTATTCAAACTTTAACTTTGTTGCAAACTAATGTCCATAACCAGGTGAGAGGAATTGTCTTTAAAACCAATTTTACACTGGCTATTTAATATGCCAAATTTGATAAAGACTGAATGAATCGTTTAGCAGAATTGAAAAATAATTAAAACATCTCGACAGTGCTGGACATTTTGTCACCTGAAACGTGTGACAACAGGAGCGTATTTATCTTTCTGGTGTTCCATGATCACAGACTCACAGCTCAAAGTCGTCTAAAAATGACACATCTGTTTTCTTTCTCATCTCACATGTTCTTTTCTTCCGAGTGATGTCTCTTCTCTCAAACATTCAAAGTGTTTCCTCAGGTCTATATGTTGAACTCTTCCACTTACATCCTTCAGTGCGCTCATGTCAGAGTTCTTAACACCCACACAGATGTAAAAGTCAGTTTAACTTTAGATGTTTATTTTACCACAGCAGCTAAAGGGATTTGTATAATTTGAACTGCATTATTTCCAAACATGTCTCTTCATTCTTTAGCATTTTTAACTAAAAATAGTCTTCATCTGTCTCTTAAGATGACAGGGCCAACAGAAAGTCTGTGATGACCGCTAAAAATGTTCTAAAAAGAGAAACACGTGGTAATATTATATTTTTAAAGACCACAGCTCAGGAGTTATGTGCCGAAATATTAAGCGAGGGACAGAAGCCAACTTTCTCACATATCTATCATCACTTCGAAGACACCCCTCTGACTAACAGATGCTCCAACACAAGGATCTGGAACCCGACCTGACAGAAATAGTAAAGTATAGATTTTTTGTGTATATTTAAACTCCCAAGAAACACACCGAGCCACAACCGAAGTCTTTGAGGTTATTAGCATGTGAAAGTTTTATTTTCCACCTTTTTGCTTAGAAAAGATGTCTTACAATCTAACCTGAGAACAGTGCGGCTGCTACAGAGAGAAAAGGAGTCTTTTCTTTTTTCCTTCCTTTTGCCATTTCAAAAAAGAAACGCTTGAAAAAAAAAAAAAATTAGCCACAAGTGACCTTTCATTTGTGAACATCCATCTTCCGGAGCATTATTCATGCCTTCACATTCACATTTCTCTCCTCTCCTCTCAGTGAGGTGTAAAAAAAAACTTCTACTGCAACACATCTATCATTCAACTTTGGCTAGGAGCCTCGTTTGATGGATCAGACACTTGCACTTTTCGTATCAGGTTTGAATCGAGCAGAAGTGGCAGAACGGCACTTCCCCAGCACAAGCTGTTAACTTGCACTGTCTGAGATATTAAAATGAGATCGTCTGCCTGATTTGCCAGGGGTCTGAGAGTTGGTTTTGCTTTGCTGGATCCTGAGCTGTTGACACAGAGAGAAGCGACCGTGCTCTATTCAGTGGCTCTGAATCTTGATAGCTCTCTCCCGCTTTCATTCACATCGCCCAAAGCGGAACCAAAATACATCATGTATATTCATTCACAAAATCATCAACAATATTAAATATTGGCTTTTGCTGTTTGTACAACCAATTACAGTTTGCTTATTGTTCGCCTGAGTGGGTGGAGAAATATGTGAGTTTCCTGCTTCCAAACTACTCCCGTCTCTTTCCCGGAGAGCGAAATGTGCTCAACTAAGAAGTGCGACACAGAATTTGTGTGCTCCTTTTTCCGTAGTGAGCACAGTCTTTGAGTACCACTCTCCAGGGTGCCTCCTCCCCCTCTTGTGCGTTGAGCTCCATTTGAAGTGTTGCAATACCAAAATAGAGCAAACAGCTTGAAATGGAACATGTGGGGATTATTCGTACACGTACTGAGACAGTGGGAAATCACACATGAACAAAAGATGGAGGGGAAACCACAATACCTGCGTGAAGTTTGGGAAAAAGTTGGAATCTGCTATGCTCTCCTCTCTCACGCACGCTGGGTTTATCAATCATCTTTATGCTCCACTTTATTCTGCATTCCATTTGTAATTAAACTGCAATTAAACTCTTGAATCTTTCAAAGTGATATTGTCGACCTCTGAGCGATTTTCTGGTTAAGCAAATGCCCAACAATTCAAGTATACCACTCTTTTCTTTTTAAATCAAGCTCTGAGATTGCACACATCATTATTATAACAAAGGGCCAGCATGAAGTTAATGAGTTATTGATTGTTTGCTCCCAGAGATAATCTGCTCTAATACTCTGTAACATCTGTATTAAAACATGAGACGTCATATTTACATAAATCAGCCCAGAGACGAGAGGCTGCAGCTTCCTGTTTGTCTTTGGGTCTAGGTAAGCTATGTGTGTCACATTATTTCTGTCTGCAGAATCATGATGTTTTGCATTCTTTTGATGATTTCTCACTTGAAATTCTCTCTCTGCTTCTCCGGGGTGCATGAGCTGCAATGTAACTGGTCTCCATCAAGGCTTCTGTCAGCGAGCGGACTAATAAATTAAAGCAGCTAAAAACAACATATTAATACAGAAACGCCAAAACAAACAGAATAAAAGCATAAACTAAGTTAAAATTAATAACTCTGAGGGAAAAGTACAGAGGGGGAACATAATTAAATGACAAACATCAAAGTCCATGAGTGAGGCTACATAAATACAAAACAAAGTTCAGCAGAGGTTCTTCTTAGCTTGTGCTGGTGAAGCAGCACTCTGATGGAGGTGAGTTGGCATCTTTTCTTGAAGCACATTTCTACTGAAGGTGTTTATGTCAACAGGATTGGAACAGTCAAGTACAGCCACTATAGGCCAAGAAGGGGTCGCAACCTGGGAACTCAGGGGAGGATGCATTCACTAAAAAGAAAGTGAGTCCTTTTTTTTCTCCATCATCTCGCCTTCTTCTCCGTCATTCGCATGTCTGTGCCGGCAGTCCCCCTCCCTGTTCTCTCACTCTTTTTTTCTGTCTCTGCTTCACTGTGGCGGCGTCTCTCCGACCGTCTCGATGCCGTGCTGCTGGAGCTGCGCTCTCAGCAAAGCATTCTCGTTCTTCAGCTCTTCAATCTTAAAGAACAAAGAGCAAAAAGAAAAAAAAAAATCTCATTATCAACATCTTCATCCCCGTGACAGCTTAATATAGCTCCAAGTTTACAGACCAAACTTTTTTCGTTTGAAGACTCTGAGTGCTGCCTCTGTGTGTGTAATGTACACACAGAGCTATTCAATCCCTGGGATTAAAGAGTAGTATGTGCAGCCCTTTTCAAAGTCAGCCCTGTCCACAACCAACTGGATTATCAAATCTTGAGGTGTGTCATCTCCGCTACATTTCCCTCGGGCGCACTCTCAATTCCCTTCTTCCCCGCTGAGGCACTGGGGAGGACAGGATATTGAGCTTTGAGCATCAGAATAGGAATATATTGCAGGATGGCTTGCAGGCCTTGGATTCAATGGGGAGATGTGGCAGCCTCGGAGCTGCAAGATTTCACAATACTTTGAGTGCATTAGCATGCAGTTAACTCCCCCATAACCCCTGTGTATATTATTCCCACAGTCTCTCAAAGAGCTGCGTTCAGGTAACACTTCCTATTATAAGAGAGCAAACCCTTTGATCCTCTTTGTCAGCCTGTGATGATCAGCTATAGAGGCTGATGTGTCGGGGGGTTTGTTTTGGAGAAAAGAGGATGCATGTGGGGCCGAGTGAACTTCATGCTTTTGAGACTTTAGTGAAAAGCTGCTGCGGAGAACTCCAAAGAAAGCGATTCAATGCGAGCAACAATCTTCAGAGACACATATGTACCAAACTACTGCTGCTTTTTTTTTTTTATGTGTGACTTTCACCTCAAAGGACCATTTCTAACATTATCATTCATAGGCTTTCTTTTCCTATTATTCAAGTCCTTGAAAAAGACGTCACCCTTCATGCAGATATACGAGGAGCACAAAGTGACATTCACACCTGCTGCCTGCACAGCTCGTTGTCCACTTGTATCCTCTCCACTTCTTTCAGACTCTCCTGCAGCCGCTGGTTGCCTTGCCTTAGCTCCCGGATGTAGTCGCAGGCTTTAGACAGGATGCCTCCTTTGCTCTGGAGAGAGATGACATTACAGAGTTTAAAAAAAATAAGGTGACACATAAGTAAAAAGTTGGCAGCAGATTAGGAGTGAGGTGAGACTCCTTACTGCTCCGGTCTTGGTGCTGTCCATATTGCAGTCTGGGATTATCTTGGAAAGCGTGACAATCCAGTTGTTGATCTTGTCTCTCCGCCGCCTCTCAACTGATGGAACGCAATAAAATGAAAACAGGTTAACACGTTCAGTATGCCCTGATGTATTTGTACTTTTGGACGGACAGATCACATCAGATAGATCTGGATCTTTCTCTACATCTTGTTGTTTCAGTGGCTGCACTTCAGGTACCAAACACTGTCCTGCTTTGGCAGCTCAACAGCAGCCTCTAGTGGCCGCTCTTAAACACATGTTTGTATATTGTTCTTAATACAACATTTTGAAAGGGCTTTGTGATTTGATTCAAATAAAAATTGCTTCATTTAGGCACCATAGAGCATTGTGTCTCATGAAATCAAAAGCCACAATCACAGCTGATTACCCACCTTCATTATGCTGCGCTCTTCTCCTTTCATCTCTTGGCGTTCGCGGTCCATCCATTTTCCTGCAAACAGACAGGAAATAAAAAAAAACGCTTTACACGCACGACAGTATCTCTCATCTCTGACTACACTACAATCAGGCACCAATCCAAACCTCCAAATTCACCTAATCCTGCACCTATTACAACCTATTCATCACTTTTATCTTTAAGCTCAAGCCTCTCAGAAGCACAGCACTTGCTGTTGAAAGTGTGCACTATTTAAAAAAAATAAGAGCCTCATAAGTTGTCTAGTGCCTTTTGTCAGAAGCACTGAGGCCGTGTAGGAAGCAGACGCCGGCAGTGCCCTGAAGTCTGGCTGCCCCCGACTGGAACACTGAGACCTGTCCAATCTTTTTATTCATGTTGGCCGTCCTCTTCCCAGGTGTGGCCTGGAGGGAGCGCTCTGGTTTATTATGCTGTAAAATTACTACACTGTAGAATCACAGATGCTGTCTATTGGAGTCTGGACACACTGCTAATGACACAACTGTCTCATGTCTCTGTGTCTCCCCTTAGGTATTCTGTTAATTAAGTCCCTGAGACGTGACATGGAGACTTATCAAACCACCCACCTCGGCATGAACGGGCCAATAACACACCCGCATGTAATTATTATAAAGGTGGCCTACTCAATATCTCAAACATGTTTCTGTCTCACTAATGGAAAAGACAATTAATACTTCACTCAGACTATTTAATAGAATATTCTCCCATGAAAAAAAAGGAACAGAGGATGAATTCCTCCCCGGAGGGAAAGCATTCACTGCACTTTCAGCACATAAACAACATCCTGTAAGGTCATTCTTGTTGCTTGTCTGTGCCTTTTTTTGACATGTCTTTATTCTACCACGGTGAATTTGGGACCCATCAACCCAACTCAACGGCTGGTATCTCTGTTAGAGATAGTCAGCCAAGCCAAACTGCAGTCTCACTTGTATCTCAACGCATCTTAATGGGATTTCAGCTTCATAATGGATTCAGACCAACAGTACTCTAAGGCAGAGTGTGGGATAGAGAGGGATGACTGTATGAATAACTAAATATACAGGCCTAAAGGTAAAGGAATGTCTTCTTTTTTTTTTTTAAACGACTTATAAAAAGGCACAGCACACCTCATCTTAGTGCTCCTGAGACTTATTGTTGGCAGAGAAATCAAGAAAATTAGCAGGACTCAGAGGAATCACCCTCTGCTGGAGTGTTCTATCTGTTTCATTTGAAGGATAAAGGTAACAGGACAAAGTTTTAACACTTCCTCTATCATTCCACTTAAGTATGTCACAAAAGCATGCTTGTACAGAGGGTTAGTTTGTTAAACAGTGTGATCTGATAGATCACAGCTTGGGCTTTAACTTCTCTCATGCATCATTTGAGGAAAGATGATTATTAGTAAACATTATTACCCGGCTTTCTTACTGATTTACCGACTGTTTAAGATGCTTGATTTTGATTGGTTAAAACGCTTTGATAACACCTTGACAATGGTTATTAACTTTCTCTAACATGAGCGATGGCAGATGCAAATTGATCACACGCCATGTCAAATCAAAAGAGGAAAAGAGTTCTGGGATATTTTTGTTTTTGCTTGTTGACACCATAGGTCAGTGGTTTTCAAAGTGGGGGCCGCCAGGGGGGGGGGCCTCAGAAATTTGAAGGGAATGGGAAAAAAATAGAATCAAATTTTTTATTTTTTTTACAAGACGTTTGTTAATAATTTCCTATTCTAAGCAAATTAATAATTAACATAATAATTATAGAAAGTGAATAAAAGTAAGAAAATACATTCTAAAAGTAGATGTTTCTTTACACATTTTGAAGCATTGTCTGTGTGTTTGCAAAGGGGGTTCCCGGCCAGAAACTAGTGCTGTTTGGGGGGCCTTGGCATGGTAAAGTTTGGGAACCCCTGCCATAGGTTACAGGCGTTTGAGTGCAACTTCAAGTTACCGGTTGCTACAAAGAAACTTAAACCATGAGTGGAATTGACGATAGCAGCAGGGTTAAAATTCTAGACATCTGCCTATCTTTAAAGGTGTGTGAACCTCAGAGCTCAGAGAGAAGGAGAGCTGAATGAGGACAGTTTCATGTTAAATTCACCGCAACAAGGAGATAAGAATCCATCGCCATAGAACTTTAACTTCCATGGGATCATTTGGACTATATTTGAAAGACTGCATACATAAATCATTTTAAATCAATAAAATATAGGGTAATGTTCATTTCAAGTAAAAAAGCCATAACACAGAAATGGCTTACGACAGAGATACCTAAGGTCAAGGATTGGGCTGAAGTGATGCAATGAATTTATACCATGGAAAAAATGACTTCTTTGACCAGATTAGAAATGGAAAAATTCAAAGGAATTTGGCAAAAATGGATTCAGTACACAACAACAGCCCAAGATAAATGCAAACTATCATACCCTTGGTTCATTGCTACAGATTTCTAAGTGTCATTGGTATTTATATTGTTAATGTATGTTATATCTTCAGTATTGTCAATGTTATTATAGCTGTCATTATTATCACAATTCTTATTTCATTATATTATTATTGTTGTATTTTATTTTAATTTATTAACTTTACTTATATTATTTATTTTTACTTTTCTTCTGGTCCTTTCTCTCTCAATCTTTAAAAATAAATGAATATTGGATATGTTTGTATATAAAGGGAAGCTTACTTTATTATTAATTTCTAATTAATTAAGGAGAAAGGGTGGGATTTGTAGTGTTACTTCTTCCCACTCCTTTTCGGACATGTTACAGAATTCATATTAGTGATGAAACAGCTTTGTTTAGATTTTTGTTGCATTATTTGTAACGTTTGCTTTTTTGGGGGAGGTATTTCTTTTTGTTTATTTGTATTTAGTTTTTGACATGTTCGAAATAAACACTTTCAAATCAAATCAAATCAAATGTGGCTGTTCCTCAAAGTGCAATTTTAAAGAAGGGTCAGTTGATTTATATGACTGAAAAAAAGAAAAGGGATTTTAGAGTTGAGATATATGGATATATATTTTCATAAAGGTAAATTTAAGGTGGGTTTTTTTAATCTTCATACGTATTTTGTTTTACTAAAAAAAGAAAGAAATATTCATGTTTTTAAGATGTATTGTAAAGTGTTATAATGACAAGATATCTCAATTAAAAAGAGAATTACAAAAAATCAATCAATAAAATAACCTTTTGGCAAAGTCCTTTGCCAATGTGTAAGTTAGTAGCCGGGTAATAAGTGGGATAATGTATGGTTAGCAATTAGTTAAGGGAAATAGATCCCTTTCAGGGTGAGACAAGGCCCCTGAAGGGGTTCTACTTCTCAGAACTAGCTTATTTAACAGTAAATACGCAAACCATCATGTAGAAGAGATCAGATTGAAAATTACAACCCCATGCTTCCTCTGCCTGAATGTTAACACCACGATTTGAGACCCTCAAACTGTTTCCAAACTAACTCCCTGAAAACTAGGCTACTTGAGAACTAAACTTTTAAAGAACTATGAGCGAGGACTGCTGAAAATTACACTCATATAAAAGTGTGGAGAGAGAGCCATTTGTTTCCAGATGGAGAACAATGACCCAATTTCTAAGTCCTAATGGAGAAATGCGGCTGCCACAAGCACGACTACCAACAATGGATCAGGGTCAGCACTGAAGAGACGCTACATCTGTGTCTCACACATCAAGAGCGGGGAGAATCACCGGGGACTTACGAGGGAGGGGAGGGGCAGAGAGGAAAGGGGAAGGCAGAGAGAGGGTTTGTGTGCTTCTCTTTTCTTGTGATCTCATTTGATTAGTTCATTTGCAGTGAGTGTGTGTGAGTGTGTGTGTGTGTGTGTGTGTGTGTGTGTGTGGGACAAATGTGGAAACTTTCCTCACCAGTTTAAACCATCCTGCTGCAGCAGCTCGTTTTCATCTCTGCGAACGGCAGATAGGGTGGCAAGTTTTCATTCATTTTACTCACATGTCAACCATAATATCACTGTTCATTAGTTCACACTTAAATGCAACGCTCAGACTGGAGTCAAACATCATACATTATTCATGGAAGAGGAAATAAATAGAAACAAACATATTGCAGTCAGATAGACATTCTGAGAGATGAAAACATAATCACTTTGTATTTCAACACATGGCAATGCAGATGTACTCCTCAACAAAGCTCGGTGCTTTCTTCTTGACTGGAAAGCAGTCTGTTTGTATGCTGAGAATATCAAACAACATTAAAAATAAACGGCAGAGCTGCTGCTGAATTTAAGGCGGATCTAGAACTCTGCCGTAAAACTGCTGCTGCCCACAACAAAGAGTTTGAAACTTTGATGAAGTTCTTGAAAATCACAGACGCAGCCAACATCCTTGTTGTTGTTACACATACTGTTCAGACCCAAAGTGAAACACGATGAATCAAAGAGAGATAATTAAGAATGTGGTGTGTGTGTCTGCTGTGTGTGTTCTCCTTAAATAAATGTTTTAATGAGGAGGAAAACAGGAGCTCTCCTGCTGCTCAGAACAACCTGTGTTAATACGCTGTTAACAAATGCTGAGAACCTTTAATGCAGCCAATTTCACGAGTTAGAGGTGAAGTAAAGGTCTGCTGTTAAATGTAGGGATGTTCACGTTGGTCAGTGCTTACTCAATTTTAACTAATGCGTCATGTGTGGGTGACCAAACAGGCAAATGGCTGTTTTTTACCGAACAAGGGTGGAAAAAATGCATAAACTACCTTTAAACAAACACAGAGCATCCAGACCGGTGTGCTCTAAATAAACTTTGAGTCTGAAATGAAGCTTGCTGAAATTCTTCTTCTGATTTACCATCCAAGTAGGCCAGAGCTAGGCTGCTATCATGCCATTAAAGAGGCAGCGCGGTTTGTCTTTGCTCAGGTGAACCTGCTGATTATCTTAATAACCGCAATCACCAGCGTGTGGCTAACAGTTGGAGAGAGTCTGAGATGGATCTCTTTTGAAGCATGATTATGATGATACATGTTGTGCATTTTTAGAGAAAAATAACTGAAAGATTTTGGAAGAAAAAGGAGTTAAAAAAATAAGCATTCATAGCAAAACCAAGGAGAGGGGTGGAGAAGACTCCCCGGGTGGACGCAGAGGAGAAAAAGTTGAGGTTTAAGATAGTAATAACTACAGCAGCACTTAATGTTGAGTAAACTGAGCCTCATGGTAGAGTTATAGGGATGTCAGAGGTGTTATAGTCACAAGTCTATAAACCAGCCAATCAGAAAGAAGGTGGTTTGTATAAACAGGTGGTTTAGTTTTCTTATCTCTCTCTCTCTCTCTCTCTGTATAAAAGTGTGCCAAACGCCACATCCCCGTCTGCTTTCTGACAGTGAAACTGTCTCCACCAGCCCGGCCTCCGCCTGCATTAGCATTTAGATTTGGGCAAATTCTAATGCTTTGTTCACTGCATATTTGCAGATGTTCATGTTAATGTTGTGTATCTCTGGGTTTGCCAGGTGGGGTTTCTTCGAATGAGAGAAGTCTGTGGCAAGCTCGAGCAGATTTGTTCTGAAGCGTCACAGCAGAGGACCCACACTGCCAGACTCAATTATGTGTTATTGTGGTAATAAAGGGTAAAAGCCTTGATGAAAAAGGACTGATTAAAATTATTCAGATTTAATTAATAGCTGTGAATTGCTCTGGACACTAGACGTTAAAAGCTCCACTTCAGAACTCGCAGCAGAATTAACCTTCAACTTACAGGGATTCATAACTTTTCCACTAAAATCACCAATCAGATCATTTTAAGAGGCTGTTACATAAAGAACAGCTGTAGCGTTAAACAACGTCTGACCAGGAGTTTGTTTTCAGACAGAGCTGCGTCTCAGACTGCAATATCCCAAACAATAAGT